>NC_136068.1:42419186-43047535 GCF_964261635.1 Lissotriton helveticus
GAGATGCAACATCAAACATAAAAATTCACACCACCAACACTGCCATACACGGACACACTTAGTAACGTCGTAAAACTGAGAGATGACCCAATGAACATTAAAATACACACATACACTTTACCACCAACACCAGCGCACACAGAAACACGGAGACCCAGTAAAACTTAGATACATCAATAAAATAAAATACACACTAGCAACACCACCACACACAGAAACACTGAAACAGAGAGATACATCAATAAAACAAAATACACACACTACCGCCACCACACACAGAAACACTGTGAAACTGAGTTACATCAATGAACATCAAAATACACATACGGACCGCCACCAAACTCAGAAACACTGAGAAACAGAGTGAAATGGAGAGATACATCAATGAACATCAAAACACACACCACCAACACTACCAACACCACCACACACAGAAACACTGAGAGACACAGTAAACCTGAGAGATACATTAATGAACATCAAAACACACACAACCAACACTACCAACACCACCATACACAAAAACACTGAGAGAAACAGTAAACCTGAGAGATACAATAATGAACCTCAAAACCCACACAACCAACACTACCACACAAAAAAACACTGAGAGACACAGTAAACCTGAGAGATACATTAATGAACATCAAAACACACACAACCAACACTACCAACACCACCATACACAAAAACACTGAGAGACACAGTAAACCTGAGAGATACATTAATGAACATCAACACACACACCACCAACACTACCAACACCACCACACACAGAAACACTGAGAGACACAGTAAACCTGAGAGATACATTAATGAACATCACAACACACACAACCAACACTACCAACACCACCATACACAAAAACACTGAGAGACACAGTAAACCTGAGAGATACATTAATGAACATCAAAACACATACAACCAACACTACCACACACAAAAACACTGAGAGACACAGTAAACCTGAGAGATACATTAATGAACATCAAAACACACACAACCAATACTACCAACACCACCATACACAAAAACACTGAGAGACACAGTAAACCTGAGAGATACATTAATGAACATCAAAACACACACAACCGACACTACCACACACAAAAACACTGAGAGACACAGTAAAGCGCAGAGATGCAACTGTGAATATAAACAGACAATGCTACACAAGCAATCACAGAAAAACAGTGAGAGATACAACATTGAAGAAAAAAAACACACACACACATGCACAAGTGGCCACATCGGCAGACACAAGAACACTGAGTGGCCCAATAAAACCGAGACTTACATCAATGAGCATAAAAAAATACATATCACTTACACCCCACACATAGAAACTTCTCCTACTGCCCTCCTAAACTGGGTGTGCCTCTTACCCCCAAATCCTCAGTCAAAATCCTGGGGGTTGTGGTGGACAGCCATCTTACCCTGGCAGACCAGGTGGGCGCCATTACTTCGAGCTGTGCTTTCACTTTCAACTCCATCAGGAAACTCTCACTTCTGCCACCACAAGCAGCCCTTACACCTGTGGCAGTGGCCACTGTTCAGGCAAGATTAGATTATGCTAATTCTGTCTACTTAGGGCTGCCTGTCACGACCTCCTAGAGGCTTCTTGTTATTCAAAAGGATGCAGCTTCTCTCGTTGGAATGCCACCGAGGTCTCCTGCTCTCTGGCACTAAAACAACTTCACTGGCAGAGAGCACAAGTCCAGTCCTGCTGCTTAACATTTAAAGCCCACCACAACCTGGCCCTCAATTCCTTAACAACATTGGGAAATATGTGTTGGGATGTGCACTGAAGTCCAGCGGCCTGAACCTTCCAGTCTCTCCTAATTACAAGAGGGCAAACATGAGTGGGGACAGGCTTTCGGTGATTGTCCCTTCGATATGAAATTCCATTCCATTGCACTTGCGTTCTGAAAACAACTTACTTGGAATCAGAAAAGCACTTGAAACCCCGGCTCTTTATGAAGGCTTTTAAGGATTCGGCCTCAGCCTCTATTACAATGCCCTTGTAGTCAATAGAGCCATGTAACCAATGATTACTGTGCACTTTAAAAAATCAATATTAACATAACACAACAAACAGTGAAAAACAGATACAAAACTGAGAGACACATCAAAGAACATCAAAAAACACACACACACACACCACAACACACAAAAACAGTGAGAGACACAGTAAATCTGAGAGTTGTAACTGCAGTCATCAACATACATACAGCAATACTCCACACACAGAAACAGTAACACCCAGAAATACATCAATGAACATGAGCACAAACAGGACGACAAGCAGTCACAGAAACACCGAGAGACACTAGAATGAACACACACACATCGCCACACACAGAAACACTGACACAGTAACACCCAGAAATACAACAATGAACATGAGCACACACCGCAAGACAGGCAGTCACAGAAACGAGAGACACTAGAATAAACACACACACATAGCCGCACACAGAAACACTGACACAGTAACACACAGAAATACAACAGTGAACATGAGCACACACCGCAAGACAGGCAGTCACAGAAACGAGAGACACTAGAATAAACACACACACATAGCCGCACACAGAAACACTGACACAGTAACACACAGAAATACAACAGTGAACATGAGCACACACCGCAAGACAGGCAGTCTTAGAAACGAGAGATACTAGAATAAACACACACACATAGCCGCACACAGAAACACTGACACAGTAACACTCAGAAATACAATAATGAGCATGAGGAAACACTGCAAGACAGGGAGTCACAGAAACACTGCAAGACACTAAAATGAACATACACACATGGCCACACACAGAAACACTGACACAGTAACACCCAGAAATACAGCAGTGAACATGAGCACACACCGCAAGACAGGCATTCACAGAAATGAGAGACACTAGAATAAACAAACACACATAGCTGTACACTGAAATATTGACACAGTAACACCCAGAAATACTTTGTTATTTTTTTATATTATATTATATATTATATATATATATATAATATATATATATATATATATAATTATATATATTATATTATTATTATATCAATACAAAAAATTAATGTATAGTTCAATGGAGAGTGTCTCACCATAAGTGTACATGCCATTGCACAGTTTACTTGGGCCTGTCGATGGCTCACGCTTCGGCTCTTGGGTTGACCATGCTCCTGGCTCAGCCAAAGCCCGGCTCTCCCTGGTAGTCTGAATCCAGAGCCGAGCCCACCCCTGGAATCATGTCCTGCACAATACCTCGTATGGCTCATGAATCTCACGGCCAGGTTTATCAGCTGGACAAGCACTTCCTTCAGAAAGAGGAGAGACAAGCAATGATGCAGTCACCAAAGGACACAGTGACAGTAAGACACATACAGTTCAGTGATAAGTGCTCTGAAACCTATCTTCACTTAGGCACGCACAATGGCAGTACCATACACAGCAAAGGTGAAACCCGCAGCGGGTGAATCATAAAGTATATAAAAAATAATGCAAACTTATCAAAGTGGTGCTTATTAGGCCTGGGCGGTAAATTCCGTTCCACTCGCAGAATTTGCGGAATTTGGGTAATTTCGCGTTCCGTGGAGAACACGAAACTGCCCAAAATTATGCGTTCCGCGACTTAGCGAAATGTTTTGCTTGTTCGCGTTCTTAAAATGCGTGTTCGCAAGATATTTTCCCCCGAGCACGCAAACAGCAATTGTGGACAGTAAAAAAGCATTGTGAACAAGCAATTCTGCGTGTTCGCGGAATTTCTGCATGTTCGCGGAGATTTTTTTACCATTTCACGGAGATTTGCGTAACAGAATTACGCAAAATCTGCCCACCTCTAGTGCTTATGAAGTTACACACAACAAACATACAAAAATACATATTACAGTGTAAACAAAGAAACAAACACAATGGCAAAGGAATAATACACAAAATGTCCGATATATATCACAAGATCAATAATACAATGAATGTGTCCTGCGAGTTGCCAAACGAAACGTCAAAGGCGTTTCAAACTATCAATTTAGAAGGTCATTATCAGGACACAGGGTAAGAATTTTGAAAGCAACCATCAGAAAACAATTGTTTACGAAATGATTAATCATGTAAAAGTTCCACAGGTCTAACTGATATTAAAATCTTGACATGATTGTAAGAGCCCAAGGACCGTAGTCTCAAAAAATTGTGCAAATTATCTAACAAAAATGAAGTATTTGATTCAGAGCGACGATATTCAACAGACCACGTCCAAAGAAACAGCAGGGATTCACATTGGAAATTAACTGGTGAAGAATAAATCTTCTGTATCAGTTTGCGGTGCTCTCACACATAGAAGTAACATCACCATAACAATTCACTAGTGCATACACCATACTGTGATACTAATAGCAACATCACCGCAAACAATTCACTGGTGCACTACTGTACACGTCATAACCTGACACGAATAGTAGCTTCACTGTAAATCATTCACTGGTGCACATCTGCACATTCTGCACTGTGACACTGGTAGTGACATCACAATAAGTAATTCACTGGTGCACATCTGCACATGCTGCACTGTGACACTAGTAGTGATATCACCATAAACAATTCACTGGTGCACATCTACAGATGCTGCACTGTGACACTAGTAGAGACATCACCATAAATAGTGCACTGGTGCACATCTACACATGCTGCACTGTGACAAAAGTAGTGACATAACCATAAACAATTCACTGGCGCACATATACACATGCTGCACTGTGACACTAGTAGGGACATCACCATAACAATTCACTAGTGCATACACCATACTGTGATACTAATAGCAACATCACCGTAAACAATTCACTAGAGCATACACCATACTGTGATACTAATAGCAACATCACCGTAAACAATTCACAGGTGCATATCTACACATGCTGCACTGTGACACTAGTAGTGACATCACCATAACAATTCACTAGTGCATACACCATACTGTGATGCTAATAGCAACATCACCGCAAACAATTCACAGGTGCACTACTGTACACGTCATAACCTGACACGAATAGTAGCTTCACTGTAAATCATTCACTGGTGCACATCTGCAGATGCTGCACTGTGACACTAGTAGAGACATCACCATAAATAGTGCACTGGTGCACATCTACACATGCTGCACTGTGACACTAGTAGTGACATAACCATAAACAATTCACTGGTGCACATCTACAGATGCTGCACTGTGACACTAGTAGAGACATCACCATAAATAGTGCACTGGTGCACATCTACACATGCTGCAATGTGACACTAGTAGTGACATAACCATAAACAATTCACTGGTGCACATCTACACATGCTGCACTGTGACACTAGTAGTGACATAACCATAAACAATTCACTGGTGCACATTTACGCATGCTGCACTGTGACACTAGTAGTGACATCACCATAAACAATTCACTGGTGCACATCTACGCATGCTGCACTGTGACACTAGTAGTGACATCACCATTAACAATTCACTGGTGCACATCTACGCATGCTGCACTGTGACAATAGTACTAACATCATCATAAATAATTCACTGGTGCACATCTACGCATGCTGCACTGTGACACTAGTAGTGACATCACCATAAACAATTCACTGGTGCATATCTACACATGCTGCACTGTGACACTAGTGGTGACATCACCATAAACAATTCACTGGTGCATATCTACACGTGCTGCACTGTGACACTAGTGGTGACATCACCATAAGTAATTCACTGGTGCACATCTACGCATGCTGCACTGTGACACTAGTAGTGACCACCATAAATAATGTACTGGTGCACATCTACACATGTTGCACTGTGACACTAGTAGTGACATTACAATCAAGAATTCACTGCTGCATATCTACACATGCTGCACTGTGACACTAGTAGTGAATCACCATAAACAATTCACAGGTGCACAACTACCTATGCTACACTGTGACACTGGTAGTGACACCACAATAAACAATTCACTGGTGCATATCTACACATGCTGCACTGCGACACTGGTAGAGACACCACAATAAATAATTCACTGGTGCACATCTACACATGCTGCACTGTGACACTAGTAGCGACATTACCATCAAAAATTCACTGCTGCATATCTACACATGCTGCACTGTGACACTAGTAGTGACATCACCATAAACAATTCACAGGTGCACATCTACCTATGCTGCACTGTGACACTAGTAGTAACATCATCATAAACAATTCACTGGTGCACATCTACACATGCTGCACTGTGACACTAGTAGTGACATCACCATAAACAATTCACTGGTACATATCTACACATGCTGCACTGTGACACTGGTAGTGACACCACAATAAATAATTCACTGCTGCACATCTACTCATGCTGCACTGTGACACTAGAAGTAACATCATCATAAACAATTCACTGGTGCATATCTACACATGCTGCACTGTGACACTAGTAGTGACATCACCATAAACAATTCACTGGTACATATCTACACATGCTGCACTGTGACACTGGTAGAGACACCACAAAAAATAATTCGCTGGTGCACATCTACACATGCTGCACTGTGACACTAGTAGTGACATCACCATCAATAATTCACTGCTGCATATCTACACATGCTGCACTGTGACACTAGTAGTGACATCACCATAAATAATTCACAGGTTCACATCTACCTATGCTGCACTGTGACACTAGTAGTAACATCATCATAAACAATTCACTGGTGCACATCTACACATGCTGCACTGTGACACTAGTAGTGACATCACCATAAATAATTCACTGCTGCATATCTACACATGCTGCACTGTGACACTAGTAGTGACATCACCATAAACAATTCACAGGTGCACATCAACCCATGCTGCACTGTGACACTGTTAGACCTGGCACCTTGGCGTGAGTTTCCCTTCCACTTTTTGCTGATGTGCCTCAGATGTTTTTGCTGGTGTCGGCTGCTCAGGGCAGTGCGCCACGGCCAACCCGTGCCGCAGTGCAAGTGCTCCCTATGTAAAGTGTAACTGTGATTGATATTCCTGATTGGTTCATTGGATTTACTGTCAGTCCCCAGTAAAGTGCACCAGGAGTGCCAGGGCCGGTAAATGCCAATACTGCTAGTGGGCCTGCAGCGCTGGTTGCACCAACCGCAGAAGCAGCCTTTTAAAATGTGTCTAGGGTCTGCCATTGCAGAACCTGCGTGCAGTCTGGTACTGTCATGCTGGCTGGGCAAGTGCACACACTTGCCAGCCTCTAAACCTTCCCTTAACTTCATATTAGTCACCCCTATGGTAGGCCCAAGGGCAGGGTGCATTGTAAGTGTAAGGTAGGACATGCTCTGATGAGTGTGGCATGTCCTAATAGTGAATTACTGCCAAATTCGTTTTTCACTATTGTAAGGCTACCTGTTCTCTTAGGCCAAGATGAGCTGCTGGACTTATTACACTCTATAATCCCAGCAGGCTCAGGGAACATGGTAGAAAATAAAGTTTAGTATGCCTGAACTCAGAATAATAAAATACTTCTTTTAGTAAAGTTTATTTTAATATCCTGTGTTTGCAAATGCTACTTTTAGAAAGTTAGCATTTGCTTGCCTAACCATTTCAGCCCGCCTCTGCTTGGATGTGTATCTGACTGTCTGGGATATGTGAGTGACAGGGCTGGGGGATGACAGGTGGTGAATGCAAGGATTACACCTTAGTGGGAGGTAGGAGTGCCCCTGGACTCTGAATAGGGCTGTGCTCTGCCACCACAATGCTGGCTCCGCCCCCTGGGGAGCGACTGATGACTCAGCCGGCACCTGGCCCAGGAAGGGCGAAGCACTGTCAACAAGGTACTCCTGGCTGCCCCTGTCCACACAATGCTGGCTCCACCTCCTGTGGAGCGTCTGATGTGCCTGCCCCTCACACTGAAAGCAGAACCCAGAGTACACCCAACAAGTGCTCAGAGACTGAATGAAGTTATGCAGAGGCCCCCCTTGCCTGAGAAGACAAAAAAATGCTGTATAAAAGTAGGAGCCCTGCTCCTTGTAAATCAGAATCCTGTTTCCCACAAAGAACCTCTTCCCAACTAGAAGGAGAAGAAGACGCTGGAAGGACTGGCCTGCGGATTGCCTTGCTGAGGAAGGAGGGAAAAAGACTTTGAAAAGACTTTGCAGACTTGTGCTTTGAAACATTCTTCAAGGGCTTGATTGAGCTTGCCCCCTGAACTGAACCCCAGGACCAGTGGGTTCTCCTGTGCTTTGGCTTGTCTCCTGTCTGAGGCCGAGTATTTCCTCCCGCTGGAAGTGAAGTCTGCACCCTCTCGCCCCCTCCTAGGGCCGTGGTACCCGGGAGCCAGCCTACCCTCTTGCCCTTGAGAGCCTCGCTCCGTCCGGAGTCGCTCTCTGCCCCTGGGCTAAGGCCAGCCGCTCCTCTACCACCGCCCGCTTAACCCCTTCGACGCTCATGACGAGCTCAGCTCATCATGGAGTTTCCATTGACTTCAATGGAAATTACATTGGAGCACAATCACAGGCTCAGCATCCGAGTGGTAGGAGCGCTTGAGTGTGACTTCAGCCCCTCCCGCCGGAATCCCGGGGACGCGAGCAGACTGCAGCCTGGACGGCCGCCCGTGCATGTGATTGCACCCAGCCGCCCCGCTTTGCGCTGTCCCCCCCGGAGAGGCTGCGCCGCACTGTGAAGGGAGCCCCCCCTCGGTACCATCTGTACTGAGGGCTCCCGTGCTGCACCTTGCATCCCGGAGATCCTCCGCTTCAAGAAGAGACCCCTTTGCACTGACCGGACCGAGTCGCGCTGCTCGTGCACAACTCGGCCAAACCCCAAGGAATCGAGGCATCTGAGACGAGCTGACATCGGGCTAGGGGCCCGCAACGTGTTATTTCCCCTTTCACCTCGCCGCTCTGTGTAGCAGTGAACGGCTGTAAGGGTTAGGCAAGCAAATGCTAACTTTCTAAAAGTAGCATTTGCAAACACCGGATATTAAAATAAACTTTACTAAAAGAAGAATTTTATTATTCTGAGTTCAGGCATACTAAACTTTATTTTCTATCATGTTCCCTGAGCCTGCTGGGATTATAGAGTGTAATAGGTCCAGCAGCTCATCTTGGCCTAAGAGAACAGGTAGCCTTACAATAGTGAAAAACGAATTTGGCAGTAATTCACTATTAGGACATGCCACACTCATCAGAACATGTCCTACCTTACATTTACAATGCACCCTGCCCTTGGGCCTACCATAGGGGTGACTAATATGAAGTTAAGGGAAGGTTTAGAGGCTGGCACGTGTGTGCACTTGTCCAGCCAGAATGACAGTACCAGACTGCACGCAGGTTCTGCAATGGCAGACCCTAGACACATTAAGTCTGCTTCTGTGGGTGGCGCAACCAGCGCTGCAGGCCCACTAGCAGTATTGGCATTTACAAGCCCTGGCACTCCTGGTGCACTTTACTGGGGACTGACAGTAAATCCAAAGAACCAATCAGGAATATCAATCACAGTTACACTCTACATAGGGAGCACTTGCACTGCGGCACGGGTTGGCTGTGGCGCAGTGCCCTGAGCAGCAGACACCAGCAAAAACATCTGAGGCACATCAGCAAAAATTAGAAGGGAAACTCACGCCAAGGTGCCAGGTCTAACAGACACTAGTAGTAACATCATCATAAACAATTCACTGGTGCATATCTACACATGCTGCACTGTGACACTGGTAGAGACACCACAATAAATAATTCACTGGTGCACATCTACACATGCTGCACTGTGACACTGGTAGTGACATCACCATAAATAATTCACTGCTGCATATCTACACATGCTGCACTGTGACACTAGTAGTGACATCACCATAAACAATTTTCAGCTGCACATCTACCCATGCTGCACTGTGACACTAGTAGTAACATCATCATAAACAATTCCCTGGTGCACATCTACACATGCTGCACTGTGACACTAGTAGTGACATCATCATAAACAATTCACTGGTGCACATCTACGCATGCTGCGCTGTGACACTAGTAGTAACATCATCATAAACAATTCACTGGTGCACATCTACACATGCTGCACTGTGACACTAGTAGTGACATCACCATAAACAATTAACTGGTGCACATCTGCACATGCTGCACTGTGACACTAGTAGTGACATCACCATAAACAATTCACTGGTGCACATCTGCACATGCTGCACTGTGACACTAGTAGTGACACCGCAATAAATAATTCACTGCTGCACATCTACTCATGCTGCACTGTGACACTAGTAGTGACATCACCATGAACAATTCACTGGTACACGTCCGCACATGTTGCACTGTGACACTAGTAGTGATATCGCCATAAGTAATTCACTGGTGCATATCTACACATGCTGCACTGTGACACTAGTAGTGACATCACCATCAATAATTCACTGCTGCATATCTACACATGCTGCACTGTGAGACTAGTAGTGACATCACCATAAATAATTCACAGGTTCACATCTACCTATGCTGCACTGTGACACTAGTAGTAACATCATCATAAACAGTTCACTGGTGCACATCTACACATGCTGCACTGTGACACTAGTAGTGACATCACCATAAATAATTCACTGCTGCATATCTACACATGCTGCACTGTGACACTAGTAGTGACATCACCATAAACAATTCACAGGTGCACATCAACCCATGCTGCACTGTGACACTGTTAGACCTGGCACCTTGGCGTGAGTTTCCCTTCCACTTTTTGCTGATGTGCCTCAGATGTTTTTGCTGGTGTCGGCTGCTCAGGGCAGTGCGCCACGGCCAACCCGTGCCGCAGTGCAAGTGCTCCCTATGTAAAGTGTAACTGTGATTGATATTCCTGATTGGTTCATTGGATTTACTGTCAGTCCCCAGTAAAGTGCACCAGGAGTGCCAGGGCCGGTAAATGCCAATACTGCTAGTGGGCCTGCAGCGCTGGTTGCACCAACCGCAGAAGCAGCCTTTTAAAATGTGTCTAGGGTCTGCCATTGCAGAACCTGCGTGCAGTCTGGTACTGTCATGCTGGCTGGGCAAGTGCACACACTTGCCAGCCTCTAAACCTTCCCTTAACTTCATATTAGTCACCCCTATGGTAGGCCCAAGGGCAGGGTGCATTGTAAGTGTAAGGTAGGACATGCTCTGATGAGTGTGGCATGTCCTAATAGTGAATTACTGCCAAATTCGTTTTTCACTATTGTAAGGCTACCTGTTCTCTTAGGCCAAGATGAGCTGCTGGACTTATTACACTCTATAATCCCAGCAGGCTCAGGGAACATGGTAGAAAATAAAGTTTAGTATGCCTGAACTCAGAATAATAAAATACTTCTTTTAGTAAAGTTTATTTTAATATCCTGTGTTTGCAAATGCTACTTTTAGAAAGTTAGCATTTGCTTGCCTAACCATTTCAGCCCGCCTCTGCTTGGATGTGTATCTGGCTGTCTGGGATATGTGAGTGACAGGGCTGGGGGATGACAGGTGGTGAATGCAAGGATTACACCTTAGTGGGAGGTAGGAGTGCCCCTGGACTCTGAATAGGGCTGTGCTCTTCCACCACAATGCTGGCTCCGCCCCCTGGGGAGCGACTGATGACTCAGCCGGCACCTGGCCCAGGAAGGGCGAAGCACTGTCAACAAGGTACTCCTGGCTGCCCCTGTCCACACAATGCTGGCTCCACCTCCTGTGGAGCGTCTGATGTGCCTGCCCCTCACACTGAAAGCAGAACCCAGAGTACACCCAACAAGTGCTCAGAGACTGAATGAAGTTATGCAGAGGCCCCCCTTGCCTGAGAAGACAAAAAAATGCTGTATAAAAGTAGGAGCCCTGCTCCTTGTAAATCAGAATCCTGTTTCCCACAAAGAACCTCTGCCCAACTAGAAGGAGAAGAAGACGCTGGAAGGACTGGCCTGCGGATTGCCTTGCTGAGGAAGGAGGGAAAAAGACTTTGAAAAGACTTTGCAGACTTGTGCTTTGAAACATTCTTCAAGGGCTTGATTGAGCTTGCCCCCTGAACTGAACCCCAGGACCAGTGGGTTCTCCTGTGCTTTGGCTTGTCTCCTGTCTGAGGCCGAGTATTTCCTCCCGCTGGAAGTGAAGTCTGCCCCCTCTCGCCCCCTCCTAGGGCCATGGTACCCGGGAGCCAGCCTGCCCTCTTGCCCTTGAGAGCCTCGCTCCGTCCGGAGTCGCTCTCTGCCCCTGGGCTAAGGCCAGCCGCTCCTCTACCACTGCCCGCTTAAAGGATCGCTTGAGTGTGACTTCAGGCCCTCCCGCCGGAATCCCGGGGACGCGAGCAGACTGCAGCCTGGACGGCCGCCCGTGCATGTGATTGCACCCAGCCGCCCCGCTTTGCGCTGTCCCCCCCCGGAGAGGCTGCGCCGCACTGTGAAGGGAGCCCCCCCCTCGGTACCATCTGTACTGAGGGCTCCCGTGCTGCGCCTTGCATCCCGGAGATCCTCCGCTTCAAGAAGAGACCCCTTTGCACTGACCGGACCGAGTCGCGCTGCTCGTGCGCGACTCGGCCAAACCCCAAGGAATCGAGGCATCTGAGACGAGCTGACATCGGGCTAGGGGCCCGCAACGTGTTATTTCCCCTTTCACCTCGCCGCTCTGTGTAGCAGTGAACGGCTGTAAGGGTTAGGCAAGCAAATGCTAACTTTCTAAAAGTAGCATTTGCAAACACCGGATATTAAAATAAACTTTACTAAAAGAAGAATTTTATTATTCTGAGTTCAGGCATACTAAACTTTATTTTCTATCATGTTCCCTGAGTCTGCTGGGATTATAGAGTGTAATAGGTCCAGCAGCTCATCTTGGCCTAAGAGAATAGGTAGCCTTACAATAGTGAAAAACGAATTTGGCAGTAATTCACTATTAGGACATGCCACACTCATCAGAGCATGTCCTACCTTACACTTACAATGCACCCTGCCCTTGGGCCTACCGTAGGGGTGACTAATATGAAGTTAAGGGAAGGTTTAGAGGCTGGCACTTGTGTGCACTTGTCCAGCCAGAATGACAGTACCAGACTGCACGCAGGTTCTGCAATGGCAGACCCTAGACACATTAAGTCTGCTTCTGTGGGTGGCGCAACCAGCGCTGCAGGCCCACTAGCAGTATTGGCATTTACAAGCCCTGGCACTCCTGGTGCACTTTACTGGGGACTGACAGTAAATCCAAAGAACCAATCAGGAATATCAATCACAGTTACACTCTACATAGGGAGCACTTGCACTGCGGCACGAGTTGGCTGTGGCGCAGTGCCCTGAGCAGCAGACACCAGCAAAAACATCTGAGGCACATCAGCAAAAATTAGAAGGGAAACTCACGCCAAGGTGCCAGGTCTAACAGACACTAGTAGTAACATCATCATAAACAATTCACTTGTGCACATCTACGCATGCTGCACTGTGGCACTAGTAGTAACATAATCATAAACAATTCACTGGTGCATATCTACACATGCTGCACTGTGACACTAGTAGTGACATCACCATAAACAATTCACTGGTGCATATCTACACATGCTGCACTGTGACACTGGTAGAGACACCACAATAAATAATTCACTGGTGCACATCCACCCATGCTGCACTGTGACACTAGTAGTAACATCATCATAAACAATTCCCTGGTGCACATCTACGCATGCTGCACTGTGGCACTAGTAGTAACATAATCATAAACAATTCACTGGTGCATATCTACACATGCTGCACTGTCACACTAGTAGTGACATCACCATAAACAATTCACTGGTGCATATCTACACATGCTGCACTGTGACACTGGTAGAGACACCACAATAAATAATTCACTGGTGCACATCTACACATGCTGCACTGTGACACTAGTAGTGACATCACCATAAATAATTCACTGCTGCATATCTACACATGCTGCACTGTGACACTAGTAGTGACATCACCATAAACAATGTTCAGCTGCACATCTACCCATGCTGCACTGTGACACTAGTAGTAACATCATCCTAAACAATTCCCTGGTGCACATCTACACATGCTGCACTGTGACACTAGTAGTGACATCATCATAAACAATTCACTGGTGCACATCTACGCATGCTGCACTGTGACACTAGTAGTAACATCATCATAAACAATTCACTGGTGCACATCTACACATGCTGCACTGTGACACTAGTAGTGACATCACCATAAGCAATTAACTGGTGCACATCTGCACATGCTGCACTGTGACACTAGTAGTGACATCATCATAAACAATTCACAGGTGCACATCTACGCATGCTGCACTGTGACACTAGTAGTAACATCACCATAAACAAATCACTGGTGCACATCTACACATGCTGCACTGTGACACTAGTAGTGACACCACAATAAATATTTCACTGGTGCACATCTACGCATGCAGCACTGTGACACTAGTAGTGATATCACCATAAACAATTCACTGGTACACGTCTGCACATGTTGCACTGTGACACTAGTAGTGATATCGCCATAAGTAATTCACTGGTGCATATCTACACATGCTGCACTGTGACACTAGTAGTGACATCACCATAAACAATTCACAGGTGCACATCTACGCATGCTGCACTGTGAGACTAGTAGTAACATCATCATAAACAATTCACTGGTGCACATATACACATTCTGCACTGTTACACTAGCAGTGACATCACCATAAACAATTCACTGGTGCATATCTACACATGCTGCACTGTGACACTAGTAGTGACATCACCATAAACGATTCACAGGTGCACATCTACGCATGCTGCACTGTGACACTGGTAGTTACATCATCATAAACAATTCACTGGTGCACATCTACACATGCTGCACTGTGACACTAGTAGTGACATCACCATAAACAATTCACTGGTGCACATCTGCACATGCTGCACTGTGACACTAGTAATGACACCACAATAAATAATTCACTGGTGAACATCTACGCATGCTGCACTGTGACACTAGTAGTGACACAACAAATAATTCACTGGTGCACATCTATGCATGCTGCACTGTGACACTAGTGACATCACCATAAACAATTCACTGGTGCACATCTATGCATGCTGCACTGTGACACTAGTAGTGACATCACCATAAATAATTCACAGGTGCACATCTACGCATGCTGCACTGTGACACTAGTAGTAACATCATCATAGACAATTCACTGGTGCACATCTGCGCCTGCTGCACTGTGACACTAGTAGTAACATCATCATAAACAATTCACTGGTGCACATCTACACATGCTGCACTGTGACACTAGTAGTGACACCACAATAAATAATTCACTGGTGCACATCTACGCATGCTGCACTGTGACACTAGTAGTAACATCATCATAAACAATTCACTGGTGCACATCTACGCATGCTGCACTGTGACACTAGTAGTAACATCACCATAAACAATTCACTGGTGCACATCTACACATGCTGCACTGTGACACTAGTAGTGACATCACCATAAACAATTCACTGGTGCACATCTACGCATGCTGCACTGTGACACTAGTAGTGACATCACCATAAATAATTCACAGGTGCACATCTACACATGCTGCACTGTGACACTAGTAGTGACATCACCATAAACAATTTTCAGCTGCACATCTACCCATGCTGCACTGTGACACTAGTAGTAACATCATCATAAACAATTCCCTGGTGCACATCTACGCATGCTGCACTGTGGCACTAGTAGTAACATAATCATAAACAATTCACTGGTGCATATCTACACATGCTGCACTGTCACACTAGTAGTGACATCACCATAAACAATTCACTGGTGCATATCTACACATGCTGCACTGTGACACTGGTAGAGACACCACAATAAATAATTCACTGGTGCACATCTACACATGCTGCACTGTGACACTAGTAGTGACATCACCATAAATAATTCACTGCTGCATATCTACACATGCTGCACTGTGACACTAGTAGTGACATCACCATAAACAATTTTCAGCTGCACATCTACCCATGCTGCACTGTGACACTATTAGTAACATCATCATAAACAATTCCCTGGTGCACATCTACACATGCTGCACTGTGACACTAGTAGGGACATCATCATAAACAATTCACTGGTGCACATCTACGCATGCTGCACTGTGACACTAGTAGTAACATCATCATAAACAATTCACTGGTGCACATCTACACATGCTGCACTGTGACACTAGTAGTGACATCACCATGAACAATTAACTGGTGCACATCTGCACATGCTGCACTGTGACACTAGTAGTGACATCATCATAAACAATTCACAGGTGCACAGCTACGCATGCTGCACTGTAACACTAGTAGTAACATCACCATAAACAATTCACTGGTGCACATCTACACATGCTGCACTGTGACACTAGTAGTGACACCACAATAAATATTTCACTGGTGCACATCTACGCATGCAGCACTGTGACACTAGTAGTGATATCACCATAAACAATTCACTGGTACACGTCTGCACATGTTGCACTGTGACACTAGTAGTGATATCGCCATAAGTAATTCACTGTTGCATATCTACACATGCTGCACTGTGACACTAGTAGAGACATCACCATAAACAATTCACAGGTGCACAACTACGCATGCTGCACTGTGACACTAGTAGTAACATCATCATAAACAATTCACTGGTGCACATATACACATGCTGCACTGTGACACTAGCAGTGACATCACCATAAACAATTCACTGGTGCATATCTACACATGCTGCACTGTGACACTAGTAGTGACATCACCATAAACGATTCACAGGTGCACATCTACGCATGCTGCACTGTGACACTGGTAGTAACATCATCATAAACAATTCACTGGTGCACATCTACACATGCTGCACTGTTACACTAGTAGTGACATCACCATAAACAATTCACTGGTGCACATCTGCACATGCTGCACTGTGACACTATTAATGACACCACAATAAATAATTCACTGGTGAACATCTATGCATGCTGCACTGTGACACTAGTAGTGACACAACAAATAATTCACTGGTGCACATCTATGCATGCTGCACTGTGACACTAGTAGTGACATCACCATAAACAATTCAGAGGTGCATATCTACGCATGCTGCACTGTGACACTAGTAGTGACATCACCATAAACAATTTACTGGTGCACATCTATGCATGCTGCACTGTGACACTAGTAGTGACATCACCATAAACAATTCAGAGGTGCATATCTAAGCATGCTGCACTGTGACACTAGTAGTTACATCACCATAAACAATTCACTGGTGCACATCTACGCATGCTGCACTGTGACACTAGTAGTGACATCACCATAAATAATTCACTGGTGCACATCTACGCATGCTGCACTGTGACACTAGTAGTAACATCATCATAGACAATTCACTGGTGCACATCTACGCCTGCTGCACTGTGACACTAGTAGTAACATCATCATAAACAATTCACTGGTGCACATCTACACATGCTGCACTGTGACACTAGTAGTGACACCACAATAAATAATTCACTGGTGCACATCTACGCATGCTGCACTGTGACACTAGTAGTAACATCATCATAAACAATTCACTGGTGCACATCTACGCATGCTGCACTGTGACACTAGTAGTAACATCACCATAAACAATTCACTGGTGCACATCTACACATGCTGCACTGTGACACTAGTAGTGACACCACAATAAATATTTCACTGGTGCACATCTACGCATGCAGCACTGTGACACTAGTAGTGATATCACCATAAACAATTCACTGGTGCACATCTACACATGCTGCACTGTGACACTAGTAGTGACATCACCATAAACAATGCACTGGTGCACATCTGCACATACTGCACTGTGACACTAGTAGTGACATCACCATAAACAATTCACAGGTGCACATCTACGCATGCTGCACTGTGACACTAGTAGTGACATCACCATGAACAATTCACTCCTGCACATCTACTCATACTGCACTTTGACACTAGTAGTGACATCACCATTAATAATTATCTGCTGCACATCTGCACCTGCTGCACTGTGACCCTAGTAGTGACATCACCATAAATAATTCACTGGTGCACATCTACACATGCTGCACTGTGACACTAGTAGTGACATCACCATAAACAATTCACTGCTGCACATCTACTCATACTGCACTGTGACACAAGTAGTGACATCACCATAAATAATTCACTGCTGCACATCTGCACATGCTGCACTGTGACACTAGTAGTGACATCACCATAAATATTTCACTGGTGCACATCTACACATGCTGCACTGTGACACTAGTAGTGACATCACCATAAATAATTCACAGGTGCACATCTACGCATGCTGCACTGTGAAACTAATAGTAACATCATCATACACAATTCACTGGTGCACATCTACGCATGCTGCACTGTGACACTAGTAGTAACATCATCATAAACAATTCACTGGTGCACATCTACACATGCTGCACTGTGACACTAGTAGTGACACCACAATAAATAATTCACTGGTGCACATCTACGCATGCTGCACTGTGACACTAGTAGTAACATCATCATAAACAATTCACTGGTGCACATCTACGCATGCTGCACTGTGACTCTAGTAGTAACATCACCATAAACAATTCACTGGTGCACATCTACACATGCTGCACTGTGACACTAGTAGTGACACCACAATAAATATTTCACTGGTGCACATCTACGCATGCAGCACTGTGACACTAGTAGTGATATCACCATAAACAATTCACTGGTGCACATCTGCACATACTGCACTGTGACACTAGTAGTGACATCACCATAAACAATTCACTGGTTCACATCTACGCATGCTGCACTGTGACACTAGTAGTGACATCACCATGAACAATTCACTGCTGCACATCTACTCATACTGCACTGTGACACTAGTAGTGACATCAAAATTTTTGTAAGAAGAGAACTATACACACCGGGTTACGTGTGATTATTTAACAGAGTAACTCAGACGTAGAGACAAGATAAGAACTTCTTAACCAAATATCTTTGAGTGTTAAATCTTTTTATTTCTATTTTATAACTCTTTTTGTAGTGTAGATTTGATATATACACTTTTTTTTAAATAAACACTCGTATTTTCTATTTTTTTACTTCTTATATGTCTGTTTCAGTCATTATTGTACACACATATTTACATATAACATGCAACTTTGCCTAATACATAAAATATCTACACGGTTTAGACACATGAATTGTTAAACACAGAATATATTCCTTTCCGACGCGTTTCGGCCAATCGCCTTCCTCAGGAATTCTGTGATTTCCTTTGCAACATCAACAGAAGCTATAATAATAAGAAATGATATTTTAGTGGTATATTCATGAATGCTTATCTATCATTCTCAGCGTCTTTGTACGTTACTTCTACTAAATCTTCTCTATGAAGATTTATCTCTGTGCTTGTTGTGGGAAATATCCCAAAGCTAGAAAGTCCACCCCTTCCCGCTAGGTGCTACATTTTTCTGCCCATCTGATTCCTTATCTATACATTTATATACATATCTTACACTCTTTAGTAAACAGTTATATACAATAAATACATTTCTTCATCTAATTATCACTTTTCTATTTACATTATAACATTAGTCACTGATCACTTGCCTGCAGATGGGAGCTTGGGTCATATATATGGGAAAATGGGAATTGTAATAGGGGATTATTAAAGCTTGGAACCCACCCTATACACTTATGTGGCATCTTTTTTTCAATGATTTTCACACTTGTTTCACGTATTTTCCTAAAACGTACCATTTACAGATATGTCTCCAGTAATTTGGATCTGTGTGGTTATGGTGTCTCTGTTCAATGTTTATACCACCTTGGAGTGATTTCTAAATAGAGAAATATGTGCATTGGTTTCTAGACAATTGCGAGTCATATCTTTTCAAATGTTTAGCTTTGGAACTAAATGATCAGTTCTACCTGTTTGGATAATATCACGATCTGCAATCCCTGGCGTAACTAGCGATACTATTTTCCCCGCTGAAATTTCTCAATAGGCTCAGTCAAGATGGCGATACCTGTTTCAAAATTTATATAGACATTCAGATTCTAAGATACATTTATTATAGTTAATGCCTATAGTCTCCTTTACTAATTAGTTAGTGATTATTATACCTGCTTAGCAGCTTGTTTGTCATCAACCTGTTGCTAGCGTGGGTCCGGACCTCATTAATTCCAATCCTCTTGCTTTAAATGGCGGCGATATCTATAAAATTCACATTCACATTTATCATTGGATGTTCACCATAGTTTAAGCTAGCGCTAATGGTCTACTTTCCTAGTCTGTTCATAATTATTATACCTGGATAGGTGCTTGGTAGCCTCAATCTTTTGATCACGTCGATGCAAACTTCATTTATTGCCCCTCTGTCTATTTGGATGAATAAGGATATCTACAAAATTTAATAGATTTTATATGGACCTTTCTTTTTGTAAAATCTGTGTCATTCAGTTTTTAAATTTATAACTTTTTTGATCTCAAAGTGAGAGTCCCACCTGTGTTCTTACACTTTGAGCTTCGTCTATTTTGTATCCCACGTGAGATTATTGCTGTGGGACTCGTAGTGACATCACCATTAATAATTATCTGCTGCACATCTGCACCTGCTGCACTGTGACACTAGTAGTGACATCACCATAAACAATTCACTGCTGCACATCTACTCATACTGCACTGTGACACAAGTAGTGACATCACCATAAATATTTCACTGCTGCACATCTGCACATGCTGCACTGTGACACTAGTAGTGACATCACCATAAATATTTCACTGGTGCACATCTACACATGCTGCACTGTGACACTAGTAGTGACACTCCTTCCTGAGTGACCGCACCCAAGCTGTCCGCCTGGGTGACTTCACAGCGGACGTCCGGAAAGTACATTGCGGGGTTCCCCAAGGCTCTTCCCTCTCTCCCCTTTTATTTAATCTTTATATTGCCCCTCTCATTTTTTCTTTGCAACAAATGAAGGTCGCCGTGTTTAACTACGCGGACGATCTCCAGCTTGTTTTTGACCTGTCTTCTTCTCCCTCTTCTGTCCTTAATTTTCAATCTATTATGCTTCACATCCGGGACTGGATGAACCACAACCACTTAAAACTCAACCCCGACAAGACCGAGCTGGTGTTGACGGGTGGTTCATCCAGCCCCTGGACTCCTCTGTTCTGG
Organism: Lissotriton helveticus; assembly: GCF_964261635.1. Lineage (NCBI taxonomy): Eukaryota > Metazoa > Chordata > Amphibia > Caudata > Salamandridae > Lissotriton > Lissotriton helveticus. The sequence continues at coordinate 42,440,459 of NC_136068.1, forward strand.
CCCCCCTCTCTCGGTCTCCCTCCTGTCCCCGCTACCTCAGTTAAAACCCTTGGTATAAAAATTAATTCTCAACTCTCTCTTCACTCCCAGGTCAGCTCTGTGGTTTCTTCTTCTTTTCTCTCACTGCGTACTATACGTAGGGTGTCCCGTTTTTTTTCTTTTTCTGCTCTTAAACTTATCATCCTCGCCATGGTGGTGTCCCGCCTGGATTACGGCAACGCCCTATATGCGGGTATTCCTGCATATAGCTTACGGCCTTTGCAACTCATACAAAACCAGGCGGCCCGCCTGGCTTTCAATCTCCCGAAATTTCATCACTCTACTCCCCTTTTGAAGTCTCTACACTGGCTCCATGTACGAGCCCGGGTCCAATTTAAGATCGCCTCCATTACCTTTCTGGCTCGCCTAGGCTCAGCTCCAGCATTCATCTCATCTGAGATCACCCCTTATGTTCCCAGCAGAGAGCTACGTTCGTCTTCCCAGTCCTTACTCATGATTCCACGCTACCGAACAAAGAAGTGGGGAGGCTCTAAATTTGCCACCCTTGCCCCGTCCCTGTGGAACTCTCTTCCCCTGGAAATTCGAACCCTTACCCAGTACCCACAATTCCGGAAACAACTTAAGGCCCACCTATTCAGGAAGTCCTTTGAATAATCCCCTTCGCAGTTCCCCCGTTTCGTTTCTGGCCCCGTTTTTTTGTTAGTTGTAGCGCCAAGAAACCGCTGATGTATGCGCGCTTTTACAAATAATTTTAAACTCAAACTCAAACACCACATAAACAATTCACTGTAGCACATCTACACATGCTGCACTGTGACACTAGTAGTGACATCACCACAAACAATTCACTGCTGCACATCTACACATGCCGCACTGTGACACTAGTAGTGATACTAACATAAACAATTCACCTCTGCACATCTACACATGCCGCACTGTGACACTGGTAGTGACATCACCATAATTAATTCACTACTGCTCATCTACACATGCTGCACTGTGACACTAGTAGTGACATCACCATAAATAATTCACGGGTGCACATCTACACGAGCTGCACTGTGACACTAGTGGTGACATCACCATAAATAATTCCGTAGTGCACATCTACACATGCTGCACTGTGACACTAGTAGTGACATTACCATGAACAATTCACTGGTGCACATCTACGCATGCTGCACTGTGACACTAGTAGTGACATGACCATAAATAATTCACTGGTGCACATGTGCACATTCTGCACTGTGACACTAGTAGTAACATCACCATAAACAATTCACTGATGCACATCTACACATGCTGCACTGTGACACTTGTAGTGACATCACCATAAATAATTCACCGGTGCATATCTGCACATGTTGCACTGTGACAGTAGTAGTGATATTGCCATAAGTAATTCACTGGTGTACATCTGCACATGCTGCACTGTGAAACTAGTAGTGACATCACTATGAGTAATTCACTGGTGCACATCTGCACATGCTGCACTGTGACACTAGTAGTGATATCACCATAACTAATTCACTGGTGCACATCTGCACATGCTGCACTGTGACACTAGTAGTGATATCACCATAACTAATTCACTGGTGCACATCTGCACATGCTGCACTGTGACACTAGTAGTGACATCACTATAAGTAATTCACTGGTGCACATCTACACATGCTGCACTATGACACTAGTAGTGACACCACATAAACAATTCACTGGTGCACATCTACACATGCTGCACTGTGACACTAGTAGTGACATCACATAAATAATTCACTGGTGCACATCTGCACATGCTGCACTGTGACACTAGTAGTGACATCACCATAAGCAATTTACTGGTGCACATCTACACATGCCATACTGTGAAACTAGCGGTAACATCACTATAAACATTTCACTGCTGCACATCTACACATGCTGCACTGTGACACTAGTAGTGACACCACATAAATAATTCACTGGTGCACATCTGCACATGCTGCACTGTGACACTAGTAGTGACATCACTATAAGTAATTCACTGGTGCACATCTACACATGCTGCACTGTGACACTAGTAGTGACACCACATAAACAATTCACTGGTGCATATCTACACATGCTGCACTGTGACACTAGTAGTGACAACACCATAAGCAATTCACTGGTGCACATCTACACATGCCATACTGTGAAACTAGCGGTAACATCACTATAAACATTTCACTGCTGCACATCTACACATGCTGCACTGTGACACTAGTAGTGACACCACATAAATAATTCACTGGTGCACATCTGCACATGCTGCACTGTGACACTAGTAGTGACATCACTATAAGTAATTCACTGGTGCACATCTACACATGCTGCACTATGACACTAGTATTGACACCACATAAACAATTCACTGGTGCACATCTACACATGCTGCACTGTGACACTAGTAGTGACACCACATAAATAATTCACTGGTGCACATCTGCACATGCTGCACTGTGACACTAGTAGTGACATCACTATAAGTAATTCACTGGTGCACATCTACACATGCTGCACTATGACACTAGTAGTGACACCACATAAACAATTCACTGGTGCACATCTACACATGCTGCACTATGACACTAGTAGTGACACCACATAAACAATTCACTGGTGCACATCTACACATGCTGCACTGTGACACTAGTAGTGACACCACATAAATAATGCACTGGTGCACATCTATACATGCTGCACTGTGATACTAGTAGTGATATCACCACAACTAGTTCACTGGTGCACATCTGCACATGCTGCACTGTGACACTAGTAGTGACACCACATAAATAATGCACTGCTGCACATCTATACATGCTGCACTGTGATACTAGTAGTGATATCACCCCAACTAATTCACTGGTGCACATCTACACATGCTGCACTATGACACTAGTAGTGACACCACATAAATAATTCACTGGTGCACATCTACACATGCTGCACTGTGACACTAGTAGTAACATCATCATAAACAATTCACTGGTGCACATATACACATGCTGCACTGTGACACTAGCAGTGACATCACCATAAACAATTCACTGGTGCATATCTACACATGCTGCACTGTGACACTAGTAGTGACATCACCATAAACGATTCACAGGTGCACATCTACGCATGCTGCACTGTGACACTGGTAGTGACATCATCATAAACAATTCACTGGTGCACATCTACTCATACTGCACTGTGACACTAGTAGTGACATCACCATTAATAATTATCTGCTGCACATCTGCACCTGCTGCACTGTGACACTAGTAGTGACATAACCATAAATAATTCACTGGTGCACATCTACACATGCTGCACTGTGACACTAGTAGTGACATCACCATAAACAATTCACTGCTGCACATCTACTCATACTGCACTGTGACACAAGTAGTGACATCACCATAAATAATTCACTGCTGCACATCTGCACATGCTGCACTGTGACACTAGTAGTGACATCACCATAAATATTTCACTGGTGCACATCTACACATGCTACACTGTGACACTAGTAGTGACACTCCTTCCTGAGTGACCGCACCCAGGCTGTCCGCCTGGGTGACTTCACAGCGGACGTCCGGAAAGTACATTGCGGGGTTCCCCAAGGCTCTTCCCTCTCTCCCCTTTTATTTAATCTTTATATTGCCCCTCTCATTTTTTCTTTGCAACAAATGAAGGTCACCGTGTTTAACTATGCGGACGATCTCCAGCTTGTTTTTGACCTGTCTTCTTCTCCCTCTTCTGTCCTTAATTTTCAATCTATTATGCTTCACATCCGGGACTGGATGAACCACAACCACTTAAAACTCAACCCGACAAGACCGAGCTGGTGTTGACGGGTGGTTCATCCAGCCCCTGGACTCCTCTGTTCTGGCCCCCCTCTCTCGGTCTCCCTCCTGTCCCCGCTACCTCAGTTAAAACCCTTGGTATAAAAATTAATTCTCAACTTTCCCTTCACTCCCAGGTCAGCTCTGTGGTTTCTTCTTCTTTTCTCTCACTGCGTACTATACGTAGGGTGTCCCGTTTTTTTTCTTTTTCTGCTCTTAAACTTATCATCCTTGCCATGGTGGTGTCCCGCCTGGATTACGGCAACGCCCTATATGCGGGTATTCCTGCATATAGCTTACGGCGTTTGCAACTCATACAAAACCAGGCGGCCCGCCTGGCTTTCAATCTCCCGAAATTTCATCACTCTACTCCCCTTTTGAAGTCTCTACACTGGCTCCATGTACGAGCCCGGGTCCAATTTAAGATCGCCTCCATTACCTTTCTGGCTCGCCTAGGCTCAGCTCCAGCATTCATCTCATCTGAGATCACCCCTTATGTTCCCAGCAGAGAGCTACGTTCGTCTTCCCAGTCCTTACTCATGATTCCACGCTACCGAACAAAGAAGTGGGGAGGCTCTAAATTTGCCACCCTTGCCCCGTCCCTGTGGAACTCTCTTCCCCTGGAAATTCGAACCCTTACCCAGTACCCACAATTCCGGAAACAACTTAAGGCCCACCTATTCAGGAAGTCCTTTGAATAATCCCCTTCGCAGTTCCCCCGTTTCGTTTCTGGCCCCGGTTTTTTGTTAGTTGTAGCGCCAAGAAACCGCTGGTGTATGCGCGCTTTTACAAATAATTTTAAACTCAAACACCACATAAACAATTCACTGTAGCACATCTACACATGCTGCACTGTGACACTAGTAGTGACATCACCACAAACAATTCACTGCTGCACATCTACACATGCCGCACTGTGACACTAGTAGTGATACTAACATAAACAATTCACCTCTGCACATCTACACATGCCGCACTGTGACACTGGTAGTGACATCACCATAATTAATTCACTACTGCTCCTCTACACATGCTGCACTGTGACACTAGTAGTGACATCACCATAAATAATTCACGGGTGCACATCTACACGAGCTGCACTGTGACACTAGTGGTGACATCACCATAAATAATTCCGTAGTGCACATCTACACATGCTGCACTGTGACACTAGTAGTGACATTACCATGAACAATTCACTGGTGCACATCTACGCATGCTGCACTGTGACACTAGTAGTGACATGACCATAAATAATTCACTGGTGCACATGTGCACATTCTGCACTGTGACACTAGTAGTAACATCACCATAAACAATTCACTGATGCACATCTACACATGCTGCACTGTGACACTTGTAGTGACATCACCATAAATAATTCACCGGTGCATATCTGCACATGTTGCACTGTGACAGTAGTAGTGATATTGCCATAAGTAATTCACTGGTGTACATCTGCACATGCTGCACTGTGAAACTAGTAGTGACATCACTATGAGTAATTCACTGGTGCACATCTGCACATGCTGCACTGTGACACTAGTAGTGATATCACCATAACTAATTCACTGGTGCACATCTGCACATGCTGCACTGTGACACTAGTAGTGATATCACCATAACTAATTCACTGGTGCACATCTGCACATGCTGCACTGTGACACTAGTAGTGACATCACTATAAGTAATTCACTGGTGCACATCTACACATGCTGCACTATGACACTAGTAGTGACACCACATAAACAATTCACTGGTGCACATCTACACATGCTGCACTGTGACACTAGTAGTGACACCACATAAACAATTCACTGGTGCATATCTACACATGCTGCACTGTGACACTAGTAGTGACGTCACTATAAGTAATTCACTGGTGCACATCTACACATGCTGCACTGTGACACTAGTAGTGACACCACATAAACAATTCACTGGTGCATATCTACACATGCTGCACTGTGACACTAGTAGTGACAACACCATAAGCAATTCACTGGTGCACATCTACACATGCCATACTGTGAAACTAGCGGTAACATCACTATAAACATTTCACTGCTGCACATCTACACATGCTGCACTGTGACACTAGTAGTGACACCACATAAATAATTCACTGGTGCACATCTGCACATGCTGCACTGTGACACTAGTAGTGACATCACTATAAGTAATTCACTGGTGCACATCTACACATGCTGCAGTATGACACTAGTATTGGCACCACATAAACAATTCACTGGTGCACATCTACACATGCTGCACTGTGACACTAGTAGTGACACCAAATAAATAATTCACTGGTGCACATCTGCACATGCTGCACTGTGACACTAGTAGTGACATCACTATAAGTAATTCACTGGTGCACATCTACACATGCTGCACTATGACACTAGTAGTGACACCACATAAACAATTCACTGGTGCACATCTACACATGCTGCACTATGACACTAGTAGTGACACCACAAAAATAATTCACTGGTGCACATCTACACATGCTGCACTGTGACACTAGTAGTGACACCACATAAATAATGCACTGGTGCACATCTATACATGCTGCACTGTGATACTAGTAGTGATATCACCACAACTAGTTCACTGGTGCACATCTGCACATGCTGCACTGTGACACTAGTAGTGACACCACATAAATAATGCACTGGTGCACATCTATACATGCTGCACTGTGATACTAGTAGTGATATCACCACAACTAATTCACTGGTGCACATCTACACATGCTGCACTATGACACTAGTAGTGACACCACATAAATAATTCACTGGTGCACATCTACACATGCTGCACTGTGACACTAGTAGTAACATCATCATAAACAATTCACTGGTGCACATATACACATGCTGCACTGTGACACTAGCAGTGACATCACCATAAACAATTCACTGGTGCATATCTACACATGCTGCACTGTGACACTAGTAGTGACATCACCATAAACGATTCACAGGTGCACATCTATGCATGCTGCACTGTGACACTGGTAGTAACATCATCATAAACAATTCACTGGTGCACATCTACACATGCTGCACTGTGACACTAGTAGTGACATCACCATAAACAATTCACTGGTGCACATCTGCACATGCTGCATTGTGACACTAGTAATGACACCACAATAAATAATTCACTGGTGAACATCTACGCATGCTGCACTGTGACACTAGTAGTGACACAACAAATAATTCACTGGTGCACATCTATGCATGCTGCACTGTGACACTAGTAGTGACATCACCATAAACAATACAGAGGTGCATATCTACGCATGCTGCACTGTGCCACTAGTAGTGACATCACCATAAACAATTTACTGGTGCACATCTATGCATGCTGCACTGTGACACTAGTAGTGACATCACCATAAACAATTCAGAGGTGCATATCTAAGCATGCTGCACTGTGACACTAGTAGTGACATCACCATAAACAATTCACTGGTGCACATCTACGCATGCTGCACTGTGACACTAGTAGTGACATCACCATAAATAATTCACAGGTGCACATCTACGCATGCTGCACTGTGACACTAGTAGTAACATGATCATAGACAATTCACTGGTGCACATCTACGCCTGCTGCACTGTGACACTAGTAGTAACATCATCATAAACAATTCACTGGTGCACATCTACACATGCTGCACTGTGACACTAGTAGTGACACCACAATAAATAATTCACTGGTGCACATCTACGCATGCTGCACTGTGACACTAGTAGTAACATCATCATAAACAATTCACTGGTGCACATCTACGCATGCTGCACTGTGACACTAGTAGTAACATCACCATAAACAATTCACTAGTGCACATCTACACATGCTGCACTGTGACACTAGTAGTGACACCACAATAAATATTTCACTGGTGCACATCTACGCATGCAGCACTGTGACACTAGTAGTGATATCACCATAAACAATTCACTGGTGCACATCTACACATGCTGCACTGTGACACTAGTAGTGACATCACCATAAACAATGCACTGGTGCACATCTGCACATATTGCACTGTGACACTAGTAGTGACATCACCATAAACAATTCACGGGTGCACATCTACGCATGCTGCACTGTGACACTAGTAGTGACATCACCATAAACGATTCACAGGTGCACATCTACGCATGCTGCACTGTGACACTGGTAGTAACATCATCATAAACAATTCACTGGTGCACATCTACACATGCTGCACTGTGACACTAGTAGTGACATCACCATAAACAATTCACTGGTGCACATCTGCACATGCTGCACTGTGACACTAGTAATGACACCACAATAAATAATTCACTGGTGAACATCTACGCATGCTGCACTGTGACACTAGTAGTGACACAACAAATAATTCACTGGTGCACATCTACGCATGCTGCACTGTGACACTAGTAGTGACATCACCATAAACAATTTACTGGTGCACATCTATGCATGCTGCACTGTGACACTAGTAGTGACATCACCATAAACAATTCAGAGGTGCATATCTAAGCATGCTGCACTGTGACACTAGTAGTGACATCACCATAAACAATTCACTGGTGCACATCTACGCATGCTGCACTGTGACACTAGTAGTGACATCACCATAAATAATTCACAGGTGCACATCTATGCATGCTGCACTGTGACACTACTAGTAACATCATCATAGACAATTCACTGGTGCACATCTACGCCTGCTGCACTGTGACACTAGTAGTAACATCATCATAAACAATTCACTGGTGCACATCTACACATGCTGCACTGTGACACTAGTAGTGACACCACAATAAATAATTCACTGGTGCACATCTACGCATGCTGCACTGTGACACTAGTAGTAACATCATCATAAACAATTCACTGGTGCACATCTACGCATGCTGCACTGTGACACTAGTAGTAAAATCACCATAAACAATTCACTGGTGCACATCTACACATGCTGCACTGTGACACTAGTAGTGACACCACAGTAAATAATTCACTGGTGCACATCTACGCATGCTGCACTGTGACACTAGTAGTAACATCATCATAAACAATTCACTGGTGCACATCTACGCATGCTGCACTGTGACTCTAGTAAATGTAAATGTAAATGTACAGGAATTTATATAGCGCAAATCACCAAGCGGTTTCTAAGCGCTTGCTTAGGGAACCCGTCCTGGTATTCCCCTGTGAGATAACCCCTGCAGGGTATCCGCAAGGTGAAAGCCAGGCATCCCACCGCGAGGGGCCGTTGTGGAGATTAAGCAAGCTATTGCCCAGAGTCGCAGAGTGTGAACCCGTGAATCGAGTAGGCACCGGAGCGAGAATTGTCGAGTCCATGGACATTTTAGGACTCAAGACCCCGCCGAGCCGGGAATTGAACCCTGGTCCCGGGCTGACCTCTGCTTCCAGGTCTGCCTCCTCTAACCAGTGAGCCACACTTCTCCACTAGTAGTAGTAACATCACCATAAACAATTCACTGGTGCACATCTACACATGCTGCACTGTGACACTAGTAGTGACACCACAATAAATATTTCACTGGTGCACATCTACGCATGCAGCACTGTGACACTAGTAGTGATATCACTATAAACAATTCACTGGTGCACATCTACACATGCTGCACTGTGACACTAGTAGTGACATCACCATAAACAATGCACTGGTGCACATCTGCACATACTGCACTGTGACACTAGTAGTGACATCACCATAAACAATTCACTGGTGCACATCTACGCATGCTGCACTGTGACACTAGTAGTGACATCACCATGAACAATTCACTGCTGCACATCTACTCATACTGCACTGTGACACTAGTAGTGACATCACCATTAATAATTATCTGCTGCACATCTGCACCTGCTGCACTGTGACACTAGTAGTGACATCACATAATAATTCACTGGTGCACATCTGCACATGCTGCACTGTGACACTAGTAGTGACATCACTATAAGTAATTCACTGGTGCACATCTACACATGCTGCACTGTGACACTAGTAGTGACACCACATAAACAATTCACTGGTGCATATCTACACATGCTGCACTGTGACACTAGTAGTGACAACACCATAAGCAATTCACTGGTGCACATCTACACATGCCATACTGTGAAACTAGCGGTAACATCACTATAAACATTTCACTGCTGCACATCTACACATGCTGCACTGTGACACTAGTAGTGACACCACATAAATAATTCACTGGTGCACATCTGCACATGCTGCACTGTGACACTAGTAGTGACATCACTATAAGTAATTCACTGGTGCACATCTACACATGCTGCACTATGACACTAGTATTGACACCACATAAACAATTCACTGGTGCACATCTACACATGCTGCACTGTGACACTAGTAGTGACACCACATAAATAATTCACTGGTGCACATCTGCACATGCTGCACTGTGACACTAGTAGTGACATCACTATAAGTAATTCACTGGTGCACATCTACACATGCTGCACTATGACACTAGTAGTGACACCACATAAACAATTCACTGGTGCACATCTACACATGCTGCACTATGACACTAGTAGTGACACCACATAAATAATTCACTGGTGCACATCTACACATGCTGCACTGTGACACTAGTAGTGACACCACATAAATAATGCACTGGTGCACATCTATACATGCTGCACTGTGATACTAGTAGTGATATCACCACAACTAGTTCACTGGTGCACATGCTGCACTGTGACACTAGTAGTGACACCACATAAATAATGCACTGGTGCACATCTATACATGCTGCACTGTGATACTAGTAGTGATATCACCACAACTAATTCACTGGTGCACATCTACACATGCTGCACTATGACACTAGTAGTGACACCACATAAATAATTCACTGGTGCACATCTACACATGCTGCACTGTGACACTAGTAGTGACATCACATAAATAATGCACTGGTGCACATCTATACATGCTGCACTGTGATACTAGTAGTGATATCACCACAACTAATTCATTGGTGCACATCTGCACATGCTGCACTGTGACACTAGTAGTGACATCACCATAAACAATTCAGAGGTGCATATCTAAGCATGCTGCACTGTGACACTAGTAGTGACATCACCATAAACAATTCACTGGTGCACATCTACGCATGCTGCACTGTGACACTAGTAGTGACATCACCATAAATAATTCACAGGTGCACATCTACGCATGCTGCACTGTGACACTACTAGTAACATCATCATAGACAATTCACTGGTGCACATCTACGCCTGCTGCACTGTGACACTAGTAGTAACATCATCATAAACAATTCACTGGTGCACATCTACACATGCTGCACTGTGACACTAGTAGTGACACCACAATAAATAATTCACTGGTGCACATCTACGCATGCTGCACTGTGACACTAGTAGTAACATCATCATAAACAATTCACTGGTGCACATCTACACATGCTGCACTGTGACACTAGTAGTGACACCACAGTAAATATTTCACTGGTGCACATCTACGCATGCAGCACTGTGACACTAGTAGTGATATCACCATAAACAATTCACTGGTGCACATCTACACATGCTGCACTGTGACACTAGTAGTGACATCACCATAAACAATGCACTGGTGCACATCTGCACATACTGCACTGTGACACTTGTAGTGACATCACCATAAACAATTCACAGGTGCACATCTACGCATGCTGCACTGTGACACTAGTAGTGACATCACCATGAACAATTCACTGCTGCACATCTACTCATACTGCACTTTGACACTAGTAGTGACATCACCATTAATAATTATCTGCTGCACATCTGCACCTGCTGCACTGTGACCCTAGTAGTGACATCACCATAAATAATTCACTGGTGCACATCTACACATGCTGCACTGTGACACTAGTAGTGACATCACCATAAACAATTCACTGCTGCACATCTACTCATACTGCACTGTGACACAAGTAGTGACATCACCATAAATAATTCACTGCTGCACATGATGCACTGTGACACTAGTAGTGACATCACCATAAATATTTCACTGGTGCACATCTACACATGCTGCACTGTGACACTAGTAGTGACATCACCATAAATAATTCACAGGTGCACATCTACGCATGCTGCACTGTGACACTAATAGTAACATCATCATACACAATTCACTGGTGCACATCTACGCATGCTGCACTGTGACACTAGTAGTAACATCATTATAAACAATTCACTGGTGCACATCTACACATGCTGCACTGTGACACTAGTATTGACACCACAATAAATAATTCACTGGTGCACATCTACGCATGCTGCACTGTGACACTAGTAGTAACATCATCATAAACAATTCACTGGTGCACATCTACGCATGCTGCACTGTGACTCTAGTAGTAACATCACCATAAACAATTCACTGGTGCACATCTACACATGCTGCACTGTGACACTAGTAGTGACACCACAATAAATATTTCACTGGTGCACATCTACGCATGCAGCACTGTGACACTAGTAGTGATATCACTATAAACAATTCACTGGTGCACATCTACACATGCTGCACTGTGACACTAGTAGTGACATCACCATAAACAATGCACTGGTGCACATCTGCACATACTGCACTGTGACACTAGTAGTGACATCACCATAAACAATTCACTGGTGCACATCTACGCATGCTGCACTGTGACACTAGTAGTGACATCACCATGAACAATTCACTGCTGCACATCTACTCATACTGCACTGTGACACTAGTAGTGACATCACCATTAATAATTATCTGCTGCACATCTGCACCTGCTGCACTGTGACACTAGTAGTGACATCACCATAAATAATTCACTGGTGCACATCTACACATGCTGCACTGTGACACTAGTAGTGACATCACCATAAACAATTCACTGCTGCACATCTACTCATACTGCACTGTGACACAAGTAGTGACATCAGCATAAATAATTCACTGCTGCACATCTGCACATGCTGCACTGTGACACTAGTAGTGACATCACCATAAATATTTCACTGGTGCACATCTACACATGCTGCACTGTGACACTAGTAGTGACACTCCTTCCTGAGTGACCGCACCCAGGCTGTCCGCCTGGGTGACTTCACAGCGGACGTCCGGAAAGTACATTGCGGGGTTCCCCAAGGCTCTTCCCTCTCTCCCCTTTTATTTAATCTTTATATTGCCCCTCTCATTTTTTCTTTGCAACAAATGAAGGTCGCCGTGTTTAACTACGCGGACGATCTCCAGCTTGTTTTTGACCTGTCTTCTTCTCCCTCTTCTGTCCTTAATTTTCAATCTATTATGCTTCACATCCGGGACTGGATGAACCACAACCACTTAAAACTCAACCCCGACAAGACCGAGCTGGTGTTGACGGGTGGTTCATCCAGCCCCTGGACTCCTCTGTTCTGGCCCCCCTCTCTCGGTCTCCCTCCTGTCCCCGCTACCTCAGTTAAAACCCTTGGTATAAAAATTAATTCTCAACTTTCCCTTCACTCCCAGGTCAGCTCTGTGGTTTCTTCTTCTTTTCTCTCACTGCGTACTATACATAGGGTGTCCCGTTTTTTTTCTTTTTCTGCTCTTAAACTTATCATCCTCGCCATGGTGGTGTCCCGCCTGGATTACGGCAACGCCCTATATGCGGGTATTCCTGCATATAGCTTACGGCGTTTGCAACTCATACAAAACCAGGCGGCCCGCCTGGCTTTCAATCTCCCGAAATTTCATCACTCTACTCCCCTTTTGAAGTCTCTACACTGGCTCATAAACAACAAGAGAGATAGGGAGAGTCATGGACACTCTTAGTCCCCAAACTATATTAGACATCAACAACAAAAGAGTGTTCCTGTTCTGTTTGAGGTGGAAAAAAGCACAGAGCACAAGGAACCAACAAAACCCATTTAGTTTGTTAGGAAAGCCCTCACTCACCGACCTGGTCGGTGACTTGCTTCATCATCGGGCCCCACCGGGTGTGACCGATTGTCACCCCGGTGTGCTGCGACGCCAGAATTACTGCGGAGCTGGTCTTGTGAGGGTGGGAGGGCTATGTGAAAAATTACGTGAATAGTGTGAAGTGGTGACTTAAAATTGCCTTGTATGTATCAAAAAATTAATTTAATCAAAGATCATCAAGGACAAAGTTAAAAAATGTGATGGTGAGTAGGGCCAACTAATTGAATGGTCTACTCCCACTAACATTAAGTGACAACGTGAATGGTCAACATGAACATGTTTCAGCCGGTGTGGTATAATTAACCTGGCATTCGTCAGGACCTAGAGTGTAAACCTCGGCGGTATGGGCACTCTAAGGCCCACCCAACCAGAGGACTGGTTCACCACCCGAAGGTAGGACGCACACACCTCCTGTCTCTAAAGTTTAGAGACAAAAAATAAAAAGCACTTCACCAGGGATGAAAATCCACCCCATAGACCGCGGGAGGGAGGGGACGGCGCATTTGGCACATCGCCCACGACGCCCGTCTCCTGCAGGTACACCTATTCAGCCCTCGGGACCGGGTCTCGTCGATCAATTATTTTTTGTCTCTAAACTTTAGAGACAGGAGGTGTGTGCGTCCTACCTTCGGGTGGTGAAGCCCGCCCCCCTTGTTTTTTGCACTTCACAGACTTTTTAACTTTCAAGTCCTCTGGTTGGGTGGGCCTTAGAGTGCCCATACCGCCGAGGTTTACACTCTAGGTCCTGACGAATGCCAGGTTAATTATACCACACCGGCTGAAACATGTTCATGTTGACCATTCACGTTGTCACTTAATGTTAGTGGGAGTAGACCATTCAATTAGTTGGCCCTACTCACCATCACATTTTTTAACTTTGTCCTTGATGATCTTTGATTAAATTAATTTTTTGATACATACAAGGCAATTTTAAGTCACCACTTCACACTATTCACGTAATTTTTCACATAGCCCTCCCACCCTCACAAGACCAGCTCCGCAGTAATTCTGGCGTCGCAGCACACCGGGGTGACATTCGGTCACACCCGGTGGGGCCCGATGATGAAGCAAGTCACCGACCAGGTTTGTGAGTGAGGGCTTTCCTAACAAACTAAATGGGTTTTGTTGGTTCCTTGTGCTCTGTGCTTTTTTCCACCTCAAACAGAACAGGAACACTCTTTTGTTGTTGATGTCTCTACACTGGCTCCATGTACGAGCCCGGGTCCAATTTAAGATCGCCTCCATTACCTTTCTGGCTCGCCTAGGCTCAGCTCCAGCATTCATCTCATCTGAGATCACCCCTTATGTTCCCAGCAGAGAGCTACGTTCGTCTTCCCAGTCCTTACTCATTATTCCACGCTACCGAACAAAGAAGTGGGGAGGCTCTAAATTTGCCACCCTTGCCCCGTCCCTGTGGAACTCTCTTCCCCTGGAAATTCGAACCCTTACCCAGTACCCACAATTCCGGAAACAACTTAAGGCCCACCTATTCAGGAAGTCCTTTGAATAATCCCCTTCGCAGTTCCCCCGTTTCGTTTCTGGCCCCGGTTTTTTGTTAGTTGTAGCGCCAAGAAACCGCTGGTGTATGCGCGCTTTTACAAATAATTTTAAACTCAAACTCAAACACCACATAAACAATTCACTGTAGCACATCTACACATGCTGCACTGTGACACTAGTAGTGACATCACCACAAACAATTCACTGCTGCACATCTACACATGCCGCACTGTGACACTAGTAGTGATACTAACATAAACAATTCACCTCTGCACATCTACACATGCCGCACTGTGACACTGGTAGTGACATCACCATAATTAATTCACTACTGCTCATCTACACATGCTGCACTGTGACACTAGTAGTGACATCACCATAAATAATTCACGGGTGCACATCTACATGAGCTGCACTGTGACACTAGTGGTGACATCACCATAAATAATTCCGTAGTGCACATCTACACATGCTGCACTGTGACACTAGTAGTGACATTACCATGAACAATTCACTGGTGCACATCTACGCATGCTGCACTGTGACACTAGTAGTGACATGACCATAAATAATTCACTGGTGCACATGTGCACATTCTGCACTGTGACACTAGTAGTAACATCACCATAAACAATTCACTGATGCACATCTACACATGCTGCACTGTGACACTTGTAGTGACATCACCATAAATAATTCACCGGTGCATATCTGCACATGTTGCACTGTGACAGTAGTAGTGATATTGCCATAAGTAATTCACTGGTGTACATCTGCACATGCTGCACTGTGAAATTAGTAGTGACATCACTATGAGTAATTCACTGGAGCACATCTGCACATGCTGCACTGTGACACTAGTAGTGATATCACCATAACTAATTCACTGGTGCACATCTGCACATGCTGCACTGTGACACTAGTAGTGACATGACTATAAGTAATTCACTGGTGCACATCTACACATGCTGCACTATGACACTAGTAGTGACACCACATAAACAATTCAGTGGTGCACATCTACACATGCTGCACTGTGACACTAGTAGTGACATCACATAAATAATTCACTGGTGCACATCTGCACATGCTGCACTGTGACACTAGTAGTGACATCACTATAAGTAATTCACTGGTGCACATCTACACATGCTGCACTGTGACACTAGTAGTGACACCACATAAACAATTCACTGGTGCATATTTACACATGCTGCACTGTGACACTAGTAGTGACAACACCATAAGCAATTCACTGGTGCACATCTACACATGCCATACTGTGAAACTAGCGGTAAAATCACTATAAACATTTTACTGCTGCACATCTACACATGCTGCACTGTGACACTAGTAGTGACACCACATAAATAATTCACTGGTGCACATCTGCACATGCTGCACTGTGACACTAGTAGTGACATCACTATAAGTAATTAACTGGTGCACATCTACACATGCTGCACTATGACACTAGTATTGACACCACATAAACAATTCACTGGTGCACATCTACACATGCTGCACTGTGACACTAGTAGTGACACCACATAAATAATTCACTGGTGCACATCTGCACATGCTGCACTGTGACACTAGTAGTGACATCACTATAAGTAATTCACTGGTGCACATCTACACATGCTGCACTATGACACTAGTAGTGACACCACATAAACAATTCACTGGTGCACATCTACACATGCTGCACTATGACACTAGTAGTGACACCACATAAATAATTCACTGGTGCACATCTACACATGCTGCACTGTGACACTAGTAGTGACACCACATAAATAATGCACTGGTGCACATCTATACATGCTGCACTGTGATACTAGTAGTGATATCACCACAACTAGTTCACTGGTGCACATCTGCACATGCTGCACTGTGACACTAGTAGTGACACCACATAAATAATGCACTGGTGCACATCTGTACATGCTGCACTGTGACACTAGTAGTAACATCATCATACACAATTCACTGGTGCACATATACACATGCTGCACTGTGACACTAGCAGTGACATCACCATAAACACTTCACTGGTGCATATCTACACATGCTGCACTGTGACACTAGTAGTGACATCACCATAAACGATTCACAGGTGCACATCTACGCATGCTGCACTGTGACACTAGTAGTAACATCATCATAGACAATTCACTGGTGCACATCTACGCCTGCTGCACTGTGACACTAGTAGTAACATCATCATAAAAAATTCACTGGTGCACATCTACACATGCTGCACTGTGACACTAGTAGTGACACCACAATAAATAATTCACTGGTGCACATCTACGCATGCTGCACTGTGACACTAGTAGTAACATCATCATAAACAATTCACTGGTGCACATCTACGCATGCTGCACTGTGACACTAGTAGTAACATCACCATAAACAATTCACTGGTGCACATCTACACATGCTGCACTGTGACACTAGTAGTGACACCACAATAAATATTTCACTGGTGCACATCTACGCATGCAGCACTCTGACACTAGTAGTGATATCACCATAAACAATTCACTGGTGCACATCTACACATGCTGCACTGTGACACTAGTAGTGACATCACCATAAACAATGCACTGGTGCACATCTGCACATACTGCACTGTGACACTAGTAGTGACATCACCATAAACAATTCACAGGTGCACATCTACGCATGCTGCACTGTGACACTAGTAGTGACATCACCATGAACAATTCACTGCTGCACATCTACTCATACTGCACTTTGACACTAGTAGTGACATCACCATTAATAATTATCTGCTGCACATCTGCACCTGCTGCACTGTGACCCTAGTAGTGACATCACCATAAATAATTCACTGGTGCACATCTACACATGCTGCACTGTGACACTAGTAGTGACATCACCATAAACAATTCACTGCTGCACATCTACTCATACTGCACTGTGACACAAGTAGTGACATCACCATAAATAATTCACTGCTGCACATCTGCACATGCTGCACTGTGACACTAGTAGTGACATCACCATAAATATTTCACTGGTGCACATCTACACATGCTGCACTGTGACACTAGTAGTGACATCACCATAAATAATTCACAGGTGCACATCTACGCATGCTGCACTGTGACACTAATAGTAACATCATCATACACAATTCACTGGTGCACATCTACGCATGCTGCACTGTGACACTAGTAGTAACATCATCATAAACAATTCACTGGTGCACATCTACACATGCTGCACTGTGACACTAGTAGTGACACCACAATAAACAATTCACTGATGCACATCTACACATGCTGCACTGTGACACTTGTAGTGACATCACCATAAATAATTCACCGGTGCATATCTGCACATGTTGCACTGTGACAGTAGTAGTGATATTGCCATAAGTAATTCACTGGTGTACATCTGCACATGCTGCCCTGTGAAACTAGTAGTGACATCACTATGAGTAATTCACTGGTGCACATCTGCACATGCTGCACTGTGACACTAGTAGTGATATCACCATAACTAATTCACTGGTGCACATCTGCACATGCTGCACTGTGACACTAGTAGTGACATCACTATAAGTAATTCACTGGTGCACATCTACACATGCCATACTGTGAAACTAGCGGTAACATCACTATAAACATTTCACTGCTGCACATCTACACATGCTGCACTGTGACACTAGTAGTGACACCACATAAATAATGCACTGGTGCACATCTATACATGCTGCACTGTGATACTAGTAGTGATATCACCACAACTAGTTCACTGGTGCACATCTGCACATGCTGCACTGTGACACTAGTAGTGACACCACATAAATAATGCACTGGTGCACATCTATACATGCTGCACTGTGATACTAGTAGTGATATCACCACAACTAATTCACTGGTGCACATCTACACATGCTGCACTATGACACTAGTAGTGACACCACATAAATAATTCACTGGTGCACATCTACACATGCTGCACTGTGACACTAGTAGTGACATCACATAAATAATGCACTGGTGCACATCTATACATGCTGCACTGTGATACTAGTAGTGATATCACCACAACTAATTCATTGGTGCACATCTGCACATGCTGCACTGTGACACTAGTAGTGACATCACTATAACTAATTCACTGGTGCACATCTGCACATGCTGCACTGGGACATTAGTAGTGACATCACCATAAACAATTCACTGCTGCACATCTACACATGCTGGTGCACACGCGATACAGTGACACTAGTAGTGACATCACCATAAATAATTTACTGGTGCATATCTACACATGCTGCACTGTGACACTAGTAGTGACACCACATAAACAATTCACTGGTGCATATCTACACATGCTGCACTGTGACACTAGTAGTGACACCACATAAACAATTCACTGGAGCTCATCTACACGCGCTGCACTGTGACACTAGTAGTGACATCACAATACATAATTCACTGGTGCACAACTGCACACGCCGTACAGTGAAACTAGCGGTAACATCACTATAAACATTTCACTGCTGCACACACCCTACAGCAACAATACTACACGACATCACCATAAATGGAAGCGTCACTGTGTGTGCACGGTGACAGCGACACAAATAAACTATCAGTGCACCCACACGCCACAGCGTCATTCTTGGACTCTCCTGCTTCTAGGCGCTCCAGTTCTGTGTGCATATCGTTTGCCGCTTCTTGCCCTGCCGGGGTTGGATGGATTGACCCCGGTGTTTTAAGTAAATGAAGTCATAAATCATTCACGGATGTGAGCCATCAGTAATGGATGGATCAATGCATAGATTGGAAGATGAATGCGCTGATATTGTAAGCGGGAGATTCTTCATTTGTACAAGTTCCTGATGTTCACACTTTAATCTCACAATGTTCTCGGCCCGGTACTGGCCCTTCTTGCACTGGAGCACTAGCGGTCCTTTTGGTGCCGAAGCGCTAGTGGCCCTCTAGGCGCTGCAGCACTAGATATTATTATTTTCATCAGATGCTTGGCTTAGATTCTTAGGGGGATATGAACAAGGAAGTGGCAGAGTGAGGCGTTAGCCGTCATGGCTTAACGCCTTCCTTCGCCACTTCTGAAACGTAAGGTTGCACCATATTTACAAGAATGTGGTGCAGTCTTGCGCTTCCCCCTCCGATAAGTTTAGCAGGTTATTGCCAACACATGCCCCCTTGCACCATAGTACACGGGTGTCTGCGTGCAGGGGAGGATTGTGTATGTGTTGGAAGTTGTCCCTTCCAGCACATAAACAATCCTAAAATGTCATTTTACCACTGTCATGTGTGCTGCTTTGTGCAGCACACATGAAAGTCACAAAATGGATCTTTTCTTTAAAGGATTGTTTATGTACAGGAAGGAACACCTTCCTGTACATAAACAATCAATGGCATTTTGCTTTTGCCATGTGTGCTGCACAAGGCAGCACACATGGAAAAAGCAAAAACGAGGAGAAATAATGCATTTCTCCTCGTTTCACCAACTTAAGACCAGGTATTCCCTACTCTTAATTTTGGTGCTGCCTCCTATGTACGCCACCCTTGTACATAGCGTCAAAATCAATGGGTGTTGCGGTGGAATGCCCACTGCAACACCCACTGACCACACTTTTCAAGCTAAGCATAGCGTAAAAGGGGTCTTAATTACAAGGCAGTGTTAAGCCACATTCAGTGGCTTAATGCTGCCTCGTAGATAAGGCTAAGCCCCATCGCCACCACAATGTCTGTAGAGTGATGTTGTGGTGGTGATAGGGGCTTGTATATATGCCCCTTAGTTCATCAGTTTTTGTTTCGCTCTGAAATGGGCCGGGTTCCAGGAATGTTCATCTGGATGGGCCAGGGGTACTTTTGGGTGGGCCAGTGTGGGCTCAATCTTTGTCAATTCTGAGGGTAGCCTACACGCCCAAGACTGCCTCATATCGTCTTCCAAACAGGCATACAGTGCATCTGAGAGTTATTTGAGAGGAAGAGCCTGCCCACATGATTGTTTGCTTGTTCCGCACAGTTGACCAAACAGATGGATTTGCCTGGCACACTAATACCCAACAATGGACTTGTTTATTATCTGGATGGTCCATGTATTATGAATGGTATTAGAGAGCCTGTAGCAGATGATGCTGTAAGTACTTTGCACAATGTGTGTGGTCTAATCAAGTGGCATAAGCTGTGACTAGAAAAAATGATTGTGCCTGTGTTTCCCCAGGATGCCCCCTTTCAATCCTCCAATCTCACCAGCTGCTCTTATTTTGCACAGAAGTGATGCTATAGATCTCGAGTACTGCAGGCAATTGATTCGCTGTCACTGCAGTCTCAGCTCTCAGGTTCAGGCTGCCCTGCCTGAGTGTCTGTCTGAAGCCTGACACAATTGAGTCGGGGAACATCCATTACAACGCGGGTTTCACACCGCAGTGCCATTACAACGAGGGGGAAACATCCTTTACAACGCAAATTTTACCACGCAGTGCTATTACAACGCAGGTTTTACAACAAAAACCATTACAACGCATTGCGCTGGGGGGCGCTCTAGGATAGGGAATAGATTTAATTTACTATCCAACACCTTCCCTAGTGTCCACGGGGACTGGAGTTGGAATAGTAAATTAAACTATTCACTATCCAGCACCCCAAAGCGATATGCGTTGTAATTGTATGCGTTGTAAAAACTGCGTTGTAACAGCATGCGTGGTAAAAGCATGCGTTGTAATGTCATACATCCCAACAAGGGTTTTACAACGCAAGTCGTTATCACGACTTGAGCTGGAGGGCGCTCTAGACTAAGGAATAGTAGATTTACTATTCCGTCACCTTCCCTACTGTACGTAGGCTGGAGTTGGAATAGCAAATTTTACTATTCCTAGGTCCAGCACCCTACAGCGCAAGTCGTGGTAACGACTTGCGCTGTAAAACCCTCGTTGTAATGGTATTGCGGTGTAAAACCCGCGTTGTACCATCATACATCCATTGAATCCAAGTGCATCTGCAAAACTTTGCTCCTTATCCTGCGTAGAAGAGTCCCTATCGCGTTCTGCTCACTAGGGGCCTGATTTACAAAGAGCCTCTGCACTCGTGGAGAAGGCCCGCATGTCGTAGAGGGGGGATCCCGGCACTCAGGGTGTAATCGCCGCCATGAGAAGTCTCAAGGCGGAGATTCCACCCAGAGTGTGGAGAATCCACCACGAATGTGGAGCACCTGACTTGCATGTCATGGGGGGAGGGTCTCTACACTCGAGGTGTAATCTCCGCTATGAGAATTCTCATGGTGAAGATTCTGCTTCAAGGGCAGAGAATCCCCCACGACTGTGGGGTGTCCGTCACAAGTGCAGAAGCCCTTTGTGAACCAGGCCCTATTAATCCTGCTGTGAAGTGCTGAGGGATTCCTATTTGCAGTGGTGGTTCCTCCATTCTAGCGGAGGAGCGTGCCCCACTGCTGTAGCCAGCAGATAAAAACCTGTAAAATAAAATGATAATAAAGCAGTTTTATTTTCATTTTATTTTTCATGACGGAGCGGGAGCAGTGTCTTCAGTAACCCTGGGCTGTGAACGCTGCTCCGCTCGCGGAGTTTGCAGAGTTTTCCTCACTCCGCGTAACGCAGCGCTCATGGAGTTCCGAAAAACTCCGCTACGAGTGGAGCAGAGTTTTTTTACCTCGCTCCCTTTCGTCAACATCAAGTTGACTTCCGCGAGTGAGGAAAATCAACCTCCCGGTGATATTTTTCCTCCTTTGCGACCGCCAACATCAAGTTGCCGAGCGCAAGCTTGGAAAATCAACCTCCCGGCAAGATTTCTCAATGCAGAGGGCCTCAAGTTTCTCATTGCGAGTGGCCACGTATGCTCGCGACCGCTCGAGTTGAGAAACAGCCCGTTCGCATTGAGAACGGTGCCGCTCGAGTAAAAATGTACTTGAGCGGTAGAAAAAGAAAACAGGGACCGCTGGCACTGTGCAAGGTGCCGTTCGTGATGATTGGACAGGGCGGACAAGCATTCGGCACTGTGCAATCACTGCGAACAGCATTTTTCTATCATACTCCGCCACTTGCGGACCTCTGCGTAGTGCAGTGGAGTTTTTCCTGCACTTCGAGGAGTTCCACGAACTCCGCCCAGGGTTAGTTTTCAGGGCGGGTCATCTGACAGCAGCATGGAGGAGGAGGGGTGAGCACTTCAAGTGCACATGATGGTTTTCCCGGCTGTCTAAGAGTGACCAAACCATCATGAGCACTTAGATATCTCCAGGCTATTGCATGGAGAACGCAGTCACGGGCACACATTCCCTCTGGGAGCATAAATCCAGCCTTCTCGACCCAATCCCAGAGCTTTTTTCATGCAAGAGCAGTGTCTGGATTGGCACAGGGAAGTCTGGGAGCCTGTGATCAGGAGCAGGAGAGAACCGAGACAGTGAGGCAGCAGGTATGTTTTAATTTTTATTTATTTATTATTGTCCCCCGCACTGCCCCACGACTTTTCCCTGCTGGCAGTGGCCACAGCTTATTTGGTACATTCTTCTTATTGTAAAACAACAGAGTCTCTGAACATCATCCCTCCTGCACCTGTGAAGCGCTCTGCTCTACCTCCTGTTCCAATCTCTTCTTCAATAAACCAGGACACATTGAGCCTACAGGGAGGGCTCCTGCTGCTGCACCCACATCATGATGCAGACCGCCCTCGTCAACGCTACCACCTCCAGCGGTGACATCTTTCTGGCCCACCATCCCTCAGTGAATCTGGGATAGAGTTCACGTTCATTCTTGTTCTTTTCAGCTTAGGATGATGCTATGTTGAGGGAGAATGTGGTGGGCACCAGAAGGCAAACAACATCATGCACACCCTTGCCCACTTTCAGAATCAACATCCAATCTACAGTGAACAGACGTTCCTGAACTTGCTGGGGTGACACTACCAAGATCTGGCTCTTTCATCTGCTGAATTTGCTTTCATTTGTCCACTGATGCAGTTTGAGGTGCTCCCTTGATTGCTGTATTGGAGGATTGGGAGGAATGACGTATTCATTTGTACATGGGGTCTTCACCGATGAATGTAGGCGCAAATTTCTGTTATCCCAATCAGAGCATTATCCCTGAAACTAGACATCTTGCCTGCTCTGTCCAATGTTTGAGCTGAGAATGACACAATGGAAGGGCCTCCCTAGGACAAAGTGATTGTCTCTCACATGTCACAGCCTTACTTGACTTAAACACGTCAGTCTTTGTTTACTACTGAGGGGCCAATTCCGATATCGGTCGGAAGGGCTCCGAATCGGGTTCAGCATTAGCGGGTTGGATTCGGAGGCTGATATTTCTGTCTGGTTTGTACATGGGTTCGGACGTTAAAGTACGATGCGAACAAGCAAGAAATCTCAGTTCAAATCGTTTCCGGGTCCGAACCGCTCCATACGTCTCGGCCGTAAGCTAACCGTGGTGCGCAATGGGGGCGAATTCTGACCGAGCCAGTACGATGCTCAATTTGGACAGCTGGATCGAGTCGGAGCTTCTGGCTCGCAATAGCTCCCGCAGCTGTACTTTGGGGGTCTGCATCGGACCCCCTGTCACCCGCAGCCTTACGGCTCGGACACAAGTGGAGACCCATGGGTATCCCTAACACAGGCATGTACGGTGCGGATGGCACCGACGCGTACCCACTGTAGGGGGCGCACTTGTCTGCAACGTACCCATTCAGTTAATGGGAGCCCATGTACACATTGTACGACTGGCTCCCATTGACTTCAATGGGAGTCAGACCAAAGCGAGTCCGACAGCATACGGCCGCATTGTACTCGCACGGTCGGACTGCAGGAGTCCGGATCGGTTGGAAAACACCCCGGATCCAGCTCGGTTGGAGTGCTTTCCAACGCAGATCAGAATCGGCCCCTAATTAGTATCTCCTGCACTGTATGCTCAAAGTAAACTAGATGGACAGCCTGGAATGTACCATGTGTGTGGCAAGAAGGTTGCCCACTGACTGGCCGGGATCTTGCAGCTCTCCTTGTGTCATACCAGCTATGCACCTAACCTGGTCAAAACACTTTGAGCATATTCACAAGAGAATAGCGGAGAGTGGTGTTAAGCCAAAATTGCTAATGCCGCTCTCTTCCTTCTGAAAATGCAGGGATGCGCTGTATTTACAATGATACGGCGCACCCTTGCATCTTTCCTAACGCTGTTGCTAAATTCAGATGCCAACGCAGGCCCCTTGGCACCATAATGCAAGGGTACCTTCCTTGAGGAGAATGATTGTTTATGTGCAAAAAGGCGTGCCTTCCTGCACATAAACAATCTCTAATGGTGAATTGTTACTCCTATGTTTGCTGCATTGTGCAGCACACACAAAAGTTGGAAGGGATCAGTCATTCTAGTTTTCTTAAGTTTGGAAATCCTAAGTTTAAAAAAAAAATTAAACTGAAGACTCTACAAGGTCTTGCTAGAACATGGGCTGAAATCATGAAATGTATTAAAATAAATTACTTCTGTGAGAAAACTCCACTGTGGGACTTGCCAGAAAATCCTGCCTGGCTGGATGACACCTTAGCAATCCCTCTGAGAGAGGCAGGCTTGGAAGTATGGGGTGACCTCTTTTATGAGGGAGATCTATTTTCGTGGGAACATCTGCAAGCCAAGGTTGGCCCTAACTTCTCCCGTTTCAAATATATACAGATCCACAGTTGGACGGTAGCTTACAAAGCAACTCCTGCCAATAAGAACAAGTTTAAGCTTGGAGGACACAGCCCATTTATTACTGACTTATTAAACAGTGGCCCAGCTAAGAAAGAAATATCTAAATGGTATAACTTTATTCTGGAGGAGTCAGATGGAGACTTCGTTTTGCCAGACTCATTATGGGGTCCGGTTACGACGGATTCGGATTTACAAAATCTTTGGAAGTCCTCTTTCGAGCTTTTGTGGAGTATTGTCAAGCCGTCCTGGCTTCGCAGAAATCATATTTTTACCCTGCATAGGGCATATTATTCCCCTTTAAGACTTTCTAAATTCACAGCAGGCCAGTCAGTGTCTTGTACTAAATGTGGTTTGATTGCTGCCTCGGATACACACATGTTTTTTGAATGTCCGGTATTAACTACATTTTGGCAGGATATCAGCAATTCCCTTACAGAATCTTTAGGAAGACCTGTCATAATGGATCTGTCTCTAATAATATTTGGAGTCTTAGAAGGTGTACAATATCCACTCAGGTGTTTAATTTTTTATTCCATCCTGCTCGCAATGAAGAGAGATCTGCAGGAAATGGAAAGACCCTCTACCTCCCTCCTTTAGGGATTGGCAAAACTCAGTACTGCAGACCTCAGTCACTGACCTGGCTAGATCTGGTAACTACAGAAAAATAGCCTTTTGGCATTTATTTTCATGGCTTCAGTGATTAACTCAGGGTTCCCCCCCCCCCCGAGTCCAATGATTGATTTCCTAAGGTGCTTCTTAAATTTGTACCAATGGAACAGCCGATATCCGGTTCATGCCCGGCCCCCACCTGGCTGTTAAAATAACCCCAATGTTCGCCATAGATTGGCGAATTAAGGACTCAGTGCCTCTTTGGAATACGGTGGAAAACTGAGGGACAGGCGGCCCCCACAAGATTTGTATCCCTTCCAGTTGTTTGGTTACACTGAGACAGCTATTTCCTGCTAATTCCTTTGGTACTTTGTCTATATGGAGGTTATGAGGACAAAAAAAAAAAAAAGTTGCAAATTTCAATTTTTTTATGATTGTTTATGTGCAGGAATGTTCCTCTCAACGCAGACACCCTTGCACTATGGTGCAAGGATGCCTGAGTTTGCGCTGATGTTTCTGTGGCAATAAACTCTTGAAAATATGCCCTTACATCTCGTTAGAATTGTTAGGGAAATATCTGAAACCACCAGTCTTTTCACCATTTGCCTTCCATGTTTGGAGTCGGGATCTGTGAAGACAAGATGGTCGCCAGTACATGGGAGCAGGGAGCAAATTTGTATCAAAATTGCCTCATGATTTATCTTGGCTTAGCTACAGCTCAGATTTTCCTTTGGGTTTTATTTTGGCTGCTAAGGGTGGAATCTGTTCTGTTATTGTTTATTGTGCATTTATATACCCAATGTCACATTCTACAAGGCCCCTTGCGGCACTTTTGCACCTCCGGAGCGTCACTTTTTTGATGCTCCGGTAGCGCAATGTGCCACAGCATATTTACAAGGCCACGCAAAGCCACTTTACGTGGCTTTTCTTGGGCTTGTAAATATATGCTCCTTCCACGCAGAACACTGCATTAAAGGGGCGTTCTATGGGTGTTGCTATGGGTGTTCCCACGAAACACCCATGGAAACAGAAGCATTCCCAAACTTATGAGGAATCGTAAACCTAGAAATGCGTCAGATTCTAACTCAGGGGTGGAGTTAAGGAGGGACAAAGAGGCGAAATATCCTGATGTCTCCTTGTTTTTTCCTCTTTCTATATGTGCTGCATTCTGTAGCACACCTAGAAATAGGAAAACACCTCTCTTGATTTTTTTGTGCAGGAATTTGTCCCTTTCTGCACAAAAACAATCGCCCCTACATTCAGACACCCATGCACTATTGTGCAAGGGTGCCTGCGTTGGCGCATAGCAGCCCACTGTGCATAGGGGTAAAGGACAGGAATGGTCCATATCGCATAGATACGGCGCATGCCTGCCCTTTTCGTTTGATGCAGGGCAGTAGAGCAAGATTCATTGTGCCGCTGCCCTACGTCAAAACCTCATAAATAAGGCCCACAATGTTTTTCTCAGAGTTCATGAGTACATAGACCACATTAGAGAGAGAATCGAAGAATTGCATGCAATAAATGAAGTGTTTAGCGTAGATGGAAACAAATTTGGCCATGGTTGAAGGGAATTTTTGTAGGGTGATGACTGAAGATAACTGAAATTATACTCACAATTTTTATCCTATCTCCATATTCATATGCTTTTTTGTGTGTGTGCTGTTCATCGTCCCAACAATAACAGAGGTTCAGCCCTAGCTTTGCTGCTTACTATAGATCCAGACAATGAAAGTACGGATCGCAGTAATGAATCCGATATTGAAAAGTACTGTGAAGATGACGATGCGAAGCATGTGACCACTGGATTGATAATAACAAACTTGCTCCACAGAGAAGAGTAATAAAATCACTTAAAACTGCATCAAAGATGCCGCAGTAGCTGACGCCATGTGTGCCGAGGGGCACACATGGGCTAAACACAGGTGCTCAAGCTGCCTCGTCTCTGATGTTTACCCGCATTTTGGGGCACACTATCAAGAACGGCGTTAAAATTATCGCTGGTTTAGCGGCAGAAAACTGCTGCTAAAGCGTCGATAATGGGCTTGATAATATGCCCTTGTGAATTCCAATAGAAGCCCATGTTCTGGTGTTAACCTGGGCTTCTATGGGAATTCTCCAGGGCATATTATCAAGCCCATTATCGCCGCTTTAGCGGCAGTTTTCTGCCGCTAAACCGACGATAATTTTAACGCCGTTCTTGAGAATATGCCCCTTCCATACTTTGCATCAAAGCCAAGATTTAGATTTCTTATCTCAGCATCCAGAAGTTACTGTTCTTGTATCTTTTTCTCATGGTCTTTTGTGCTCTTCAGATGATAAACCTTTCACCCCTGGTTCTCTCTAAGCTTTGGTTGCTTTTATGTGTGTTTCCTTTTGACGTTTTAGTAGAAAATGTCTATAAAAACCCATTTATGGTGGGGGTGCAAGCAGCATTGAATGCTCAACTGATACTAGGGGGATCTTTGACACTTTGCGTAGAAATAGCGCACTTTTCTTGTTTTATGAATAAATGTGTTCAGAGTCGAAGTCGGCTCAGGGGTTAACTTTCTTTGACACCCTTCTACCTTTTTTCTACCCCACTTCTCTTTGATAGAGACATTGTTTGACTTCTCCTGAGATATTATGTACTGAAAGGTAGATCTGCGCGTTATGTTCTCCGAATCATTATTGTTTTCGTTGCCGTTGGCTACTTATTGATTTACATTTGATTCAGCACCTCAGACCCCCTCCCTTCTCGCTTGTCAGGTCTGCATTCCACTGACCCCCCCCCCCCCGCCTATGCTGGCACCTGGGTTTGCACAGGTTACTGCCTAAAACATTCTAACCTGTAAGGGCCACCTGCATGTCTGGACCTTAACCGGGGGGGGGGGGGGTTCATTTGTAAAAGAATAAGTGCCGGGGCCCAAAGTTTTGCTCAGACGTTTAGTGCCGGCGCTATCAAATTTTGGGTGCCGAATGACAAGGCTGAGCAGTTTTGATCCCACCTCATGCCCCCTTAATATCTCGCCAGACACTCCCTGCTTTTTAGACGGAGCGCTTGAGCAAATCAAACACTCACCCCCAGTCAACTCTTTGGAGTTTAATCAATCATCATTCTTTAGCTCACTCCACCACTCCAGTTAAAAAACATGGCAATATGCAAATCAGTCTGACCCTGTGCCTCATGGGAACAGTCCAGCCAGAACTGCCAAGCCATGTCTTCCCTGGACTGGAATCAAGCATCCTGGGACCGGCTTTTGGGGTAACACCCCTCATCAGCCAGGCTATCTTGAATCCAGTGGCAAAGTGAGCAAGGGACCCACGTCTGGGCATACCCTGCCAACTTAGGGCGATCAAAGCGATACCAAAGGGGATGATGGATGGAGCGCTTGAGCAAATCAAACACTCACCCCCAGTCAACTGATCTGGGTTTAATCCATCATCATTCTTTAGCTCACTCCACCACTCCAGTTCAGACATGGCAATATGCAAATCAGTCTGACCCTGTGCCTCATGGGAACAGTCCAGCGCGAACTGCCAAGCCATGTCTTCCCTGGACTGGAAACAAGCTTCCTAGGACCGGTTTCTGGCTATCAGCCGTCTTCAGCCAGGATAGCTTGACTGCAGTGGCTTAGTGAGCACGGGACCCATGTCTGGGCATACCCTTCTCACTGAAGTGGCATGCTTGAGCGCCTTGAGACCCTACGGGTGAGTAGTGCGCTCTACAAATGACCTGATTGATTGATTGATTGATGCTGCATCATTGGGACATGCCCCTTGGTGGGCGGGCCCTGCAATTTCCAGCGGGCCCCTCTTGGGGGCTCTTAGTTGGAGATTTGTTTATTCACTCCGACTGCTGTTTGCCAGACAGTAGAGTGATTCCCTTCATTAAATTCAGGAGGGAGTGTGGTAGATTGGGAAGACTACATTTGGCTATGGTTGCCTAAATGCCAATTTGTAATATCAAAGGTAGCTCATGACAAGATTAAAATGACCCGTGCAATGATCTGCGAACCAGTAAGGGGAATAATGAACCCTACGTCCAGTGAAAAGGTCAACATGTTTCTCGCCTAATATTCTTGAATGAGCCAGTGGCACTTCTTCACTTCTCCTAATTTTTTCCTCTTTCAACATGTGCAGCCTTCTGCAGTACACGTAGAAAGAGGAAAACGCCTCTGAGGATTGTTTTTGTGCAGGAAGGCGTCCATTCCTGCACAAAACAATCCTCCCTGCAGCGCAGGCACCCTTGCGCCATGGTAACTTATCTGGCAAGCTCTAAATCTAGCCTCAACTCCTTCGCTGCGGCGGCTATTCCACCGCAGCGCTAAGGGGGCGCGGCGGAAATGCGGCGGCGGAATGCTGGTGACGGAACCGCTCCGTCACCAGCCTCGGTTGCGCTGTGCTCATGACAGAGCGGTTCCGTCATGGCCCGCCCCGCTCAATAGAACGCTCAGCGCAGGTGTGGAATCCGCGCCGCGTAGGCATGCCGAGCGGGCCATGACGGAACCGCTCCGTCATCAGCACAGCGCCACCGCAGCTGATGACGGAGCGGTTCCGTCATCAGCATCGAAGGAGTTAAGACAGTTATGTTATTATAACTTTGTAATTTTTTTCAATATACTATTGCTTTTCACTGCTGTTCCTCATTTTTACTGTTTTTATAATTTAGGATACATTGACCCACATATAGTAACACCTTTTGCCTGATTTACAGTGCAAAGTGTAGAATTGGGATTTACTTTCCTACTCAAAACTTGTATTGTGTGGAAAGTAGCCTTAAAGTATCATAAAGGAGGGCTATGCACTAGTTTGCACTACTTTGTGTCAAGGGTGAATACTAAGGGTGGTACATGGTTGGTCCCCTGCAACCACCAAGAAATTTTACCTTATATACTAAAAAAGGCAGACATGGCATTTTTCCCAAAATGTAAGCCTCCTCAAGCAAGTAAAGCATTGGGGAACATTTTATTTTCTCCAAGTTCTCCAAACATTTCCAGATTTACCTGTGCCTAATTCGGACCAGTGCAGGAGGAGAGAATACAGTGCCACATCTTAGTAAATATGACGCTTTTCCGCTTTGCCCCTTCACCCAAGGCAGCAACATTGGCTGTTGTGCTGCAAAGTAAATTAGTACATTTGGCCTATTCTTTTCCAAAGTAATAACAAGAAGTTATATATCTGAACCCCAGGTATTGTCCAGTGTCCACCCCCAGCTGTATCTGGAACAAAGAGAGACGCTTGCAACACCTCCAATAATTTGGGTGGTGACATTAATAGTTATCCTATACTTAACTGAGGGTGACTGGAGTTATGCAATTTAGCATGGCACTGGCCAGTAGTGGGAAATAGAACTAAGCATGCCATGGCGGGCCTGTGGGGTGATATTGCGCCCCTGCCTAGGTTGGCATCGCTTACGCCTCAGCCATCTCTGAGTGGGTTTGTCCCATACCATGAGGGCACCCCACTAGTGAAGCCCTGATGGGCACCATGAGGTGGTAGGCGGAAGGCTCTCCGGGCACGTATGGATGTGCCCCGCCCAGGTAGTGAGGAACCTGCCAAAGAGGGTTTCCTCTAGCTTAGAGTTTGGCTCTATCCATGGAAACTCCTGGGGTGTTGCTGATTCTCTGGAGTGGCCTCAGGGCCTTGCACACATCCGTGTGGGAGTGCATTTGCCTTCCTATACGGATTAGAAAGGGGTGTTAACACGCTGTTCCAGAACATGGGCTGATCTGCCAATGCAGACCAGTTTGTGTGCACCGGCCCTGATGCTGTTTCAGACGCGTGTTCCGCCTTTAGTGGAAGGCTGAAGGATGAGCCATGACACCTATGGCATTTTGGATAGGATCCCAGCCTACCATTGCGGGCTGATAAGCGTATACCTTCATGCCGGTGTTCTAACCTCCGGGCCAGGCCTGCCGGTGGCCTGTGTCTGCACGCTTGCATCCAAGGTGCAACGGCAAGGTGCCTGGTCCACCGTTGCTCGCCGGGGTTGTGCAATTGCACCCGTAAGGGTTCCGGTCATGTCTGGCTGCTCCAAGCAGGGTGGAGTGCGCACACTTCCACTAGGACCTGAGTAAGCCATATGCCCGGCCTTTCCTTGCCATGTGTAAGCGTGTGCACCATTCCTCTCAGTGTTGGGAAGAGGCGCTGATTGCATGCTCTAAAACAGGGGCTGATCTGTCGTTGCAGACCGGTGGGTGCACACTGGTATCTAATGTGAATAAACTCATGGGCAGCGTGCCATTGTAGGCCACTGTGACTATGCACCCACATGGTGGCACGTGCACATGATTGCATGTGCCACCTGCCAAAAAAGGCTTGTGCACAGACACATATATTAGATAAACCTGTGTCCAGTCTTCTTTGCAGACTCGGGCAGGCGCACTTGCACCACTGGTGCTGAGAACTATGTGTTCCTCCTGCCATCCATTGGCGGCACCTCCGCTATGGCGCAGGAGCATTGCCCCACTGCTTTTAAGCAGTGCGAGGAAGAAGAAACATAAAATGATTATAACTTACAATTTTCATGTTATGCTTCCTGCCTCTTTGAGGGTGGGAGGGGCTGCTTAGCCCTCAGAGCAGGGGAGGAGTGGTGTGCTCACCCCTAAGAGTACAATGACTGTTTGGTCGGCCCTCTCAGGCCGCCCTAACCATTCATGTGCACTTTCCCCGTTCTCCATGCAGGCTGCATTAAAGCCTGCATGCAGAACAAGCCCAGGCCCCCATTCCCAGATTGAGCGTCAACCCAGGATGTTCAAAACCAATCGAAACGCTGCATTACAGCATTGTGATTGGTCAGGGGAGTCTGGGTGCTTACCAATCACAACACTGTATTGCAGCATTGTGATTGGTATGGGGAGCCTGGCTGTACTTCCTGTGCCTGTATTACGAGGAGAGCAGAGACGCTGGATCTGGCGCTGCAAAGTAAGTGTATTTTTATTATATATTTTTTTAATTACACACTGTTTCCCTCCCTTGTTCCCCGCCATCTCCCCCGCATGCCCTCACCCGCTCCGCCACCCACAAGCTATGCCGCCACTGCTGCCATCGCAGGTCAGTGTACACAATAGCGCATGTGCGCACAGATAATGATGAATGCCCGTCTGTGTTTTCACTACCCAAGAGACCTGCTCTTCCCATAGATTTACATGGGGAAGTGACTAACATTACTTGGGACAGCAGTAGTGGACTTGCAGTGCCAAACCCTTGACATTGGTAAAGGGGGTTTTGGCATAACTCGCTTAGAAACGCCGCTTATAGAATATGGACATTTCTATGCTCCAAGAGTCTCGATGACCATGGTGTCTGGCCCCAGTGGACACCAGGGGTCGGGAGGAGCACATCTGTGCATTCCCCATGACAGCAGTGAGCTATGGGCATCCCAGGGGAGTAGCAGACCTCTGCCATTTGAGGGCCGAATGAGATAGATTGAAGTTAGAGGTTGTGACACTAAGGGCCTCATTTACAATATTTTGACCACAGCAGCGGCTGCAAGCCTTCCTTCTGCATTTCCGTGCGTCAAAATAAAAAGGCAGGCATGAGGCGTATCTACAAGATATGGCGCGTTCCTGCCCTTCTCCACTGTGCTGGCGCACAACCGCAGCCATGTGCCAGAGCAGACACCCTAGCGTCATTTTGAAAGAGAGTCTGCGGTGAGGGGATGATTGTTTTTATGCAGGAAGGGACACCTTCCTACACAAAAACCAATCATTAAAGGCATTTTCCCCTTTTAATGCATGCTGCAATAATGCAGCATGCACAGAAAGAGGTAAAAATTACAAGAACTACAAATATTTTTCCTCGTTAAGCCTCCTTACGCCTCCCCTGGGGAGACTTAGGATTGTGACACATTCCTAGGTTTACGAAATGTTGTAAATCTGGGAATGCATGAAGTTCCATGGATAGTGCACGGGAACACCTACAGCAACATCCATGGAACACCCCTCTCATGCAGAGTTATCCATGAAAAGGAAACATATTTACAAAGCCAATGAAAGTGAAGCAGGGTGACAATAAAATGGATGCACTGGCAGCACAATGGCCTTGTAAATAAGCCCCTTAGCCTCTAAGGGCCGTATAATGGCCCCACTAAATATTAAGATCTGCATTTTGTGGCCCCAAGGCAGACAGGCCTACAATTTAGGGGAGACATCTGTAGTTCAAAGGGAAAATCCCTAAACAACCCCGAACTTCAAAGACACACAGCAGTATAACTATAGGTGCTTTCCTTCATCAAGAGGTGAGATACGCTTGTGGAGACGTGGGACCAGAGAACCCGGACTGCGTGGTGCACATTGCCAGAGGACTCGGTTGCGACATGGAGGATAACTGTCCAAACAGAGGATGGCCGAGGACCTGCTGAAGTGTGGCGCCCTGGTGTGTGCTCTCCAAGAGCTCAACTGTGGGCCTCCTGTTCTCTCGGAAATCACAGGGACATCAAAGATCTTCCGCGAGGGACCTACACCATCTACCTGGAACATCTGGAGAGCATGACCTCTCAGGTGCCCACCTAGGCTACTGAATCTCAACTGGTAGTGTGGTGCAAGCGTTGAACTAACACTTGTGTCTGGAGACCTGAATGTTTAGTGAGGAGCCCCAGAAATCATGCCTGCAGCTAAGATGGGTGGCTCCTGTACTGCGGGGGCCCGATACTCATAAGCGTCTAGTTGGTGGTGAGCGGATTCACTGGTTGCCAGGCCCTGCATAACTCATTTTGTCGTTTGTGCTGCATCTCTCTCATGCGACACACCAACTGCATGCTCATTGCGTACGATGTCTGATTCACAGCATGCAACTCTCAGAGGTGGGGGTGTACCAGGAGTAAATCCTCATTCTACCTCATGTGGCTCTGCTGAACTTGAGCCTGTGTGTGTGACTGGACTGGGTTGTTGCGCTTTATCATTGTGCACTGGACGTGACTCCTCCTTTCCAGGAGGTACAGAATTGCATCTCTTCACTGTGTCTGACCGGAATTGCCTGGTGCAATCCATTTCAACGTGCACTGGTCATTGTGCCTCCTTTCCCAGGAAGTACGGAATTTGCAACTCATCAAGTTAGAAATCTGAACTGATTGGTGCGACTCAGCTCAATACACACTAACAGCTAGATTCATCAAGCTTAATTGCGCTCGCAAAGGGCCAGATTCTGAGTATCTGGCCCTTTGCGAGTGCAATTTTTGCATTTGGGATTCATCATCCCAAATGCAAAATTCGCTAATAAAGAATTCGCACATTTGCGAGGAATTGCATTTAAGGAATCTCTATTTGAGATTCCTTAAATGCAATTCATGAACCATTTTGAAATTGCGAAATCGCAATTTAGGACCGCAATTTACCACGAAGTCAAACCTCGTGGTAAATAGCTAAAACTTAGAAAAAATGCATTTAAATGCATTTTTCTAAGTTGCATGTTACACACACACATGTCCTATGGACATGTGTGTGCACAACATCAGTGTAAAATCACATTTCAGGGGTGCTACAGGGTGTCCTTTGGACACCCCTGGCACCCTTGAAATCGCTATCTTATTTGCGATTAGCAAATTGCTAATCGCAAATAAGGAATAACTCCCCATTCATTCTTATGGGCCTTTAGGCTCATAGGAATGAA
Source organism: Lissotriton helveticus (assembly GCF_964261635.1). NCBI lineage: Eukaryota > Metazoa > Chordata > Amphibia > Caudata > Salamandridae > Lissotriton > Lissotriton helveticus. The sequence goes on from NC_136068.1 coordinate 42,476,730, forward strand.
TGGGGAGTTATTCCTTATTTGCGATTAGCAATTTGCTCATCGCAAATAAGGAATGTGTAGGAATCGCAATTTATTTAGCAATTCCTACATGAATCCCGTTTTGCAAGTCCTTAATAGCGATTCCTTATGAATCGCTATTAAAGACTCGCAAAACGGCCCTTTCATGAATCTACCTGTAAGTGCTGTGTCCAGATTGCCTGGGCATTACCTGGATCATTGTGTACCAATCGAGGTTCCTCATCCTATCGAGAGGTTCCCTTGTGTTACACCCCATTCTTCGGTTGTTCACTTGTGACCCTCATCGCCGTGGACCAACTGCCCTCTCCACACCTGGCCCCTCCCGAAGACGTCTTGGCACCAGGTAGCAGCGAGAGAGATTGACTGGGTTGAAGAAACGCTTCTGAGACAGTTTGGAAGCGGGTCAAGAGACTGCGGGACTCCTTTGTGTTTTGAGACCTGTAGGTGAACTTCCCAAGTGGCTTCTAACCTCTCCCTTGTTAAGGTCTACCTACTAATGAAAAACGGTTACATATTCCCACCTGCTTCCCGAGGACCCAGACAGTGTGGCTTCGTCAGCGTGTAGCTCAGAGTCCTGGGGTCAGGGTTGGTTATCTTCAATCTGGGGGTATAGGACAATCGGGGTGAACTAGAGGGTGAAGGGAGGCGTGGGCCACAGAGTCTGCATGGTGTGACCCATTGACTAGAAGTGGGTGGAATTTGCGTAATCGCGTTACGCAAATCTCCGCAAAACGGTAATAAATGTCCGCGAACACTCAGAAATTCTGCGAACACGCAGAATTGCTTGTTCGCTATGCTTTTTTACTGTTTGCAATCGCTGTTTGTGTGCTCGGGGGAAATATCTTGCGAACACGCATTTGAGAACGCAAACATGCACAAAAATGTGCGAAGTCGCGGAACGCAGAATTTTGGGCAATTTCGCGTTCTCCGCGGAACGTGAAATTACCCAAATTCCGCAAGCGGAACGGAATTTACCGCCCTGGCCTACCATTGACCCGCTGCGTACATGTGGCACTGCATTAGGTTTCTCAGTACGTATGTGTGTGTTTAAGAGCATGCTGTACGGAATGGCTGATAACTATAGCACAGCGTAGCGGTGTGGAGTGACTATGTGTGAGTGTGAGCGATCATGTGTGGGCCAACTGTGATTCACAACATTGGCTGGCAGTTACGCTTTATATTTTGATTGTTCCCAAAAGAACAATACCTTTTGACAATGGGTTTGCCCAGCTCGAGGTGCTACTAAGAAGTGTTCCGTTTTCGTGTATGTGTATAGTTTCGGTATCGTGCCCGCATAAGGGTACTCTCTCTCAATTGGGGGGGGGGGATTACATTAGGAACTCTCCATAGTGTGCATAATAGTGATATCATAACTATACGAGTGGGCCTCATACAGCTAGTAATATTTCCGAATGTTTGTTATGCACAAAATGTTCATGATGGTCATGTTATAATAACTAAATATATGTGTTAAACATAAGCCTTTTGACATACATCCAGTGTGAAGTCTCGTTTGTGACGCTCAGTGTATTTATCACAAATGGCTGCTGGGCCTTTTCTTTACATATTGGCTCTGTAGTGAGTTTGACTGCTCAGAGCCAAGATACCAAAGGTTGAACATAAGTTATACAGCGAGTGCAAGCACCTGCCTTTGCAGGAGTAGTAGTTCTGCCTGGCTGGGGCATCCCTTCAGCCAAATAGAAACTGCTGGTTCCAGCACCTGTGCTCACCCTTGCGTAGGTTGAGCAGTCAGGATTTCCTAACAGGAAAAAGTGTAAAGCAGAGGCACAGCATTCACTCGCGATAAATACACTGAAGGTCACAAAAGAGACTTCACACAGCACGAATGCAAATAAAGTTTATATTCAACACACGTATTCAACCCTTATAACTTGAATATCATATACTTTTGGGCATAAATCACATGTGTAAATGTTACTAGCAGTAAGACCCACTCGTATTGTTTTGAAATAAATAATATACACAGTGTGGATGTTCCTTGTTGGGATCGAATTTCGATAACATGCATTATTGGCCTAATATATCCAATGTAACCTCGTAATTATATAATCGTGTAGTTAGAGTGCACTTGATCAGCTAGTAGCCGATGATTCACTTTTGACTTGTTACTCCTATTGGTATAACCGGAGCCATTTTGTTTCGTTTCCCTATGTGGTAGTGCTGTTTCTCTGAAACCACGTGTTTACGTTTGCTGCTCGAAACTATGACGGCAGCCAGGCCGCCTACTATAGTTGTTAGCCGGTAGCTCAAGGAAACCCAAGGTCACATCTGCCTTTCTTGTGGGATGCGCACATTCTAGCAGAGCCGGTTTCTGTACTCCCCGGGCTACAGATAGATAGGGAGGCACCTTACTGACCTGCCCCCGGAATAGCTAAGGCCTAGGCTACTATCAAATCAATTGTGCCTTATATGGGTATTCCTCTTGGCATGCTGACAAGTTGTATCTTTCCTTGTAGGGTGTCATCTTGAACACATGGAACGTATATATGCTTTGTATTTTGAACATGTAATAAGTCTCCTCTGCGCACCTTCGAGGGTCGTGTAGACTGAGGCTCCCCTGCCAGGGCTTGTACTTGATAAATAAACGATTGAACTTTCTCCATTGCCGACTGACTTATTATTACAGAGTACATTCATATGGGCTATTGGTAAGTATAGCCCGCTAGAATAATTTTGAATCCTTCATCCTAATTTAATCGCCTCACAGATAGAGAGAGAGAGAGAGAGGGCGAGAGAGAGCGAGAGAGAGAGAGCACTCTTATGCTGTGCAACACGCTGTCCACCCCAGGCCCACCCAAGCAATCATAATACAGTCCCTTGTAGTTATAGGGTACACCCCAGGTCACAAAAATACCAAAGGTATGTATATACATGAAATTAGAACACTTTTAAGCAGCACTGTGGGCAGGAAAAATGCGGGTAAACCCAATGTCAAATGTATTGTTCTTTTGGCATAAAATCAACATACAAATTGGCACCACCGTTCAGTGTCCAAAATCACAAAGACCCGCTGACTATCGCTCCCACTCACACACTCACTCCAGACCACTACATGATGCAACAAGTGCCATCGCAGTCCGTATGTAACACTCTAGGAATCCTAACTTTGCTACTCCTAAATGCCTTTTGTGACTACTGAAAGTCGTAAAGTTAGGATTTTCTCTCAGATTACTTTTGTGAATCGGGCCCTTCCTGTGTGAACTCTCTTTTGTGACGTTCAGTGTATTTATAGTGTGTGACTGCTGTGCCTTTGCTTTCCACATTGCCTCTGAGGAACGCCTGACTGCTCAGTGCCAAGCTACCCAAGGGTGAGCATAGGTTTTACAGCGAGTGTAATCACCCACCCTTGACGGGAGTGGTAGGTTCTGCCTGGCTCGTGGCATTCATTCAGCGAACCAGAAAGTGCAGATTCCATCAGGGGGGCTCAGAGGTCGGGCACCTAAACTTATCACATGTGCACCCCCTGTTCAATGCGGGTGAGGTCGGCAGTACAGTGGGGAAGGAAGGTGCTCCGATGGGAGGGTGCCCTGATTCCTAAGGTAATGCTGAGAGAGTCGGCAAAGACTAAGAGGAAAAAGTGAAATGTTTTCAGGTAATTTCCCCTAAAAAGGGCCATGTCCACCAAAGGTCCTTTACAAAGGTTGACTAGTCACCTTTATGGTTCTTATTGGTATATTTGTGATTTAAACTGGTACTAATGAGGTGAAAAGGTTGCCCAGACAGTGTTAACAAGTGTAAAATTACAAAATAATACTGTGACAAAATGCTTCACAGATTGCCACATAATTTGACTTTTTGCTGAATAATCTAGTTACCCATTTCACATAATTTGGTTGCCCGTGATACCTTATTCCAGTGGCCCTGACTTATATGTGCCTTGTTAAATTACATAAACTCAAGGTATGTGGATGTGGAATTAAGAAAAGTAAAACTATTCTTTTAAATGCATACTTATCACCTCAATACTTGGGTTGTCAATATTTTTGCTACAATATTCTTGTGGTATGATATTTGTGCAATCAATATCCTGCAATGAAACCCACTAAGATAAACCCACAAGGAAGTAGTTGCAGGGCCAATCACCACTGAGTGAAGCTTAACAAACAGAACAAACACTGCTGTCTGCCAGTGCCCTCAGAGACTGTCAGCCATTCAGCTGGGGGGCTTACCCAGGCCTCTGCCAGCCTGGCACAGGCAGCACAAAGCAGACCCTCGGGGTGAGATGAGGATGGCACAACTTCTGCAGAAGCCCACACAAACTGAAAGAATTGTTAACAGGAGGCCTGTGACAATATGTCCTGTGCACAACACACACAGACTGCATCACAGCTGTGCATGTTTCCCACAAACACACACAGACCAGTTCGACACAGCTGGCCGGAGGGCAAGTGTGGGCGCCACACAAAACAAGCCTTTCACACACAGCAGCACTGAAGGCGCCCCACACACAGAGAACAGGCGGGGAAAAGCCAACTTATGTTTTACATACAGGGCAGGTAAGGTATGAAGTCCAAGCCACACCCATGGAAACAGGTCAAATGGTTTCTGGCTCCACAAAGACATGAGCACCACCTCCTTCACCGCTATTAGGAACTACGGGCCATATGTATGAAACTTACGTTTTGCGATTCTCAAATAGCGATTATTCGAGAATCGCTATTTCAGAATCGCAAAATGCTATGTATGTAGGATTTGCAAATAATTTTGCGAATCCTACATATTCCTTAATTGCAAATTGCAAATTGCAATTCACAATTAAGGAATACCTTCCCATTCATTCCTATGGGCCTAAAGGCCCAAAGGAATGAATAGGAAGACATTCTTAATTTGCGATTCTCAATTAGAGAATCGCAAATTGAGAATGCGATTTCTAGGGTGCCAGGGTGTCAAAAGGACACCCTGTTGCACCCCTGAAATGTGCATGTGTGCCCATGTGGCACACATACATGCCCTGAGGGCATTTATGTGCGCCACTTGCACTTTGAAAAATGCAAAAAGTGAATTTTTCAAAGGAATCGTAAATTACAACAAACTTGAAGTGGGTGGTAATTTGCGATTCCTTATGGCTAAATTGCACTTTTTTTGGGCCTCATACACTGGATTTAAGGAATCGCAATTTGCGATTCCTTAAATGCAATCGCAAAATAGGGAATCGCAAATTTGCAATTCCTTATTTTGCGAGGCTGTTTTGATTTCATACATACCACTTAGCTATTTGCGATCGCAAACGCCAAAATTCTGCTAATTGCGATCGCAAAATTGCCTTCATAGATATGGCCCTACACCCCTTGGACTCTCCAGACCACATCCAGCATGGAGAACTCGCAGAAACGCTCCACAAGCAGGCATCCCAGGACAATACACATATCTCTAACTTGAAGAAGATGTTTGACGCACCAAAAACAAAAAGAAAGTAAAGTGAAAAACTTATAAAACACATATGACAGCAAAGAAAATAAAACTAGTTATGAAATAACATGAACCTGAAAGAAAACAAGGAAACTGTCAGAAACACACAAAAAGAAGAAAGAAAGTAAAGTGTAAAATTAACACAACACTTATGACAGGAAATGAAAAAAAGAGAGAGTTATGAGTTAACTTGAATTTGACACAAAAGAAACAAGGAAGATGTCACAAGCACAAAAAAGAATGTGCATGTGCATGGCCACTCAAACACGCTGCATCTCCACAGAGGTGAACTGCACACCACCAAGCCTCTTGTGCATGGCCACTCAAACACGCGTGCATCTCCACAGAGGTGAACTGCACACCACCAAGCCTCTTGTGCATGGCCACTCAAACACGCGTGCATCTCCACAGAGGTGAACTGCACATCACCAAGCCTCTTGTGCATGGCCACTCAAGCACGCGTGCATCTCCACAGAGGTGAACTGCACACCACCAAGCCTCTTGTGCATGGCCACTCAAACACGCGTGCATCTCCTCAGAGGTGAACTGCACACCACCAAGCCTCTTGTGCATGGCCACTCAAACAGGCGTGCATCTCCACAGAGGTGAACTGCACACCACCAAGCCTCTTGTGCACGGCACCTCAAACACACGTGCATGTCCACAGAGGTGAACTGCACATCACCAAGCCTCTTGTGCATGGCCACTCAAACACGCCTGCATCTCCACAGAGGTGAACTGCACACCACCAAGCCTCTTGTGCATGGCCACTCAAACACGCCTGCATCTCCACAGAGGTGAACTGCACATCACCAAGCCTCTTGTGCACGGCACCTCAAACACACGTGCATGTCCACAGAGGTGAACTGCACATCACCAAGCCTCTTGTGCATGGCCACTCAAACACGCCTGCATCTCCACAGAGGTGAACTGCACATCACCAAGCCTCTTGTGCACGGCACCTCAAACACACGTGCATGTCCACAGAGGTGAACTGCACATCACCAAGCCTCTTGTGCATGGCCACTCAAACACGCGCGCATCTCCACAGAGGTGAACTGCACACCACCAAGCCTCTTGTGCATGGCCACTCAAACACGCGTGCATCTCCACAGAGGTGAACTGCACACCACCAAGCCTCTTGTGCATGGCCACTCAAGCACGCGTGCATCTCCACAGAGGTGAACTGCACACCACCAAGCCTCTTGTGCATGGCCACTCAAACACGCTGCATCTCCACAGAGGTGAACTGCACACCACCAAGTCTCTTGTGCATGGCCACTCAAACACGCTGCATCTCCACAGAGGTGAACTGCACACCACCAAGCCTCTTGTGCATGGCCACTCAAACACGCGTGCATCTCCACAGAGGTGAACTGCACACCACCAAGCCTCTTGTGCATGGCCACTCAAACACGCCTGCATCTCCACAGAGGTGAACTGCACATCACCAAGCCTCTTGTGCACGGCACCTCAAACACACGTGCATGTCCACAGAGGTGAACTGCACACCACCAAGCCTCTTGTGCATGGCCACTCAAACACGCCTGCATCTCCACAGAGGTGAACTGCACATCACCAAGCCTCTTGTGCATGGCCACTCAAACACGCCTGCATCTCCACAGAGGTGAACTGCACACCACCAAGCCTCTTGTGCATGGCCACTCAAACACGCGTGCATCTCCACAGAGGTGAACTGCACACCACCAAGCCTCTTGTGCATGGCCACTCAAACACGCCTGCATCTCCACAGAGGTGAACTGCACATCACCAAGCCTCTTGTGCACGGCACCTCAAACACACGTGCATGTCCACAGAGGTGAACAGCACATCACCAAGCCTCTTGTGCATGGCCACTCAAACACGCCTGCATCTCCACAGAGGTGAACTGCACATCACCAAGCCTCTTGTGCACGGCACCTCAAACACACGTGCATGTCCACAGAGGTGAACTGCACATCACCAAGCCTCTTGTGCATGGCCACTCAAACACGCGCGCATCTCCACAGAGGTGAACTGCACACCACCAAGCCTCTTGTGCATGGCCACTCAAACACGCGTGCATCTCCACAGAGGTGAACTGCACACCACCAAGCCTCTTGTGCATGGCCACTCAAGCACGCGTGCATCTCCACAGAGGTGAACTGCACACCACCAAGCCTCTTGTGCATGGCCACTCAAACACGCTGCATCTCCACAGAGGTGAACTGCACACCACCAAGTCTCTTGTGCATGGCCACTCAAACACGCTGCATCTCCACAGAGGTGAACTGCACACCACCAAGCCTCTTGTGCATGGCCACTCAAACACGCTGCATCTCCACAGAGGTGAACTGCACACCACCAAGTCTCTTGTGCATGGCCACTCAAACACGCTGCATCTCCACAGAGGTGAACTGCACATCACCAAGCCTCTTGTGCATGGCACCTCAAACACACGTGCATGTCCACAGAGGTGAACTGCACACCACCAAGCCTCTTGCGCATGGCCACTCAAACACGCTGCATCTCCACAGAGGTGAACTGCACATCACCAAGCCTCTTGTGCATGCCACTCAAACACGCGTGCATCTCCACAGAGGTGAACTGCACACCACCAAGCCTCTTGTGCATGGCCACTCAAACACGCGTGCATCTCCACAGAGGTGAACTGCACACCACCAAGCCTCTTGCGCATGGCCACTCAAACACGCTGCATCTCCACAGAGGTGAACTGCACATCACCAAGCCTCTTGTGCATGCCACTCACACACGCGTGCATCTCCACAGAGGTGAACTGCACACCACCAAGCCTCTTGTGCATGGCCCCTCAAACACGCGTGCATCTCCACAGAGGTGAACTGCACACCACCAAGCCTCTTGGGCATGGCCACTCAAGCACGCGTGCATCTCCACAGAGGTGAACTGCACATCACCAAGCCTCTTGTGCATGCCACTCAAACACACGTGCATGTCCACAGAGGTGAACTGCACACCACCAAGCCTCTTGGGCATGGCCACTCAAACACGCGTGCATCTCCACAGAGGTGAACTGCACACCACCAAGCCTCTTGGGCATGGCCACTCAAACACGCGTGCATCTCCACAGAGGTGAACTGCACATCACCAAGCCTCTTGTGCATGCCACTCAAACACGCGTGCATCTCCACAGAGGTGAACTGCACACCACCAAGCCTCTTGGGCATGGCCACTCAAACACGCGTGCATCTCCACAGAGGTGAACTGCACATCACCAAGCCTCTTGTGCATGGCCACTCAAGCACGCGTGCATCTCCACAGAGGTGAACTGCACACCACCAAGCCTCTTGGGCATGGCCACTCAAGCACGCGTGCATCTCCACAGAGGTGAACTGCACACCACCAAGCCTCTTGGGCATGGCCACTCAAACACGCGTGCATCTCCACAGAGGTGAACTGCACACCACCAAGCCTCTTGTGCATGGCCACTCAAGCACGCGTGCATCTCCACAGAGGTGAACTGCACACCACCAAGCCTCTTGTGCATGGCCACTCAAACACGCTGCATCTCCACAGAGGTGAACTGCACACCACCAAGCCTCTTGTGCATGGCCACTCAAACACGCGGAATCTCCACAGAGGTGAACTGCACATCACCAAGCCTCTTGTGCACGGCACCTCAAACACACGTGCATGTCCACAGAGGTGAACTGCACACCACCAAGCCTCTTGTGCATGGCCACTCAGATGAGGGCCCTGGTGAACTGCAGTGCATACCGGCACGTGGTTGGAGACACACCGGTGCCAGCAGGTGAGCAGTGAGTCCTGGGTGCGCAGTGTTGGCACTCTCTCTCCCTATCCCTCTCTTCTTTTAACTATGTCTCTCTCTCCCTCTCTCTCCTTCTCACTCTCCCTCTCTTTCCATCTTTCTCTCTCTCACTCCCTCTCTTTCCATCTTTCTCTTTCTCTCTCTCACTCCCTCTCTTTCCATCTTTCTCTTTCTCTCTCTCTTTCTCTCTCTCTCTCTCTTTCCATCTTTCTCTCTCTCACTCCCTCTCTTTCCATCTTTCTCTTTCTCTCTCTCTTTCTCTCTCTCTCTCTCGCATTCTCCTTCCGTCTTTCTCTCCCTCTCTTTCGCTCTCTCTCTCTCTGTCCTTTGATGAGCGCATGTCACATGTTCCTATTAGGAATTTTGTCTAGCAGGCTGTGACCTACAGATTGCCCTGAGGAGACCTGCCATGAGTCTTCAAAATTGTTGTTTTGAGTTATTTCAATAAAATGTTTTGTTTGATAATTCAAAGATCAATGTGTGATTCTCCTTAAACAACACATTCATGTTACTTGTTGTAATTGTGCGACATCAGGCGAATTATTTTGTTCATGATTTCATAAAGTTGATGTAACATATTTTTGTCTGGGTGGTGGAAGGTGTTGTGGCCTTCTTGGGTGTCCGGCCTGCATGATCGGTGGCTCCATGGCATTTGTTGTTCTTCAGGTGTGGCCCCGGGCTGGGCTCCCTTTTCTGGTGCCGGTTGTCGTCCGACTTTACACCAGGTAAGAGGAAGTGTTAAATTCCTGCTGCAAACGCGCCTTAGCGCCTGTTTTGGGTTCCAATCGCCAATCAGGCAGTTCGTTGAGAATTTTGCGGCGTGGTGTTGTTGCGGCATTTTGCACGGGAACGCCTACTCTGCATCTCATTAGCGATAGTTGCCGGCCTCATTATTGGCGATGTTTTTTGCGGCTGCTGTCGCAGGTAAACTGGTGATATGGCATGTTAGCACCAGCTTGTGAATGGAGAGATAAATGTATCGTGTTATTGAGACTCAGAAGGTACATCTTGGGCAAACCATTAGGTTTGGTCATGAAGCCCTCACACACCAACCTAGTTGGTGTCATGCTTCATCATCGGGCCCACCCAGTGACACCGAATGTGTCCCGGGTGTGCTGCGACTCCAGATTACTGAGGAGCTGGTATGCTTACTGAGTGTGCAGTGATAGGTGAGTATGAACGTGAAAAGTTAAAAGCTATACAGGTGGTCCCAGTTCCCGAGGGTGAAAGGTAAATTTTAATATCTGGGCCCCTGTTAGCAAGATAAAAAGGCTTGTGGACGATGTGGAGTGTATTAAGAGCTCCTACGTCCTATGTGGTCTACATGTTTCTCTCCACAGGTTCTATCCTAACTCTGGCCTTTTACAATGTTTAGGGTCTTCTTCCCCTCCCTGTCAAGTGACCCATGAGGCTTTAACAGCAAGTAGCAAGTGTGAGGAATTATGTACCATACTTACCTGTAGCTCACGCTATGCTTGTTTCGCTGTGTAGCCCACCACCGCCACTGCGTTTTAAAACTTTACCGCAATATTTCACCACAGCCATGAAAAACGCTCATGGCCACGTTATCTGCCGCTCTAGGTCGCTCACGCACACTAGAAGTCGGCCAAAAGTTGTGTTTTCTAAAATACCATTCTCACTGGTTCTCTCTTGTATGTCTGTAATGTCTTTATGTTCAATGTACAGTAAAGCAGAGGGAACCCCCCTCTAACACGTACAGCACCTTAGCGAGTGCGACACTTTTTACCACACAACAAGTCACTTAATATAGTTTATTGTCACCCACACATACTAATTGGTCCTGAGGAAAGCCAGTTTTAACCAAAAGGCCTGGCTGAAACATGTAGACCACATAGGACGTAGGAGCTCATAATACACTCCACATCGTCCACAAGCCTTTTTATCTTGCTAACAGGGGCCCAGATATTAAAATTTACCTTTCACCCTCGGGAACTGGGACCACCTGTATAGCTTTCAACTTTTCACGTTCATACTCACCACTCACTGCACACTCAGTAAGCATACCAGCTCCTCAGTAATCTGGAGTCGCAGCACACCCGGGACACATTCGGTGTCACTGTGGTGGGCCCGATGATGAAGCATGACACCAACTAGGTTGGTGTGTGAGGGCTTCATGACCAAACCTAATGGTTTGCCCAAGATGTACCTTCTGAGTCTCAATAACACAACCTAGCTAGTCCTATATTGATATTTCTACATATAACCAGGGGACCCGGACTAGCTTACCTAGTCCTCTCTCTCCCTTTTGATTTGCTGAGATAAATGTATTGCCACTTTGGCTGCGATAAAGTGCAGATAACTCGGCAATACATCCTTGAGAATATGCCCCAATGTATTTTGTGCTAAGAAATAGCTTTGAGTGCCTCTCGGCACACTGTGTGATCTTGGCATCTCGCTCTATTTTTGTGTTTCGGATCACACCTAACAGCCAAAATTAGAGTCACTTAATGAACGCACGGGCCTTCACAGAGAAGGTGATTTATTCTACCAGCAGCTTTTCTGCTGGAACCTGTTCCCCCTCCCCCCCCCCCCCCCCCCCCCCCCCCTCCGGGCAGAGCACAGGTCTGTGCTCTGAACCTGAAGTCGGGGGAGAGAGCAGGAGCAACATATGTCCCCAGCCCTCGTTAGCACAGGTGAGCAGCTGCCTCGAGTTCCCACCCCGCGCGGGGCCTGGCACGCGCTCTCTGCGCCCACGAGGATAAATCCAGGGCTATTACCGAGTTATAGACAAGCTCTAATTGGGCGTTTACTGGGAGCGCTCAGGAGGGGAGGGGGGGGGGGGGGGGGTTCAGGAAGAGTGATGGGGCGAGCGGCTGTGTGCACAGGGTCGGTGTCTGTAACACAATCACTTAACAGCAGGCCTCGCTGGGGAGTGTGCATCACTGCTTAACAAGGGTAAGGGAGGAGGCAGACACTGGGCTGCGTCTGAGGAGTACAGTGTGAGGGAAGGAGGCCTACACACACACAAACAATCTCTGTAACACAATCACTTAACAGCAGGCCTCGCTGGGGAGTGTGTATCACTGATTAACAAGTGTGAGGGGGTAGGCAGACACTGGGCTGTGTGTGAAGAGGACAGTGTGAGTGGAGGAGGCCTGCACACACACAAACAATCTCTGTAACTCAATCACTTAACAGCAGGCCTCGCTGAAGGAGTGTGCACCACTGCTTCACAAGGGTAAGGGAGGAGGCAGACACTGGGCTGTGTGTGAGGAGTACAGTGTGAGGGAAGGAGGCCTGCACACACACAAACAATCTCTGTAACACAACCTCTTAACAGCAGGCCTCGCTGGGGAGTGTGCATCACTGCTTAACAAGGGTGAGGGTGGAGGGAGACAGTGAGCTGTGTGTGAGGAGTACAGTGTGATGGAAGGAGGTCTACACAAACACAAACAATCTCTGTAACACAACCACTTAACAGCAGGCCTCGCTGGGGAGTGTGTATCACTGCTTAACAAGGGTAAGGGAGGAGGCAGACACTGGGCTGTGTGTGAGGAGTACAGTGTGAGGGAAGGAGGCCTGCACACACACAAACAATCTCTGTAACACAATCACTTAACGTCAGACCTACCAGAGGGAGTGTGTATCACTGCTTAACAAGGGTAAGGGAGGAGGTAGACACTGGGCTGTGTGTGAGGAGTACAGTGTGAGGGAAGGAGGCCTACACACACACAAACAATCTCTGTAACACAACCTCTTAACAGCAGGCCTCGCTGGGGAGTGTGCATCACTGCTTAACAAGGGTGAGGGTGGAGGGAGACAGTGAGCTGTGTGTGAGGAGTACAGTGTGATGGAAGGAGGTCTACACAAACACAAACAATCTCTGTAACACAACCACTTAACAGCAGGCCTCGCTGGGGAGTGTGTATCACTGCTTAACAAGGGTAAGGGAGGAGGCAGACACTGGGCTGTGTGTGAGGAGTACAGTGTGAGGGAAGGAGGCCTGCACACACACAAACAATCTCTGTAACACAATCACTTAACGTCAGACCTACCAGAGGGAGTGTGTATCACTGCTTAACAAGGGTAAGGGAGGAGGTAGACACTGGGCTGTGTGTGAGGAGTACAGTGTGAGGGAAGGAGGCCTACACACACACAAACAATCTCTGTAACACAACCACTTAACAGCAGGCCTCGCTGGGGAGTGTGCATCACTGCTTAACAAGGGTAAGGGAGGAGGCAGACACTGGGCTGTGAGTGAGGAGTACAGTGTGAGGGAAGGAGGCCTGCACACACACAAACAATATCTGTAACACAACCACTTAACAGCAGGCCTCGCTGGGGAGTGTGCATCACTGCTTAACAAGGGTAAGGGAGGAGGCAGACACTGGGCTGTGTGTGAGGAGTACAGTGTGAGGGAAGGAGGCCTGCACACACACAAACAATATCTGTAACACAACCACTTAACATCAGACCTACCAGAGGGAGTGTGTATCACTGCTTAACAAGGGTAAGGGAGGAGGTAGACACTGGGCTGTGTGTGAGGAGTACAGTGTGAGGGAAGGAGGCCTACACACACACAAACAATCTCTGTAACACAACCACTTAACAGCAGGCCTCGCTGGGGAGTGTGCATCACTGCTTAACAAGGGTAAGGGAGGAGGCAGACACTGGGCTGTGTGTGAGGAGTACAGTGTGAGGGAAGGAGGCCTTCACACACACAAACAATCTCTGTAACACAACCACTTAACAGCAGGCCTCACTGGGGAGTGTGCATCACTGCTTAACAAGGGTAAGGGAGGAGGCAGACACTGGGCTGTGTGTGAGGAGTACAGTGTGAGGGAAGGAGGCCTGCACACACACAAACAATATCTGTAACACAACCACTTAACAGCAGGCCTCGCTGGGGAGTGTGCATCACTGCCTAACAAGGGTAAGGGAGGAGGCAGACACTGGGCTGTGTGTGAAGAGTACAGTGTGAGGGAAGGAGGCCTGCACACACACAAACAATATCTGTAACACAACCACTTAACATCAGACCTACCAGAGGGAGTGTGTATCACTGCTTAACAAGGGTAAGGAAGGAGGTAGACACGGGGCTGTGTGTGAGGAGTACAGTGTGAGGGAAGGAGGCCTACACACACACAAACAATCTCTGTAACACAATCACTTAACAGCAGGCCTCGCTGGGGAGTGTGCATCACTGCTTAACAAGGGTAAGGGAGGAGGCAGACACTGGGCTGTGTGTGAGGAGTACAGTGTGAGGGAAGGAGGCCTGCACACACACAAACAATATCTGTAACACAATCACTTAACATCAGACCTACCAGAGGGAGTGTGTATCACTGCTTAACAAGGGTAAGGGAGGAGGTAGACACTGGGCTGTGTGTGAGGAGTACAGTGTGAGGGAAGGAGGCCTACACACACACAAACAATCTCTGTAACACAACCACTTAACAGCAGGCCTCGCTGGGGAGTGTGCATCACTGCTTAACAAGGGTAAGGGAGGAGGCAGACACTGGGCTGTGTGTGAGGAGTACAGTGTGAGGGAAGGAGGCCTGCACACACACAAACAATATCTGTAACACAATCACTTAACATAAGACCTACCAGAGGGAGTGTGTATCACTGCTTAACAAGGGTAAGGGAGGAGGTAGACACTGGGCTGTGTGTGAGGAGTACAGTGTGAGGGAAGGAGGCCTACACACACACAAACAATCTCTGTAACACAATCACTTAACAGCAGGCCTCGCTGGGGAGTGTGTATCACTGCTTCACAAGGGTGAGGGAGGAGGCAGACACTGGGCTGTGTGTGAGGAGTACAGTGTGACGGAAGGAGGTCTACACAAACACAAACAATCTCTGTAACACAACCTCTTAACAGCAGGCCTCGCTGGGGAGTGTGCATCACTGCTTAACAAGGGTGAGGGTGGAGGGAGACAGTGAGCTGTGTGTGAGGAGTACAGTGTGATGGAAGGAGGTCTACACAAACACAAACAATCTCTGTAACACAACCTCTTAACAGCAGGCCTCGCTGGGGAGTGTGTATCACTGCTTAACAAGGGTAAGGGAGGAGGCAGACACTGGGCTGTGTGTGAGGAGTACAGTGTGAGGGAAGGAGGCCTGCACACACACAAACAATCTCTGTAACACAATCACTTAACAGCAGACCTACCAGAGGGAGTGTGCATCACTGCTTAACAAGGGTAAGGGAGGAGGCAGACACTGAGCTGTGTGTGAAGAGGACAGTGTGAGGGGAGGAGGCCTGCACACACACAAACAAACTCTGTAACACAACCACTTACCAGCAGGCCTCGCTGGGGAGTGTGCATCACTGCTTAACAAGGGTAAGGGAGGAGGCAGACACTGGGCTGCGTCTGAGGAGTACAGTGTGAGGGAAGGAGGCCTGCACACACACAAACAATCTCTGTAACACAACCACTTACCAGCAGGCCTCGCTGGGGAGTGTGTATCACTGCTTAACAAGTGTGAGGGGGTAGGCAGACACTGGGCTGTGTGTGAAGAGGACAGTGTGAGTGGAGGAGGCCTACACACACACAAACAATCTCTGTAACACAATCACTTACCAGCAGGCCTCGCTGGGGAGTGTGCATCACTGCTTAACAAGTGTGAGGGAGGAGGCAGACACTGGGCTGTGTGTGAAGAGGACAGTGTGAGTGGAGGAGGCCTGCACACACACAAACAATCTCTGTAACTCAATCACTTAACAGCAGGCCTCGCTGAAGGAGTGTGTATCACTGCTTAACAAGGGTGAGGGAGGAGGCAGACACTGGGCTGTGTGTGAGGAGTACAGTGTGAGGGAAGGAGGCCTGCACACACACAAACAATATCTGTAACACAATCACTTACCAGCAGGCCTCGCTGGGGAGTGTGCACCACTGCTTAACAAGGGTGAGGGGAGGAGGGAGACAGTGTGTGTGCGCAGTATGAGGGGAGGAGGCCTGCACACACACAAACAATAACTGTAACACAATCACTTAACATCAGACCTACCAGAGGGAGTGTGTATCACTGCTTAACAAGGGTGAGGGGAGGAGGGAGACACTGAGCTGTGTGTGAGGGGGAGGAGGCCTTCACACACACAAACAATAACTGTAACACAATCACTTAACATCAGACCTACCAGACGGAGTGTGCACCACTGCTTAACAAGGGTGAGGGGAGGAGGGAGACAGTGTGTGAGCACAGTGTGAGGGGAGGAGGCCTGCACACACACACACACAATATGTGTAACACAAACACTTAACATCATACCTACCAGAGGGAGTGTGTATCACTGCTTAACAAGGGTAAGGGGAGGAGGGAGACAGTGTGTGTGAGCACAGTGTGAGGGGAGGAGGCCTGCACACACACAAACAATAACTGTAACACAATCACTTAACATCAGACCTAGCAGAGGGAGTGTGTATCACTGCTTAACAAGGGTGAGGGGGGAGGGAGACACTGAGCTGTGTGTGAGGGGGAGCAGGATGGAGCACACAACAACATCTGTAACACAATCACTTAACAACAGGCCTCGCTGGGGAGTGTGTATCACTGCTTTTTTTAGTTCAAAGAAAAGTTTATTAAGATAACCAAATAATGGCAGCATAGTATACAAAGAGAAAACAACAGGAGTAGCATGGATATTAACTGAGAACATTATAAAAAGTGTGATGAAAGAAAATGGGGGAAGGGACAAAGAAGAAAGGGAGGATAGGGTAGAGAGAAAGGAAAGGGAGATAACAATGAGGCTAAAACTTTAAAAATTACAATCATTGAAGCTATATAACATTAGAGGCAATGCACAAATATGCAGATAAATAAACATTAATGAATAAGAAGGAACAAAAGGTTATTCAAGGGGGTTTCGAAACTTCTTGTTGAACTGGGGATAGTTGAAAGGAACGCTTGGCACATGCATCTAGGTAAAGGGTAATGGGGAGCCACAATGCAAGCCTTTTCGGAGCCAGGGAAGTGGGATAAACAAATGCAGTATCTAGTCTGTGATTGTAACATACATTGAACCACCAAGCTTTAAAAGTAATGCCCTTGGAGTCTTTCCAGTTAACAGTAATTTGCTGAAATGCAACAGCCAATAATAAGTCAACAATATGAACATTTGCGTCAACATCAATCCAAGAAGAGGAAAATGAACCAAGGAAAATGTCAGTAATAGAAAAGGGGGTGGAGGTCTGGAAGATAGAATTGATTTGATTCCAGACTTTAGTCCAGAAGGCATGCGTGGGAGGACATGTAAAAAGTATATGAAAAAGTGTGGCATTGGGGTGAGAGCAAGACCAGCAAAGATCTAGGGTTAGGGGAAAACGCTTGTGGAGGAGAGATGGCGTGTACAGAAGGCGATTATAGATGAAAAAAAGGGTTTGCGTGAGAGAGGCAGCCCTGGAAGATTTGCGGATTTTAGTCCATATTTTGTCCCACAGGGATGTGGGCCATGAGACAGCGAGATCAGATTCCCATTGCTCCTCAACTTTGGATTTAGGCCTAGGCGATGGTGAATCATAAAAGGAGTGGTATATGGAGGATGCTGATGGGTTAGAGCGTAGTTGAGTGTGTAGAGAAGAGACGGGGGTAGTAGGGGTCACAGTCGAATTAGAGTTAGAGAGAGAGTCATAGGCAGACATAACTGCACTTTTGAGTAGGGTGTATTTATGAACAAAGGAGGCAGGGAGAGAGAAAAGTTGACGAAGAATCGGAAAAGGGGTGAAGACAGATCCAGTGAAAAGTTGGGAGACCCAAATTAAACCACGCTGCCGCCAAGTTTTCCAGTAGAAAGGTTTCAATTTGATAAGAATGCTGTTATTATACCAAATCGTAGTGGCGAGAAGTTCTGTAATAGAAGAGGGAGGAGCCGGAGTAAAGGCTAAAAGTAGTTTCGCGGTATATTTATGAATTGGACTGGACAGGAATTGGGGCTTGCGAGAAAAGGATAAGTATTCAGCAAAGGTAAAAGGAGAAAGAGAAAGACGTTCAAGTTTAGCCCACAGAGGAAGGGGGTCAGCAGGATCTGTAAGCCAAACGGCTGCTTGTTTCAGGAGGAACGCTTTATGATAGGCAGGAAAATTTGGGAAGTTAACCCCGCCTTCTGATTTGGGGAGGCGGAGACGCGATAAGGACATACGCGGTTTCTTACCAGACCATAAGAATACAGAGAGTATGGAATTGATTTTAGTGAAAAATTTGGCAGGAATGGTAATCGGTAAATTAGAAATGGTGTAGAGGACAATTGGGGACAGCATCATCTTAATAGTGTCGAGACGGCCCCACCAAGAAAGGTATAGGGGGTGCCATCTAGAAGTAAGGTCAGACAATTTTTGAGAGCATTTAGTAAGGCATAACGAGATAGTATCTGGGACAGAAGGAGTAATGTGCAAACCAAGATACTTGATATGAGCTGGACTCCAAGTGAAAGTGGATGCAGCAAAATCAGGTTTAAAGGTGAATTTGGTGAGAGGAAGGATTTCGCACTTATCACTATTGAGCTTATAACCAGAGAGATGGGAATATGTGCGGACTTCAGCGAGGAAAGCGGGGATGGAGATAGATGGATTTGAAAGGAAAAGTAAAATGTCATCTGCATAGGCAGCCAATTTAACTTGCGATTGAGCAAGAGGGAAGCCATGAATGTTCGGGTTTTGACGTATCCTAGATAAGAAAGGTTCCAGGGCGAGATTACAAAGAAATGGGGAGAGAGGACAGCCTTGACGGACGCCTCTACCGAGACGGAAAAATGAAGAAATGAGACCATTGGCACAAACCGCAGCTCTAGGGTTTGCATAAAGGAGGGATATAAGGGAAATGAAATTGGGGCCAAATCCAAACCATTTTAACACGGAAAAAAGAAATGACCATTCTACCCTATCAAATGCCTTCTCGGCGGCTAAGGCAATAGCAGCTAAGGAGCCGTTGAATCGTGGGGACTTAGATAAGACATTAAAAAGGAGTCTGGTATTGTCGGAGATAAAACGACCCTTAACAAAACCTGATTGTTCAGGGCCAAGGAGATCTGGAAGGAAAGGATCAAGTCTAATAGCCAAAGATTTAGCATATATTTTATAGTCAATGTTGACAAGGGAGATTGGTCTGTAGTTCTTGCAGTGTTGATGATCCTTGCCCTCCTTCGGTATGATGCAGATGTAAGCATCCGAAAAAGTGCCTAAGGAGGCATCGCTTGTCTTGAAGGAATCAAGAAGGTGAAATAATTTGGGCAATAGAAGGTTTGCAAAGTGTTGGTAAAATTCGACGGTGAAGCCATCTGGGCCGGGAGCCTTATCCTTTTTAAGTGAGTGGAGTGCAGTGCGGAGTTCGGGAATGGTGAGGGGAGTCTCAAGGGAGGTCAAATCAACAGGAAAAGTAGAAGGAGGATGTATGCTAGATAAGAAAGTGGAAATAGAGTGATCAGAGGGTTGGGTGCCAGAGGAATAAAGTGTAGAGTAGAAGTGAGAAAATACCTCCAGGATGTCAGCATCTTTGTGTTGCAATACTGAATGGACATCAAAAACAGATTCAATATTCAACTTGTTTTGTTTGACTTTTAAATAATTGGCAAGAATTTTCCCCGCCTTATTTTTCCCACCATAAAATTTCGAACTAGATTTCAGGAGGTACAGGGAGGCATCATCAGTGGATTGTTTATTATAGCTCATTTTTGCAGAGATGAGAGCTGTCAAAGACTCCTGAGTATGAGAAGTATAGTAGGAGTGCTCTAGGAGTTTAATCTGAGACAGAAGATCATTAGTGCGCTGACGAGCAATTTTACGTTTTGCCGCAACATGTCTAAGGATAAAGTCTCTGGCAGCTGCTTTGAAAGCGTCCCAAACAGTGTGAGCAGGCAAGGATGGAGTCTCATTAATAACAAAAAATTCATTAGTGAATTCAATAAAGGAGGCGGTAAATTTGGGATCAGTTAGGAGGGTATTGTTGAAGCGCCATCGTTTAGGACCACTGGATTTGGGTAAAAAATCAATGTTGACCAGGACAGGGGCGTGATCGGAGAAAACAATGGGACCAATCTCCGCTTGGGTCAGGGATTGGGAGATGTGGTGGGAAAGGAATATATAATCAATACGGGATTGGGAGTGATGAACCGGGGAGTAGAACGTAAATTCTTCGTCGGTTGGATGACAAAGTCGCCATGCATCAATTAATTTGTGCTGGGAGATGGCGTGGGTAAAAAGGTTATGGGATTTATTAGGGACAAATGAAGATTTGGAGCGCCTATCCAAAAAGGGGTCTAATGGTAGGTTACAGTCACCTGCTAAAATGAAATTATCATCTATGCAATCAGTGATACGAGAGGCAAATGCTTTCCAAAAAATAGGATTCCCACCTGTGGGGGCATATACATTAAGCAAAGAGAAAGGGACACCTTTTGAAGAAAGTTGGACAAATAACCACCTGCCCTCCGGATCAAAGTCATAATGTAATACTGAATGAGTAAAAGATTTACGGATTAACAAAACAACACCATTGCTTTTGCCATCACCAGGGGCGGAAAAAACCGTACCCACCCAACCTCTTCGGAGTTTAGCAGCCTCACTATCAGTTAAGTGGGTTTCCTGTAAAAAGGCAATGTCAACATTGAATTTAGCTAAATGAGAGAGAATCTTTTGCCTCTTAATGGGCGAATGCAAACCTTTAACGTTCCAAGAGACAATACGAACTGACATTAAGAAGATATGAAAGGGGATAGTGCAGAGCAGAAGTGAAGGGAAGCTTCAAAGAATTCAAGAGGGAAAAAATGAAAAAAGGAATGGAAGTAGGAAAGTGTAAGGAAGAAAACATGCAGAGAAGTGCTAAAAGGAGAGAGCGTGAGATAGAAAAATTCGATGAGAAGAGAAAAGAATCGTGTTGGGAAAATAATATGAAAGTGTTGAAGAGAGAAAAAAGTAAGGAGAGGAGTTGATAGAATAGGAGTTAAAGATGATATGTAGAAATGACCAAAAAAGGGGCAGAAAAGTAATAAAAATGATGTCTGAAGGAAAATGAGAAAAGAGGATAAAAAAAGAAAAGAAAAGCAAAGCAAGAGCGGTCGAAAGAAAATAGAGCTCAGAAGAACCTGTAAGAACAAGGAAACATTGAAGACAGAAACTAGCGGTAATGCATGGGACATGTGAACAATGAAGAGATAAAACATGGGGCAGTACTTACAAAAAATGATGAGGGGTGGGTTGTCAAAGGACAGGAAACAGAAGGGAAGTAACGGAAACGTGAGGGGGGAGGAAAGGCCAACCAACGGAGGACAGGCAAACGGGGTCACGGGACGTTCCACCGGAGGACCATGGCGGAACACAATGAGACGATCTGTGAGGAAAAGAAAAACAGTGAGATTAGAACAAAGAAACGGCTAAATAACGGGAAAAAGCGCAGGAATGAACAGTTGGAGAAGAAAAATAAAGGAGAATAAACTGGGACCAATGAGGTCCTACATTAACTGAGGAACCTGTGGAGAAAAGAACATAATGTTATAAGAGCAACAGAATATCATAAATTCCAGGAAAACCAGGCTATACTAGCAACAAAGTCACGGTGGAAATGAAGAAGAAGGGCCAGAGAATTCCATATCAGCCGGACCACAGGAATTGAGGAAACTGCGTAGTCGGAGAGGATCTTCAAAAGTCATAGTCTTGTTGTTATAAGTGACTTTGAATAAACAAGGGTGAAAAAGTCCATATTTGGCTCCAATGGATCGCAGTTCCGCTCTCATGTCAAGAAATGCTTTGCGGCGAGAGGCAGTAGCTTTGGCGTAATCCTGGGCAATAAACAAAGTGGAATCCGACCATTTCAAATGAGGTATTGCTTTAGCTGCGAAAAGAACCTTCAGCAGATCTGTATACTCAAGAAAGTACATTATGACGCCTCTTGGTTTTGTCTCAGGAGAAATACTGGAGGGAGCTCTACCAAGCCTATGTGCGCGCTGTATGTTAAGAGAGGTGCCTTCAGGAAGATGCAGGAGCTTGGGCAAAAAGGACTTGAAGAAGGCAATGGCGTCACTCCCCTCGCAACCTTCCTTCAGGCCGTAAAGACGGAGATTGTTGCGTCTATTCCTGTTTTCAAGATCCTCCACTTGCTTCTGGAGGGTTGTGAGTCTCATATCCATATGTACCGACTTGGTAGCAGCTTCCTGGAGAGTTGACACAGTCTTTTCCACTGCAGAGACTCTGGTGTCCATTAACGACCAGTTGTCAGTCAGAATTTGAAGCTTTGAATTTGTCTCCTCCATAAATGGGCGCAATGCCCGAATTTCCTCAAGGAGAAGCTCCATGGAGACAGCAGATGGCGACTTCGGGGGAGACGGAGGATTGTGTTTCACTCTCTTAGGAGTAGTTTTCGCTCCTGGCAGGAGGGGGGCATCCATACTGAGAGAAGATTCGCAACTGGAGGAGCCCGCAGAGGCTTCTAATTGAGCCAACGCAGTAAATAGCCTTGAGTTTTTAACAAAGTTGCGTTTAGGGGTTTTGCCAGGACCCTCCGCCATGTAGACTGCAATGAGGAGGAAACCCCAGGAGCGAATAGAGCGGATATATACCACAGGAGTGAGGAAAAACCAACAAAGTGAGTTATAGGAGGAGGTGTAGTTAAATCCAGGACAAGCCAAGAAAAAATGAAAAAGAAATGTGCGCAGTCTGAGCAATACCAAGTGAATAGCAGAGATGTTAGATCATTAGAGTTAGTAGTAAGCGCAAAATGGCCGCCAAAGCTGAGGAAACAGCTGTAAATTGAATAAAAACGAAAAAAATGGTTCCATAGGGAAGATAAAGTCACCTTTCACTGTGATAGCGAAGCGCCGTCATTTCCTGCAATTTTGGGACGTTTTGGTGAAGTATGTCCGCTGCTACAGGCAAAATGCGCGATGAGCGCGCTGTTCAGGGAGGCGCCGGCAGAGGCATCAAGATGGCGGTCGCGGCGGTGGTGGAGCCGCGACCGAAGCAGAATGAAAGTTGCCGGGCGGGGAAGAAGAGCCGGAGAGCAGCGAGGGACTGCTCAAATGCCTGAGGTATTCCGCTGCCGTTTGCGGTGCAGCATGTCTTCAAGGGAAGGCTGGGGCCGCCAAAAGTCCTCGGTGAAAACGGAGCCTCACCCCGAGGCGTCCATCTGTCTTGGGCGCTTAGCCACGCCCCCGTGTGTATCACTGCTTAACAAGTGTGAGAGGAGAGGGAGAAGGCAGAAACTGAGCTGTGTGTTAGCACCGTGTGAGTAGTGGAGGCCAGCATGGCTCGCTGGTGAAGGGGGTTGTGGAGGGGGGTTGCGTTAGGAGTATGGGGGGGGGGGGTCATGATTGCGGGAGAGAGCGAAATAGACTATAAATAAATAAATAAATAACTTACCTTGCCGCCAGGTCACACGTCTCTGTTCCTGCTCTCCTGCCTCCGACTTCAGGAACAGGTAGCCGGCAGCAAAGCTCCTTCCCCTAAGCCAATCACAAGGCAGCAATGAAGCATTGTGATTGGCCTGAGCACTGTGACACAAACAGTGCTCAGCCAGGGTTGGAGGAGTGGGCATGTTCTCCATGCAGGCTTTAATGCAGCCTGCATGGAGAACGGGGAAAGTGCGCACGAGTGGTTTGCGCATCCCTGACCAAACAGTCATTGCGCACTTAGGAGTGGGCAAACTACTACTCCCCTGCCCTGCTCCGAGAGCAGAGCAGCCCCACTCACCCGCCAGCCCGCAAAGCAGCACAAAAATAAAATGAAAATCACTGAAAGTTATTATCATTTTATGTTTTTGTTTCCCCGCACTGCTTGAAAGCAGTGGGTGACGTTCCTCTGCCATAGTGGAGAAGCCGCCACTGAGTGTGAGAGCAGGAGGAGGCGGTTTGCACACACACCAACAATATCTGTACCACAATCTCTTACCATCAGGCCTCGCTGAGGGAGTGTGTACCACTGCCTAACAGGTGTGACGGGGGAGGGAAGAGGCAGACACTGAGCTGTATGTGAGAAAGATACTCTGAGGGAAGGAGAAGGCTGGAACACACACCAACAATATCTGTAACACAATCACTTAACAACAGGCCGCACTGTAGGAGTGTTTATCACTACTTAAAAAGTCACCCAGAGATCAGATTCAGCAGGGCTGTGCGGTGCAAGCTTCCATCACCCACGGATCAGATTCAGCAGGGCTGAGCGGTGCAAGCTCCTGTCCCCCACAGATCAGAGTCAGCAGGGCTGAGTAATGCAAGCTTCTGTCACCCACAGATGAGAGTCAGCAGGGCTGAGAAGTGCAAGATTTAATCACCCACAGATCAGATTCAGGGGGGCTGATCCGTGCAAGCTTCTCTCACCACAGATCAGATTCAGGGGGCTGATCCGTGCAAGCTTCTCTCACCACAGATCAGATTCAGCAGGGTTGAGCAGTGCAAGCTTCCATCACCCACAGATCAGAGTCAGCAGGGCTGATCAGTGCAAGGTTCCATCACCCACGGATCAGATTCAGCAGGGCTGAGCGGTGCAAGCTTCTGTCCCCCACAGATCAGAGTCAGCAGGGCTGATCAGTGCAAGCTTCCATCACCCACGGATCAGATTCAGCAGGGCTGAGCAGTGCAAGCTTCCGTCACCCACAGATCAGATTCAGGGGGGCTGAGCCGTGCAAGCTTCCATCACCCACAGATCAGATTCAGCAGGGTCGATCAGTGCAAGCTTCCATCACCCACAGATCTGATTCAGCAGGGCTGAGCAGTGCAAGCTTCTGTCACCCACAGATTAGAGTCAGCAGGGCTGAGAAGTGCAAGATTTAATCACCCACAGATCAGATTCAGGGGGGCTGATCCGTGCAAGCTTCTCCCACCACAGATCAGATTCAGGGGGCTGATCCGTGCAAGCTTCTCTCACCACAGATCAGATTCAGCAGGGTTGAGCAGTGCAAGCTTCCATCACCCACAGATCAGAGTCAGCAGGGCTGATCAGTGCAAGCTTCCATCACCCACAGATCAGAGTCAGCAGGGCTGAGCAGCGCAAGCTTCTGTCACCCACAGATCAGGGTCAGCAGGGCTGAGCAGTGCAAGCTTCTGTCACCCACAGATTGGATTCAGCAGGGCTGAGCAGTGCAAGCTTCCGTCACCCACAGATCAGAGTCAGCAGGACTGAGCAGTGCAAGCTTCCGTCACCCACAGATCAGAGTCAGCAGGACTGAGCAGTGCAAGCTTCCATCACCCACAGATCAGAGTCAGCAGGGCTGAGGAGTGCAAGCTTCCATCACCCACAGATCAGAGTCAGCAGGGCTGATCAGTGCAAGCTTCCATCACCCACAGATCACATTCATCAGGACTGAGCAGTGCAAGCTTCCGCCACCCACAGATCAGATTCAGCAGGGCCCAGCAGTGCAAGCTTCCATCACCCACAGATCACATTCATCAGGGCTGAGCAGTGCAAGCTTCCGTCACCCACGGATCAGAGTCAGCAGGGCTGAGCAGTGCAAGCTTCTCTCACCACAGATCAGAGTCAGCAGGGCTGAGCAGTGCAAGCTTTCATCACCCACAGTTCAGATTCAGGGGGGCTGAGCCGTGCAAGCTTCCATCACCCACAGATCAGATTCAGCAGGGCTGAGCAGTGCAAGCTTCCGTCACCCACAGATCAGAGACAGCAGGGCTGAGCAGTGCAAGCTTCCATCACCCACAGATCAGAGTCAGCAGGGCTGAGCAGTGCAAGCTTCCTTCACCCACGGATCAGAGTCAGCAGGGCTGAGCAGTGCAAGCTTCTCTCACCACAGATCAGAGTCAGCAGGGCTGAGCAGTGCAAGCTTTCATCACCCACAGATCAGATTCAGGGGGGCTAAGCCGTGCAAGCTTCCATCACCCACAGATCAGATTCAGCAGGGCTGAGCAGTGCAAGCTTCCGTCACCCACAGATCAGATTCAGCAGTGTCGAGCAGTCCAAGCTTCCGTCACCCACAGATCACATTCATCAGGGCTGAGCAGTGCAAGCTTCCGTCACCCACAGATCAGAGTCAGCAGGGCTGAGCAGTGCAAGCTTCTCTCACCACAGATCAGAGTCAGCAGGGCTGAGCAGTGCAAGCTTTCATCACCCACAGATCAGATTCAGGGGGGCTGAGCCGTGCAAGCTTCCATCACCCACAGATCAGATTCAGCAGGGCTGAGCAGTGCAAGCTTCCGTCACCCACAGATCAGATTCAGCAGGGCTGAGCAGTGCAAGCTTCCATCTCCCAGAGATCAGATTCAGCAGGGCTGAGCAGTGTAAGCTTCTTTCACCCCCAGATTAGAGTCAGCAGGGCTGAGCAGTGCAAGCTTCTCTCACCACAGATCAGATTCAGCAGGGCTGAGCCGTGCAAGATTCCATCACCCACAGATCAGATTCAACAGGGCTGAGCAGTGCAAGCTTCTGTCACCCACAGATTAGAGTCAGCAGGGCTGAGCAGTGCAAGCTTCCATCACCCACAGATCACATTCATCAGGGCTGAGCAGTGCAAGCTTCCATCGCCCACAGATCAGAGTCAGCAGGGCTGAGCAGTGCAAGCTTCCCTCACCCACAGATCAGATTCAGCAGGGCTGAGCAGTGCAAGCTTCCGTCACCCACAGATCAGATTCAGCAGGGCTGAGCAGTGCAAGCTTCCGTCACCCACAGATCAGAGTCAGCAGGGTTGAGCAGTGCAAGCTTCCGTCACCCACAGATCAGAATCAGCAGGGTTGAGCAGTGCAAGCTGCCATCACCCACAGATCAGAGTCAGCAGGGCTGAGCAGTGCAAGATTCCATCATCCACATATCAGAGTCAGCAGGGCTGATCATTGCAAGCTTCCGTCACCCACAGATCAGAGTCAGCAGGGCTGAGCAGTGCAAGCTTCCCTCACCCACCGATCAGAATCAGCAGGGCCGAGCAGTGCAAGCCTCTGTCACCCACAGATCAGAGTCAGCAGGGCTGAGCAGTGCAAGCTTCCCTCACCCACTGATCAGAATCAGCAGGGCCGAGCAGTGCAAGCTTCTGTCACCCACAGATCAGAGTCAGCAGGGCTGAGCAGTGCAAGCTTCCGTCACCCACAGATCAGAGTCAGCAGGACTGAGCAGTGCAACTTCTGTCACCCACAGATCAGATTCAGCAGGGCTGAGCAGTGCAAGCTTCCGTCACCCACAGATCAGAGTCAGCAGGGCTGAGCAGTGCAACTTCTGTCACCCACAGATCAGATTCAGCAGGGCTGAGCAGTGCAAACTTCCGTCACCCACAGATAATATTCAGCAGGGCTGAGCAGTGCAAGCTTCCGTCACCCACAGATCAGAGTCAGCAGGGCTGAGTAATGCAAGCTTCTGTCACCCACAGATGAGAGTCAGCAGGGCTGAGAAGTGCAAGATTTAATCACCCACAGATCAGATTCAGGGGGGCTGATCCGTGCAAGCTTCTCTCACCACAGATCAGATTCAGGGGGCTGATCAGTGCAAGCTTCTCTCACCACAGATCAGATTCAGCAGGGTTGAGCAGTGCAAGCTTCCATCACCCACAGATCAGAGTCAGCAGGGCTGATCAGTGCAAGCTTCCATCACCCACGGATCAGATTCAGCAGGGCTGAGCGGTGCAAGCTTCTGTCCCCCACAGATCAGAGTCAGCAGGGCTGATCAGTGCAAGCTTCCATCACCCACGGATCAGATACAGCAGGGCTGAGCAGTGCAAGCTTCCGTCACCCACAGATCAGATTCAGGGGGGCTGAGCCGTGCAAGCTTCCATCACCCACAGATCAGATTCAGCAGGGTCGATCAGTGCAAGCTTCCATCACCCACAGATCTGATTCAGCAGGGCTGAGCAGTGCAAGCTTCTGTCACCCACAGATTAGAGTCAGCAGGGCTGAGAAGTGCAAGATTTAATCACCCACAGATCAGATTCAGGGGGGCTGATCCCTACAAGCTTCTCTCACCACAGATCAGATTCAGGGGGCTGATCCGTGCAAGCTTTTCTCACCACAGATCAGATTCAGCAGGGTTGAGCAGTGCAAGCTTCCATCACCCACAGATCAGAGTCAGCAGGGCTGATCAGTGCAAGTTTCCATCACCCACGGATCAGATTCAGCAGGGCTGAGCGGTGCAAGCTACTGTCCCCCACAGATCAGAGTCAGCAGGGCTGATCAGTGCAAGCTTCCATCACCCACAGATCAGATTCAGCAGGGCTGAGCAGTGCAAGCTTCCGTCACCCACGGATCAGATTCAGCAGGGCTGAGCGGTGCAAGCTTCTGTCCCCCACAGATCAGAATCAGCAGGGCTGAGCAGTGCAAGCTTTCATCACCCACAGATCAGATTCAGGGGGGCTGAGCCGTGCAAGCTTCCATCACCCACAGATCAGATTCAGCAGGGTCGATCAGTGCAAGCTTCCATCACCCACAGATCTGATTCAGCAGGGCTGAGCAGTGCAAGCTTCTGTCACCCACAGATTAGAGTCAGCAGGGCTGAGAAGTGCAAGATTTAATCACCCACAGATCAGATTCAGGGGGGCTGATCCGTGCAAGCTTCTCTCACCACAGATCAGATTCAGGGGGCTGATCCGTGCAAGCTTCTCTCACCACAGATCAGATTCAGCAGGGTTGAGCAGTGCAAGCTTCCATCACCCACAGATCAGAGTCAGCAGGGCTGATCAGTGCAAGCTTCCATCACCCACAGATCAGAGTCAGCAGGGCTGAGCAGCGCAAGCTTCTGTCACCCACAGATCAGGGTCAGCAGGGCTGAGCAGTGCAAGCTTCTGTCACCCACAGATTGGATTCAGCAGGGCTGAGCAGTGCAAGCTTCCGTCACCCACAGATCAGAGTCAGCAGGACTGAGCAGTGCAAGCTTCCGTCACCCACAGATCAGAGTCAGCAGGGCTGAGGAGTGCAAGCTTCCATCACCCACAGATCAGAGTCAGCAGGGCTGATCAGTGCAAGCTTCCATCACCCACAGATCACATTCATCAGGACTGAGCAGTGCAAGCTTCCGCCACCCACAGATCAGATTCAGCAGGGCCGAGCAGTGCAAGCTTCCATCACCCACAGATCACATTCATCAGGGCTGAGCAGTGCAAGCTTCCGTCACCCACGGATCAGAGTCAGCAGGGCTGAGCAGTGCAATCTTCTCTCACCACAGATCAGAGTCAGCAGGGCTGAGCAGTGCAAGCTTTCATCACCCACAGTTCAGATTCAGGGGGGCTGAGCCGTGCAAGCTTCCATCACCCACAGATCAGATTCAGCAGGGCTGAGCAGTGCAAGCTTCCGTCACCCACAGATCAGAGTCAGCAGGGCTGAGCAGTGCAAGCTTCCATCTCCCACAGATCAGAGTCAGCAGGGCTGAGCAGTGCAAGCTTTCATCACCCACAGATCAGATTCAGGGGGGCTGAGCTGTGCAAGCTTCCATCACCCACAGATCAGATTCAGCAGGGCTGAGCAGTGCAAGCTTCCGTCACCCACAGATCAGATTCAGCAGTGTCGAGCAGTCCAAGCTTCCGTCACCCACAGATCACATTCATCAGGGCTGAGCAGTGCAAGCTTCCGTCACCCACAGATCAGAGTCAGCAGGGCTGAGCAGTGCAAGCTTCTCTCACCACAGATCAGAGTCAGCAGGGCTGAGCAGTGCAAGCTTTCATCACCCACAGATCAGATTCAGGGGGGCTGAGCCGTGCAAGCTTCCATCACCCACAGATCAGATTCAGCAGGGCTGAGCAGTGCAAGCTTCCGTCACCCACAGATCAGATTCAGCAGGGCTGAGCAGTGCAAGCTTCCATCTCCCAGAGATCAGATTCAGCAGGGCTGAGCAGTGCAAGCTTCCGTCACCCACAGATCAGAGTCAGCAGGGCTGAGCAGTGCAAGCTTCCATCTCCCAGAGATCAGATTCAGCAGGGCTGAGCAGTGCAAGCTTCCGTCACCCACGGATCAGATTCAGCAGGGCTGAGCGGTGCAAGCTTCTGTCCCCCACAGATCAGAATCAGCAGGGCTGAGCAGTGCAAGCTTTCATCACCCACAGATCAGATTCAGGGGGGCTGAGCCGTGCAAGCTTCCATCACCCACAGATCAGATTCAGCAGGGTCGATCAGTGCAAGCTTCCATCACCCACAGATCTGATTCAGCAGGGCTGAGCAGTGCAAGCTTCTGTCACCCACAGATTAGAGTCAGCAGGGCTGAGAAGTGCAAGATTTAATCACCCACAGATCAGATTCAGGGGGGCTGATCCGTGCAAGCTTCTCTCACCACAGATCAGATTCAGGGGGCTGATCCGTGCAAGCTTCTCTCACCACAGATCAGATTCAGCAGGGTTGAGCAGTGCAAGCTTCCATCACCCACAGATCAGAGTCAGCAGAGCTGATCAGTGCAAGCTTCCATCACCCACAGATCAGAGTCAGCAGGGCTGAGCAGCGCAAGCTTCTGTCACCCACAGATCAGGGTCAGCAGGGCTGAGCAGTGCAAGCTTCTGTCACCCACAGATTGGATTCAGCAGGGCTGAGCAGTGCAAGCTTCCGTCACCCACAGATCAGAGTCAGCAGGACTGAGCAGTGCAAGCTTCCGTCACCCACAGATCAGAGTCAGCAGGGCTGAGGAGTGCAAGCTTCCATCACCCACAGATCAGAGTCAGCAGGGCTGATCAGTGCAAGCTTCCATCACCCACAGATCACATTCATCAGGACTGAGCAGTGCAAGCTTCCGCCACCCACAGATCAGATTCAGCAGGGCCGAGCAGTGCAAGCTTCCATCACCCACAGATCACATTCATCAGGGCTGAGCAGTGCAAGCTTCCGTCACCCACGGATCAGAGTCAGCAGGGCTGAGCAGTGCAATCTTCTCTCACCACAGATCAGAGTCAGCAGGGCTGAGCAGTGCAAGCTTTCATCACCCACAGTTCAGATTCAGGGGGGCTGAGCCGTGCAAGCTTCCATCACCCACAGATCAGATTCAGCAGGGCTGAGCAGTGCAAGCTTCCGTCACCCACAGATCAGAGTCAGCAGGGCTGAGCAGTGCAAGCTTCCATCTCCCACAGATCAGAGTCAGCAGGGCTGAGCAGTGCAAGCTTTCATCACCCACAGATCAGATTCAGGGGGGCTGAGCTGTGCAAGCTTCCATCACCCACAGATCAGATTCAGCAGGGCTGAGCAGTGCAAGCTTCCGTCACCCACAGATCAGATTCAGCAGTGTCGAGCAGTCCAAGCTTCCGTCACCCACAGATCACATTCATCAGGGCTGAGCAGTGCAAGCTTCCGTCACCCACAGATCAGAGTCAGCAGGGCTGAGCAGTGCAAGCTTCTCTCACCACAGATCAGAGTCAGCAGGGCTGAGCAGTGCAAGCTTTCATCACCCACAGATCAGATTCAGGGGGGCTGAGCCGTGCAAGCTTCCATCACCCACAGATCAGATTCAGCAGGGCTGAGCAGTGCAAGCTTCCGTCACCCACAGATCAGATTCAGCAGGGCTGAGCAGTGCAAGCTTCCATCTCCCAGAGATCAGATTCAGCAGGGCTGAGCAGTGCAAGCTTCCGTCACCCACAGATCAGAGTCAGCAGGGCTGAGCAGTGCAAGCTTCTCTCACCACAGATCAGATTCAGCAGGGCTGAGCCGTGCAAGCTTCCATCACCCACAGATCAGATTCAACAGGGCTGAGCAGTGCAAGCTTCTGTCACCCACAGATCACATTCATCAGGGCTGAGCAGTGCAAGCTTCCATCGCCCACAGATCAGAGTCAGCAGGGCTGAGCAGTGCAAGCTTCCCTCACCCACAGATCAGATTCAGCAGGGCTGAGCAGTGCATGCTTCCGTCACCCACAGATCAGATTCAGCAGGGCTGAGCAGTGCAAGCTTCCGTCACCCACAGATCAGAGTCAGCATGGTTGAGCAGTGCAAGATTCCATCATCCACATATCAGAGTCAGCAGGGTTGAGCAGTGCAAGCTGCCATCACCCACAGATCAGAGTCAGCAGGGCTGAGCAGTGCAAGCTTCCATCACCCACAGATCCCATTCATCAGGGCTGAGCAGTGCAAGCTTCCATCGCCCACAGATCAGAGTCAGCAGGGCTGAGCAGTGCAAGCTTCCCTCACCCACAGATCAGATTCAGCAGGGCTGAGCAGTGCATGCTTCCGTCACCCACAGATCAGATTCAGCAGGGCTGAGCAGTGCAAGCTTCCGTCACCCACAGATCACATTCATCAGGACTGAGCAGTGCAAGCTTCCATCGCCCACAGATCAGAGTCAGCAGGGCTGAGCAGTGCAAGCTTCCGTCACCCACAGATCAGAGTCAGCAGGGCTGAGCAGTGCAAGCTTCTATCTCTCACAGATCAGAGTCAGCAGGGCCGAGCAGTGCAAGCTTCCGCCACCCACAGATCAGAGTCAGCAGGGCTGAGCAGTGCAAGCTTCCGCCACCCACAGATCAGATTCAGCAGGTCAGACTAGAACAAGCTTTCATCTCCAACAAAAAGTAAACAGTTGTGTGACGTAGGTTACAGACAGATCCCTGGAGAGTGTGAATCACTGAGAGAAATATATAGGCGGGTGGAAGATTTCTCACATAGTTGACATGCGTCATCAGCACCCTGAGAGCACAGCTGATGGTACTCGGAGGCCTGGAGTCTGTATCTATTCTGTGGTCTTCCGGTATCAAGGAGCTGACACCTCCCGGTAGGTCACTGGTATTTGGGGCACACTCAGTAAATATGCTCAAGACTGACACTCAAGTGCCAACTTCTTTTAAAAGGTTTGCAAGGCGCTGCGCAATCTCGTGTCCAAGATACTGACTCCAGAGGCCTGTGTGCAGCCTGCGGGTCTCGATGATATATGGACAGGGTCAACCTTGGACTCTCATCCTTCCAAGGCCTGCACAACGAGGAGCATTGAGCGTGGTGTTAGCAGCAGTTATGCTTCAGATGTAATTAAAGGAAGACCCGCGTACAGGGCGCGCTGTGCGGTTATCCAAGCGCCTGGCTGATTCTGGGAGCTAGCCCCGCGCTGCACCAAACAGAAACAATTATACCTGGATATATGGTGCGAGTGTATTTAGTTGTTCCATCCCTGCTTGTCGGAAGAGGTTTGCACGCTGCTGGTGTCTTGCGCGCTCGCTGCGCGTGACCCCGGGACGGCGCGCAGGTTGCGCGGCCGCGCCTCTGCTCTCCGAAGGGACCCGCCGTGAAATGGCTTTTCTGAGATCCCAGGTATGAGCTGCCCCCCGGACGCGAGCTGTCACTTCTGCTCACACACACCTCGCGCAGCAATATCTGCCAGGCTTTTTTCACATTTTCTTTTCATCTCACTTCTCTGCGCCGTTTAGGGTTATGCGGGAGATTGGCTGACGGCGGCCACTGGAAACATATCTGCCTGTCCCCATCCATTCCCTCAAATCCGTCTCCGGCGGCCCCCTCTCCCCATTACCTCTCTGTGACTCCCTGTCCCTGCTCGGTGTGTGTCTCTGTCTCCCTCCTTCTCCCTCGTCTCTTTCTCCTCTCTGTCTCTCTCCTTCTCCCTCGTCTCTTTCTCCTCTCTGTCTCCCTCCTTCTCTTTCTCCTCTCTGTCTCCCTCGTCTCCTTCTCCTCTCTGTCTCCCTCCTTCTCCCTCGTCTCTTTCTCCTCTCTGTCTCCTTTCTTCTCCCTCGACTCTGTCTCCCTTCTTCTTTCTCCTCTCTGTCTCCCTTCTTCTCCCTCGTCTCTTTCCCCTCTTTGTCTCCCTCCTTCTCTTTCTCCTCTCTGTCTCCCTCGTCTCTTTCTCCTCTCTGTCTCCCTTCGTCTCCCTCCTTCTCTTTCTCCTCTCTTTCTCCCTCCTTCTCCCTCGTCTCCTTCTCCTCTCTGTCTCCCTCCTTCTCCCTCGTCTCTTTCTCCTCTCTGTCTCCCTCCTTCTCCCTCGTCTCTTTCTCCTCTCTGTCTCCCTCCTTCTCCCTCGTCTCTTTCTCCTCTCTGTCTCCCTCCTTCTCCCTTGTCTCTTTCTCCTCTCTATCTCCCTCCTTCTCCCTCGTCTCTTTCTCCTCTCTGTCTCCCTCCTTCTCCCTTGTCTCTTTCTCCTCTCTGTCTCCCTCCTTCTCCCTCGTCTCTTTCCCCTCTTTGTCTCCCTCCTTCTCTTTCTCCTCTCTGTCTCCCTTCGTCTCCCTCGTCTCTTTCTCCTCTCTGTCTCCCTTCTTCTCCCTCGTCTCTGTCTCCCTTCTTCTTTCTCCTCTCTGTCTCCCTCCTTCACCCTTGTCTCTGTCTCCTCTCTGTCTCCCTCCTTCTCCCTCGTCTCTTTCTCCTCTCTGTCTCCCTTCGTCTCCCTCCTTCTCTTTCTCCTCTCTGTCTCCCTCCTTCTCCCTCGTCTCTTTCTCCTCTCTGTCTCCCTTCTTCTCCCTCGTCTCTGTCTCCCTTCTTCTTTCTCCTCTCTGTCTCCCTCCTTCACCCTTGTCTCTTTCTCCTCTCTGTCTCCCTCCTTCTCCCTCGTCTCTTTCTCCTCTCTGTCTCCCTCCTTCTCCCTTGTCTCTTTCTCCTCTCTATCTCCCTCCTTCTCCCTCGTCTCTTTCTCCTCTCTGTCTCCCTCCTTCTCCCTTGTCTCTTTCTCCTCTCTGTCTCCCTCCTTCTCCCTCGTCTCTTTCCCCTCTTTGTCTCCCTCCTTCTCTTTCTCCTCTCTGTCTCCCTTCGTCTCCCTCGTCTCTTTCTCCTCTCTTTCTCCCTTCTTCTCCCTCGTCTCTGTCTCCCTTCTTCTTTCTCCTCTCTGTCTCCCTCCTTCACCCTTGTCTCTGTCTCGTCTCTGTCTCCCTCCTTCTCCCTAGTCTCTTTCTCCTCTCTGTCTCCCTCCTTCTCCCTCGTCTCTTTCTCCTCTCTGTCTCCCTCCTTCTCCCTCATCTCTTTCTCCTCTCTGTCTCCCTCGTCTCTTTCTCCTCTGTCTCCCTCGTCTCTTTCTCCTCTGTCTCCCTCGTCTCTTTCTCCTCTCTGTCTCCCTCGTCTCTTTCTCCTCTGTCTCCCTCGTCTCTGTCTCCCTTCTTCTCCCTCGTCTCTTTCTCCTCTCTATCTCCCTCGTCTCTTTCTCCTCTCTGTCTCCCTCCTTCACCCTTGTCTCTGTCTCCTCTCTGTCTCCCTCCTTCTCCCTAGTCTCTTTCTCCTCTCTGTCTCCCTCCTTCTCCCTCGTCTCTTTCTCCTCTCTGTCTCCCTCCTTCTCCCTCATCTCTTTATCCCTTCTTCTTTCTCCTCTCTGTCTCCCTTCTTCTCCCTCGTCTCTTTCTCCTCTCTGTCTCCCTCGTCTCTTTCTCCTCTCTGTCTCCCTCCTTCTCCCTAGTCTCTTTCTCCTCTCTGTCTCCCTCCTTCTCCCTCGTCTCTTTCTCCTCTCTGTCTCCCTCCTTCTCCCTCATCTCTTTCTCCTCTCTGTCTCCCTCGTCTCTTTCTCCTCTGTCTCCCTCGTCTCTTTCTCCTCTGTCTCCCTCGTCTCTTTCTCCTCTCTGTCTCCCTCGTCTCTTTCTCCTCTCTGTCTCCCTCGTCTCTTTCTCCTCTGTCTCCCTCGTCTCTGTCTCCCTTCTTCTCCCTCGTCTCTTTCTCCTCTCTATCTCCCTCGTCTCTTTCTCCTCTCTGTCTCCCTCCTTCTCTTTCTCCTCTCTGTCTCCCTCTCCCTCGTCTCTCTCTCATTGCTGTCTGTCTCTCTTGCTCAGTTCATGTCTTTCTCTCACGGGCTCTGTGTAACCTTCATAGCGCCTATTCATGTATGTAGCATTACCACTGTGCGGGCCTTGTCACAGTTTACAGCATTTTTGGCACAACATTTTTATTTAAATAAAAATACTTGTAACTAAAATACATTCATCCTTTCTATCGCTCTCTTTTTATCTTTCCATCTCTATGCCTAGTTCACTCTTCCAGTCTTTACCTCTCTCTTTCCCTTTTTCTTGCATTCTCAGGGGGATATTCTCAAGAACGTGTGCTAAACTTCGCAAAATTAGCTTAACGCAACTTTGTACATCGCAGTCTATCACGACAAAATAACAATGTGTTAACGTGGCATTCCCAACCTGGCGGCACCATGCGATAGTATCACAATAACGCTATATATACACCCCAGTGGCCTCTTAAACCTTTAGGCCACACACACATTTTTTGGTCCTGAAGAAAGCCTCACGATTAGCGTGAAGGCTGAAACTAATTGACCTACACTTATTTTAGGGATATTGAGGCACTTTTATCAATCAATCAATCAGTCTACTAGTAGAGCGTGCTACTCACCCGCGAGGGTCTCTTGGCGCTAGGAGCAGTTGGGCGTGGGCGGGGTGCTGCTACTTCTCGAAGAGCCAGGTCTTGAGGAGTCTTCTGCAGGTGAGTAGGTCTTGGGTCTGTCGCAGGTGGGAATGGGAGGGTGTTTCAGGTCTTGGCGGCGAGGAAGGAGAAGGATCTGCCACCGGAGGTCGCTCGTTGGAAGGGAGGAACAGCGGCGAGGGCGAGGCTGGCAGAGCGGAGTTGGTGGGCGGGGGTGTAGAAGCTGAGTCTGCTGTTAAGGTAGGCTGGTATGGTGTTGTGTAGTGCTTTGTGTGTGTGGATGATGAGTCTGAAGGAGATCCTTTTGTCGACAGGGAGCCAATGTAGGTCTCTCAGGTGGGGGGTGATGTGGCTGCAGCGAGGGATGTTGAGGATTAGACGGGCGGAGGTGTTTTGAATGCGTTGTAGTTGTCGTAGGAGTTTGGCTGAGATTCCTGCATAGAGTGCGTTGTCATAATCTAGTCTGCTACTGACGAGGGCCTGTGTCACTGTTCTTCTTGTTTCTGCGGGGATCCACTTGTAGATCCTGCGGAGCATGCGGAGGGTGTTGTAGCAGGAGGAGGAGACGGCGTTTACCTGCTTCGACATGGAGAGGGAGGAGTCGAGGATGAATCCTAGGTTGCGTGCATGGTCGGTGGGTGTTGGTGCTGTTCCCAGTGTGGTCAGCCACGAGGAGTCATCCCAGGCTGAGGGGGTGGGTCCGAGGATGAGTACCTCTGTCTTCCCGAGTTCAGCTTCAGACGGTTGCTCCTCATCCATTTGGTGACGGCCTTCATACCCTTGTGGAGGTTGGTTTTGGCGGTGTGTGGGTCTTTGGTGAGGGAGAGGATGAGCTGGGTGTTGTCGGCGTAGGAGATGATGTTGAGGTGAGAGGTGGGCCACTTGTGCGAGGGGGGCCATGTAGACATTGAACAGAGTAGAGGGAAGAGCCCTGGGGTACACCGCAGATGATGTCAGTGGCTTTAGAACGGAAAGGTGGGAGGCGGACGCTCTGGGTTCTGCCGGTGAGGAAGGACGTGGTCCAGTTGAGGGCCGTCTCTTGGATTCCGGCTTCTTGGAGGCGTGTCTTTAGTGTTTGGTGGCAAACCGCATCGAAGGCGGCTGACAGGTCCAGGAGGATGAGGGCTGATGTTTCGACATTGTCTAGATGGCGCCTGATGTCGTCTGTGGCAGCGATGAGGGCTGTCTCGGTCCTGTGGTTTCTTCTGAATCCGGACTGGGACAGGTCTAATATGTTGTTGTCCTCGAGATGGCGGGTCAGTTGTATGTTGACGATTTTCTCGACGACCTTCGCCGGGAATGGGAGCAGGGAGATGGGCCGGAAGTTCTTGAGGTCCTTGGGGTCTGCCTTGGGCTTCTTGAGAAGGGCGTTGATCTCGGCGTGCTTCCAGCTTTCTGGAAATGTTGATGTATCGAAGGAGATATTGATGACTTTCCGTAGTTGGGGTGCGATGGCTGCGTCTGCTTTGTGAAATATGTGGTTTGGGCAGGGGTCTGATGGTGATCCTGAGTGGATTGAGTTCATGACCTTCCGTGTCTCGTCGTCGGTAACATTGGTCAAGGTTGTCAGGCCATTGATGTGGGTGGTGTTTTTCGAGTGGGTGCAGCCTGTCGTTATTGGGGCGGTCGGGGTGTTGAAGCTGTCATGGATGTCCAAGATCTTGCGGTGGAAGAAGGTGGCCAGTGCGTCGCACAGTTCTTGTGAGAGCGGGATGTCGTTGGCGCTGGGGTTGGAGAGCTCCTTCACGATGCTGAAGAGCTCTTTGCTGTTGTGTGTTTTGTTGTCTAGGCGGGCTTTGAAGGAAGATCTCTTGGCGAGACTGATGAGGTGGTGATGTCTGCGGGTGGTGTCCTTGTGGGCTGCGTGGCTGATTGGTGTTTGTTCGTGGAGCCAATTCTTCTCCAGTTTTCGGCATGCTCGTTTGGAGGTCTGGAGTTCTTCAGTGGACCAGCTGGCTTTCTTGCTGGTGAGGCTCTTGGAAGGTTTCTTGAGCAGGGCGAGGGTGTTGGCGCAGTCGTTGATCCACTGTCTGAGATCGCAGGTGGCGACGTGTGGGTCGGTGTGGTCAATGGGTGGGTTCTGGGTGAGGGTGGTGGTCAGCTGGTCCTCTGTGACTTTGCTCCAGCAGCGGTGGGGCAGCTGTTGGGTGCAGTGGTGCATGGTGACCTTGTTGAAGGTGAAATGGATGCAGCAATGGTCGGTCTAGTGGAATTCGTTGGTGTGGCCGAAGGAGACGTGGGTGTCGGTGGAGAAGATGGGGTCAAGCGTGTGACCGGCGGCTTGGGTGGGAGCTGTGACGAGTTGTCTGAGGCCGAGGTTGGCGATCAGTCAGGTGGAGTTGGCGTTGTTGTTGTTCTCGAGGTGGAAGTTCAGGTCCCGAGGAGTTTGTAGTCTGTGGCGGCAAGAGCGTGGGTGCTGGCGAGGTTGGCGATGGAGTTGCAGAACTGCGCCCAGGGTCCGGGGGGTCTGTAGGTGTGTGTTCCTCTGAGGGTGGTTTTGGGATCGGTGTGGATCTGGAAGTGCAGGTGTTCGGCGGTGTTGAGGGTGTCGTTTGAGTGGGTGGTGAACTTGATGGAGGACTTGTAGATGATGGCAATTTCTCCTCTGATTCCGTTGGCACGGTCCCTGCGGGTGATCTTGTAGTCGCCTGGGACGGCTATGGCGATGTCGGGTGCTGAGGAGTCGTTCCACCAGGTCTCGGTCAGGAAGGCATCGTCTGGTGCGGAGGTGTCGATCAGGTCCCAGAGCTCGACGACGTGTTTGCGTGTGGAGCGGGTGTTCAGGAGTGTGCAGCGGAGGTGGTTGGGTCTGGGCCTTGGAGGTTTGGTGGCTCTGTCGTAGCTGAAACGGCATGTGCAGCAGGAGAAAGGTCTGTGGGTCCGTTTCGGGGCGGCTTGGAAGCAGGTGTGGTCTCTGCCGGCGTTGAGTGCGTGGAGTGTCCTGGCATTGTATCGGAGTATGGCATTGTGTTTTTTGTGGGATCCAGGGGTTCTGGCACTGGGCGCGATCCAGGCACGGACGGGCACGAACGGGCACAGACGGGCTTGCCTCTGGCACACCAACCGGCGCGGGTACGCATCGGCCGCCATTTAAGGCGGGCGGGAGGGAGGAGCAGCTGGAAAGCAGGGCGAGGCGGCGAATTGACGGCTAGGGGGGCGGGGATGCAGGGGAGCAGCGAAGGGGAACGGGCAGGGGGATCTGAAGAGAACAAGGGGGAGGGGTAATACGAGGCAAAAAAACGAGGGAGGAGCAGAGTCAGAAACAGTACAGTAAAACACAGAATCACAGATTATAATGCACAAAAAACGAAGACACTATATCACTGGGGCAACAGCAGGATCAAACTCTCGGCGGAGCGGCAGCACCAGGGGGAGAGGCACAGACACACAGGTGGAGCTGTGCAGCAGGTGGGGAGTGACCTGGCCTGCAACATATCTCCTACCTCAGACATATCCCAACTCTGTTTTTTACTCATGTCCTAGGACCCTACAATTAAAACTTTTACAAGGGCATTTCCTAGAGACATTTTTATCAATTAAGTTCACCTCACATAGCACTTCACTTTTCACAAACCAACCTGCTCCGCTGTAATCAGGCATCGAAGCACAGCTGATTTGCATTTGGCAATCCAACTGGACCCGGATGATGAAGTATGCCACCTACTAGGTA
This sequence comes from Lissotriton helveticus, assembly GCF_964261635.1. Lineage (NCBI taxonomy): Eukaryota > Metazoa > Chordata > Amphibia > Caudata > Salamandridae > Lissotriton > Lissotriton helveticus. Next base: position 42,516,748 of record NC_136068.1, read on the forward strand.
GGTGGGTGAGGGGTTTCTTAAGACAACACCTGTTGGCTGTGCTCCTCTATTAAGGTATGAATCACATTGATCTACACGGCAAGAAGTTGGACACCATACTCACATTGCTGAAGACACGTAAGAGCACAGGTCAACCAGCAACTATCCTAACAACGTCTGGCTCACGAACGTGGAGCTGTCAATAGGGACTCACCCCCAAGTGGAATGCGTCAGTCAGTCTCTCCCTTTGTACAGACAATGCTCATTGAGGCACACGATCTGTCATTCTAATCAACACCCATCGCAGTTGAACACTAGTGAAGTTGCATAGACTTTATTAGCATGTGCGTGTCGGTACGGGCAAGACAAGGGCCACAACATGCAGATCAATGCTTCAGACACTAACAGGCAGCATTGGAACATGTAGAGGTGCAAGAAATGGGGAGGCAAAAAATTAACACCAATCATTACGGATGGCAATGGTCTCAGCCCACCTTGCCTTGCTGGACGAGTCATGTGATGTTTGGCGTCTGCTCAGTGCCCCGTGTCAGGGGACATGACTCACAGCCCATGGGATCTGCATAGTGCTGTACCACCGGACTGCGCTGACTGTCTGCTTTGCTGACAGTGAGCAGGTAAGTCCAACAAGGTCACATGAAATACTACATTGCCACGTGTGTACTCTCCCTCCAGCAGTATGCCTGATTTAGCAACATTGCCAAATGACACTGTGCAGGTCCGCCCATAGGACTGCCTCACCTTGCACAGGTGTGTGTCAACAATTATAACTGCACGTACATGCGTTCTGAGTCCAGACGGATGCAGACATGTCCACTGTTGTGGTGGGTTATGTGACCATTCCTCCAAGATGCAGCAAGGTGTTGGGACCTGTGCTCTAGGGTTACAATCAGTTGTGGCTGCAGGAACATAGTTACTCGTCCATGAATGCGAGCGCAGCTTCCTGGGCAATCAGTTCCAAGAGTAGGTTGTTTTCGAGGTCAACGAACACGAGGGAGAGTCAATCCATTAACTGGTCCGGACAGATGTGCTCCATCTATGCCATTTCGCCAAACCACAACACATCCCAATAGGGGAGTGCCTCGATGTGGTCACTGCACACGAGGACTTGTGCAATCTCCCATGCCCAACTGCCAGCACATACGTCAGATATCGAGGCATCCTATTCACGGGTATCATGGTTACACTCCTGGTGGTGGGCCAACAGGGAGCACACACACAAATTATAATCCAGTTCAGCTACCGTTGTGTTGGATAGGCTGACATCCATGGGCCACTCGAATGCGCATGATCGACAGTGGAACCAGGGCTGGACGCAGGTGAGGTACACAAGATTAAAATTCAGATGGTAACTGATGCGTAACACTGGCAGTGGCAGTGCTCCCAACAAATGCAGCATACGTGCACGGTACAGTTCCACGTGATAGAAGTTGTGCATGTGCCCGGGATGTCCTGCCATTGCGTTTGTGTGTCTCGTAGAACGGGCACTCTTCTGTGGTAAATAAAATATTACCCTGGCTGAATTTCTAGGCATTAACAATTAGCATGCATCAAGTGAGAAGCAGAGTCCGTGGTATCTGAGTTAAAATGGGCTTTATTCCAATACCTCGAGTCAAAGGGAGAATATGTTCCATCACCACAGAGGTTCAGGAAGAGTCTTCTAACATTTAATAACAAAACATTATATTATATACTTTTCACTCCTTGTACATAGGAGCAGGCGCAAGACAGAAAATGAGATAAGAACATGTGGGTGTGCATGAGGGTGTGTACTTTGATGAGTCATAGGTGTGTGATAGGTAGGTGTCATAGGTGGGTGGTACACAGAGGAGGAGTTTGCATGCCCAGCTCGAACTGTGCCCTAATTGTGCAACTTTGAGCATGACGTGCAATTGACGTGTAACTGGGTGGAAGCTGACTTACAACCTAGCAGAGAGATCTTTTATGTCAAGGCGACCAGCACATCTAGTACAACTGATATCTAGAGTCAGGGAATGTATTATCTGAAGCAAAGGTTGTTCGTCACTAAAAGACAGAGAGGGCATATTTATTCGTTGCATGAGCTTTCTATGGGTGCAAGCACTGTGATTTACTTATATGGAGACAGAGTGGCTAGGCCTATCTCCCTCGGACGGGTTCTGTGTACTTTTCCTCAGATAACTGTTATTCATAAATAATACTGTCTTGGCAGGCCTCTTGCGAGGTCGGAGGGACGTAACTGCAGCTTCAGTGTGTCAGGAGTCATGTAAACATTAATTCAGAAAGTGGTTTCAGGCTCAACCAGTACGATATTTATTTAAAAGAGCACAATGCAAAATGCAAATACATGGGCCTTCATTTTAGCTTAACGTTTGGGAGACTTGATGACTTGACTTGCAGGACATGTTTGCAGAGGCCTAGTGATTCAGGCCACTACGGGAAATATGCATAGGTGACATGCACATGACATGTAACATAGGGTATATGTAGTGGACATATTTGGTCATATTTGGTCAGGCAAAATATCATTTTCCTCACTTCTGACCTGCGGCAATTGTGTGGATGATATGCCACAGCTCGGAGCAACGTGTGCAACGTTGGACGTATGGCTTGTTTTTAACTTAAGTGTCAAGGGCATCCCATGCAGGAGTACCTCAAGCAAGGAATTATGTATGTGGGGTGGGGAGAAGTTCGTCTTTCATTAGCACGGTTCGTGATGTGGGAGTCGTCATATTCTGTATGGTATCTCTCTCAGGGGGTGCCAGCCGCATTCAAGACCAAGTCGGAGGTGCAGGTGGCCTTCCGCCTTATGTATTGAGGCAAAGGAGCTTTCATCCCTAATGTTAATCTGATTACAGCTTGCATTTTGGAAATGTGATTTGGCAATCACACTGCAATCGAGCCAGGCCTTAGGCTTATGGTGCACCAATAGCGATACACACACAACAGTTGGCATGTATGAGCCAAGAGCCCAATTGGCCTTGCGCTCCTTGTACAATCTCTCTCTTTCTCTCTCTCTCTCCCTCTCTCCCTCTCTTTACCCCTCTCCTCTCTCTCTCTCTCTCTCTCTCTCCCTCTCTCCCTCTCTCCCCCTCTCTCCCTCTCTTTCCCTCTTTCTCTCTCTCCCCCTCTCTCCCTCGCTCTTCCTCTCTCTCTCCCTCTCTCCCTCGCTCCCTCTCTCTCTTTTTCTCTCACCCTCTCTCTTTCTCTCTCTCTCCCTTCCTTCTATCCCTATTTCCCTCTTTCCCTCTCTCACTTTCTCTCTCTCCCTCTTTCCCCCTCTCTTCCTCTCTCTCCCTCTCTCTCCCTCTCCCTATCTCTCTCTCTCTCTCTCTCTCTCTCTCTCTCTCTCTCTCTCTCTCTCTCTCTCTCTCTCTCTCTCTCTGTCCTTTGATGATTGCATGACACACCTTCTTATCTTGTATTTTGTCTTGCAGGCTGTGACATATAGATTGTCCGGGGAAGACCCGCCATGACTTTTCCAAATAGTTGTTTTGAGTTAAATTGGATGTGATATTTTAATTGGAATTTCAATGGTGAATGAATGTTTATCCTTTTTCTGACCACACATGAATGTTAATTGTTGTAATTGTGCAACATCAGGTGAATTGTTTTGTTCATGATTTCGTAAAGTTGATGTGCAATATCTTTGTCCGGGGGGGCGGCCGGGTTTGGACCCGGGGGGAGGGAGGTCCTAGGGCTGGTTGCGGTGGGTGTTGTGACTCTCTTGGATGTCCGAGCTGCATGATCAGTAGCTCCATGGCATCAGTTGTTCTTCAGGTGTGGCACTGGGCTGGGCTCCCTTTTGTGGTGCAGGCTGTGGTCCGACTTTGCGCCAGGTCGGAGCAGGTGTTAATTCCGTGATGCTAACGCGGTTTATCGCATGTTTTGTGAGCTTATTGCCGATCTAGCTGGTCGTTGGGAATGTTGTGAAGAGGTGTTGTTGCTCATTTTTGCACGGGAACGCCTAGTCTGCATATCATTAGCGTTGGTTGCCGGTGTCATCTGTGGCGATGTCTTTTGCGGCTGCTATTGCAGGTGAACTGGTGATATCAGCTGTTAGCACCAGCTTGTGAATGGGGTGATACATTTATCACCACTTTGGCTTAATAAAGTGATAAGTCCATGAGAATATGCCCCTCAGTCTTTTATCAATTCACTCTCACTCTCTGCACTTCTTTCCTCCCTATTTCTTTCTTTTTCTTTTTTCTGTCTTCCTCTCTCATTTTCTATTAAGCCCGTGTGAAAACCGTGTTATTTCGAAAATTAAGCAAAATGCAAAACAAATGTGCAAAATTATTCATTAATATTACATGCATGCCATTTTGGCACCTTACGTCACATATGGACATGAAAATGCATTCTGCACTAAAACTAGGAAGAAAGCACCGTGATGACACACAAGTGAGGGACCTTTTGGAAGGGTCTGGAGACTCTACTCATGCCTGCCTCTTTCTCTATCCTTTCCAGTCTAGAGAAATTGCTTGTGCACGGCGACAGACATCTTACTTTATGTTTAAAAAAAAGCAAAACTTGGCTGAAAAAAAAAGATTGAAATGATGTTATACTTAGGAATTGTAATAATATCCTAATTTATATTAAAAAAACTTTGGTCAACATAAATGTTATTTTTTTTGTTGCAAATCCAGCTCAACCACTGTTCCCAGAATGATGGTCTGGAGAATTGTGGTGACTCTGTGGCACAACAAAAAAAAAATAATAGGGTTGGGTGCCCACGGGGGTTTGTGCACAGGTCCTGCCCACAGGACAGGCCCTGCACTCAACCCCATGCTGTGTGTTGTGAAAGGTTGTGTGCAGCAGGGGCCTTGGGTGCAAGTGGGGAGTTTAGTGCAGGCCCTGTGCCTAACGCCATGCTGTGTGCAGTCAAAGGTCGTGCATGGCATAGGGTTGGACACCCGCGGGGATCTGAGTGCAGGCCCTTCATCCAACCCCCAGATGTGTGCAGTTAAAGGTTGTGTGCGGCAGAGGGATTGGGTGCCCATGGGGAGTTGTGTGCATTAAAATAAAACCTTAGAAAGTCATGGAAGTTACCAAAGGTTAAAGGGACGTTATAGTTAGGTTTCAATGTCAGTTAAAACATAACATTTTAAACTAGCAGAACCACTAAAATTCACCAGTTACAGTTATTTCAAAGAAGGGAGTGGGGCCTGAGGTGAAATGTGTGCAAACACGCCCTGTGGCGCGTTTTAAGTTGGGGAATCAATTCCTCTTGAAGCCAGAGGTCCCCTAGGGGCCAACTAGCCCACCAGGTACCTCCAGTATGCGCCAGGGAGCTGTGTTGCAGGGAGGTGTTCAGAGGCCATGCCCCTTTTTACAACACTCAGCAACGCAGCTCTGTGGCACTAGCTGGAGCTACCTGGTGGGCTGGTTGGACCCTAGGGGACCTCTGGATTGAAGAGGAATTAATTCCCCAACTTAAAAAGCGCCACAGGGTGTGTTTGCACACACATCACCTCAAGCCCCGCCCCCTCCCTTCACCAGTGTCCAAACGCGCCCCGTTGTGCATTCTAAGTTGGGGGGTTAAGTCACCTTAAATACTGGGGCTCCCTGGGGCCAACTAGCCCACCAGGAACCTCCAGTATTCAAGGGGAATTATTTCCCCCTCTGCAAACGCGCCAGGGGGCGCTTTTGCAGAGTGGTGCAATCCGTCACCTCAAGCCCCACCCCCTACCTTCACCACTGTGCAAACACGCCCTGTGGCACGTTCCAAATTGGGGGATTAAGTCCCCTTGAATACTGGCGGTCCCTGGGGGCCAACTAGCCCACCAGGAACCTCCACTATGCGCCAGGGGACTGCATTACAGAGAGGTGTAAAAAGGGACGTGGCCTCATTACACCTCTCTGCAACACAGCCCCCTGGCACATACTGGAGGTTCCTGGTGGGCTACTTGGCCCCCAGGGACCCCCAGTAATTAAGGGGAATTACTTCCCCCTCTGCAAACACGGCAGGGGTTGCGTTTGCAGAGTGGTGCAGGGAGGGGGGCGTGGCCTCCTCCCCGATCCCGTTTTTTTGTATTTTTTTTAAGGAAGGGGGGCTTTGTAGCCCCCCTTCTTTTTCTTTTTTTTGAGCCCTGGGGACCCCATCCCCCAGGGCCTGACCCCCAAATATACATCTTTTTTTTAACGGAAAGGGGGCCGCGTGGCCCCGCTCCCGTGGCTAATTCCAAGCCCCGGGGACCCCATCCCCAGGGGCATGGCCACATTTAAAAAATATTTTTAAGGAGGGGGGCTGCATAGCCCCCCTCCTCAGGCCACTTAAGGCCCCGGGACCCTATCCCCCTTTTTTTTAATTATTATTTGGGGAGGGGAGCCACGTGGCCCCCTCCTGGGCCACTTCTGGCCCTGGGGACCCCATCCCCCGGGGCCTGGCCCTGTCCGTTGGGGACCTTGGGGGGGTCCCCAAGCCCCCCACGGTCCCTCCCGGCTCCCCGCCTCCTGCAGGGAGCTGGCATTGCTTTTCTACATGGGGAGCAGCTAACATGCTGCTCCCCATGTAGAAAAGCAATCGGCTTTGGTTTTTGCAAGAGAGAGCAGGTTTCCTGCTCTCTCTTCCAAAAACCAAACCAGTTTGCTATGGTAGGGCGGGAGCCTTGCTCCCGCCCTACCATAGCAAACAGCAGTGTCCCGGGCGTGAGACCCCGGGACACTGCAGGAGCCGGTCCTGGGGGGTGGCGGTTCACAGGGCCACCAAAAGGCTCCAGGAGGGGGGCTGCGCAGCCCCCCCTCCCAACATTTAAAATCCCGGAGGGTCGTGGTCCCTGGGGCGTCCGTCACAGACCCCCCAATTTAAATATGAAGTGCCTCGGGGTGGTGGCGGTACTGGGGCGTGTGGGGGGGATTAAGCCCCCCACACAGTTTTTTTTTTTTTATTTAAAGAAGCCCCGGGGGTGGCGGTCCCCGGGGCTGCGGGGGCGTGAGCCCCGCAGCATTCATCATGTTAAAGACCCGGGGGTGGCGGTCAAAGTTATTCCAAATAGAATGTTGCGGATTTCCTATGGAAACTAGGTCCTAACTATAACTACCTACTGGCGACTGCCAAACGCTGAAAACTCCTACTAGACCTCACGGACCCAAGAAGAGTGGCACGCACGCCGTCGGAGTGAACCGGCAAAATTAATTTTCATGTACACTCGGATGAGCGTGCTCTCAGGAAACAACACACAGCAACCCGTAAGGGTGTCCTGTGGTTTATTCACAACGCGTTTCACCTGCAAAGGCTTAATCATGTGTCTGTGTGTTGTTTCCTGAGAGCACGCTCATCCGAGTGTACATGAAAAAAAAGATATATATATTTATACTCTTTCATGGCGTTCTCATCCTGTACCATCAACACAGCGGCACAGCATAAATTCTCAGCATCCAGGAAGTATTATGCAAATTCCAATTTTATTTTGTTAACACTAATTTTTTTTTGCCTCAAAAAGCAATTAATAATTAAAAGGCCAAGACGTTTTGGTTGAAGCGATTGACTGGGTCTTACAGACAGCGCGGTGCATTGCTGCACATGCCCCCCTCCATGGGCTCTTTTGAGGTCTGGGGATCACCCCCTCCTCAGGGCTTTTGTGAAAATAGTTGAGGGGGGCTGCGTGGACCCCCTTCCATGGGCTCTTTAGAGTCCCAAGGATCACATCTTCCCTGGGGTTTGCAGTAATAACTTGTGGGGGCAATGCAGACCCCACACGCCCAGGGGACCACCACCTCTCAGGTGCCAGGTATTAAAATACAAATGAAAGGGGGGACCCAAGCGGTCCCTGTCTTGGGCCATACACAGCTCCGAGGACCATCACCTCCCTGGGGATGGCCAGTGAAAACAGAAGAATTGGGGCCAGGCGCCCCCCCCCCTCCTGGAGCCATTATTGTCCCTGGGAACTGCAACCCCCCAGTGTCACCTCCTGCCATGTTCCGGGGTGCCCACCACTGGGAAATAGCTGTTTGCTTTTGCTTGGTGGGAGTTGGAACATGTGGCCCTCCAATGACCCCATGCTGCCATCACCATCTTCAAAACCAATTACATCATTTACAAAACTATCGCAAGAAGCCCCCATGCATAACTGGCTGACAAACTGACAATATCTATTGGTTCTTGGCCCACTGGCTACTAGGAAACCATCAAAATAGGCCTTGTCTGATAATCTGTAGGTCTTGCTTTTTGAAATTGGACCGTACTGAGTACAAATAAATTGTGAATGTACAAGAAGACACTCCAAATATCAAATAAATCCACTGGCCAAGCAAACCAAACACTGTCACGTACTTGGTCTGCTGTCCGGGTGCAGTCCCAAAGGTGAGATTCGCTCTCTATGCTGAAGCATCCTTTCTTTTCGGATCCATGCCACGCGCCAGGAAGGGCCCATGGTCCTCCATGAACTAAGCTATACTACTTATAGAGCTGCCACTTTTTCCTTCTAGAGATATGTACATGAAGCAATTGGCATGGTTGACACTCTGGGACTCCTCTAGGTAGTGTGAAGACCATAGCATTGGGTCAAGAAAACTCAAGAACATATCAGACTCAAGGTCTGGGTTTCATAACCCTCCTGATTACCAGTAAGGTTTGCATTCTGATTAAAAAACTCCTTTATGATTTCTTGGCTTGCGTAAAGGCTACTCCTTGCATTGTGCGTGTTAGCCTACCTTTCTTCTAAAAATCAGCACACAGACTACCACATCATAAGCAAGGGACCTTTGTTTTCCATCTCAATCTTCTCATACTAAAGCAAAGGGGCAGGCATGTGTTGCTAAAAAAGGAACTCAAAGGTACTGAACCCTAACTCTTTTCTGGAGTGCTTCTTGATGAGCAGCGAGGAGATATGACCGGCAACTGTCCCACTTCCAAAGCATCGGGCACTCTTCAAATGTTATTGAACCTTTCCACATACCCCTTTAGTTGGAAAAGACAGAATATGGGAAGTAATATTTCACAGCACACTCATTGCATAAGTAGTGTCCTTTGGTGAAGATGAGGTGTGATCATGGTGCAATGGGGTTCCAGAGTGGATGGGGTGCACTGTAGTGGTGATTTCTGTTGCGGGAATATTGGACCAGCAGATCATAGTGCTTTCTGCTGTCAGGTTGGATGTGTTGGAGGGCGGTGGGAGAGTAGATGCCCTGTTATGGATCAAAGTTGTAGTATATGGTGATGTTTGTTGCAGAGGTAGTGGGAGAGATGTGTGCAGATATCCTGTGATGGGTGTGAAGCTAGCTGTGGGGGAGACAATGTATTTTACTATATAAAAAAAATTTTGGGGATTGTTGAAACAGTTCTCAGGTCCTTCATTTAGAGCTGAGCATTTGGTGGATCTGAGTTTCTGATGGTAGATCTGGAGGGCTGGTCTGTAGATGCTTCTGTCATTTTTGATGTGGGTGTTTCTCTGCTAGGCCTGGGCGGTAGATTTCGTTCCGCTCACGGAAATTGCGATAATTTGACATTTTCGCATTCCGCGGAGAGCGCGAAAATGTCAAAACTTTCGCAATCTGCCGCAAAACTGAAATTTGTTCTTGCTCGCGCTTTAAAAATGTGATCCCGCGTGCGCGGTAGCGACTTACGGGTCCCTGCGTTCGCCAATGAGTTTTCCCATGTTGGATTGTTGGTAGCCGGTCACGCTATCCCACTTGAGTTTGCGATGGCGAACACGTCATTCGAGACCAGGAACAGGAAATAAGCATCGCGAGCGGGCGGGACAAGTGAAAACAAGATGGCGACCGCATGGGCAAGTTGGCAAGACATTTTTCAACGTGATCACGCATAAAATATCGCGAACAGGTGGGGAAAAAAAACTTCTGCGTCTTCGCGATATTTCCGCGTGTTTGCGGAGATTTTTGACATTTTCGCAATAGTTTGCGAAAGTGAATTTCGCAAATTCCGCCCACCCTTAATCTTAGCATTCTAGTTGCTTGCAGTGGGGTTTGGAGAGTCGCAGATCCTCTCTGTACCAGCTAGCTTGAGGTCTGGTCCTTGGGGTGATGATGGTTTTGAGCAGGTCAATGGAGTCTGCACAAGAGGTGATCTAGGTATTGATGTTGGTGATAAATCAGGAGAGGTCATCTTGATGCCGTTGGTGGTGGGATTGAAGCGTTGTGGTCCGGGTTTTCCTTGGGGATCCAGTAGCATCAGGTGGTTACGGAGGGTGCGGATCAGATTTGGTGGGGAAGGTGCAAGTTGAAGCCGACAAGGGAGAGGTCAGTCCATATGAAGTGGGCGAGCTTGAACTTCATGATGTCAGAGAAGTTGGTGAAAACTGAAATGAGAAGATGTGCTGTAGTGTGGGCGGGATTCTATACTGAGTGTGTTCCGATCTTCTAAGAGGTCATTGGTGTTTGGGTCGTGAGGTCATCCAGTTGGAAGTTGAGGTCACGACAAGGATGAAGGAGCTGGAGTCAGGCTACAGTGGTGCAATGAGGTCCATGATGGACATTCCGCAGTCGGATCTTGGACAAAGGGGTCCCAGATGGTGTTGCAGGAGATGTTGCATTCGAAGGCAAGGTGTTTCAGGAGGTCGCTGGGGTTGGTGCCAGTGCTGGAGCAGGCTTTCTATACAGATGATAGCCGTCCTCTGTTGAGGTTGCAGGTTCTGTTCTGTTGTGCGATCTTAAAGCTGGGGAATAGCCACTGCCATGTTGGGCTGAAGTCAGGGTGATCCAGGTTTTGCTCTGGATGGGGAGGTCCCAGGTTTAGTTGGCGTGTCTGACAAGGGAGTGAGTGTTGAGGAGGAGGCAAGTCAGGGTGGAGTGTATGTTGTGCGAAAGGGTGATGTGTGGGGTGGGATTTCATGATTCGGGTGAGTTGGGGTAAGTTGTGTGTGGGGGAGGTGTGGGAGGTGTGATAGCATGCACAAGGTGAGAAGGTGGGGTAGTGGGGTTGCTGCCAGATGGGCGTGCAGGAGAAGCAGCAGGTGGTGCATGAGAACTCACAGGGCCCGATTCACAGAACTAACTTAAGACAAAATCCTAAACTTACTACCATTTTGGTATTCACAGAAGGCACTTACTCATTTCGGTATTCACAGAAGTTAGGACTCCTAACTTTAGGACTCCTAAATGCCTTCTGTGAATACCGAAAGTCTTAAAATTGGGATTTTTCTCAGTTTAGTATTAGCAAAGTTAGGAGTCCTAACTTTAGGACTCCTAAATGCCTTCTGTGAATACCAAAAGTCTTAAAATTTGGATTTTTCTTAGTTTAGTAGTAGTAAAGTTAGAAAAATTCTAATTTTAAGACTTTCAGTATTCACAGAAGGCATTTAGGAGTCCAAAAGTTAGGAGTCCTAACTTCTGTGAATACCGAAATGAGTAAGTGCCTTCTGTGAATACCGAAATGGTAGTAAGTTTAGGATTTTGTCTTAAGTTCTGTGAAGCGGGCTCCCCATCAGTGCAAATCATGGAGTCTTGGGTGCAGCATCCAGAAGATCGTCCAACAGTCTGGGCAAGGAGCTCAGTGGTAGGGGCGTAACGCTGGTCCCTGCAGCCCCAGCATTGTGTGGGGGGCCCTGAGCTGCAGGGGACCCCCTTTGCACAGTACTCAGGCCTGAGAGCTTTATATTGAATCTGGAGCACAGGCCCCTCCGTGTACCTTGCAGGGGGGCCCACTCAACTTTTGTTACACCACTGGTCAGTGGCTAAATAGCTTCTGGGATGGTGGGTGGGTGGAGGACATGCTGGGGGTGATGGGCGGGCCATAACTTGGCGTGGCAAGAATGGGCAGCATGATAAGAATGCAGGAAGCAGCATGTGAGTGCATGACACTAGGAGTAAAAAGATGGTATAAGGACACAAACAAAGGAGACAAGGTGGCAAAAAGTAGTCACTAAAGCAGGGGCGGCCCCACTGCAATGGCGGAGGAGCATCACCCCACTGGCCCAGAGCCAGCAGCAAGAAAATAAAACTATATTTCATCATAGTTTAGTTTTTTAAGCAACTGGTGTAGGGAGCAGGTCTCTCTCTTTCTCTCTCTCTCTCTCTCTCTCTCTCTCTCTCTCTCTCCCACTTTTGGGAATCTTGTCACAAAACTTTACTCTTACCCAACTCAGAAGGATGGAAGTCTGAGTGGAGCTGTCGAGATTCGAACTCCATACAACCAGTCACATACAAACTCATGTGCACACATACACACAATCCTGTACACACACAACCATGTGCTCACTCACATGCACACTAAAATGCACACTCATTCAAGTGCACACTCACCTGCACACATGCTTTCCTCACCTGCGCTCACGCTTTCATGTGTGCACACTCAGAGATGCACAAACACGCTTATGAGAACCAACAGGCTTCCACTCACGTGCATAGTCAAACACACTTGTGCTCATTCTTGTGTGCACACATGCTGACACAAACACACACTCTTGTGCAAACACCTGCACACACACACATACAAGTAAACAACAATCAATACTTGTTGTGCTTGCTGTAGCTGTTATACTCTTCTTTGGGAGCAGAGCAGCAGGGCCTTGCCACCCCCAGGACCACCAGGCAGGCCCCTCATCCCTCTGCTTGAAAGCAGCATGGAAACTTCAGGGTGTGGACCCCAGATCAATATTGGACCAGGGGCTGCAGGAAGAACAGGGCAGGATGGATGTCTCGGCCACGGGAAACATCCTTTACAACGCAACTTTTACCACGCAGTGCCTTTACGACGCAACTTTTACAACGCAAACCATTACAACGCAGTGCACTGGGGGGCGCTCTAGGATAGGGAATAGGTTTAACTTACTGTCCAACACCTTCCCTACTATCCACGGGGACTGGAGTTGGAATAGTAAATTAAACTATTCACTATCCAGCGCCCCAAAGCACTATGCGTTGTAATGGTATGCGTTGTAAAAACCGCGTTGTAAAAGCATGCGATATAAAAGCATGCGTTGTAATGTCATACATCCCTCGGCCACGGTCTCCTCAGACGAGAGTCTGATGTTTGATTCTGTCTATCTGATGAAAACTATTTCTGTGAGAGGCAGAAGAAACCGCATTAGACTCAGAAGTCTTGTCTGTGACTCTGGCACTTCAGTGGCGGCCCACAATGTGCATGAGTAGTGGAGTGGGCTCACACACGCACACTCTCTTCCACCCCTTAACTCACAAAGTCACACTCACACTCACACCCATCCACATGCGCACTCACTCACTCACGCCCTTCCATTCACAAGCATGCACACATCACCCACCATTCACAAGCACATACACGTGCACACACCCATGCACAGCACACACTTTCAGAATAACACACATTCATAAATACACACATGCATCCAATGTTCAACAAGCACTTCCTGGACCGTGGCAGTGAATCTGTGCAGCAGCAGGGAGAAGCAGAAAGGCCTAGGTTGTTGCTGGATGATTCAAGGAAGGAAAGGACAGAAAACAACCTGCCACCTCCACTCATTGGTTGAACTTGCAATGGGTTAGCCAATGAGACAACCTTCCCTAACTCCTCAAAGGATGGAGAGTGGTCAGTGAGACCAGCTGACCCCACTCTCTGACAAGGTGTCATTGATAGACAGTCAGCCCTGGGCTCTTCAGGGCTTAGATCTGAATCTTCCACCAATGACTCCCCCCATCGTTATGAGGGAGAGGACCGCCCAGGGCTTAGCCAGGCTCTTGCGTTCACGCCCTTAGGGCTGTGAAATCTTCAGCCCTTCCTGCTAGCAAGGAAAATGGGCCTCACCTGCCCCTCTGGGTCAGTATTTTAATCCAGACATAATCAGGGTGCAGTGCTCCCCTCACATCCTGGACTCTACTGTCACTGCAACTGCTGCACTAATGATAGTTGTTCTCCTGCTTATTGGCCCTCAAGCTCCTCATTTTATCTATCTTTCTTTCCCTCCGCTCTTTCAGCTCCCTCTCTTCTCTCACCGGCTCCCTTTCATTCCCTCATCCCTCCCTACGCCCCCCTCCTGTATCACACGCACTCTTATCCGAGTCCTCCTTTGCCTCCATGATATCCTTGTTTCGTGCCCCGTTCTCTTTGTCTTCCCTTGCCCTTTTGCTCAAGTTTTCTCCTTCCTTTCCCTCTCACCTTTGTCTCCTTGTCCCATTCTATCACTGTTTCCTGCCCTCCTCTCTTTTCTTAGTTTAATAAAAGCTTTATTAAAGTGAAATACAAATGTACAAAATTACCCATTACTTTAAAATGGAAAATAAGGTTGTGAAATAGGATACGAAACAGAAAATGCAACAATAAACAATATCCAAAACATGTTGGAAGAAGTTGTATAATAGACTTATTATGATAATATCATAACTCTGCACTTATGATATCGCAATTTTTGTATTTTGTATTACGATAAAGGAAGAAGAAAGAAGAAGAGGGAAGAAAACAAAAAGACTAAAGAGGAGAAGAAAGGGAGAAAGAAGAAAGAAAGAATAAAACTATATGTATTGCGTATCTATATATATATATATATATATATATATATATATATATATATATATATATATATTACATAATAAACCATATATCATACTATAACTTATTCCGTACAATATTTTCATTTCATATAACATTGTAATTCATATAAAACAATTGCAAAACAACAATGTATGATATTGAACAAAAAGAGAAAATCAATCAATCATGAGGGTTGAAAAACCATTGCTGAATCCTTGGAAGGTTTAGGCTTTTTGTTTAAGTAGTCAATAAGTGGCGACCAAACAAATGATTTATTTATAATCGGTAAAGTAGATGTAGCTGATGCTGTATCAAGTCACGATGAGAGCAAAGAAGACTCCACCAAACTGGTGACATTCATGTTCTTGGCTTTCTTACAGTTTGATGAAATGACTTAAAAAGCAATAGCAAGTGACGGATCCCAAAAATTTCCTAATTTAGAGCGTATTGGCCAGGAGAGTAAAGAAATTCCCAGAAATATATGAGTAATATTAAAGTGGGAAATTAATTGATCAAATAATGGAAATAGTTCTTCAGATGTGTGACCAAAAAGCAGTGGATGGAAGATCAGTTTCCCACAATGTCTTAACTCTAGACTTGGTACAAGAAGGAGTGATTTAATGCAAATATTTGCATATATGTGACGCTTTAAGCGATGACGAAGGTGTAATTGGATCGCGAGGTGAGGGACTTATATGAGGCTACAATTAAGTACGTCTGGAATTAGCTTGTAAAAGAGCATCCTTGAGAGACTCATATTTAGTGGCATAAGTAGAAGTAAGAGCAAATTTGGTTTGAATTACGGAAAAAGGAAGAAGAGTCATATCACGTAATATTTATTTTATTTGTATTATACCTTTCTGAACCCATTGTTTCCAGAAAATAGTTTGATTAGAGATTTTGAGAGATTTATTATGCCATATAGAGGATTTCAGAAGTTCTTGTATTGGAGACAAGGGCTTCATGAGAATACGAGAAGATATCATATTGGAATATTTAATAGGCAGAGCAGAGAAGGGTCGGTGAGGTTTCAAAAAGTATGGTAAAGAATAAAAAGTTGAAGACGACACAAGTGAATCCTCCAGTTTGCTCCACATATTATTGGGCGGAGAATCAGTAGCTCCCGTACATGGATAACGACCCCACTTTTATGATCAAGAGCTGGAGAACAAAAAATCTGCCAGACCCAATTCTTACTCAGTGAGTTTAAATCCTTATCAAGTAAGTGTTTTTCCTGTAATAAAGCAATATCACATTTAAGCCGAGCTAAATGGGTCAGAGCTCGTTGTTTTTTTATATGATTATGCAAGCCCTTGACATTCCGAGAAATGACCTTAAGAGAGTTTACCATTGTGATATTTTAACACATACATTGAGCCAATTCATCCATAAAAGGAAACGAGAACAACAAACCATCTGAATGTAAAATACTGATAAAATATTCCAACCGTCATATTCAATGAAGAACTATAATACATAATGAAATCAATAAGAAAAATTATGAAAGAGAAAAAAAAGAGAAAGGAAAGAAAAAGAGATAGAAGAGATGAAAATAAGAAGAGGAACAGTAACTCTGCTAGAGACAATAATGATGCCAAAAAGCTTTAGTCATAAAAAAAAGAAAGACACAGCCAGTGTAGGAAGAATATTGTTGGACTTGGCCCGCAGGGCTGGTTCACCCCTGAACTTTTTGCCTTATGTGTGACCCTGTGTCAGTGATTTTGGGTCTCTGCGCACTTTTTCCCTGGGTCCCAGAGTGAAAGTGCGAGCGTGTAGCATGGCTGGCCTGCCCTCCCATAGGAATGCATGGGGAATGTGTGTGTCCCTGGTAGTTCCTGATGCGTGGGGAGTGCAGGCTTGAGTTTAGTATGTATAAACTCGTGAGAGTGAATGCTGCGAGATGGTGTCTGCGGCATGTATGTGTCTAGAAGGGAAGTGCTACTTCTGGACATTGTGATATGTGTGCATGTGCTGTGAGGGTGCTGGAGCGTGATTGGCTGGAGCTGGCTGGCATGCCAGGCTCCAGGAAGTCTAGATGGGTTTGCCCGGTGGTGAGTGGGAGATTAGCATGAGTGATGTGTGGGAGGAGTGTACCTGTGTCCTGGATGGGCTGGGTTTTCCCCACACAATGCTGGCTCCGCCCCCCTGTGGTGTGTCTAATGACCCTAGCCTCCCCAGTGAAAGAAATGGGTGGTTGGGCCATCAAGAGTGCTCCAAAGCCAGCTGAAACTGGTTTTCCCCCCACCCTGCACCTTAGACAAAGGGATTTTACAGTATAAAGAAGGGGCTGTGTCCCCATGAAAGTGTTCTGCTTTTGGATCCTGCCAGAGGGGGCTGTTGCTGCTGCTGGGGCCAGGAGGACCGCCACTTGGGGTGTCTCCCTGCCTGGAGACCCAGTGTGCTGGCTCTGGCCCAGCCTTGCCCCCCCTGCCTGCCTCCAGCCCTTGCTGGAGCCTTGTCCTGTCCTCCAGTGCTGGGGAGCACTGAGGATTCCTTGCCTGCAGCCTGAGAGCGCTGCTCTCTGCCCTTCCGCGCTGGAAGCGTAGAAATCGCCTGCCTAGCGCTTGAAAGCGCTTGATTTTGGCCATAGTGCTGTGAGCGCTGTATTTTGTCCTGGAGGCGCTTGGGAGCGCCTGCCCTTCGTTACTAGCGCTGCTAGCGCTTGGTGTGCACAGCCGGTGCCCACCCGGCATCTGATCACCCCGTGAGGTGATCTAGCGGCGCGGGTGCCACCCCGCTCATTGCCGCTTTGTTTCGCCCGTTTTTGTTGATCCACGAGGGAGCCCACTCCTCGGATCACATGGGAGCCTGCCTGCCTGCCTAAAAGCGAGCCGCCGCGCTGCCCGCGGCGACCCGGAAGTGGTAAGAGGCCTGGCCAATCCCAGCGCGGCCCAGGAAAGGCCGACCGGAAGTCCCGCCTCCTCAGCCGAGCCGGGAAGAGAGAAGCTGCCGGCCGGGTCCCCGAGGCTCCCCGAGTGGAGAGGGGAGCCCCGGGACGAGAGGAAAGGAGCCCCGCCGCCCAGGAAGAGTCCTGGACCTGCGAGGCCCCGGAGAGGAAGAGGAGGCCGCCCGCGGCCCCTGCAGCGCCGCCCAGAGAGGAGCAGCGCGAGAGGAGCCGTCCTGCAGCAGAGAGACCGGTGAGTGCCCGCCCCTCCCCTGCAGTACCCGGGCCTGAGAGAGGCCAGTAGCGCTCGAGCCCAGAGAGGCTCGTGGGACCTTGTCTTGCATTCTGAGTCCCCAGAGGGGGGACTCCAACGAAGGGGGCACCATTGTTCTAGGCCCTGTGGGGGGCCCGGGCATTTATTTGTGTTGAGCCCTGAGAGGCTCAGAGGGGGCATCTTCTTCCCGAGCCAGGAGGCTCCTGGGGGCCATTTTGTTCCTTGAGCCCAGAGAGGCTCTGAGGGTGCCATTCCCTCGTGTTGGAGCCCAGAGAGGCCCCAGCCCTTTTGCGTTGCGAGCCCCAGAGAGGCTCGAGTGCCCATTCTGTTGAAGAGCCTGAGAGAGGCTCAGGAGGGCCAGTTCGTGTTCTTGAGCCCAGAGAGGCTCCAACTTTGCCCTAACTTTCCCTGCACCAGTTGCCCAGCACTTTGTGGGCAACTGCGACGTTTAGGCCCTGACATTGGGACACAGGGACTGTCACAGGTGGTGACTGATCTAAGTTCTGCGCAATGTTATTGCTACACCTCTGAATGTTAATGCATCATGTGTGTTGTTTTTACACCCCTACAGGTAGTGTGACATGTAGGTGGTTGTTTTTCTCCCTAGTACAGGTGGTGCTAGTGAGGTCCTGTTACCAGTGATTACTGGTTGTGTGCTCTATTTTTATATTGTGTGCTACACTGATTTTACTTTCTAAAGTGCTATTTCTGAAAGTATTATTTCTAAAAGTGCTGATACCCCTGACAGTGGTCCAAGTGGCCCTGTCCTGTGCAATATCCCTTGTAAATTCCGCCCGTGCCTGTTGGCACAGTGTAACAAGATGTGTGTTTTATCTGATGTATATTTATTATAATACAAAGGCTATTTTTACATAACCTTGTGTGGAGTTTCCTTTGTGGTGGGCCTTTGGTTGTTGTTGCTGGGGTGCGTGCGCAAATACTTAACCTACATCGCCTCCAAGTTTAGCCTTGCTGCTCGCGCCACGTTACCTAGAGGGTGAGCAGGGGTTATCTTGGCGTGTAACTCCCTTGCCCTGACTTGGGTGTGGTGGTCTCTGACTGACTTTGGCGAAAGCCCTGGCCAGCCAGGGATCCCATTTCCAACATTGGCGGCAAGCGGTGGGATAAGGATTTGTGTTTGCGTTGTACCACAGTAGCGGCTGGCCGCACTTCAAAGCTCTACATTTGTTAGATAACCACATTTTGGGGATTATTGTTTTTGGTGAAATTCCATTTTTTCTGCTCCTGAAGAGTGTCATTTATAATTGTGTTCAGTGCATTTGTCCCCCGCCCTGCTTCCAGAGTTTGGTACCTGTGTCACTTTTGGTCAGGTTGAGAAGTCAGGGGTGGTAGAAACTGCCTTACCGATCCGAGGGGAGGGTGTGTGTGGATGAATGGTGTGTTTTTCTGGACGCATGAGTGAGTTCTTTTTTAAGGAGAGTGTGGAAGTTTTGGAATTGTGTACTCCTACTTCAGATTGCAAGGTCCCTTGTGTTGCACGTGTCTGTGAGCATCCTGTCAAGATGGAATCTCCTTTTAACCTTTGTGGCCTGTTTAAGTACAGTGTGCATGAGTTGGTACAGTTATGTAAGGAGAGAGACATCCCAGTGAGTGAGTCAGACACCCAGTCCAAGCTTAGGGATAACATGATCCTGTGGCAGAAGAGTGACTGGGAGCGTGAGCACAGAGAGAGAGAGTGGGCCCGGGCCGCACACCAGGAGGGTGGTGGGTCGGAGGGGAGCCCTGAAGAGTCTGATGTGGAGAGTGAGTTTGACAGTGGATATGGGCGCCAGCAGAGAGTGAGTACCCCCTAGATAGGGAGTCCCTTGCTGGGTCCAGTGTCAGATGTAGCACCCCATCCCTTTCCCTGTCCCCAGAGGAGTGGGTGGATAGGAGAGAAGAGAGGGAGCACCAGCTGGCCATGGAGAAGCTCCGGTTAGAGTATGCCAGAGAGAAGGCGCAGCTGGGTGTGAATGAGCGGACTGCAGAGGCTGAGAGGGCCTTGGCCAGGGAGAAGATAGCCCTAGAGTGTAGGTTATCCCCTGAGCGCAGTCTTAATTTTCTGGATCCCCCAGGGAGGGTTGGGTCCAGTGGTGGCAGCTATTTAAATCTAAGTCTAGAAAGTCCCAGTTCCCAGAGTATGGTTCCTGTTTCCCCAGAGGAGGAGAATAGGTTGAGGTTTAGGAACCTTAGGAAACCGTCTCATCAGTCTTGGGAAGACTTTGAGGATGACTGTTGTGGAGCCCTGTGTGATTGGGTACGGGAGCCCACGAAATGTGATTGGGACATATTGTTCGATATGTTTCTCAGAGAGCAGTTGCTCAGTTGTTGTTCACCAGGGTTGCGCCAACACCTGTTAGGGTGTGGATTGTCTGAACCATGTGACCTGGCAGAGGAAGCAGACCGCTGGGAAAGGGCCAGAGGTTCTGTAGAGTCATTGGTGAGTGAGTCCAAAAGTAGTGGGTCAGGGATCTTCCAGCCCAGCGTGGTGGAAGAGGCGCAGTGTAGCCCAGCTAGGTCCCAGTATAGTGAGAAGGGTGTGGGGGCTGACTACCTGGCTCAGTGGAGCAGGAGTCAGTGGGTGGCTGAGAGCCCCCAGAGGCCCGAAGCCCTGTCTCAGAGCCTGGGTGGTTTCTTGAGGGAACACCAGGTTGGGGACCTAGGCTGTCCTGTTAGCCCATTTGAGGAGGATCTCCTAGTGAGTAGAGGACCTGGAGCGTCTGTAACCAGAGCTCCTGTGGTTCTAGAGGCTGGCAGTACCGCTCCGGTAGGGAGGGTACAGGAGTCCAGCGTGAGGAGTGATTGGGGGATGAGATTCCCAGTGGATGCACCAGTGGACCAGAGACTAGCCAGTTGGGCTAGATCTTCTTGGAGGGACCCGGGTGGCACCACTTCTGGTCTGGGGGATCGTCACGCACTGTCAGGTGGACAGAGGGCGGGAGATCTGCGCCAGACAGACAGTCACACAACAGATGTGTCATTTGTTAGCCTCAGAGGGATTGTGTGTGAGTCCCAAGAAGTCCTGGAGTGCCAGGCAATTGTTCCACCAAAGGTTTTAGACCGGAGGTTGGATGGCCAGGTTCAGGATCAGCCTGACCTGAAGGGTAGGACGACTGTAACCAGTGTCCTGACCGGTTCTTCTTCCAGAGGAACTTCTCCAGGTGGGAGAGGGCAGACCTCTGGAAGGGGGTGCAGAGGGTGGGAGAGCCCACCTCTGACCCCGGTGCAACCTGAGGGGTTAAACCCTAGGTTGGAATGGCGTTCTAGGTGTCCCCCTCGCACGGGGAGGAGGAACCCTAAAAGAAGAGGAAAGGGGAGGAGCGCCTTCCCTGAGACTCCTGGTCCACCTGAGGTTGTAGACCCTAGGCTGGAGAACCAGTGGCAGTCTAGCCCTGTCTTGCAGACAGGAGGAGTGGAGAATGGCTACTATGGGCCTGGGGTTACTACCCCCCGCTTCGTGAGTAGACAGGAACCAGTGGCACCTGGGTGGCTTAGGGCCTGGTCCTGGCCGCGGACAGCTGAGGAGTACCAGTGGGGTAGCCCAGCTGGTCCTTACAGTAGCTTTAGAAGGAACCCTAGGGGTTCACCGTGGCATAGAACAGGAGGGTGTCCCGGCAGTGGCGGGCCTGCGTCCGTGTTCTATCGCCCCAAGCAGGGAAGTCCATCACGGTGGTGATTGTTCTAAGTTCTGCGCAATGTTATTGCTACACCTCTGAATGTTAATGCATCATGTGTGTTGTTTTTACACCCCTACAGGTAGTGTGACATGTAGGTGGTTGTTTTTCTCCCTAGTACAGGTGGTGCTAGTGAGGTCCTGCTACCAGTGATTACTGGTTGTGTGCTCTATTTTTATATTGTGTGCTACACTGATTTTACTTTCTAAAGTGCTATTTCTGAAAGTATTATTTCTAAAAGTGCTGATACCCCTGACAGTGGTCCAAGTGGCCCTGTCCTGTGCAATATCCCTTGTAAATTCCGCCCGTGCCTGTTGGCACAGTGTAACAAGATGTGTGTTTTATCTGATGTATATTTATTATAATACAAAGGCTATTTTTACATAACCTTGTGTGGAGTTTCCTTTGTGGTGGGCCTTTGGTTGTTGTTGCTGGGGTGCGTGCGCAAATACTTAACCTACATCGCCTCCAAGTTTAGCCTTGCTGCTCGCGCCACGTTACCTAGAGGGTGAGTAGGGGTTATCTTGGCGTGTAACTCCCTTGCCCTGACTTGGGTGTGGTGGTCTCTGACTGACTTTGGCGAAAGCCCTGGCCAGCCAGGGATCCCATTTCCAACAAATATGATGAAGGGGTAGAAAAGCGCAAGACCAAAGACAAACAGGAGGTAAAAAAACATTTAAATGATGGAACAATAGCGACAGAGACAATCAAAATATTGGAAAAGAAACAGAGAATAAAAAAATAGAGTAACAAGGAGAAAAAGACACTACATCAATCCACGTAATGATGACCCGTAAGACAACAAAACAGATAAGTCAACTTATGGAGACAAATAACACATTAATAGACTAGAAAAACAGCTTACCAAACAAGAGGATAACGTGGAAACAGTAGGTCTAGGAGGAAGGTAATTGGGAAACAACACACCAAAAGGGGGAGCACATATTAGAAAACAAACAGCTGCAAGAAGGAACAAATAAATAAGAAGGTTAACCTTGTTGGTGCTCATGACGGCTCCCGGCCATCATGAGTCACGGTAGGCATGTGCTCAAGACGGCGTGGAGCCGTCAGAACGTTGCCGCTCCACCCACGCGCTGTTAATTCCCCGCCTGTGTGGGAGAATTAATCAGTGGGCGGAGTTCTGACAGCTCCCGGCCATCATGAGCACACGCCCACGGTGATTTATGATGGACGGGAGCCGTCATGAGTCCCGCAGTGCCACGCCCAACCCCACCCCCTTGCACTGCGGCGGAATTTGCGCCACGGAAAAGGGGTTAAACAAGTAGACCAATTGGGTAAGGACAACAACCATAAACAGACACATAACAATTAAACATGGTACCACTGATGATGATATGATTGATTATATAAGTTAAGAAAAGTATTCAATTCAGCAACAAAGGTCAAAGGCAACGTCTATGACTAATGATGCGACAATAAAACAAAAAAGTTCAGACTTTCCCGAGATCCATTGCTTCGCACTTATGCTGGAGAATACATTTCTTCAAGTCTTCAGGACAATTGAATGTGAAAGTTCGGACCTTGCATGTGACTTTAAAGAAGCATGGGTGCAAAAGTCCATATCTTGCATTCATAGTTCATAAAGTTGGCCGGAAAGATAAAAATTCCTTCCGTCAGGCAGCAGTTGCATGCCCTACATCTTGGGAAATAAAGACCCTCTAACCAGACCATAGAATTTGTTTCCTTTGTTTAGCTGCGCTTAAAACCATAAGCAGTTCAATATACGCAAGAAAAAGAATAATTATTCCTCTAGGACAGCCAGAACTTGACGTACTTGCAGATTTAGGGCCAAGACGATGGGCACATTGTAAATTGAGATGACTTCCTTCTTTAAGGCCCACCAGTTTGGGAATATGTTAGGCCTGGGCGGTAAATTCCGTTCCGCTCGCCGAATTTGTGGAATTTGGATAATTTCCGCAGAGAACGCGAAATTGACCAAAATTCTGCGTTCTGCGACTTCGCGAAATTTTTTGTTTGTTCGCGTTCTCAAAATGCGTGTTCGCGAGATATTTCCCCCCGAGCGTGCAAACAGCAATTGCGAACAGGAAAAAAGCATTGTGAACAAGCAATTCCGCGTGTTCGCGGGAATTTCTGCGTGTTCGCGGAGATTTTTTACCATTTCGCTGAGATTTGCGTACAGAGCAAAGACAGGGTAAATGGCTGGAAAATAGCCAGAAAAGGGAAAATACCTTGCCTCCCCGTGCTCGTGCACCAATTCCATTCCAGTAGAGTCATTGAAATCAAGCACAGCTGCCTGTGGCTACTTCATGCCTCCGGCGCCGAGCGGAGCTTCAAAAGCCTGCGGCCATCTTGTGGACCGCATGGCCACGCCTGCATCCTCTCTTTTTCTGTCTATTGCACTCTACTTTTCTTCCATCCTTTTTCTCCCTCACCCGCATCTCTCCCTAAACCTCTACCACCCCTGTCTCATTGGCCCACCCTCCCCGAAGAGTAAAACAGAGGCGGACCCCAGGCAGGCTCTGTGTATGAAACAATTTAGGGCAGATGGCCTTTAAATTACCTGCAGCTAGTGCAGGACAGACGGCACCCCCCTTTGTGACCTGGTGCCACTGCACCGCCTGCACCACTGAAAGCCCGGCCGCTGTGCATTATCCGAAAGAGCAATGTTTGTAGTAACGCAGAATTAACATTCTACGAATGAGTTGATTTTTATATGCTTTTATGATGTGCCTGCCAAATCGAATATAGCCTTATAGCCCGCCGTAGAGGGCTATACCGGCTATTAAAGGCCCTCTCCAGCGTTAAAGGCCCCGAGCCGAAGGCACTTGAGGACAGAATGTTCTAACAAAAAAAACAAAGCCTTTTGGGAGCGCGAGGGGATTGGAATCCCCTCAGGCTCCCTGAAGCCTGTGTTCACAGCGAGAGCTGTGAACAAAGAAACATTGGAATGTTGGAGCTCCGGGCTTATACCAGCCATTATAAGCCCGGAACACTCCATTGTTTTCAATGGAGCTCCCAACATTCCAATGTTCTAATATAGCCTTATAGCCAGCCGTAGCGGGCTATACCGGCTATTAAAGGCCCGCTGAATCGTTAAAGGCCCGAGCCGAAGGCGAGGGACTTTAACGAAACAGCGGGACTTTAATAGCCGGTATAACCCTGCTACGAAGGGCTATAAGGCTATTAGAACATTCTGCTACTAGAGGGCAGAACGTTCTAACAAATTAAACAAAGGGTTCTCGAAGCTCGAGGGGATATAAATCCCCTCGAACTTCGAGAAGCCTTTGTAGAACATTGGAATGTTGCTCTGCGGGCCTTTACCGGCCCGTCGAAGCAGGGAGCACTCCATTGTCTGCAATGGAGCTCCCAACATTCCAATGTTCTAATAAAGTTTATGATTTATTGATGAATGTTCAAGGTCTGAAGGGGGCGTGTAAGGCAAGTGAAAAACTTTCCACATTTGTAATGTGCACTTTCTGTATTGTATGACCCTCACTATTACTTTCTATTTTTCTTAGAATTAAGTTTCATTCTTTTTAAATCGCTTAGCTTTGTAGATTGTCAAAAGAAAGCAGTGTTAAGTTATTGATCCTTTTACCAAACTGTACCATTTCATGTATTTTTTCTTCCATATATTAATACAGTAGCCTAATCAATGTCTCTTCCCTCCAGAACTTTACAAACTCCAAAGAACAGGTGAGGAAACAGGATCACGAGTGACACATCTATTCTAAAATGAAACCTTATGTATGCTGACAGAAATGTTTATGAATAGAAAATCCAGCCCTCTGAAATCAATTCTCCCTTTTACAGATGTGTTGACTTCGGTATCAAATTGAATTCCGTCTTCAATCGATTCCTACCAAATGTTCATTTATTGACTGAAAGAGGCCGTTAGTAAACGTGCAATTCGAGAGGTGACAACGCGTTTTATGCGATGCTCTCTGCAAAGATCTCGCGAGAACCATTCATTTAGGATGCAGTTCATGCGATGGGGCCAATTATGCTTTTTAAGTGATCCAATGCAATGTATGGAGTTATATTTATTCACCCACAGTGTGACTCACATCTCTCTCTTTGTTTACGGGGTGGGATCGAGGGAGATGGGACAAGTTAATGATCTGTAATATTATTTTGTTTTTAAAATCAATATATATTTTTTTAAACCAAAAAAAAAGAAAAGAAAAAAATGATGCTTAAGCTGTATCCCACCGCTGATGGGAATATTGTTTCCAGGCACCTTTTTTGACAAACCCAGAAGTGCAGTAAATTCAACTAAATACTGAAACTCAATAAAGCGGCAGTAATGAAAACCCCAGAAAGGAAGCCGCGCGCTTTTGCCAGTTCTTAAGAGATTGTTTCATCAAACGCAGCTGCCTCCTGTGACACAGTTAAACCGGGCGGGCCTTTGACACCCCTGAACCGGCGGCTGTGAAATGTGCCACGGATCAGCGCGGGCGTTTTTCTGCCACAAATGAGCAAAGTTTCAACAGGAAATCGATGGGACTCCTTTGGCGTCACCCCCAGGACAGTTAACCAGATGAAGCAATCTGCTGGAAACCTTGTGTGCGCAAAGTTACGGGCACCGAGGGCCCGGGGTCAACCTTTGTGCATTCGGTGTGAGTGATTGTTATAGTCACCAAACATGGAAATGATGCTTTGCCTTAAATATGCGCCGGTGCGGGATGGCTGCCTCGCATGTGCCTGTCATAGGATTTGCATGCATGTGCCTGTCGTAGGATTTGCATGCATGTGCCTGTCCTAGGATTTGCATGCATGTGCCTGTCGTAGGATTTGCATGCATGTGCCTGTCGTAGGATATGCATGCATGTGCCTGTCGTAGGATTTGCATGCATGTGCCTGTCGTAGGATTTGCATGCATGTGCCTGTCCTAGGATTTGCATGCATTTGCCTGTCATAGGATTGGCATGCATGTGCCTGTGGTAGGATTTGCATGCATGTGCCTGTCATAGGATTTGCATGCATGTGCTTTTCATTGAATTTGCATGCATGTGCATGTCATAGGATTTGCATGCATGTGCATGTCGTAGGATTTGCATGCATGGGCCTGTCATAGGATTTGCTTGCATGTGTCTGTCATAGGATTGGCATGCATGTGCCTGTCCTAGGATTTGCATGCATGTGCCTGTCGTAGGATTTGCATGCATGTGCCTGTCATAGGATTTGCATGCATGTGCCTGTCGTAGGATTTGCATGCATTTGCCTGTCATAGGATTGGCATGCATGTGCCTGTCATAGGATTTGCATGCATGTGCCTGTCATAGGATTTGCATGCATGTGCCTGTCCTAGGATTTGCATGCATGTGCCTGTCGTAGGATTTGCATGCATGTGCCTGTCCTAGGATTTGCATGCATGTGCCTGTCATAGGATTTGCATGCATGTGCCTGTCGTAGGATATGCATGCATGTGCCTGTCGTAGGATTTGCATGCATGTGCCTGTCGTAGGATTTGCATGCATGTGCCTGTCCTAGGATTTGCATGCATTTGCCTGTCATAGGATTGGCATGCATGTGCCTGTGGTAGGATTTGCATGCATGTGCCTGTCATAGGATTTGCATGCATGTGCTTTTCATTGAATTTGCATGCATGTGCCTGTCATAGGATTTGCATGCATGTGCATGTCGTAGGATTTGCATGCATGGGCCTGTCATAGGATTTGCTTGCATGTGTCTGTCATAGGATTGGCATGCATGTGCCTGTCCTAGGATTTGCATGCATGTGCCTGTCGTAGGATTTGCATGCATGTGCCTGTCATAGGATTTGCATGCATGTGCCTGTCATACGATTTGCATGCATGTGCCTGTCATAGGATTTGCATGCATGTGCCTGTCGTAGGATTTGCATGCATGTGCCTGTCCTAGGATTTGCATGCATGTGCCTGTCGTAGGATTTGCATGCATGTGCCTGTGTGTCATCTGTGATGAAAGTCTGCCTGCTGCCTCCCCTGGTATCTCATTCTCGCTCCCTTCTGATGCTCCTCAGCCTGTAGCCCTATCTAGCTATAAAACGAATAAAGCGCTGAAGTCCCTGGCTCGTAGTTCCAAGCGACAGACAATCACAGGGGCAGCCATTGGAACACGACAAATAAAATAAAAAGCAGCAGGCGTGATGAAAAATAAATCTCCTGGCGCCTGGGCCGACGGCAGTCAGAGGACAGAACATCAGACCAGTTACAAGGTATTGGTGGGCTGGTCGCGAGGGTCTGCTCCCTCTTCAGGACACGTCCACTGATGAAGGGGGGATCAGTTGTGCTAGGTGGGTAAGCCCCCCACCCCAGGACAAAAAGCCCAGCAGCTGGCAGCGGGACCTCAGTGGAGTCACCTGCTCAGAGAATCCTACCTCAGAAAAGTCTGGCACTTATGTTCACACTAGAACCTGGGCTTCTATGGGAATTCACAAGGGCCTATTATCAAGCCCCTTATCGCCGCTTTAGCGGCAGTTTCCTGCAGCTAAAGCAGCGATAATGTTATCGCCGTTCTTGATAATATGACCCCTGTGTCTTTTGACTACAGGCACAAGAAATCCAAGAAATGTCAAAAGAATCTTGAAAGAAATCACACCCAAAAAACAGCAAAAACCAATCACCCACCAATGACATCACAACCGATCAATCAGTTAGGAGTTCACACAGCGCAGCTACTCATCTGTGAGGGTCTCAAGGCGCTAAGGGGGACAGAGGGGGCTGCTCATCCATCTGTGCGTGGAGGTTCAGTTGAGTAGCCAGGTCTGGAGGTCCTTCGTGAATTGGGTCAGTGACGGGTATTGCCAGAGGTGGAGAGGCAGGGCGTTCCATGTCTTGGCGGCGGGGTAGGAGAAGGATATTCCTCAAGTCCTGGTTTTGTGACTCCGTGGGACGGTGGCCAGGGCAAGTTGGCCGGAGTCCTGTACATATGTTTCGAACCTGCTTCAAATGAACAGAATTTCGGTCAGTGCTACATTTGTGGAACGTGGTCACCGTATGCAGCTTTTCATCTCCCCATTCTGGTACTAGCGGGGTGTTCAATATTATACCTGGTGCCAACCATTGTGTGTGGGGGGTCTTCCTGTCTCACCCTGCCTTGCTTATGAAAGTCATTTTACCTCCCCTGTGAAGGCTTCAGACTGTCTGTGGTGACAAAAGGCTGGTGTCAAGTTCCTTTGTGTGTGCTGGTGGCAAAGCCATTTGAGTTTAAACAGCATATCTCAATCTGTTCCTAATCCACAATTAGCACCTATTAAACCTAATAAGCATGTCCAGTGTTTTTCAAGGGCAAGATAGGCCTTGCCACAGTGAGAAACAAATTAATTTGTTTTTTACTGCCAGGACATATAAAACATAAACACACATGTCCTACTTTTTAAGTGTTGTACACCCTGCCATAGGAGCTGTCATGGCCTACCTTAGGGGTGGCTTTTAAGAGTTTAAAGGAATGTTTAGGCCTGGCAAAAGGTTTATTTTGACAGGTCGAAATGGCAGATTAAAACCACGCTACGTGGCATAGTGGCAGGCCTGATAATGGTTTAAAGTGCCACTTTAGTGGGAGGCACAATGAGTGTTCAAGGCCCGCTAGTAGCATTTAATTTACACGCCCTTGGTACATGTAGTACCATTACCAGGGACTTACGAGCACTTTAAATGTGACAAATAGGGGTAAGCCAATTTTACCATGGTATAGGAAGTGTGCGGCTGGTTACACAAAAAAGAGGTGTTGGATAGAGCTTCCCAGTGCCCGCGTTTGACATGCAACAGACCTGGACGCTTACTGAACCTCTTGTCAGAGGAGTCTACAGTCCCAGCCACTTCCCCAGGATTGTCACAGCAGTCAGGATGCAGCAGACAGGGCTCAGGGATGTCTTTTTATAACCATTGTAATTTAACCTCCTGTTTGCTGTGACAGCACTCTCTGCTCTTCACTTCTTCTGCTACATTTGGGTGCCAAATAATGTGGCTGTAGTCATCATTAGCTACTGAAAAAAAAAAATTACAGTTTGAAAGTAGCTCAAGAGGGGCTCCCGAATTTCACATTAATTTCTTGAAGATATTATTTGATAGGCCAACAAAAATATAATGGTAGCAGAGAACTGATTAGTCACACTAAGAATAAATACTGCTGAGCATGCTCCGATTTGGGCGCTGTAGTGAGCCACCCGGCCTCAAAACTTGGCTCCTCACCTGAATGTGCACGCAACCCTTGGAGCTGGACACAGCCTGGGGTATATATAAGAGGGCGTGTGACCGCTCAGGGTCTTCGGCCCATAACTAAGATATTGAGTTTATGCGTCTCATTATTCACCTGTGCTGTGCAGTCTGTGTGCTCTGGCCCTACAGTACACTGGAAACCAGGGTGGCGGCTCATAGTGCGACCACTACCTAGCACAACCAATTGACCGACCATCCCTGTGGACTACTCCAACTCAGGCATTTTCCGCCTCTGTGGCACTCCACTTCGCCCTCCTCGGAGGACCCACCTGCAGTCATCTCACACCTGCAGCACCCCCATCCTCTACCAAGTGGTCAAACCATTCCCACTGGGCCTACCGGCAGAACTTCTCCTGGCATCGACCCCCAGTATCTCGCTCAGGGGGGCCCACAGCATCACAGCTCTTTTAGAATTTGAGCGAGCCTCATACCCATACCTCCTGCACCTTAGGTGGGAGAGGTCTGCCTAACATTCTTGCCATTGCCTGGGACGTTCTGGCACCTCCTGTGCTTCCCTCCAGGAGGCCATGCCACCCATTGTTTAGAATCTTCTTGGGGCACTGGACCTATCACCTCTCCAGACCCATTTTTTGAGACCTTGCCACAAATCCATCATGGCTGATGAGGTCCATAAGCAGAGTGCGCTGCACCTACCGCTCTAGAGGCCCAAATGCCCAGGGTCCACCTTCATGCCCCAGTCACAGACATGCCACCATTTAGTGAACGTGCTGAGTCTGCCACGGCTGTGCCCCTTTAGAAAGTATGGGTGAGTCACCTGAACGACTATTTCAGGGCCAAACAGACGGGGCTGTGAAACGATCACTGCTGCTCCACCACACAGGGGAGAACATTTTAAAAACTATTTGAACACCTTCCAGTGACCGGTACGGACGGCAACTATGAAACAGTTGTAAGAGCTCTTTATGTCCACTGTGACCCCCAGATCAACTCCAATTTCCAATGCTTTAAGCTATGGCAAGCATGCCATTGGGAGGGATAGTCCATTACACTTTCTATGCGTGCCTCCGTGAGCTTGCCTGCACCTGTACAGATGAAGATCATCAAAAGGAAGGGCACTCGCCGCTCACGCAGGTGTGCTGGTCAAAGACACTCAGGAGTGTGTTCCTACAACAATAAGACATCACCTTGGAAGATATAGTCATCCTCACCAGGGCTCATGACTTCTATGCTACACAGGACATGTCCTGGTAGGGAAAATCTCTTGCATTTTTTTCCCTACTGAAAGACCTGCCTCTCCCATAGGATAACATTGGGCTCCCTTATTGCATTTAACAAGTGATAACTTTCAATTGGGAAAAGGTAGAATTGTCAAGTTTCTTCTCTGAAGAATTGCAATTTAAAACATTCAAAAAAGTTAGACACTCAAATGATGGACCGAAAGCAGAACAAATCAAACATTCACCCCCAGTCAAGAGATCGGGGTTAAATCAATTGTTCTTTAGTTTACCATTGCACCCCAGTTTAGGCCCATCCATTTGAGAATCAGTCTTGACCCTGCTCCTCATGGGAAGAGTCCAGCCCGAACGGCCAAGCTAGGTCCGCATGGCGCCAGAAAAAACATTCTGGGAGCAGTTTCAGGGTATCACACCTAACCAGCCAGGCCAGCTTGCATCCAGTGGCACAGTAGTTGATGAAGTTTATTTTGTTGATGTTGTTGTATGTTAAAGTTTGTAGAGTCTGTGAAGAGAAAATAATTTGTTGGTTATATTTTGCTTTTTTATTGAATTGTTTCGTTTTTTTTCGTTTGCTCTATTTGTTGGTTAGTAAATATACTTTCTTAGTATTATATTTTTGTTTAGTTTTGATTTTGTTCTTGTTTTCGAAGTTAATCCTTGTTTTGAGTTTTTAGGTGGAGTTTCAGTTTAGTCTGTGAAACATAAAAGAAACTTATATTTTTAGTTAATTTTATTTATTCCATTATTTAGACTCTATTTTTATTTTGTCATTAAAAATATTATTTTTTAGTTGATAAAGTTTCTTTTGTGGATGTTATGGTTTTGTTGACAACTATTAGCTATGTTTTGCTTTTTTAAAAATTAAATTTAATAGTTTTAAATCCTTTACGTTATTTGCAGGTTAAGTTATATACTTACTTTCTTATATATTTTTTGTACTGTTGGTTTTATTGATGTTGTGGACGTAAATCTTTGTGTTGAATATTCTAGGGGAGGCCTAGTATTTTTTTTTTAGCTAGGTTTATTTATTTAGTTACAAAATGTTGTTCTTACCTTTAATGAGAGATTTTCAGAATAGTTGTTTGTGTAGATCTTTTTCGTTCTGTTTTCTGTCATGTGAAGCTTTGTTCTTCCTCCCTGTTTGTCCATTATACGGTTAATTGATTGTTTTTATAGTGTTTATTTAATTAGTTACAGTTTTCTATTGGTTTGTGTTGGTATTATGAAAATTTATTGGTCGAGATAGCTTTTGGATTTTTTTAGCAGTTGCCTTTTAATTTGTTTAATATTTATTATGTTTAGTTAATATGTTTTTATGTTTTTATTATTGTTATTTAAATGTATATGTAGATAAATGTGATATTTTTTTTACATATGATATATATTTATGTTTGTAAATTTTTGGTAGATGTGATATTTTTGTAAGTTGTATTGTTTGTTTATTTCTTTGTTTTGTGATTTTTTATGTATTTGTTTTATTTAATGTTAATAATTTTGTAATTGTTTTAGTGTATGTTTAAAATGTTTGGAATATGCCATTTTATTATATTACTGAAAATAGTTTATTTTTATGATTAAATGTTATTTTCTGTATAGTATGTATGTATTTTATCAATGTTTGTGTTGTCAATATTATTTATATCAATGTTTTTGTGGTGTTTCATTTATTCTAATGTTACCAATATTTCGTGTTCTTTAATTTTGTTGTCGATATTTTTGTAATCGATATTTTTTTAAACAATATTTTTTATCAATGTTTGGGTAATTTCTGTTTTGTGTACTGGGTGCCAATATTTTTGTGTAGGATATTGTTGACTCGATATTTTAGTAGATTGATGGTATAGGAGTTAATGTTGTATCAGTGATCCTCTGGGAGTTACCTTTCCGAAGAATAGAGCACAAAGGTGCAAAACAGGGGGAGGGCAAGTCACTCAGCTATTGTGAAACTCTAGCTCCAGAATGACACCTCAGGAGAAAGCATGACGCTGGAAGGGTGAGGGGCTTCAATCAACCTCCTTTTATCGCATGAGCCCATGACTTCAAGGGGCCTTGGTCAATGTACCTGCCATCCTCATCCCTGTCTGTCGGACTGCCTCGTACTTCCATCTTCCTTGTCATGCACACAGGGGATGCAAACTGGAGCCCTGCCCTGATAGAGTCAAGCACAGAAGGCCCACCCCCACGCGCACCATACTCAACAACACACAGGCAGGGGACATGCACTCTATATCCATGTGCCCTGAACCCCAGTTTCCCTGACCTAGGGGTCCATGTGCACCTGGCCTTATAATTTAAGGTGAGCAGTGCAAATTGTAGCCCGTAACAGAATTCAAATAGAGCTTAGAGAAGGGAAGACTCCATCAGGCAGGCTCACCCCACAGCAGAGGTCCAAAGAGAGAAACACTGGGGGTTCCGAGCAGTCAGACCCATTTTTCTAACAAAGAGTCTATTTATATACAGTGAATATATAAAAAGATTGTTTTCTTTAGAAGTTTACCTTTTGCGACATAAAGGGGCCGATTCCAATTCGGTAAAATCCCGTACGAAGAGCTGTACGGAGCATTTTTCCCGTACGAATCGTATCCTCGAACGTCCCCGTACGTACGATGTAGTACGATGCGTACCCAAAGCAGTACTCCGTACGAATCATACCAAAGCCAGTACGACTCAATAATCCGTCCGTATCACATTCGGAACACGCAGTATGCGATGTCCGTACGGATCGAAGCATCATTTTCCGACCCAGCAAGTAGATATCGTCCAGTCAACACTCTGTATGAATCTGTTTTTACGAGAGCTCAAAATGTCTGGAAAAGCAGAATCCGACTAGAAGTGCATGCAAAACTGACCCCCGGTACGGTTCGTACACCCCATGATCTTAGGAGTACGGTTCGTACACCTACGATCATGTGGTACAGTCCGTACACCCCATGATTGTAGGGGTACGGTTCATACACCCCATGATCATGGGTGTACCAATAATACCCCTACGATCATGGGGTGTACGAACCATACCCCATGATCGTAGGTATATGAACCGTTCCACTATGATCATGAGGTGTACGAACCATATCCCTACGACCATGGGGTGTACGACCGTACCCCATGATCGTAGGTGTACGAACCGTAACCCTACGATCATGGGGTGTACGAACCGTACCCTATGTGATCATGTGGCTCTCCGTATGTATTGCTCATACCCGACGTTTACCGTACGAATCGCGTACTCATTCCCCGGTCCGGATCGTACTTGTCGGGTCATATGGCATGTTTACAATTTGTACGGTTCACTTTCAGGGGCCGTATTGTATGGATTTTCCCTTGCTTTTTGTACGGTTCGCAACGATTCGGACGTATTTGTTTACTACGGATCGTACTACGCAATTCAGACGGATTTGTACGATTCGTACGGAAACGGCTAAGAATTAGAATCGTCTTACGGATTTGTTTCCCGAATCGGAATCGACCCCAAAGTGTTGCACACGTCCCGATCATCAGTTCACACATATATGGGGAAAGTCTAAAACTTAGAAACTTTGTAAAGTTTTCCAGGGTGCAGGATTTGCAGATAGCAGCTTTGTTAACCGGCAAAGTGAGCGCAGCAGCAGGCACGCACTGGGACCAGAATGCACAAGCAGGCAGACAGACACAGTCAGAAGTACAAATGTAACAAGGTGGACACCCCAACAGCAATACAGCAACCCCAGAGGCAGATGTATGCACCTGCAAAGACTTCTAGGTAAACAGATGTACAGGCAGGCAGATGGCCAGACAACTTCACACTTCGCCAGATATGCAGGCAGACAGACGTACAAGCCACGAGAACAGATGCAGCTATATAGACAGCAGCACAAGCGAACAGAGATATGTGTAACCAGAAGCAGGCGTGAAGGTAGGCATGTGTGGAAATAGACTTACACACAGTTAGATGTGCAGGGAAATGCACAAAAGGGAGAGATGACCAGGCATGTACGTGTGTGGCAAAAACATGAAATGTCAAGACAGCAGGTGTGCAGCTGGAAGTAATGGCAGATAGAGGTGCGGAGGACAGCTTTACAGGCAGAGGGCTCTACAGGCAAGCACAGGCGTACAGGCAAGAGCAGGCGAGGATGCAAGCAAATGAGGGGCATATTACCAAGGGTGGCGATAGGCAATTATTGCGGGTTTAGCGGCCGTTTTCGGCCGCTAAGGGCCATCATTCTATTCTATCGCCTATTTAGCCTTAATTATCGCTACTTGTTGGTAATATGCCCCGAAATGCTCTTAGCCATGTTATCCACCTCCCATTGGATAACATGGCTAAGAACTGGTCTGAGCAGGCGTTGGTTTTTGGCAATAGCGGGAATATTTCCATTGCTACGCCTGCCTTGCTAATACGCGATAGCGACGTTAGCAACTGCTTTCAGTCGCTAACAGGTTGGGTACGCCCACTTTGCATGTCATTAGCGATAAATATCGCTGACATGCAAAGCGGGCCCCAAACCGCTCGCTATCGCCTAAAAGCTGTCGCTAACATCAGTTAGCGACAGCTTGCTAATAGAGCGATAGAATTATCTCCGCTTAGCGTCCGAAAACGGCCGCTAAACCGGCGATAATTGCCTATCACTACCCTTGGTAATATGCCCCTTCGTCGCTAATGCGTGAATATCGCTGTATTTTCAGCGATATTCACGCATTTCGCCGCTATCGCTGGCTATTTTAGCACAATGGAGAAAAACGTTGCTAATAGCATGTTTTCTCTGCTAACATATCCAGCGATAGGCAGCGATAAAAATAATCGTCGCTAAGCCTATTTAGCGATAAATATTGCTACTTGTTGGTAATATGCCCCGTAAAGACAGAAGTAGTTGTCCTGGCAGATACAGTTGAGTATAGATATACATCTAGCCTCTAGACCACACACAACAGGTGCACTGGCAGACACCGCTGCACAGGCAGACGGAGGTGCAAAAGCAGAAACAGATGTACAGGCAGACACATGTGTACAGGTATACACGGGTGCACAAGCAGACTCAGGTGCACTGGCAGAGGTAGGTGCAAGCAGACACAGGTGTACTGGCAGACACAGGAGCACAGGTGCACAGGTGCACAGGCAGGCACAGGTGTACTGGCAGACACGCGTGCACAGGGAGGCAGATGCAAGTGCACAGGCAGACAGCTGCATAGGTAGACACAGCTGAAATGGCTAAGAACTGGTCTGAGCAGGCGTTGGTTTTTGGCAATAGCGGGAATATTTCCATCGCTACGCCTGCCTTGCTAATAAGCGATAGCGACGTTAGCAACTGCTTTCAGTCGCTAACAGGTTGGGTACGCCCACTTTGCATGTCATTAGCGATAAATATCGCTGACATGCAAAGCGGGCCCCAAACCGCTCGCTATCGCCTAAAAGCTGTCGCTAACATCAGTTAGCGACAGCTTGCTAATAGAGCGATAGAATTATCTCCGCTTAGCGTCCGAAAACGGCCGCTAAACCGGCGATAATTGCCTATCACTACCCTTGGTAATATGCCCCTTCGTCGCTAATGCGTGAATATCGCTGTATTCTCAGCGATATTCACGCATTTCGCCGCTATCGCTGGCTATTTTAGCACAATGGAGAAAAACGTTGCTAATAGCATGTTTTCTCTGCTAACATATGCAGCGATAGGCAGCGATAAAAAATAATCGTCGCTAAGCCTATTTAGCGATAAATATTGCTACTTGTTGGTAATATGCCCCGTAAAGACAGAAGTAGTTGTCCTGGCAGATACAGTTGAGTATAGATATACATCTAGCCTCTAGACCACACACAACAGGTGCACTGGCAGACACCGCTGCACAGGCAGACGGAGGTGCAAAAGCAGAAACAGATGTACAGGCAGACACATGTGTACAGGTATACACGGGTGCACAAGCAGACTCAGGTGCACTGGCAGAGGTAGGTGCAAGCAGACACAGGTGTACTGGCAGACACAGGAGCACAGGTGCACAGGTGCACAGGCAGGCACAGGTGTACTGGCAGACACGCGTGCACAGGGAGGCAGATGCAAGTGCACAGGCAGACAGCTGCATAGGTAGACACAGCTGAAATGGTAGACACAGCTGCGCAGGCAGACGCAGGTGCACAGGCAGACACAGCTGCATAGGTAGACACAGCTGCAATGGTAGACACAGGTGAACAGGCAGTCACAAGAGTATAGGCAGTCAAAGTTGTATAGGCAGACACAGGTGCAGAGGCAGATACGGGCAGAGATAGGTGCACAGACACAAGTGTACAGGCTGATACAGCTGCACAGGCAGACGCAGGTGCACAGACAGACGCAGGTGCACAGACAGATGCAGGTGCATAGGAAAACACAGCTGCATAGCTGGACACAGCTGCATAGCAGGACAGAGGTGCACCAGTTCCATTTTACCACCCTCCGCTCAGACGTCTGCCCCGCCCCTCTCTCTTGCACTGACTCTGCTCCTGGGGCCCCAGCCGCCTGATGCCCCGGGGCCCCTGGATTTGTGCGAGCTGCAGATGGGCTGCGAGGCCCGGGGCCGCAGCACGAGGCTCGGACACTCTTCCAAAACTAACTGCAGCAGACAGGCCGGTGCGCCCCCAGGCCGCGGCGCAGATGCCCGCTCGGCAGCTGCCCGGGCGGGGGCACTGGCATTGGCTTTGTATCTGTTTGTTTTCTGCGGATCTCGAACAGAAAAGAGGCACAGGAGGAAGTTCATAAGCTAGTGAGGTACTTACCGGCACAGGGTACCGGAAGGTCTGCAGAGCTGTGAGTTCATAAGGTACTGAGGTACTTATCAGCACAGGGTACTGGAATGTTTGCACAAACGTAAGTTCGGAAGATACAAAGGAACTTACTAGAGCAGGGTACTCGAAGCCCTGCAGAGCTGTAATTTCCGTTGGTACAAAGGTACTTACCGGTGCAGGGTACCAGAATGTCTGTAGAGCCGTAAGTTTGGAAGGTACCTACCAGCACATGGTACCAGGGGGCCTGCAGGGATGTAAGTTTGGAAGGTACTTACCCGTGCACGGTACCAGAATGTCTGTAGAGCCGTAAGTTTGGAAGGTACTTACCGGCGCAGAGTACCAGAAAGTTGGTAGAGCTGTAAGTTTGGAAGGTACTTACTTACCGGTGCAGGGTACCAGAAAGTCTATAGGACTGTAAGTTTGAAAGGCACTTACTGGCGCAGGGTACCAGAAGGACTGGAGAGCCGTAAATTTGAAAGGTACTTACCGCCGCAGAGTACCAGAAGGCCTACAGAGCCGTTAGTTCGAAGGTACTTATCGGCACAGGGTACCAGAAAGTCTCTTGAGCTGTAAATTTGGAAGGTACTTACCGGCACAAGGTAGAGAAGGTCTGCAGAGCCGTAAGTATGGACAGTACTTACCAGCGCTGGGTACCAGAGGCTTGCAGAGCTGTAAGTTCAGAGGTTCAGAGGTACTCCCTGGCACAGGGTGCAGGGCAGTCTGTACTGCTGTAAGTTCAAGAGGGTCAGAGGCAATAGCTGACACATTTCATTTTGCTTATGTGTGACATTTCCATGGTTTCAATGCACTTATGAGTGACATTCAACTGCTCAATGTGTGACACTTAGGGGCCCATTAGGATAGCTGGTGGATTGCCCCTGCCGGTTCGGCGATAGATACCGCCGGCCCGGCGGGGGCAATCCGCCCGCCATTCTCAACAAAATGACCTCCGCCACATTAGGATGGCTGGGGGGTACGCGGCGGACGGAAAGGGAAAAAGTGCTTTCCTATGCTGGCCGTGTGTGCGAGACACCGCCAACCATATTAGGATAAGGGCGGGAGGGTGCCTTACCATGGCGGCGTTGCCGCCATGGTAAGGCATGCGGTCTTTCTTTTTGGGGGCCCGTTTGGGGGGGTGGGGGAGGCACATGGGGGGTACCCATGGTACCCCCCTACATGTGCATGCACAACCTGGCAGGCATTTTTAGCATTGTGGCGGGCGGTGCTGAGAGCACCGCCCGCCACAATGTTAATAATGCAGGATCCGCCCGCCACTGTGGCGGGCGCATCCTAATACCCCCCGCGGGACCCCCGCCCTTATTGCAGGCGGTCCCGTTATCCGATAGGATGGCGGGCGGACAAAGTCCGCCCGTCATCCTAATGGCGCCCATAGAGTGGCCCCAAACATATCTTGAAACCAATGGAAAGCTCCTGGGATGAAAGGTCACTAGCCTTCAGCCTCTTTCTAGAAGGCCATTGGGTAAAGCGACGGTGGCCAGTTATTCCTCGTCATTAGGGCACACTATGATGGTCACTGCGGGCTGAGGGACCACTTGCTCAGCCTGGCAAGACATCACTCTTGGATCGACACCAGGCAACTGGCACACAGTGGGTCTCAGAGGCCAGTGTCTCTGAAAATAAATAAAATTAAGAAAAGCATGCCTCTGGCGGGCAGTACAATATAACTAAAATAGAATGGAGGCCAAGTAGGTTAATGTGCATGCTGCAGAGATCAGTGAAGTTCAGTGCAGAGAGTGGATGGCTCACCTGGCTAGACTGTGCCACCAGAAGTGCATAGGGAGTGTCTGCCAGGATCAGCGCTCACCTGGAGGTTCTCCAGTTCTTTGGCTGGGATGGGTGGGGCGGGGGGCACAAGGTGCCCACAGAAGGCAGTGCTGATCCATGTAGGATGAAGAACCAGAGAAGAAAAATGCCCCATGCCAGGGCAGGTCTGGGACAGAAAATGAACCCTGGCAGCAAACTAAAGTGGACCCCATTTAGCAAATCAGGTCAAGATACACTGTCCGGTGTTTTACAATGCATAAAAGACGCCTGCCTTTCTTATGCTGGCAGCATTCTTTTTAGTAAAATCAGGGAAATCAACAGTAAAACCCGGTGCACCAGCCCAAAAACAGCCCTAAAAAAAGTCAGCCCACACACTGACCCATCACGTGATCTGTAGTATGGTACATGGGTGGTACAAAAGGGGGTGGTGATGGACGGAGCATCTGAATCAATCAAACACTCACACCCAGTCAAAAGATCTGGGTTTAATCCATCACCGTTCTTTAGCCCACTCTGCCACCCCAGTTCAGACCACCCCCTTTTTGTAATTATTTTGGCCACCATGAGTGTGGAAGGGTATGCTCAGACATGAGTCCCTTGCTCATTGCACCATCAGGATTCAAGCAAGCCGGGCCGAAGACAGCTGTAATGCCAGAAACCGGTCCCCGGAAGCTTGTTTCCTTTCCAGTGAAGAATTGGCTTGGTAGTTTGGTCTGCCCTGTTCCCATGATGCACTGGGCCAGGGACAGACTAATTTGCATATAGCCAGGTTCTGAACTGGGATGGTGCAGTGAGCTAAAAAACGGTGATGGATCAAGCCCTGATCTGTTGACTGGGTAGGAGTGTTCTGATTAACTCAGATACTCTGTCCATCACCACCTCCTTTTTGTAATTATTTTGGCCACCATGAGTGTGGAAGGGTATGCTCAGACATGAGTCCCTTGCTCATTGCACCATCAGGATTCAAGCAAGCCGGGCCGAAGACAGCTGTAATGCCAGAAACCGGTCCCCGGAAGCTTGTTTCCTTTCCAGTGAAGAATTGGCTTGGTAGTTTGGTCTGCCCTGTTCCCATGATGCACTGGGCCAGGGACAGACTAATTTGCATATAGCCAGGTTCTGAACTGGGATGGTGCAGTGAGCTAAAAAACGGTGATGGATCAAGCCCTGATCTGTTGACTGGGTAGGAGTGTTCTGATTAACTCAGATACTCTGTCCATCACCACCCCCTTTTTGTAATTATTTTGGCCACCATGAGTGTGGAAGGGTATGCTCAGACATGAGTCCCTTGCTCATTGCACCATCAGGATTCAAGCAAGCCGGGCCGAAGACGGCTGTAATGCCAGAAACCGGTCCCCGGAAGCTTGTTTCCTTTCCAGTGAAGAATTGGCTTGGTAGTTTGGTCTGCCCTGTTCCCATGATGCACTGGGCCAGGGACAGACTAATTTGCATATAGCCAGGTTCTGAACTGGGATGGTGCAGTGAGCTAAAAAACGGTGATGGATCAAGCCCTGATCTGTTGACTGGGTAGGAGTGTTCTGATTAACTCAGATACTCTGTTCATCACCACCCCCTTTTTGTAATTACTGTAGTATGGTACAGGCATGCCCTGTGAGATGACTCTGACCCCCAAGAACGCCCCAATTCCACGTTGAAGGTTGCAGGCAAGGTAATAAAAAATTAATTGCGGGTTTCTAACGCGCTAGAATCGACTCCCGAAGGAGTATCTCTGCGCTATAGACCGCTGGGGAACCCGTCCTGGCTTTCCCTGTGAGATGGTCCCTACTGGGTATCTCCAAGGTGAAACCAGGCATCCCCGGCGTATGTGTGGGGCCGTTGTGGAGATGAGGCAAGCTAATGCCCAGAGTTGCCGAGTGTGATCCCTAGTTAGAGTAGGCACCGAGGCGAGAATTATCGAGTCTGCTGACCCTGGTCCAAGACCCTGATGCGTCGGGAATAGAACCCTGGTCCCAGGCCGTCCTCTGCTCCTGGGTCTGCCGCCTCTAACCAGTAAGCCACATCACTCCAAACCCCGCCCACATAGCACACGCAAGAGTTGAATATCTTGCCACACCCCCACGCCTTTTCTCTTGCTGCCTGCTGCCCCAGCGGCCCTGCACTGCAAAACCAATATAGTGACAAGGTGGAGCTGGCTCCGTTGCACCCATACTGCTGGCCCCAGCATCCATCAGGGGAGCATGCGCACGGCGCTCAGCAGGACCGGACTGGCCGTTGTGGGCACTGGGCAATACCTGGGTGCGCCGCAAGGGTGGGGGCCGGTCTTGGGGCCCTGGGGGCCGTTTTTGTTACAGGGCGTAGCTGCAAAAATGGCCCTGTAACAAAATTGGCGGAAAACCGGCCCTGACAAAGACCTCCATCTTGACCGAGTTAAGTTTCTGGCGGCTGTTCTTCATCAATTCGGCGACGGCCTTGATTCCTTTGTTGAGGTTGGTTTTGGCGGAGGTGGGGGCCTTGGTGAGGGAGAGGATCAGCTGGGTGTCGTCGGCATATTTGATGATGTTGAGGTCATGTGATCGGGCTATGTTGGCATGCGGTGCTTTGTCGATGTTGAACAGTGTCGGGTTGAGAGATGATCTTCGGGGTACTCCGCAGATGATCTTGGTGGCTTCAGATAAGAATGGAGGGAGGCCGACACTCTTGTTTCTGCCTGTCAGGAAGGAAGTGGTCCAGTCCAGGGCTTTGTCACAGATCCCTGTGTTGTGGAGGTGTGTGCGTAGGGTGTGGTGGCAGATGGTTTCGAAGGTGGCCGAAAGGTCCAGGAGGATGAGGGCCGCGGTTTCTCTGTTGTGTAGCAGGGTCCTGATATTATCGGTGGTGGGGATGAGGGCAGTTTTGGTGCTGTGGTTACTGCAGAATCTGGATTGGGATGGGTCCAGGGTGGTGTTCTCCTCGAGGAAGCGGGTCAGTTGCCTGTTGACAATCTTCCCAATGACCTTCGCCGAGAATGGGAGTAGAGTGATGGTCCAGAAGTTCTTGAGGTCCTTAGGGTCTGCCTTGGCTTTTTGAGTAAGGCGTTGATGTCGGCGAGCTTCCAGCTCTCCGGGAAGGTGGCCGTCTCAAAGGAGTTGTTGACGTTCTTCCGGAGATGGGGTGCGATGGTGGAGCTTGCTTTGTTGAATATGTGGTGCGGGCAGGGGTAGGATGGTGAGCCGAAGTGGATGGTGTTCATGATTTTGATGGTGTCATCATCGTTGACGTGGGTCCTGGAGAGTAGGAGGTCGGTGTGCCTGGGGGGCGGTGAGTCTGAGGTGTCAGTGGCTGTCGGGGGGGGCCTGGTTGTTGAAGCTGTCGTGGATGTCTGCGATCATGACGTGAAAGAAGGTGGCTTGGGAGTCTCAGAGGTCTTGCGATGCCAGGATGTCGTTGGAGTTGGAGCTGGGGTTGAAGAGTTCCTTCACGATGTTGAAGAGCTCTTTGCTGTTATGTGCGTTGTTGTCAATGCGTTCCTTGAAAGAGGTCCTTTTGGCAGTTTCGATGAGTTGGTGGTGTCTGCGGGTGGTGTACTTGTGGGCAACATTGCTGTCCGGTGTCTGTTTGTGATGCCACTTCTTCTCGAATCTTCGGCAGATCTGCTTGGATGCCGGCGGTGAACCAGATGGCTTTTCTGTCAGTGCGAGAGAGTTGGCGCGGTCGTCGATCCATTGACTGAGGTTGCGTGCGTAGTGTCAGTGTCGGCGGTGTCGGTTGGTGGGTTTTGGGCAAGGGTGGTGATTAGCTGGTCTTCGGTGACCTTGTTCCAGCTGCGCCGGGGGTCCGTTGTGGGTGGTGGTGCATGGTGGGTTTCTTGAAGGTGAAGTGGATGCAGCGGTGGTCGGTCCAGTGGAGTTCGGTGGTATGGCTGAAGGTTACGTGGTGGCTGGCGTTGAAGATGATGTTGAGCGTGTGTCCGGCGGAGTGGGTGGGAGTTGTGACGAGCTGTTTGAGTCCGAGGTTGGCGAGGTTGTCAAGTCAGGGTGGTAGAGTTGCTGTCGTTGGTGTTCTCGAGTTGGAAGTTCAGGTCTCCGAGGAGGATGTAGTCCGTGGATGCAAGGGTGTGCGTGCTGATGAAGTCGGCGATGGAGTCGTTGAACTGTGGCTGGGGTCCGGTGGGTCTGTAGATGAGGGTCTCTCTGAGGGTGGTGTTGGGATCGATGTGAATCTGGAAGTGCAGGTGTTCGGCGGCGCGGACGGTGTCATCGGTGTTGGTCGATATTCTGAGGGTGTTCCTGTGGATGATGGCAATTCCTCCTCCTGCTCCGTTAGTCCGGTCCCTGCCGGTGATCTTCTAGCCGTCCGGGATGGCTATGGAGATGTTGGGTGCCAAGGAGGAGTTCATCTAGGTCTCCATCAGGAAGGCGTCCTCCGAGGTGGATAAGTCAAGTAGGTCTCAGAGTTGGATGGCGTGCTTGTGGGCGGAGAGGGTGTTGAGTAGTATGCATCTGATGTGGTTACGTCCTACCCCAGTGGGCGAGGTGGTGACTTGGAGGCTGGTGAAGCTGCAGCTCCAGCAGGAGAAGGGTCTGTGGGTGCGCTTCGGGGTAGCCAGGAAGCAGGTGGATGGTCGGCCAGAGTTGAGTTCATGGAGGGTGCCGGTGTTGTAACGGTGGCGGGCGTCATGGCATTCACGAGGGATTAGGGGATCTGGCAGTGGGCATGGTCCAGGCACGGACAGGCGCTGACGGACTAGCCTTTGGCGCGCTGCCGCGCAGCGGCTGCCATAAGAAGGGGAGGTGGGAGCGAGGAGCAGCTGGGAGGTGGGACGAATGGGCGAGTGAGGTGGGCGGGTCCACTGGGGACGCAGCGGAGGGAAGAGGAAAGGAAGACTGGAAGGTTGGAGTACTACAGAGAGAAAAACGGGCAGGAAAAAGAACAGACTACAAAAAAAAGGAATACAACAGTAGAAAACAGATTTCATAAAAGGAATACAAAAGTGGAGAACAGAATACAAAAATGAATTACAACAGCAGAAAAATAATAGAGGCAAAAAAATGGAACAGAGCGAGCAGACAGATACTTACGGCTCACCACTGGGCCACCAGAGATGAGGTGCAGGCGAAGCTTGTGGGTGGAGGAGGGCCTCAAACTTGAGGCAGCAGGGAGCAGGGACACAGGCACAGACAGGTGGAGCTGTGTGGCGTGGGGAGCGACCTGCCTGGATTAGGGTCAAGGGTCGCTCTCTTCACCGCACAGCGGCTGCCATAAGAAGGGGAGGTGGGAGGGAGGACCATCACCACTGGGTGGAGTGAGGGAGCACCCATGAGATCATGTGCAGAAGTTAAGACTTCCTTTATTTGAAGTGCCTAATTGTGTCCACAAATATATATCCATCATGTGACAGTGGTGTTACCAAGGTTCATGCAGCAGTCATTTGTTATAGAAGGGGGGGTAGGATAGGTGTTTATCCAGTTAGTAGGTGCTAGCAAACAACATGTGGAATGTTAGATTGATAAGCAGAAGGGTCGAGGGCTTGATCGTGAGCAATGGTGAAGGAGGAAAAACAAAGGTGGAAGCGGGATCACCGAAGAACTCAAGAAGGATCGATAGAAGAAGGGAGCGGAAGAGGTGGAAGAAGGGAAAAGAGGGGGCGGATTTATTGATGGTGGGGGGCCATTGTTTTATGAAGTAGATTGGTACTTTAAGCAGAATTGATATAGTAATTTCTATAAGGCATCCTTGGAGGCAAAGGATATTATAGAGAGGGCATAGTGACTTGACATTACATAGACGTAACCAATCACAAAATCGCGTTGATATAATTGGTTGTTGTTCAAATCTCGTCTATAGAATATTGTCCTGGCCTGTTAGATCTAAATAGAAATCAATTGATGCATATATGAGGCTTCAGGAACAAGGTACTCATATATTCAGAGTGC
The DNA here is from genome assembly GCF_964261635.1 of Lissotriton helveticus. NCBI lineage: Eukaryota > Metazoa > Chordata > Amphibia > Caudata > Salamandridae > Lissotriton > Lissotriton helveticus. The sequence continues at coordinate 42,561,724 of NC_136068.1, forward strand.
GACATTAGTGCTAACCATAAAAAATTAGTGATAACAGACTCGCAGACTTAGGCGGCCATGTCGATATGTCATAAGTACATCTCAAGTCTTGACGACAAAAGACCTTTAAATATTAAACTTTAAATATTAAACATACTGCTGTCCCGCGCTCTGTTCATCGTCAAAACATTTAATCAAAGCAGAGGTGAATAGGAAATGCACCAACAAAAGCATCCACGCAGCTTGAGAAACAAGGCGCTCATGTGTTCGGAGTACCACATTAGTACCAGCCGTCCTATGCGAGTCATGACTTTCTAACAGACTGTGGCGGCCATATCCACTTGTCGTGGATACTTCTCAGAGGGCTGCCGAAAAAACTAGACATTAAAAGTTCATCATAATGCGGCCCTGCGTACAATGGGGGATATTCTCAAGAACGTGTGATAATTGCCGCAAAATTAGCTTAACACAACTCTTCACATCGTAGTCTATTGCGGGACAATAACGCTGTGTTAACGTTGTATTCTCAACATGGCAGTACCCTGCGATAGTCTCACGATAACACATCAAATGACCATGTTAAAAATAACACGACGCCGAAAAAACGCAAAACACGAACGCGAAAATAGCAGCAATGAGGCCAACCGGAATACAAAACTCAGCGATAACCAGTGACAGGCCTGCAATTCTGACGCCTCATGCGGGAAAATGCACCATAAAAGCAGAGTAAAAAATGGCGAGATGACAATGTACAAGCACAACCCCACATCCTTGACTTAGCACAAATGACCATTGTCCCGCATCAAATAGGCATCTCCTCACAAACAGTCACAATGTACATTGACATGCAGACTTCATGTAAACTGCAACAATGTGAAACTGCATCTCCCCTTGACACACAGGTGAATACAAAATGCACCAACAGAGCATCCATACAGCTTGTTAAACAAGGCGTTCATGTGTTCGGAGTACCACATTAGTACCAGCCATCCCATGTAAGTCATGACTTTCTAACAGACTATGGCGGCCCTATCCACTTGTCGTGCATACTTCTTAGAGTACAGCCGAAAATACGAGACATTAAGAGTTAACGATAATGCGGCCCTGTGTACAACGTGTTTTTGACTGTAAACACACATTACAGTGAAGCAGAGGTGAGTTTCTAATGCATCAACATCGACAAGGTATATGATTGGCTTCGGCACACAACCATACCTTAACCATCCCGTTGTCTACTCTCCATAAGCCCTGCTCTTCCCCATTCAACTGCTCGCCTTGACTCTTGCTCTAGCACTCCCTCATTTATGCACCCTTCCGCTTCCCCTTCGACTCGCTTCCTTTACCTGCATTCCTCATTCAATTCAATCTGCCCTCCCCGGCTCCCTCTAATTCTCTCTTCCATGCTCTGTGCCCTAGCCCGCATCGCATCCAGTTTTATCTCTGAACCATCTATCACTCTACCCAACAACCTTCTCACAAACATCACGGTACATATGACCTATCTACTCCATGCCGGCTGCTATCAACATTTTCACCCCATCCATTCACCCAATCTCAACGCCCAACACGCATGTGCTAATTTTGCTCTCTTGCACCCTATTGCAGCTACAACTACCTCAGCTAACTCACCCCAGCATTCCCCCCTCCACTCAGCTCACCTCGTAATCTCGCCTATCTCACCCTGACAGATCTACTACCAGCTAACCTCTCTTTTCCATCACCTAGATCTCCTCATCTATGTTTGGTAAATGAGCCCGCTAGCATCTCGCCCACTCTGAGGACTCATCCCAAATCACCTCCTCCTGCTCCATCCCTGTCCTCCCACTCCTGAGCTCTTATCCTATCTGACTCTACTAAGAAAAGTGTCATTCTTTCTCCAGGAGTATCCCAACACCCTTCCTCTTTGTCCACAATCATATTCCATTCACACTGTAATCCTCAACCGAGTCCTCACTCTCCAAAGAAAGATCCCTGGGGTGTAAACCTACCAAGGAGAAACCATAAACGTAGACTCAATAGAGCTAATCCAGCTTTAGAAGATAATGAGCTTGGTGAACTAGTTGACAGTGATGAGAATTTAAATATAGTATCTAAACTCCCCCACTACTGAGTCCAAGGTATGTCCTCCATCCACAACTTCCACAACCACAGACCTCCTTGTCTAGACCATTCACCTAGGAATAAAATACCTTATAACCTCGCTCAGTTCCCCATTATATACCCTAAATGCCCTGTTTCTAACCACACTCACTCAACTCTGCGATGCCCGCTCCTTTGCTGATTTGTCGCTAAACATCGCCTTGAGCTTGCGGAAATGATTATAGACCTTAAACTGACATTCTATTCCTTACAGAAGCTCAACTGAATGACACATCTAACAATATCATAGATCTTCTCCTCCCCATACTTTTCCATCCTCTACTGCAACCTGGAATCCAGACAAGGCATTGGCGTAGTCATAATTCACAGGAGCACACTTATATACAGTCGTCTTCAAATGCCTGTCTGTCATAATAATAATAATAACATTAATTGAGGAATGCATGGAATTTATTTCATCCCAGTAGATTCTCTTGGAAGGCCTTGTCTTCCTTGGAGACTTCAAACTTCACTAGGGTGAAGGCCATACATTTGTCGAATGAGACTTTCTTTTCTTCATGACAGCAACCTCCTTTAGCACGGTCAGAAGCTGACTGAGGGAAAAAGTTCTAGACCGCATTATCTCCAGACTTCTGAGGACCCTAGTACTGTGGATTGGTGCAATCATCTGCATATTCCTTTCAAGCTATCATTTGCCCACCAGAAAATAGCAGGCAGATTTAAAAGAGAAAAATTATGGTTCTAAGATAAGAAAAATATTGGCATCAACAGTCTTGCTGTCTTGCTATCAGACCCTAGAAGACCTCCCCACCCAAGTGGCCCCAAGTGCAAAATGAATGCCACAACTGATGAATACAATAAACACTTGGAAACCCTGGTTAATGAACATTCCCTCACTGAAAAGCAAGAAGAAAATAATTAAACCTTCTTACTCTGGTTCTGTAGAGATCCACAGACCCAAAGAAAATATCTTAGACACCTTGCGAAAAACTTGAGACAAACACCTTCTCACTCTAGTCTTTCTATTCACAGGCCTGCCAGAAGAAACTATACATCAAACATTTGCAAAGCAAAATCTGTACACATTAAATCCATGCACATCAAATATCCTTTATCACTTTCATTAAACCCGCCCTCCACCAGTTCAATCTCACGCTGGCAACAAAATGTGATGAATGAGCACTCTTCTTTTCAGAGCATGAAAAGGCTAGTGAACAATCCCTTCCACCAAGCTCATTCACCTCTGATCACTGTGCACAGAACTAAAAGGCCTAATAGTCTTGGTTGCACCTTAACATGGTCTCAGAGGCACAGTTGCTTGAAACTATAACTATGTCAAACCAATCAACAACTTCTCTGACGCATTTCATGGTGTATTGAGCAGGGAAATGCCAAATTGCTACTGCCACGTTGGACCGCTCTGGTTAATTCTTCATTGAAACAAGGGGAGTTCCCTGAATGTTTGAAATTCAGCCAGGTATCTCCCATCCTAAAAAGAAAACAAATGCTGATAACAATGACCTAAACAACTTCCACCCATCTTAGAATTTTGCTTCTTATGCAAGGTACTAGAAATGTAGCCTCTCCAGGTCTCTCCACATCCAAGCGAACTACCTCCTTGATGTCCTGAAGACTGAATTTAAAAGCGGCTGAAGTACAGAAATGACTCTTCTGCAAATTGGCAGTGATTCACTCAAACTCCTTAACTCCAGTTACTCCTGTCCACCTCTGTTTCGGGGTATCACTGAGATACTATTGCTGCATATAATGTCAAAACACAAAAATATCAGAAAATATATATTGATTACAAAAATATCAGCTTCCTATACTTTACTATAAAAAAGCACAAATATCGAGAACACAAAATCATTGTCAAAAATATAAATTTTTACCTATGTCAAAAACCAAAATATTGTTACTTTTAAATAAACATATATCAAAAATATTGATTCGAACAATAGTGACTACAATATTATCACCAAAATGATTAAATATTCATTAACAAATGGATAAAAATAACACTTTTAACATAAAACAATTACTTCAAATAAATATTGAACCTGCTGTTAAACACAGTTGAATTACCTAAAAATATATTACATCAACAGAGTTACCATTCACACCCAAAAATTTTTTTCTATAATACCTATAATACTAATCACTACAACCCCCCATATATATATATGAAAAAATGTATTCTAAGAAATAACAAACTATATATCATACATCAAATATAACACCTAACTAGCATTTACTATTTTAGGACTCAATAGAATTCAAACTAAACTAAACCAATGAATAAAATAAAACTATAAGAAACGTTAACCAATAATATCAAACAAACAATTAAATCAACAATATAAAAAGACAAACTAATTTAAACAACTAAATACTTCAAATACGACAAACACTGCAAGACGAGGAGACTGCCGGATTCTCTGAAGAAGAAATATATAAGTCTCAACAATTACCTAACCAAGTAAGTAAAACTTATAGTTAAACTAGTCAAGTCAATACAAATGTTATTGTGTAGATTACTTAAAACCATGACAATAGAAAACATTTAAAAAGAAGAAACATGTTACACAAAGGCAGAAGAGAATAATGTTCCTTGCAAGACCATATAGTGTAGATTACATGTTATGCCCGAAAAAAGAAAACTCTTGGTGTGCAGGCTTTCTCTCTACCTTCTTCCCTTTCCCCTATCTTTTATGGAAATAATGAATAAAAATGAGTTAAAAATCCACCATAAAATGGAATAAGTGTTTCAACTAAGAAAAAACTTGATTACTGCGCGGTCAAGCTCTACAACGCATTAATGTCCGTGATTCCAAAAGTTAAGAGTTAACGGTTCATGATCATCTCAATGCTTTGTTGTGAGTTTTTAAGGTAGTCCTGCACTGCTTTGAAAAAATTGCCTATTCTTGCCAATTCGAGGGGGACCATGGTGCTAAAAATCCAGTTCATTAGATGAGCAACATCGGACACCTGCACAGTAGATGTAAAAGAGTTTCCGATTTGTAGCCGCAGAGTCTACACATAACTACTTTAGAAAGCACAAGCCAGGTAGGATTAAAGTCTTTGATTTGTAATGCCAGCATCCTTACTGCCAAGATTTTGGTCAGACAAGCTTTCCCTATTGTGCAGTTAAGATAAGGTTGTGCCCTAAGTCCAACTTGGCTGTCACTGTTGTATGATGCTACCAGGGCCCTTAATGGCAGTGTAGAATTAATTTTTTGCAAGTCTGTGGTCTTAGAAAGTAGTTTAGTCTGTTTTTTCATTATGCATTTTATTTCAGTGGACGTAAGTGAAGAAGTGTTTAGAGTGGTCAGGTCGATTTGTAAAGTTACTACTGCCGTCCTTAAGTAAGTGGACCACGGGTTGATTTTATATTTGAAAATGTCTTGCAAACCAAATTTCAGGGTGCCCGGCATTGCCGTAGTGCATCTATGGTAGTAATTTATAAAAGACCCCATACTAGACCATGCGATGCCCTCCAGGGCGAATTCAAGTCTCACCAAGGGTATCCTGGTGTATTAGGGTAATTTAAACTCTTTTATATATTTTTAGGTGTAGTTTTTCGATGGTTTTGGTGAGTTGACCTGGAAAGGCCTCACTGCTATAGCTAATTGCGGATGGTAAAACTGCCCTGAGCACCTAGTAGTTATTAATGCTGCCTTGTCCTTTAGGTGGCACTTGTGTGTTATGGATGCACCGTTTGAAGAAAACCATGTGCCCTGAAAGTTATAAGATTTGTCGTCAGAGATTTTTAAGGGACCCAGGGACCAGTTATTACGTACTTTTTGTAGCGTCCTTCCAAAGGATAGCACCTTTGTTTTGGCTTAATTTACTTTCATCTTGTTTACACTATTGTATAAGTGAAGCGAATTTAATGCTCTCTGGAGTCCTATTTTTGAGTTGTCAAGGAGGATGAGGCCATCCGCGTATTGCAATATTGTGATCCTAGCATTGCCTATTTTTGGAGAGATTAGATTAGCATTGATAAGTTCCCGGGACATATCTGCTGATTGTAAATTAAACAACATTGAAGCAAGGACGCACCCTTGCTTTAGCCCTTGGTTGGTGTTAATCATCTTAGTTAACGTGGTGTCTGACAGCTTGACCCTCACCCAGGCAGATGTGTATAACGATAGGATAGCGTTGAGGAGGCCGCTGGGAATACCCCACACTTGGAGTTTTCTCCATAAGATACCTCTGTAAACCAGATCGAAAGCAGAAGAATAGTCCACAAAGCATGCGTAAAGAGCTTTTATTTTCAGTTTTTTTGCCTGGTGAACAAGACAGGATAAGGTGATTATGTTATCCAGTGTGGAGGAATTGAGTCCACAGCCAGTTTGGCAGAAAGGAATTATTGCATATGTTGTCGCCCAACCTCTAGATCTTTCAAGAGTGCGGCTGCGCAGGTCTTAGCCTCAATATCCAGTAAGGCTATCAGCCGATAGTTGCAGGGATTCTGTCTGTCGCCCTTTTTAAAAATTGGGTGCAATATTGAACCTCTCCAGCTGTTGGGCACTTGAGGGAGTTTAGTGCAGATTGTAAACAGTGAGGAAAGTATTGCGGACTATACTGACAAGTCTTCTTTGAACAGTTCGGCCATGAGGCCATTTGGACCACGTGCGCCTGAAGATCTTGTTTTGCTTAGTACTTTTTGAATGCTGTTAGTCGTAAGTATGGAGGCACAGGCGTCTGAGTCATCAGTAAGATCTGAGTGTTCAAGCTGAGAGACTCTTGGTTGATTGACTACATAAAGGTTATTTACATGCAAAGACCACATGGCTTCGGTGATGGAGTTGCTCCTTATGACTTCTTGGCTTTTTTTGTTTTTGGTGTATCTCCAATAGGGCTGCCTGATTATGTTTGCTCATGATTGAGTGGAAAAATTGCCAATCCTTTTTCCTCGGCTGATTTTTTTCCTGCCACATCAGTTGCCTATGCTGTTTTATTGCAACTTGGAGTTCCAATGACAGGTTGGCTTTACTTGTTCGTTTCAAGTTTTCTTACGTGTCGTCGTCAGCTTGCGAATGAGCTGTGAACTAGCCAAAATAGTTAGATTTTTATTGATGCTTTTAACTGATGTTGTCTGGGGCCTGTTTGGGGATTAAGTAATTTGTAGATGCTCCTAGTGATGGGAGCCCAGTGAGTTAATAGGTATTTGCCAGTTTGGGCTTGCAGGGACTGTCATGTAGCAGCTTTCCAAGATGCTAGGTTCCGTAGGGTGACGTGGCCCCATTTTATTCTTCATGTTAGATGTAGTGTTTCGTCATTGCAGGAAGCGCCCAGACCTTGTGGCCTTTGCATTTCGGGAGATTAATGTTAAAGGTTGTGCAAAGTGGAAGGTGGTCACTGTCATTTGAGAAATGAACTTTAAAGCCCACAAGGAGATTCGTAAGTTCCACCGCGGCAAAAACGTAGTTGATGATACTTATTCCCCTGAAGGTCTTCAAAAGTTGAGATGATGGTTCTTGATTGTTAGCCAAAATCTGTACGGATTGTAGGCCATGTTTACTTAAAATATTATTATTTGGGGGATTTAGAGGCGGGCGGGTGGTGTTAAATAATCCTAGTTGTCGCAGGTTAAAATCCCCGCAGATTATTATATCATGATTAACGTCATCGCAAAGGATTTGATCCAAATTGTCGCATAGCTGGCGGAGTCTTGTTGGTCGTGCTGAGCCAAAGCTGTTAAAGTACATGTTAATCAGGAGGATTTTAAGGCGGGACGCCGAAGACTTGGTGCTCCTCAGTACGAGCGCTTGAAGCATCTCATCTTGAATTGAAATTGAGTGTGTTTTTATTTTCATATTTAAGTTGAGGTATATTGACAGGCCTCCAGAGGGCCTCCCAAAGATGTTTTTTTTTTTGCTGCGTGACGGATCCCTTGGAAGCCGACAATTGTTAAAGGGGTTAGTGACCACTGGGTATATTATCAAGGGGTTTTATCTCCGCTTTTTTGGCTTTAAAAGCCAAGAAAGCGGAGATAAAATTATCTCCCTATTACCAAGCTGTCGCTAACACCAGTTAGCGACAGCTAATAGGAGATAGCGACCATCATGGGCCCCACTTTGCATGTCAGTGATATTTATCACTAATGATATGCAAAGTGGGCGTGCCAAGATGTTAGCGACTGGAAACAGTCGCTAACATCGCTATCTCCTATTACCAACTTTTGGAGATATTTGCGCTAAGGGTGAATATCTCCAAAAGCTAACACCTGCCCTGAGCAGTTCTTAGCCATGTTATCCAATGGGAGGTGGATAACATGGCTAAGAGCATTTGCTCGATAATGCATGAATATCGCTGACTTTTCAGCGATATTCATGCATTGCGGGCGTTTTTTATCGCATTTGCGATAAACCTTGCTAATAGCAAGGTTTATCTGAGATAAAAATCGCCGATGTGCGGCAATAATTTTTGTCTCTAAACAAGTTAGAGACAAAAATTATCGCTAGTTGTTGATAATATACCCCCATGTTTCTTGGAAACAGAGAACATCAGATGCCAGTAGCAGTGATTTTGCTGTGTTTAAGCTTAGAAGTATTGAAAGCCCAGCTACATTCCACGACAGAAAAGTTATCAGTTGTTGTGGCTCTAATGGGCACTTCTTACGGCTAGGAATAGGCCAAGGCTTCACTCGACAAAATGTGTGGAACTCGTTTCCCTTCAGGTTGTTGTTCAACCCCTGTTTGTCCTGTTACCATTTTCCTGGTCATGCCCCTTGTTGAAGAGTGAAAACAAGATATATTTATGTTATCTGTCTGTGACTGGTGAAGCAGGGGCCTGGTCCCCCTTAGCATACTATAGGGGTGGACTTTTGGGTTTGATGGATCATGTAGCTTTCTTAACAGTGCTGGGTACTTTGGTGCTTGCATTTTTGAGATTCCTATGCCCCATTCCTCGAGGATGGCCTTAGAGTCTAGTATATCTTCTGCTAGTGAAGTTGTTTTTAATGTTAAAAATGTGGCTTCCCTCCCAATGTGGCACTACGGGGTAATTTTAAAATCCACTCTCAACTTGTCACCTGAGGTTAGCCTTGACTGAATAGGAGTAGTCTGAAGTAACCTTAATATGTTGGATCGATTCAGTACATCGTGCCTCCCTTCCGACGGATAGTATGGAAAGAGGGCCAGCTTGGCCGGTTGATCCCCGCCTAGGCACCTTTTAGTATGTCCTTCATTATTATGGTGCGCTAGGGGAAAGTGATTGTTGATAACTGATCTAATCAATTCACACCCTAGCAATGATCTCCGTGGGTCTCCACTTTCTGTTGCATATGGGAAAGCATCTTGTGGGGCTGGAGTCACCACCCATCCTGGGGGTACCTTCGCCCTCTGCGAGTGAATGGAGGGCGCTAGGTGTCGATATGGGGGGCTTTGATCAGTTATGGAGCCTAGGTCTTTCTTGCTTGTGGAATGAACTAATATCTCAGTGAATTGAGTTGTCGTACTTCTGAATCTTTTGTTGTGTTACCACTGTTACAGGGCGAAGGTTCCTTCTGGTCTTGCATAGTTGAGAGTGGGAGCCCCACCAGTTGTGTTCCTGATGTAATGGATTGTGATGCTAGCCTTTGTACCATGGTGGGGGCTGTATTTGGTTTAGGTAGTGTCATTGTCAAGGACAGGGTTGACTGGGGTAAGGAAGCAGGTGGTTCTGCAGTTTGTAATGCATTCTTCAAATTGACACAACCTTTAAACAGTGGATATACGTTAGGCAAGTAGTTGTCTAATTTTATTATCTTGGGTAACCGTCTCGGTGTACGTGCGCGGTACAAATTTTTTAACATAACATTTTTTAACATAACATTGGGTTGAAGCTGGTTTGAAAGACGATCTCTCTCGGCTTTGTTTCTGACCTTCTTTTGCCTTTTTTTTTCATTACTTGGAGATTTTCTGTGTTGGTGACATGGCGATTTTTTGTCCTTCGCCTGATTAGTGCTCCATGGGGGGGTAAGTGAGCCCCCTGATTGCGATTTACTTCCAAGGTGAGCGATTGAAATTTTGCAAGGTCTTGCTTTGGTAGCTTCGCGCCCAGCTGTGAGGTTTTCCCATCGGCTGTCTCCAGTGTGGTAGTCTCTCTTTCCATGTTACGACTAGATTCTTTGTCTGTTGGTTAGTGGTCGAGCCTGCTATGGGTACTACTTAGTTGTTGCTGTAGGGTCAGCTTTATATCCGTTAGCATTAAGTTCAAAGCATCTGGCAAGGTGCATACTTTTTCCGCGATCAAATGGCAAGAAAACAAAGCGCAAGGAGATTCCTTGCCTGCGGCATTTTTTAGCTTCTCATGCAGGGCGCTGACTTTTTCCTCAATCTTTAGTATTAAGGTAGCCAGGGTTTGAATTAGGTGTAGTTGCAATTCCAATTTATCGGACTGACATGTCAGGGCCCTTACTGTATTTGCTAAAGTTTCATTTATAGAAGCCAGTAGAGAGTCTTGTTCATTGATGTTTGTAATATTTTTAGAGACAGATCATATTGGGCTTTCCATAATGCTCGAACTGAGGGGCCGATTATGATGGCGGACGGACCTGAGTCCGTCCGCCACCATAGAGTAGGAGGGACCGTCCGCAGGGGCTGCAGCGGTCCCTCCGTGCAGATTAGGATGTGACCGCCAGGGTGGCGGTCACATCCTCAATCTTTAACATTGCGGCGGGTGCAGCTTCAAGCTGCATCCGCCGCAATGTTAAAAATGCATGCATCGCATTTGTATGCAGCAAGCGGCAGGCACCGCGCGGTGCCTGCCGATTACTGCATACAAATGCAAGGGGGTACCATAGGTACCCCCCATGTGCACCCCCCACCCTCCCTTCACCCAGGGGGCCTGCAACGGGCCCCCGCAGTGAAGCTCCGTATGCTTTTCCACGGCGGAAAATCCGCCGTGGAAAAGCATTTCTTTTCGGGCATCCTAATATGGCTGACGGTGTCTGAGAGACACCGTCACCATATTAGTGCTTTTCCGCCGCAGTTGTAAGCCAACCGCGGCGGAAAAGCTGCGGACTGAAACCAGGACCCACCAGCCATCCTAATGTGGCGGTGGGTCTTTGGTGAGTCCGCAGTGGATTTTCCGCATCCTCCGGGCCGGCGGTGGCTTCCGCTGGCCCGGAGGATGCGGAAAATCCTCCATCATAATCGGCCTCATAGTGTGGAGCTGTGAACTGCTGGGGATTGGAGCTCATGCTGCTCAAGTGCTTGCCTGGACTCTGGAGATTTTATTATACCGGTTCGAGAAGGGACCACGGGCGAGTCCTGGCCGGTGTTAGCTCCCCTTTTGCCGTCTTTAAACATTTCATAGGATGCTTGATCAGTAGGCCAAAGGCTGCAGCTTGTGATAACCTGTTGTCCTGTAACTTATGCGCCTATTTCTTTGGAGCTGTGAATCTGTGCAGACGTGGTTATACAGTTTAGTTTAAGATGGGGTGGTGCCTTCTCCAGGCTATCCTTGAGTGTTTATTAAGTGTGGTTACTTGCACCTGGTTGTGCATACTCTTTGTTGTGGGAGTCGGATTTATGAGAGATATTATACCCGGGGGTCGGGTAGCTGCTGGGCCTCCATTGGGTTCTTTTTTCTCAATTGAGTTGAGGTGTCCAAGGTGTCCAGATGGGCTAGCTGTGTAATATGAGGGGATTTTTTTTTATTTTTTTAAAGTCCATTATTGAGGTTTTTTTAATTTCTGAGGGGCTTCCGCTACTAGTATAGCTGGCCCTCTTACTGTCCATGCATGCCCTTATGATAGATGACTATGTAGGTTTTTATGGGATTACGCAATCTCCGTCTTTGGTAGATTTAGTGGCTACCGAGATCTCCAAGGGTGTTTGGTTTGTCTGATTGAAGCTAAGGTTGGACACACCCCGAGGGGGAGGGATGTGCATGAACCGTCTTGAGTTGTCATCAGCACTTCCACAACTTTAGGTGTTTTTTGTGTTGACCTGCGTGTCTTAGATTTTTGGTCCTTCCATTTTTCGAGAGCGTTAGCTCGCCGTTGGTGGAACACTCTGTGAGATGACTTCCATCCTTGGAGAAAAGGAAGTCCCTCCTTGATGCCTTGTAGTTTGGGCCCTTGACTACTCTGTGGAGGTAGCGATGTCTCTGAGTAGGATGGGCCTCAGGCGAGGGCATTAGAGCTGTCTGATTTAGCCTGATTGACCCTATTTAATCGCACGCTGAGCAGCTGTGCTCCCCTCCAGGTGTCCTTCAGTACTTTCCTAAACAACGATTTCCAGAGCAGGCTGAGAGGTCTGAGTGAAGGGCCAATCCTGATTGTAACCTGATTGTAGCACAGAGTGAGGAGGAGTGCTAGCTCTGCTGATACTCTTTTGCCCCTCTCTACTCCTCTGCAGGGCAGTCTGTGGGGGCTAGTTGTTGGAAGAAGGGGGACTGTCAATGTGACAAGGTAGCAAGTCAACAAATCGGGGCAAGTCAAGGCAATGCCCAAGGGAGTAGCCCAGACAAGTGTCCAACCCAGTGCGATCAAAGAAATGGTCAAAGAAAGGGAGAGCTGGCGGCACTCCGGCTGACCCAGACCCAGCCCTGTTCCAACAGTTCCACTGAGGGGGGGCGGACAAGCGGTCAGATAGAACCGAGGCTCCAGCAAGTGGACTTCCCAGCAGTTGCCCAGCATTGCCACGTTACCTCATCATGCTGGGCCGCAGTAGTCCTCAGTGGCTGCTGCTGGTGGCGGCCGTTAACTGGCGCCAGTGGGGGATCACAGGCAAGTGACAAGTGAAGCTGCGGGGGTGCAGGCGAGCCTGTCTGGCGCTCTACCTGCTCAAGCTGCCTTCAAGCCTTCACAGTCTCCACAGTTGCGGCACAGTTGCGGCTCTGCCAACCGGGAAACTGAAGAACCGTTGTTTAACCCAGCGGCGTCAGGGACACGCCTAAGATCTTCGAGTTCACCTGTATTGGTATTCAAAGACACGCAATACTTCTGGATGGCGTCAGAGACCCAAGTTTATTAGCTGCAGCTAGTAACAGTGATCCTAGAAATACATCACGGTGTAAATTCTCAGGAGACTGCTCATTTTACTAAGGCGAGACGTCTCCTTTTAACCCAATATTTACATTATAAATGTACACCCACTGCACAAAATTTTAGCCAATAAGATACATTTTCAAACAAAGTATCACATAGCAAAAACTCAATTTACAGTTTCCCAACCCAAAAGTTAATTATTAAGAATGTCCCAAATTCAATCTCCACAAGCCGGACAAACCTATAATTGAAAGCATAACCCATGTAATGAAGAAACATAAAAAAGAAACAGTAACAGATGCTGAACAAGATAAAGCATGTGCAAGGAAACTAAAAAGTTAAGGATGTCCTGATCATTGATTGGCAATTTCGGATAAAATTCGATCAGGGAAATTGGCTTTGCGAGGTCAGTTTCAGGTGAAGAGGTCAGTTTCTTACAGTTCATTTCAGAGTCAAAAAGAAACCTAGTTAATGTATACATGAACTAAGAAGGCCAGGCCACTTCGTTCGCCAGGTTACCTTTACAGGCCTACGTGAGGCCAACACAAAATGGTGGCACAGAACAAAATGGAGTCAGACTCGAGAATTACAGAACCTCAGACCCTCCTTTTGCCATTATGTAGGCAATAACCTAAGACTCATGTTAATCTGAATCTAGGTCTATATCAATATTCATTAGGTCATCAAAGTGTTGCTGTAGCATCATTTTATTATTCTCTACTTCTCTCGGGACAGGTCTCCGGACACACATAGTAGCACAAAGACTACAAATGGCGGGACCACACTGGATGCAAAGACAACAAGAGAAAAAGATGGCTAAAACCATACCAAGGAATGTCAGAAACCTCCATCCCGACTTAGACAGCAGTCCCCAAAACCATCCCGTCAATGACCAGTCTCCTTCGTCTACATGGATAGACTCAGAGATCTTATGCGACCTAGAGATGGCTTGGTACACTGTAGGGGCATTATTTGGTATGTAAACACAGCAACTAGATCCAATCAATTTCCATACTCCTCCTCGATCTGCAAGTATGATGTCTAATACCATATGGTTCTGCAAAGTCATAAGGCGGTCCGCTTGAAGCTCAGCTGCAACATTACTAAGAGCACCTGCTGTCTCATTAATAGTAGCTTCAACAACGCGGACAAGCCGTCGAATATGCCTACTATTGATCATAGGACCCCAAAAGGGCAGGAAGCCCTTGAAGAAATCTCCTACTTCATGTGCTGCAGTGTCTTCCTGATTGAAGACACCTCTTCCATATCTCGTTCTATGATAGTCTGAGGCAGTAGTGTATGTAGGGGGAAGCAAAAACGCCACATAACATATTCCTGAAAAATCAGGTGGCAAGCATGTGTAGGCTCTGTCATGACAAACAAAATATGTGCCTTTAGCTGGCACAAATGGTGGAGAAGTCCGGGATGAATAGACATAGGTTTGAGCACAGACACTCTTACCTAGCTGAGCTTTCGGATTCCGACCAGTACCTTGCAGACAAGAATGGCCTCGGTGGGGTACAATCCAAATAGGGGGATACCTTTTTCGTCTCTCCTTCTCTGTCAAGCTGGTACTATATCCAGTCACTTTCCAACCAACATAAGCCTGCACCTCATCCTCAGGGATAGTATTATATGCATCAATATCTCGGATCATAGCTACTATTCCCTTTTATGAAGGCACTATTGCTGGAGTTATCTTTAAGGGAACGTAAGGGGAGAACCTCATTTGCATAGATAAACATGGTCTTGAAAAGCCCACACAGACCCATTAAAAGAAAAAGGCAAAACCAAATATGGCATACCTTTATCTGTCGTATGAGGCATGAGATCACAAACCCAACAATTAGTGGTATTTACTACTAACTGATGCTGATGCAACAACTGTATGAACGAGTTGTTGACAAATTCTGATCTCCTTGTTTGCTCATGTTCAGGCAACGTATAAAACTGATGCAAAGAAACAGTAGTGAAAGAAAGCATAGGTTGAGAGGTGGGTGCAGATGTCTGTTGTGTAACATAGATAATCCAACCCACACAAGCTAATGTGATACTTAAAAACATCAAAAAGCACAATATTATAAAACATTTGCTACATATCAATGTACAAAATCTTGTCTTAAGATCTATTCTCTCAACATCTCTTTCAGTTACAACAGACTCCATCGTCTAACATGCTGCTCGCGGCAATTTTCCTTCTTCACTCAAGTGTGCTTCCAGGCGTCCTAGACGTCCCTAGAACTGCAGACCTTTCGTCAATATGCGGGCCACCCCTTAAGTCTTATACCGCGACCCTGCAGCTGAACCCGGATGGTGGCTCAAAAAAGAAAAAGAAAAATAGTCTAATTCACAAAAAAATTTACATTTTATTTGTCCTTTTTAGACCTTAAGTTGTATCGTTCTTTACCAGGCACAGTTTGATCCTGAAAGAGTGTCTCTGGATGCGTAGTATCAAATCTCAAACACAGCGGCACAGCTTCTTACAAGACTTCATTATCCGCACGTTCTGACTGAGTCCGTTCCAGGTGGGCATTGCTAAAAGGTACAAATCTTGGAACCCTTTCAATCTCGGAATCGGCAACACCTTCCCGGACCCACTTATCGTACGGTAAGGGCAAAGGTATCTTCTTGCAATGGGAACCATGTACCCAATTTTTCTTGCCGAACACCTTAATAGCAGTCCGAGTTGATAACAGGACTTGGTATGGACCGGTCCATCTTGGTTCTAAGTTCTTTGACCTCTGCAAATTCCTGGTTAGAATCCAGTCGCCAGGTTGAAGCGTGTGGCCTGCGTCTACAGAAACTGAAGGCAAAGTGTCATGGACCTGTTGGTGAAGAACACGCAATTTAGCAGTCAAATCATGTAAGTAGTTAACCAACATAGGGTACTCGATATCACTGTACTTCTTAGGCCTCGGCACACCCCAGACATTCCCCAGGCGTCCAAAAATTATCTTGTATGGGCTAAGTCCCACGCGAGAATGTACTGTCGTTCTCGTGGACAAAAGTGCCAATAGTAAGGCATCGGGCGATGTAAGACCAGAGCTCGCTTGCACCTTCGCCAACTTCAGCTTCAGAGTGCCATTATAGAACTCGACCAGGCCTGCTGACTGGGGGTGATTTACAGCGTGAAATTTCTGTTTAATACCCAGACCCGCACATACTTTCTTCATAATCTGACCCACAAATTCACTTCCATTATCACTCCATACCATCCTCAGCAAGCCATATCTGGGAAAAAATACTTTGAGCAAAACCTTGGCTGTAGACAAAGCAGTATTATCCTTTAGGGGGTAGGCCTCTATCCATCTGGAATAGGCACAAACAACTATAAGAACATACTTCAAGTTATTGCATCTTTCCATATGAATGTAGTCTATCTGCAACACCTCGAATGGATGCGTTGGAGGAGCAAAATGACCCGCTGGAGTAGTGGTTCTCTTTCCAGGATTATGCATCAAGCAAATCATGCAGTGTTTAACCAAATTCTCAGCACACTTAGGAATTCCACCATTCTGCCATACTGGAGACAACAACTTACATATCCCTTTTGAACTAATGTGAGCCAGCCCATGAGCCATAGTAACCAACGGGAGCACATATGCATCCGGTAACAACCATCGCCGGTGCTCTGACAACTCAACCCAACAGCCTGTTGAATCCAACATTCCCGTACTCTCTCTCCACATACTCAATTCTTTCTCAGTAGCTTCCGCCTGAATCATCTTCACACTTTCTGTTGTATCTTCACACATTCCTTCTTCCACAACCCATCTGGCAGGACCTGCAACATACATCCGACTCGTCACATCTTTCACTGTTTTTCTCGCTACTTCATCTGCAAACGCATTCCCTCGACCCACATCATCCGTAACCTTCTTATGCGCACTACACTTTACTATCGCAATTTGGGTCGGCAAAGTAAGTAATTCAAGAAGTTCACTCACTAATTGTCAATGCTGAATTTTTGTCCCATGGGAAGTAAGAAATCCTCTCTCTTTCCACAAACGACCAAAGCTGTGAGCCACGCCAAATGCATATTGGCTATCAGTAAAAACATTCACTCTCTTTCCTTTTGACAAGACACACGCTCTAGTCAATGCTATCAACTCCGCTGCCAGTGCTGAATTCTGTGCAATACGTGCTGTTTCGCCAATCGTGTGCAAAGTTGTGACAGCATATGCTGCAGTCATCTCTCCATTAGGAAGGTTAAAGCATGAACCATCTACCCATAGGGTACCATCAGGATTCGAAAGAGGAATATCTTTCAGATCAACTCTACCCTTCATTTCCTCCTCTGTCCGGAGAAAACAGCCATGTTGTTCCTGAACATCTGTCTCTACAAAAATTGGCAACAATGTAGCTGGATTCAATGTGTTGCACCGCTTGATGTGCACATGACTAGCCAAAAGCGTCAACTCATAACCTGACAAACGTGCACTGGTAAGATGTTGAGTCTTTGTTCTGTTCAATAGGGTATCCACTGCATGCAATCAATGTATTATCCAATACCAAACCAGCAGACTGTCGAATAGAAACAGCCGCTGCCGCTGTAGCTCTTAGACAACTAGGCAATGCCCTAGCTACCGGATCTAAAGTGGCTGAAAAATACGCACATGGGCGCTGCTTGTCTCCAAATTGTTGCGTCAATACTGACAACGCACAACCTTCTCTCTCGTGTACATAAAATGTAAAAGGTTTACTGTAGTCTGGGGTACCCAACACCGGAGCAGAACACAATGCATCACGCAATTCAGAAAAACTCTTCTGACATTCGTCAGACCAAGGAAGAGGGTGTGGTGTGTTTTTAAGAGTAAGTGCCAACAAAGGTTTCGCTAACAAAGAAAAATTTGGAATCCTCTGTCTACAATATGAGGTGATACCTAAGAAGGCACGCACCTGGGGTGAATGTATGACATTGTTCTACATTCTGTCCATCAACCGTGTTTTTTTTGCAATTTTCACCCCGAGTGGGCTGGGTATGCTCAGACGTGAGCCCCAGGCTCTCCATACAACTGGAGTCAAGCTATCCAGGCTGATGAAGGCTGATAGCCAGAAACCGGTCCTTGGATGCTTGATTCCGGTCTGGGAAAGACATGGCTTGGTAGTTCGGACTGGACTGTTCCCATGAGGCACAGGGTCAGAGCTGATTTGCATATAGCCAGTGTCTAACCCAGGGTGGTGTGGAGTGCAAAAAAACGATTGATTTAGGCCCAGATCCTTGTACTGGGGTGAATGTATGACATTGTTCTGCATTCTGTCCATCAACCGTGTTTTTTTGCAATTTTCACCCCGAGTGGGCTGGGTATGCTCAGACGTGAGTCCCAGGCTCTCCACACCACTGGAGTCAAGCTATCCAGGCTGATGAAGGCTGATAGCCAGAAACCGGTCCTTGGATGCTTGATTCCGGTCTGGGAAAGACATGGCTTGGTAGTTCAGAATGGACTGTTCCCATGAGGCACAGGGTCAGAGCTGATTTGCATATAGCCAGTGTCTAACCCAGGGTGGCATGGAGTGCAAAAAAACAATGGATTTAGGCCCAGATCCTTGTACTGGGGTGAATGTATGACATTGTTCTACATTCTGTCCATCAACCGTGTTTTTTTGCAATTTTCACCCCGAGTGGGCTGGGTATGCTCAGACGTGAGTCCCAGGTTCTCCACACCACTGGAGTCAAGCTATCCAGGCTGATGAACATTGATAGCCAGAAACCGGTCCTTGGATGCTTGATTCCGGTCTGGGAAAGACATGGCTTGGTAGTTCGGACTGGACTGTTCCCATGAGGCACAGGGTCAGAGCTGATTTGCATATAGCCAGTGTCTAACCCAGGGTGGTGTGGAGTGCAAAAAAACGATGGATTTAGGCCCAGATCCTTGTACTGGGGTGAATGTATAACATTGTTCTACATTCTGTCCAACAACCGTGTTTTTTTGCAATTTTCACCCCGAGTGGGCTGGGTATGCTCAGACGTGAGTCCCAGGCTCTCCACACCACTGGAGTCAAGCTATCCAGGCTGATGAAGGTTGATAGCCAGAAACCGGTCCTTGGATGCTTGATTCCGGTCTGGGAAAGACATGGCTTGGTAGTTCGGACTGGACTGTTCCCATGAGGCACAGGGTCAGAGCTGATTTGCATATAGCCAGTGTCTAACCCAGGGTGGTGTGGAGTGCAAAAAAACGATGGATTTAGGCCCAGATCCTTGTACTGGCGTGAATGTATGACATTGTTCTACATTCTGTCCATCAACCGTGTTTTTTTGCAATTTTCACCCCGAGTGGGCTGGGTATGCTCAGACGTGAGTCCCAGGCTCTCCACACCACCGGAGTCAAGCTATCCAGGCTGATGAAGGCTGATAGCCAGAAACCGGTCCTTGGATGCTTGATTCCGGTCTGGGAAAGACATGGCTTGGTAGTTCGGACTGGACTGTTCCCATGAGGCACAGGGTCAGAGCTGATTTGCATATAGCCAGTGTCTAACCCAGGGTGGTGTGGAGTGCAAACAAACAATGGATTTAGGCCCAGATCCTTGTACTGGGGTGAATGTATGACATTGTTCTACATTCTGTCCATCAACCGTGTTTTTTTGCAATTTTCACGCCAGGTGGGCTGGGTGTGCTCAGACCTGAGTCCCAGGCTCTCCACACCACTGGAGTCAAGCTATCCAGGCTGATGAAGGCTGATAACCAGAAACCGGTCCTTGGATGCTTGATTCCGGTCTGGGAAAGACATGGCTCGGTAGTTCAGAATGGACTGTCCCCATGAGGCACAGGGTCAGAGCTGATTTGCATATAGCCAGTGGCTAACCCAGGGTGGTGTGGAGTGCAAAAAAACGATGGATTTAGGCCCAGATCCTTGTACTGGGGTGAATGTATGACATTGTTCTACATTCTGTCCATCAACCGTGTTTTTTTGCAATTTTCACCCCAAGTGGGCTAGGTATGCTCAGACGTGAGTCCCAGGCTCTCCACACCACTGGAGCAAGCTATCCAGGCTGATGAAGGCTGATAGCCAGAAACCGGTCCTTGGATGCTTGATTCCGGTCTGGGAAAGACATGGCTTGGTAGTTCGGACTGGACTGTTCCCATGAGGCACAGGGTCAGAGCTGATTTGCATATAGCCAGTGTCTAACCCAGGGTGGTGTGGAGTGCAAAAAAACGATGGATTTAGGCCCAGATCCTTGTACTGGGGTGAATGTATGACATTGTTCTACATTCTGTCCATCAACCGTGCATTTTTGCAATTTTCACCCCGAGTGGGCTGGGTATGCTCAGACGTGAGTCCCAGGCTCTCCACACCACTGGAGTCAAGCTATCCAGGCTGATGAAGGCTGATAGCCAGAAACCGGTCCTTGGATGCTTGATTCCGGTCTGGGAAAGACATGGCTTGGTAGTTCGGACTGGACTGTTCCCATGAGGCACAGGGTCAGAGCTGATTTGCATATAGCCAGTGTCTAACCC
The DNA here is from genome assembly GCF_964261635.1 of Lissotriton helveticus. NCBI lineage: Eukaryota > Metazoa > Chordata > Amphibia > Caudata > Salamandridae > Lissotriton > Lissotriton helveticus. The sequence continues at coordinate 42,582,243 of NC_136068.1, forward strand.
AGGGTGGCATGGAGTGCAAAAAAACGATGGATTTAGGCCCAGATCCTTGTACTGGGGTGAATGTATGACATTGTTCTACATTCTGTCCATCAACCGTGTTTTTTTGCAATTTTCACGCCGAGTGGGCTGGGTGTGCTCAGACCTGAGTCCCAGGCTCTCCACACCACTGGAGTCAAGCTATCCAGGCTGACGAAGGCTGATAGCCAGAAACCGGTCCTTGGATGCTTGATTCCGGTCTGGGAAAGACATGGCTTGGTAGTTCAGAATGGACTGTTCCCATGAGGCACAGGGTCAGAGCTGATTTGCATATAGCCAGTGGCTAACCCAGGGTGGTGTGGAGTGCAAAAAAACGATGGATTTAGGCCCAGATCCTTGTACTGGGGTGAATGTATGACATTGTTCTACATTCTGTCCATCAACCGTGTTTTTTTGCAATTTTCACCCCAAGTGGGCTAGGTATGCTCAGACGTGAGTCCCAGGCTCTCCACACCACCGGAGTCAAGCTATCCAGGCTGATGAAGGCTGATAGCCAGAAACCGGTCCTTGGATGCTTGATTCCGGTCTGGGAAAGACATGGCTTGGTAGTTCGGACTGGACTGTTCCCATGAGGCACAGGGTCAGAGCTGATTTGCATATAGCCAGTGTCTAACCCAGGGTGGTGTGGAGTGCAAACAAACAATGGATTTAGGCCCAGATCCTTGTACTGGGGTGAATGTATGACATTGTTCTACATTCTGTCCATCAACCGTGTTTTTTTGCAATTTTCACGCCGAGTGGGCTGGGTGTGCTCAGACCTGAGTCCCAGGCTCTTCACACCACTGGAGTCAAGCTATCCAGGCTGATGAAGGCTGATAGCCAGAAACCGGTCCTTGGATGCTTGATTCCGGTCTGGGAAAGACATGGCTTGGTAGTTCAGAATGGACTGTTCCCATGAGGCACAGGGTCAGAGCTGATTTGCATATAACCAGTGGCTAACCCAGGGTGGTGTGGAGTGCAAAAAAACGATGGATTTAGGCCCAGATCCTTGTACTGGGGTGAATGTATGACATTGTTCTACATTCTGTCCATCAACCATGTTTTTTTGCAATTTTCACCCCAAGTGGGCTAGGTATGCTCAGACGTGAGTCCCAGGCTCTCCACACCACTGGAGCAAGCTATCCAGGCTGATGAAGGCTGATAGCCAGAAACCGGTCCTTGGATGCTTGATTCCGGTCTGGGAAAGACATGGCTTGGTAGTTCGGACTGGACTGTTCCCATGAGGCACAGGGTCAGAGCTGATTTGCATATAGCCAGTGTCTAACCCAGGGTGGTGTGGAGTGCAAAAAAACGATGGATTTAAGCCCAGATCCTTGTACTGGGGTGAATGTATGACATTGTTCTACATTCTGTCCATCAACCGTGCATTTTTGCAATTTTCACCCCGAGTGGGCTGGGTATGCTCAGACGTGAGTCCCAGGCTCTCCACACCACTGGAGTCAAGCTATCCAGGCTGATGAAGGCTGATAGCCAGAAACCGGTCCTTGGATGCTTGATTCCGGTCTGGGAAAGACATGGCTTGGTAGTTCGGACTGGACTGTTCCCATGAGGCACAGGGTCAGAGCTGATTTGCATATAGCCAGTGTCTAACCCAGGGTGGCATGGAGTGCAAAAAAACGATGGATTTAGGCCCAGATCCTTGTACTGGGGTGAATGTATGACATTGTTCTACATTCTGTCCATCAACCGTGTTTTTTTGCAATTTTCACGCCGAGTGGGCTGGGTGTGCTCAGACCTGAGTCCCAGGCTCTCCACACCACTGGAGTCAAGCTATCCAGGCTGATGAAGGCTGATAGCCAGAAACCGGTCCTTGGTTGCTTGATTCCGGTCTGGGAAAGACATGGCTTGGTAGTTCAGAATGGACTGTTCCCATGAGGCACAGGGTCAGAGCTGATTTGCATATAGCCAGTGGCTAACCCAGGGTGGTGTGGAGTGCAAAAAAACGATGGATTTAGGCCCAGATCCTTGTACTGGGGTGAATGTATGACATTGTTCTACATTCTGTCCATCAACCGTGTTTTTTTGCAATTTTCACCCCAAGTGGGCTAGGTATGCTCAGACGTGAGTCCCAGGCTCTCCACACCACTGGAGCAAGCTATCCAGGCTGATGAAGGCTGATAGCCAGAAACCGGTCCTTGGATGCTTGATTCCGGTCTGGGAAAGACATGGCTTGGTAGTTCGGACTGGACTGTTCCCATGAGGCACAGGGTCAGAGCTGATTTGCATATAGCCAGTGTCTAACCCAGGGTGGCATGGAGTGCAAAAAAACGATGGATTTAGGCCCAGATCCTTGTACTGGGGTGAATGTATGACATTGTTCTACATTCTGTCCATCAACCGTGTTTTTTTGCAATTTTCACCCCGAGTGGGCTGGGTATGCTCAGACGTGAGTCCCAGGCTCTCCACACCACTGGAGTCAAGCTATCCAGGCTGATGAAGATTGATAGCCAGAAACCGGTCCTTGGATGCTTGATTCCGGTCTGGGAAAGACATGGCTTGGTAGTTCGGACTGGACTGTTCCCATGAGGCACAGGGTCAGAGCTGATTTGCATATAGCCAGTGTCTAACCCAGGGTGGTGTGGAGTGCAAAAAAACGATGGATTTAGGCCCAGATCCTTGTACTGGGGTGAATGTATTACATTGTTCTACATTCTGTCCATCAACCGTGCATGTTTGCAATTTTCACCCCGAGTGGGCTGGGTATGCTCAGACGTGAGTCCCAGGCTCTCCACACCACTGGAGTCAAGCTATCCAGGCTGATGAAGGCTGATAGCCAGAAACCGGTCCTTGGATGCTTGATTCCGGTCTGGGAAAGACATGGCTTGGTAGTTCGGACTGGACTGTTCCCATGAGGCACAGGGTCAGAGCTGATTTGCATATAGCCAGTGTCTAACCCAGGGTGGTGTGGAGTGCAAAAAAACGATGGATTTAGGCCCAGATCCTTGTACTGGGGTGAATGTATGACATTGTTCTGCATTCTGTCCATCAACCGTGTTTTTTTGCAATTTTCACCCCGAGTGGGCTGGGTGTGCTCAGACGTGAGTCCCAGGCTCTCCACACCACTGGAGTCAAGCTATCCAGGCTGATGTAGGCTGATAGCCATAAACCGGTCCTTGGATGCTTGATTCCGGTCTGGGAAAGACATGGCTTGGTAGTTCGGACTGGACTGTTCCCATGAGGCACAGGGTCAGAGCTGATTTGCATATAGCCAGTGTCTAACCCAGGGTGGTGTGGAGTGCAAACAAACAATGGATTTAGGCCCAGATCCTTGTACTGGGGTGAATGTATGACATTGTTCTACATTCTGTCCATCAACCGTGTTTTTTTGCAATTTTCACGCCGAGTGGGCTGGGTGTGCTCAGACCTGAGTCCCAGGCTCTCCACACCACTGGAGTCAAGCTATCCAGGCTGATGAAGGCTGATAGCCAGAAACCGGTCCTTGGATGCTTGATTCCGGTCTGGGAAAGACATGGCTTGGTAGTTCAGAATGGACTGTTCCCATGAGGCACAGGGTCAGAGCTGATTTGCATATAGCCAGTGGCTAACCCAGGGTGGTGTGGAGTGCAAAAAAACGATGGATTTAGGCCCAGATCCTTGTACTGGGGTGAATGTATGACATTGTTCTACATTCTGTTCATCAACCGTGTTTTTGTGCAATTTTCACCCCAAGTGGGCTAGGTATGCTCAGACGTGAGTCCCAGTCTCTCCACACCACTGGAGCAAGCTATCCAGGCTGATGAAGGCTGATAGCCAGAAACCGGTCCTTGGATGCTTGATTCCGGTCTGGGAAAGACATGGCTTGGTAGTTCGGACTGGACTGTTCCCATGAGGCACAGGGTCAGAGCTGATTTGCATATAGCCAGTGTCTAACCCAGGGTGGTGTGGAGTGCAAAAAAAAGATGGATTTAGGCCCAGATCCTTGTACTGGGGTGAATGTATGACATTGTTCTACATTCTGTCCATCAACCGTGTTTTTTTGCAATTTTCACCCCGAGTGGGCTGGGTATGCTCAGACGTGAGTCCCAGGCTCTCCACACCACTGGAGTCAAGCTATCCAGGCTGATGAAGGCTGATAGCCAGAAACCGGTCCTTGGATGCTTGATTCCGGTCTGGGAAAGACATGGCTTGGTAGTTCGGACTGGACTGTTCCCATGAGGCACAGGGTCAGAGCTGATTTGCATATAGCCAGTGTCTAACCCAGGGTGGTGTGGAGTGAAAAAAAACGATGGATTTAGGCCCAGATCCTTGTACTGGGGTGAATGTATGACATTGTTCTGCATTCTGTCCATCAACCGTGTTTTTTTGCAATTTTCACCCCGAGTGGGCTGGGTATGCTCAGACGTGAGTCCCAGGCTCTCCACACCACCGGAGTCAAGCTATCCAGGCTGATGAAGGCTGATAGCCAGAAACCGGTCCTTGGATGCTTGATTCCGGTCTGGGAAAGACATGGCTTGGTAGTTCGGACTGGACTGTTCCCATGAGGCACAGGGTCAGAGCTGATTTGCATATAGCCAGTGTCTAACCCAGGGTGGTGTGGAGTGCAAACAAACGATGGATTTAGGCCCAGATCCTTGTACTGGGGTGAATGTATGACATTGTTCTACATTCTGTCCATCAACCGTGTTTTTTTGCAATTTTCACCCCGAGTGGGCTGGGTGTGCTCAGACGTGAGTCCCAGGCTCTCCACACCACTGGAGTCAAGCTATCCAGGCTGATGAAGGCTGATAGCCAGAAACCGGTCCTTGGATGCTTGATTCCGGTCTGGGAAAGACATGGCTTGGTAGTTCGGACTGGACTGTTCCCATGAGGCACAGGGTCAGAGCTTATTTGCATATAGCCAGTGGCTAACCCAGGGTGGTGTGGAGTGCAAACAAACAATGGATTTAGGCCCAGATCCTTGTACTGGGGTGAATGAATGACATTGTTCTACATTCTGTCCATCAACCGTGTTTTTTTGCAATTTTCACCCCGAGTGGGCTGGGTATGCTCAGACGTGAGTCCCAGGCTCTCCACACCACTGGAGTCAAGCTATCCAGGCTGATGAAGGCTGATAGCCAGAAACCGGTCCTTGGATGCTTGATTCCGGTCTGGGAAAGACATGGCTTGGTAGTTCGGACTGGACTGTTCCCATGAGGCACAGGGTCAGAGCTGATTTGCATATAGCCAGTGTCTAACCCAGGGTGGTGTGGAGTGCAAAAAAACGATGGATTTAGGCCCAGATCCTTGTACTGGGGTGAATGTATGACATTGTTCTACATTCTGTCCATCAACCGTGTTTTTTTGCAATTTTCACCCCGATTGGGCTGGGTATGCTCATACGTGAGTCCCAGGCTCTCCACACCACTGGAGTCAAGCTATCCAGGCTGAGAGCCAGAAACCGGTCCTTGGATGCTTGATTCCGGTCTGGGAAAGACATGGCTTGGTAGTTCGGACTGGACTGTTCCCATGAGGCACAGGGTCAGAGCTGATTTGCATATAGCCAGTGTCTAACCCAGGGTGGTGTGGAGTGCAAAAAAATGATGGATTTAGGCCCAGATCCTTGTACTGGGGTGAATGTATGATATTGTTCGACATTCTGTCCATCAACCGTGTTTTTTTGTAATTTTCACCCCGAGTGGGCTGGGTATGCTCAGACGTGAGCCCCAGGCTCTCCATACCACTGGAGTCAAGCTATCCAGGCTGATGAAGGCTGATAGCCAGAAACCGGTCCTTGGATGCTTGATTCCGGTCTGGGAAAGACATGGCTTGGTAGTTCGGACTGGACTGTTCCCATGAGGCACAGGGTCAGAGCTGATTTGCATATAGCCAGTGTCTAACCCAGGGTGGTGTGGAGTGCAAACAAACGATGGATTTAGGCCCAGATCCTTGTACTGGGGTGAATGTATGACATTGTTCTACATTCTGTCCATCAACCGTGTTTTTTTGCAATTTTCACCCCGAGTGGGCTGGGTGTGCTCAGACGTGAGTCCCAGGCTCTCCACACCACTGGAGTCAAGCTATCCAGGCTGATGAAGGCTGATAGCCAGAAACCGGTCCTTGGATGCTTGATTCCGGTCTGGGAAAGACATGGCTTGGTAGTTCGGAATGGACTGTTCCCATGAGGCACAGGGTCAGAGCTTATTTGCATATAGCCAGTGGCTAACCCAGGGTGGTGTGGAGTGCAAAAAAACGATGGATTTAGGCCCAGATCCTTGTACTGGGGTGAATGTATGACATTGTTCTACATTCTGTCCATCAACCGTGTTTTTTTGCAATTTTCACCCCGATTGGGCTGGGTATGCTCAGACGTGAGTCCCAGGCTCTCCACACCACTGGAGTCAAGCTATCCAGGCTGATGAAGGCTGATAGCCAGAAACCGGTCCTTGGATGCTTGATTCCGGTCTGGGAAAGACATGGCTTGGTAGTTCGGACTGGACTGTTCCCATGAGGCACAGGGTCAGAGCTGATTTGCATATAGCCAGTGTCTAACCCAGGTTGGTGTGGTGTGCTAAAAAACAATGGATTTAGGCCCAGATCCTTGTACTGGGGTGAATGTATGATATTGTTCTACATTCTGTCCATCAACCGTGTTTTTTTGCAATTTTCACCCCGAGTGGGCTGGGTATGCTCAGACGTGAGACCCAGGCTCTCCACACCACTGGAGTCAAGCTATCCAGGCTGATCAAGGCTGATAGCCAGAAACCGGTCCTTGGATGCTTGATTCCGGTCTGGGAAAGACATGGCTTGGTAGTTCGGACTGGACTGTTCCCATGAGGCACAGGGTCAGAGCTGATTTGCATATAGCCAGTGTCTAACCCAGGTTGGTGTGGAGTGCTAAAAAACAATGGATTTAGGCCCAGATCCTTGTACTGGGGTAAATGTATGACATTGTTCTACATTCTGTCCATCAACCGTGTTTTTTTGCAATTTTCACCCCGAGTGGGCTGGGTATGCTCAGACGTGAGACCCAGGCTCTCCACACCACTGGAGTCAAGCTATCCAGGCTGAGAGCCAGAAACCGGTCCTTGGATGCTTGATTCCGGTCTGGGAAAGACATGGCTTGGTAGTTCGGACTGGACTGTTCCCATGAGGCACAGGGTCAGAGCTGATTTGCATATAGCCAGTGTCTAACCCAGGGTGGTGTGGAGTGCAAAAAAATGATGGATTTAGGCCCAGATCCTTGTACTGGGGTGAATGTATGATATTGTTCGACATTCTGTCCATCAACCGTGTTTTTTTGCAATTTTCACCCCGAGTGGGCTGGGTATGCTCAGACGTGAGCCCCAGGCTCTCCATACCACTGGAGTCAAGCTATCCAGGCTGATGAAGGCTGATAGCCAGAAACCGGTCCTTGGATGCTTGATTCCGGTCTGGGAAAGACATGGCTTGGTAGTTCGGACTGGACTGTTCCCATGAGGCACAGGGTCAGAGCTGATTTGCATATAGCCAGTGTCTAACCCAGGGTGGTGTGGAGTGCAAACAAACGATGGATTTAGGCCCAGATCCTTGTACTGGGGTGAATGTATGACATTGTTCTACATTCTGTCCATCAACCGTGTTTTTTTGCAATTTTCACCCCGAGTGGGCTGGGTGTGCTCAGACGTGAGTCCCAGGCTCTCCACACCACTGGAGTCAAGCTATCCAGGCTGATGAAGGCTGATAGCCAGAAACCGGTCCTTGGATGCTTGATTCCGGTCTGGGAAAGACATGGCTTGGTAGTTCGGAATGGACTGTTCCCATGAGGCACAGGGTCAGAGCTTATTTGCATATAGCCAGTGGCTAACCCAGGGTGGTGTGGAGTGCAAACAAACAATGGATTTAGGCCCAGATCCTTGTACTGGGGTGAATGAATGACATTGTTCTACATTCTGTCCATCAACCGTGTTTTTTTGCAATTTTCACCCCGAGTGGGCTGGGTATGCTCAGACGTGAGTCCCAGGCTCTCCACACCACTGGAGTCAAGCTATCCAGGCTGATGAAGGCTGATAGCCAGAAACCGGTCCTTGGATGCTTGATTCCGGTCTGGGAAAGACATGGCTTGGTAGTTCGGAATGGACTGTTCCCATGAGGCACAGGGTCAGAGCTGATTTGCATATAGCCAGTGGCTAACCCAGGGTGGTGTGGAGTGCAAAAAAACGATGGATTTAGGCCCAGATCCTTGTACTGGGGTGAATGTATGACATTGTTCTACATTCTGTCCATCAACCGTGTTTTTTTGGAATTTTCACCCCGATTGGGCTGGGTATACTCATACGTGAGTCCCAGGCTCTCCACACCACTGGAGTCAAGCTATCCAGGCTGATCAAGGCTGATAGCCAGAAACCAGTCCTTGGATGCTTGATTCCGGTCTGGGAAAGACATGGCTTGGTAGTTCGGACTGGACTGTTCCCATGAGGCACAGGGTCAGAGCTGATTTGCATATAGCCAGTGTCTAACCCAGGTTGGTGTGGAGTGCTAAAAAACAATGGATTTAGGCCCAGATCCTTGTACTGGGGTAAATGTATGACATTGTTCTACATTCTGTCCATCAACCGTGTTTTTTTGCAATTTTCACCCCGAGTGGGCTGGGTATGCTCAGACGTGAGACCCAGGCTCTCCACACCACTGGAGTCAAGCTATCCAGGCTGAGAGCCAGAAACCGGTCCTTGGATGCTTGATTCCGGTCTGGGAAAGACATGGCTTGGTAGTTCGGACTGGACTGTTCCCATGAGGCACAGGGTCAGAGCTGATTTGCATATAGCCAGTGTCTAACCCAGGGTGGTGTGGAGTGCAAAAAAACGATGGATTTAGGCCCAGATCCTTGTACTGGGGTGAATGTATGATATTGTTCGACATTCTGTCCTTCAACCGTGTTTTTTTGCAATTTTCACCCCGAGTGGGCTGGGTATCCTCAGACGTGAGCCCCAGGCTCTCCATACCACTGGAGTCAAGCTATCCAGGCTGATGAAGGCTGATAGCCAGAAACCGGTCCTTGGATGCTTGATTCCGGTCTGGGAAAGACATGGCTTGGTAGTTCGGACTGGACTGTTCCCATGAGGCACAGGGTCAGAGCTGATTTGCATATAGCCAGTGTCTAACCCAGGGTGGTGTGGAGTGCAAAAAAACGATGGATTTAGGCCCAGATCCTTGTAGTGGGGTGAATGTATGACATTGTTCTACATTCTGTCCATCAACCGTGTTTTTTTGCAATTTTCACCCCGAGTGGGCTGGGTATGCTCAGACGTGAGTCCTAGGCTCTCCACACCACTGGAGTCAAGCTATCCAGGCTGATGAAGGCTGATAGCCAGAAACCGGTCCTTGGATGCTTGATTCCGGTCTGGGAAAGACATGGCTTGGTAGTTCGGACTGGACTGTTCCCATGAGGCACAGGGTCAGAGCTGATTTGCATATAGCCAGTGTCTAACCCAGGGTGGTGTGGAGTGCAAAAAAACGATGGATTTAGGCCCAGATCCTTGTACTGGGGTGAATGTATGATATTGTTCGACATTCTGTCCATCAACAGTGTTTTTTTGCAATTTTCACCCCGAGTGGGCTGGGTATGCTCAGACGTGAGCCCCAGGCTCTCCATACCACTGGAGTCAAGCTATCCAGGCTGATGAAGGCTGATAGCCAGAAACCGGTCCTTGGATGCTTGATTCCGGTCTGGGAAAGACATGGCTTGGTAGTTCGGACTGGACTGTTCCCATGAGGCACAGGGTCAGAGCTGATTTGCATATAGCCAGTGTCTAACCCAGGTTGGTGTGGAGTGCTAAAAAACAATGGATTTAGGCCCAGATCCTTGTACTGGGGTAAATGTATGACATTGTTCTACATTCTGTCCATCAACCGTGTTTTTTTGCAATTTTCACCCCGAGTGGGCTGGGTATGCTCAGACGTGAGACCCAGGCTCTCCACACCACTGGAGTCAAGCTATCCAGGCTGAGAGCCAGAAACCGGTCCTTGGATGCTTGATTCCGGTCTGGGAAAGACATGGCTTGGTAGTTCGGACTGGACTGTTCCCATGAGGCACAGGGTCAGAGCTGATTTGCATATAGCCAGTGTCTAACCCAGGGTGGTGTGGAGTGCAAAAAAACGATGGATTTAGGCCCAGATCCTTGTACTGGGGTGAATGTATGATATTGTTCGACATTCTGTCCATCAACCGTGTTTTTTTGCAATTTTCACCCCGAGTGGGCTGGGTATCCTCAGACGTGAGCCCCAGGCTCTCCATACCACTGGAGTCAAGCTATCCAGCCTGATGAAGGCTGATAGCCAGAAACCGGTCCTTGGATGCTTGATTCCGGTCTGGTAAAGACATGGCTTGGTAGTTCGGACTGGACTGTTCCCATGAGGCACAGGGTCAGAGCTGATTTGCATATAGCCAGTGTCTAACCCAGGGTGGTGTGGAGTGCAAAAAAACGATGGATTTAGGCCCAGATCCTTGTAGTGGGGTGAATGTATGACATTGTTCTACATTCTGTCCATCAACTGTGTTTTTTTGCAATTTTCACCCCGAGTGGGCTGGGTATGCTCAGACGTGAGTCCCAGGCTCTCCACACCACTGGAGTCAAGCTATCCAGGCTGATGAAGGCTGATAGCCAGAAACCGGTCCTTGGATGCTTGATTCCGGTCTGGGAAAGACATGGCTTGGTAGTTCGGACTGGACTGTTCCCATGAGGCACAGGGTCAGAGCTGATTTGCATATAGCCAGTGTCTAACCCAGGGTGGTGTGGAGTGCAAACAAACCATGGATTTAGGCCCAGTTCCTTGTACTGGGGTGAATGTATGACATTGTTCTACATTCTGTCCATCAACCGTGTTTTTTTGCAATTTTCACCCCGAGTGGGCTGGGTGTGCTCAGACGTGAGTCCCAGGCTCTCCACACCACTGGAGTCAAGCTATCCAGGCTAATGAAGGCTGATAGCCAGAAACCGGTCCTTGGATGCTTGATTCCGGTCTGGGAAAGACATGGCTTGGTAGTTCGGAATGGGCTGTTCCCATGAGGCACAGGGTCAGAGCTGATTTGCATATAGCCAGTGGCTAACCCAGGGGTGTGTGGAGTGCAAACAAACGATGGATTTAGGCCCAGATCCTTGTACTGGGGTGAATGTATGACATTGTTCTACATTCTGTCCATCAACCGTGTTTTTTTGCAATTTTCACCCCAAGTGGGCTAGGTATGCTCAGACGTGAGTCCCAGGCTCTCCACACCACTGGAGCAAGCTATCCAGGCTGATGAAGGCTGATAGCCAGAAACCGGTCCTTGGATGCTTGATTCCGGTCTGGGAAAGACATGGCTTGGTAGTTCGGACTGGACTGTTCCCTTGAGGCACAGGGTCAGAGCTGATTTGCATATAGCCAGTGTCTAACCCAGGGTGGTGTGGAGTGCAAAAAAACGATGGATTTAGGCCCAGATCCTTGTACTTGGGTGAATGTATGACATTGTTCTACATTCTGTCCATCAACCGTGTTTTTTTGCAATTTTCACCCCGAGTGGGCTGGGTATGCTCAGACGTGAGTCCCAGGCTCTCCACACCACTGGAGTCAAGCTATCCAGGCTGATGAAGGCTGATAGCCAGAAACCGGTCCTTGGATGCTTGATTCCGGTCTGGGAAAGACATGGCTTGGTAGTTCAGACTGGACTGTTCCCATGAGGCACAGGGTCAGAGCTGATTTGCATATAGCCAGTGTCTAACCCAGGGTGGTGTGGAGTGCAAAAAAACGATGGATTTAGGCCCAGATCCTTGTACTGGGGTGAATGTATGACCTTGTTCTACATTTTGTCCATCAACCGTGTTTTTTTGCAATTTTCACCCCGAGTGGGCTGGGTATGCTCAGACGTGAGTCCCAGGCTCTCCACACCACTGGAGTCAAGCTATCCAGGCTGATGAAGGCTGATAGCCTGAAACCGGTCCTTGGATGCTTAATTCCAGTCTGGGAAAGACATGGCTTGGTAGTTCGGACTGGACTGTTCCCATGAGGCACAGGGTCAGAGCTGATTTGCATATAGCCAGTGTCGAACCCAGGGTGGTGTGGAGTGCAAAAAAACGATGGATTTAGGCCCAGATCCTTGTACTGGGGTGAATGTATGACATTGTTCTACATTCTGTCCATCAACCGTGTTTTTTTGCAATTTTCACCCCGAGTGGGCTGGGTATGCTCAAACGTGAGTCCCAGGCTCTCCACACCACCGGAGTCAAGCTATCCAGGCTGATGAAGGCTGATAGCCAGAAACCGGTCCTTGGATGCTTGATTCCGGTCTGGGAAAGACATGGCTTGGTAGTTCGGACTGGACTGTTCCCATGAGGCACAGGGTCAGAGCTGATTTGCATATAGCCAGTGTCTAACCCAGGGTGGTGTGGAGTGCAAAAAAACGATGGATTTAGGCCCAGATCCTTGTACTGGGGTGAATGTATGACATTGTTCTACATTCTGTCCATCAACCGTGTTTTTTTGCAATTTTCACCCAGAGTGGGCTGGGTATGCTCAGACGTGAGACCCAGGCTCTCCACACCACTGGAGTCAAGCTATCCAGGCTGAGAGCCAGAAACCGGTCCTTGGATGCTTGATTCCGGTCTGGGAAAGACATGGCTTGGTAGTTCGGACTGGACTGTTCCCATGAGGCACAGGGTCAGAGCTGATTTGCATATAGCCAGTGTCTAACCCAGGGTGGTGTGGAGTGCAAAAAAACGATGGATTTAGGCCCAGATCCTTGTACTGGGGTGAATGTATGATATTGTTCGACATTCTGTCCATCAACAGTGTTTTTTTGCAATTTTCACCCCGAGTGGGCTGGGTATGCTCAGACGTGAGCCCCAGGCTCTCCATACCACTGGAGTCAAGCTATCCAGGCTGATGAAGGCTGATAGCCAGAAACCGGTCCTTGGATGCTTGATTCCGGTCTGGGAAAGACATGGCTTGGTAGTTCGGACTGGACTGTTCCCATGAGGCACAGGGTCAGAGCTGATTTGCATATAGCCAGTGTCTAACCCAGGTTGGTGTGGAGTGCTAAAAAACAATGGATTTAGGCCCAGATCCTTGTACTGGGGTAAATGTATGACATTGTTCTACATTCTGTCCATCAACCGTGTTTTTTTGCAATTTTCACCCCGAGTGGGCTGGGTATGCTCAGACGTGAGACCCAGGCTCTCCACACCACTGGAGTCAAGCTATCCAGGCTGAGAGCCAGAAACCGGTCCTTGGATGCTTGATTCCGGTCTGGGAAAGACATGGCTTGGTAGTTCGGACTGGACTGTTCCCATGAGGCACAGGGTCAGAGCTGATTTGCATATAGCCAGTGTCTAACCCAGGGTGGTGTGGAGTGCAAAAAAACGATGGATTTAGGCCCAGATCCTTGTACTGGGGTGAATGTATGATATTGTTCGACATTCTGTCCATCAACCGTGTTTTTTTGCAATTTTCACCCCGAGTGGGCTGGGTATCCTCAGACGTGAGCCCCAGGCTCTCCATACCACTGGAGTCAAGCTATCCAGGCTGATGAAGGCTGATAGCCAGAAACCGGTCCTTGGATGCTTGATTCCGGTCTGGGAAAGACATGGCTTGGTAGTTCGGACTGGACTGTTCCCATGAGGCACAGGGTCAGAGCTGATTTGCATATAGCCAGTGTCTAACCCAGGGTGGTGTGGAGTGCAAAAAAACGATGGATTTAGGCCCAGATCCTTGTAGTGGGGTGAATGTATGACATTGTTCTACATTCTGTCCATCAACCGTGTTTTTTTGCAATTTTCACCCCGAGTGGGCTGGGTATGCTCAGACGTGAGTCCCAGGCTCTCCACACCACTGGAGTCAAGCTATCCAGGCTGATGAAGGCTGATAGCCAGAAACCGGTCCTTGGATGCTTGATTCCGGTCTGGGAAAGACATGGCTTGGTAGTTCGGACTGGACTGTTCCCATGAGGCACAGGGTCAGAGCTGATTTGCATATAGCCAGTGTCTAACCCAGGGTGGTGTGGAGTGCAAACAAACCATGGATTTAGGCCCAGTTCCTTGTACTGGGGTGAATGTATGACATTGTTCTACATTCTGTCCATCAACCGTGTTTTTTTGCAATTTTCACCCCGAGTGGGCTGGGTGTGCTCAGACGTGAGTCCCAGGCTCTCCACACCACTGGAGTCAAGCTATCCAGGCTAATGAAGGCTGATAGCCAGAAACCGGTCCTTGGATGCTTGATTCCGGTCTGGGAAAGACATGGCTTGGTAGTTCGGAATGGGCTGTTCCCATGAGGCACAGGGTCAGAGCTGATTTGCATATAGCCAGTGGCTAACCCAGGGGTGTGTGGAGTGCAAACAAACGATGGATTTAGGCCCAGATCCTTGTACTGGGGTGAATGTATGACATTGTTCTACATTCTGTCCATCAACCGTGTTTTTTTGCAATTTTCACCCCAAGTGGGCTAGGTATGCTCAGACGTGAGTCCCAGGCTCTCCACACCACTGGAGCAAGCTATCCAGGCTGATGAAGGCTGATAGCCAGAAACCGGTCCTTGGATGCTTGATTCCGGTCTGGGAAAGACATGGCTTGGTAGTTCGGACTGGACTGTTCCCTTGAGGCACAGGGTCAGAGCTGATTTGCATATAGCCAGTGTCTAACCCAGGGTGGTGTGGAGTGCAAAAAAACGATGGATTTAGGCCCAGATCCTTTACTTGGGTGAATGTATGACATTGTTCTACATTCTGTCCATCAACCGTGTTTTTTTGCAATTTTCACCCCGAGTGGGCTGGGTATGCTCAGACGTGAGTCCCAGGCTCTCCACACCACTGGAGTCAAGCTATCCAGGCTGATGAAGGCTGATAGCCAGAAACCGGTCCTTGGATGCTTGATTCCGGTCTGGGAAAGACATGGCTTGGTAGTTCGGACTGGACTGTTCCCATGAGGCACAGGGTCAGAGCTGATTTGCATATAGCCAGTGTCTAACCCAGGGTGGTGTGGAGTGCAAAAAAACGATGGATTTAGGCCCAGATCCTTGTACTGGGGTGAATGTATGACCTTGTTCTACATTTTGTCCATCAACCGTGTTTTTTTGCAATTTTCACCCCGAGTGGGCTGGGTATGCTCAGACGTGAGTCCCAGGCTCTCCACACCACTGGAGTCAAGCTATCCAGGCTGATGAAGGCTGATAGCCTGAAACCGGTCCTTGGATGCTTAATTCCAGTCTGGGAAAGACATGGCTTGGTAGTTCGGACTGGACTGTTCCCATGAGGCACAGGGTCAGAGCTGATTTGCATATAGCCAGTGTCGAACCCAGGGTGGTGTGGAGTGCAAAAAAACGATGGATTTAGGCCCAGATCCTTGTACTGGGGTGAATGTATGACATTGTTCTACATTCTGTCCATCAACCGTGTTTTTTTGCAATTTTCACCCCGAGTGGGCTGGGTATGCTCAAACGTGAGTCCCAGGCTCTCCACACCACCGGAGTCAAGCTATCCAGGCTGATGAAGGCTGATAGCCAGAAACCGGTCCTTGGATGCTTGATTCCGGTCTGGGAAAGACATGGCTTGGTAGTTCGGACTGGACTGTTCCCATGAGGCACAGGGTCAGAGCTGATTTGCATATAGCCAGTGTCTAACCCAGGGTGGTGTGGAGTGCAAACAAACGATGGATTTAGGCCCAGATCCTTGTACTGGGGTGAATGTATGACATTGTTCTACATTCTGTCCATCAACCGTGTTTTTTTGCAATTTTCACCCCGAGTGGGCTGGGTGTGCTCAGACGTGAGTCCCAGGCTCTACACACCACTGGAGTCAAGCTATCCAGGCTGATGAAGGCTGATAGCCAGAAACCGGTCCTTGGATGCTTGATTCCGGTCTGGGAAAGACATGGCTTGGTAGTTCGGAATGGACTGTTCCCATGAGGCACAGGGTCAGAGCTGATTTGCATATAGCCAGTGGCTAACCCAGGGTGGTGTGGAGTGCAAACAAACGATGGATTTAGGCCCAGATCCTTGTACTGGGGTGAATGTATGACATTGTTCTACATTCTGTCCATCAACCGTGTTTTTTTGCAATTTTCACCCCGAGTGGGCTGGGTGTGCTCAGACGTGAGTCCCAGGCTCTCCACACCACTGGAGTCAAGCTATCCAGGCTGATGAAGGCTGATAGCCAGAAACCGGTCCTTGGATGCTTGATTCCGGTCTGGGAAAGACATGGCTTGGTAGTTCGGAATGGACTGTTCCCATGAGGCACAGGGTCAGAGCTGATTTGCATATAGCCAGTGGCTAACCCAGGGTGGTGTGGAGTGCAAACAAACAATGGATTTAGGCCCAGATCCTTGAAATGGGGTGAATGAATGACATTGTTCTACATTCTGTCCATCAACCGTGTTTTTTTGTAATTTTCACCCCGAGTGGGCTGGGTATGCTCAGACGTGAGTCCCAGGCTCTCCACACCACTGGAGTCAAGCTATCCAGGCTGATGAAGGCTGATAGCCAGAAACCGGTCCTTGGATGCTTGATTCCGGTCTGGGAAAGACATGGCTTGGTAGTTCGGACTGGACTGTTCCCATGAGGCACAGGGTCAGAGCTGATTTGCATATAGCCAGTGTCTAACCCAGGGTGGTATGGAGTGCAAAAAAACGATGGATTTAGGCCCAGATCCTTGTAGTGGGGTGAATGTATGACATTGTTCTACATTCTGTCCATCAACCGTGTTTTTTTGCAATTTTCACCCCGAGTGGGCTGGGTATGCTCAGACGTGAGTCCCAGGCTCTCCACACCACTGGAGTCAAGCTATCCAGGCTGATGAAGGCTGATAGCCAGAAACCGGTCCTTGGATGCTTGATTCCGGTCTGGGAAAGACATGGCTTGGTAGTTCGGACTGGACTGTTCCCATGAGGCACAGGGTCAGAGCTGATTTGCATATAGCCAGTGTCTAACCCAGGGTGGTGTGGAGTGCAAACAAACCATGGATTTAGGCCCAGTTCCTTGTACTGGGGTGAATGTATGACATTGTTCTACATTCTGTCCATCAACCGTGTTTTTTTGCAATTTTCACCCCGAGTGGGCTGGGTGTGCTCAGACGTGAGTCCCAGGCTCTCCACACCACTGGAGTCAAGCTATCCAGGCTAATGAAGGCTGATAGCCAGAAACCGGTCCTTGGATGCTTGATTCCGGTCTGGGAAAGACATGGCTTGGTAGTTCGGAATGGGCTGTTCCCATGAGGCACAGGGTCAGAGCTGATTTGCATATAGCCAGTGGCTAACCCAGGGGTGTGTGGAGTGCAAACAAACGATGGATTTAGGCCCAGATCCTTGTACTGGGGTGAATGTATGACATTGTTCTACATTCTGTCCATCAACCGTGTTTTTTTGCAATTTTCACCCCAAGTGGGCTAGGTATGCTCAGACGTGAGTCCCAGGCTCTCCACACCACTGGAGCAAGCTATCCAGGCTGATGAAGGCTGATAGCCAGAAACCGGTCCTTGGATGCTTGATTCCGGTCTGGGAAAGACATGGCTTGGTAGTTCGGACTGGACTGTTCCCTTGAGGCACAGGGTCAGAGCTGATTTGCATATAGCCAGTGTCTAACCCAGGGTGGTGTGGAGTGCAAAAAAACGATGGATTTAGGCCCAGATCCTTGTACTTGGGTGAATGTATGACATTGTTCTACATTCTGTCCATCAACCGTGTTTTTTTGCAATTTTCACCCCGAGTGGGCTGGGTATGCTCAGACGTGAGTCCCAGGCTCTCCACACCACTGGAGTCAAGCTATCCAGGCTGATGAAGGCTGATAGCCAGAAACCGGTCCTTGGATGCTTGATTCCGGTCTGGGAAAGACATGGCTTGGTAGTTCGGACTGGACTGTTCCCATGAGGCACAGGGTCAGAGCTGATTTGCATATAGCCAGTGTCTAACCCAGGGTGGTGTGGAGTGCAAAAAAACGATGGATTTAGGCCCAGATCCTTGTACTGGGGTGAATGTATGACCTTGTTCTACATTTTGTCCATCAACCGTGTTTTTTTGCAATTTTCACCCCGAGTGGGCTGGGTATGCTCAGACGTGAGTCCCAGGCTCTCCACACCACTGGAGTCAAGCTATCCAGGCTGATGAAGGCTGATAGCCTGAAACCGGTCCTTGGATGCTTAATTCCAGTCTGGGAAAGACATGGCTTGGTAGTTCGGACTGGACTGTTCCCATGAGGCACAGGGTCAGAGCTGATTTGCATATAGCCAGTGTCGAACCCAGGGTGGTGTGGAGTGCAAAAAAACGATGGATTTAGGCCCAGATCCTTGTACTGGGGTGAATGTATGACATTGTTCTACATTCTGTCCATCAACCGTGTTTTTTTGCAATTTTCACCCCGAGTGGGCTGGGTATGCTCAAACGTGAGTCCCAGGCTCTCCACACCACCGGAGTCAAGCTATCCAGGCTGATGAAGGCTGATAGCCAGAAACCGGTCCTTGGATGCTTGATTCCGGTCTGGGAAAGACATGGCTTGGTAGTTCGGACTGGACTGTTCCCATGAGGCACAGGGTCAGAGCTGATTTGCATATAGCCAGTGTCTAACCCAGGGTGGTGTGGAGTGCAAACAAACGATGGATTTAGGCCCAGATCCTTGTACTGGGGTGAATGTATGACATTGTTCTACATTCTGTCCATCAACCGTGTTTTTTTGCAATTTTCACCCCGAGTGGGCTAGGTGTGCTCAGACGTGAGTCCCAGGCTCTACACACCACTGGAGTCAAGCTATCCAGGCTGATGAAGGCTGATAGCCAGAAACCGGTCCTTGGATGCTTGATTCCGGTCTGGGAAAGACATGGCTTGGTAGTTCGGAATGGACTGTTCCCATGAGGCACAGGGTCAGAGCTGATTTGCATATAGCCAGTGGCTAACCCAGGGTGGTGTGGAGTGCAAACAAACGATGGATTTAGGCCCAGATCCTTGTACTGGGGTGAATGTATGACATTGTTCTACATTCTGTCCATCAACCGTGTTTTTTTGCAATTTTCACCCCGAGTGGGCTGGGTGTGCTCAGACGTGAGTCCCAGGCTCTCCACACCACTGGAGTCAAGCTATCCAGGCTGATGAAGGCTGATAGCCAGAAACCGGTCCTTGGATGCTTGATTCCGGTCTGGGAAAGACATGGCTTGGTAGTTCGGAATGGACTGTTCCCATGAGGCACAGGGTCAGAGCTGATTTGCATATAGCCAGTGGCTAACCCAGGGTGGTGTGGAGTGCAAACAAACAATGGATTTAGGCCCAGATCCTTGAAATGGGGTGAATGAATGACATTGTTCTACATTCTGTCCATCAACCGTGTTTTTTTGCAATTTTCACCCCGAGTGGGCTGGGTATGCTCAGACGTGAGTCCCAGGCTCTCCACACCACTGGAGTCAAGCTATCCAGGCTGATGAAGGCTGATAGCCAGAAACCGGTCCTTGGATGCTTGATTCCGGTCTGGGAAAGACATGGCTTGGTAGTTCGGACTGGACTGTTCCCATGAGGCACAGGGTCAGAGCTGATTTGCATATAGCCAGTGTCTAACCCAGGGTGGTATGGAGTGCAAAAAAACGATGGATTTAGGCCCAGATCCTTGTACTGGGGTGAATGTATGACATTGTTCTACATTCTGTCCATCAACCGTGTTTTTTTGCAATTTTCACCCCGATTGGGCTGGGTATGCTCATACGTGAGTCCCAGGCTTTCCACACCACTGGAGTCAAGCTATCCAGGCTGATGAAGGCTGATAGCCAGAAACCGGTCCTTGAATGCTTGATTCAGGTCTGGGAAAGACATGGCTTGGTAGTTCGGACTGGACTGTTCCCATGAGGCACAGGGTCAGAGCTGATTTGCATATAGCCAGTGTCTAACCCAGGTTGGTGTGGAGTGCAAAAAAACGATGGATTTAGGCCCAGATCCTTGTACTGGGGTAAATGTATGACATTGTTCTACATTCTGTCCATCAACCGTGTTTTTTTGCAATTTTCACCCCGAGTGGGCTGGGTATGCTCAGACGTGAGACCCAGGCTCTCCACACCACTGGAGTCAAGCTATCCAGGCTGAGAGCCAGAAACCGGTCCTTGGATGCTTGATTCCGGTCTGGGAAAGACATGGCTTGGTAGTTCGGACTGGACTGTTCCCATGAGGCACAGGGTCAGAGCTGATTTGCATATAGCCAGTGTCTAACCCAGGGTGGTGTGGAGTGCAAAAAAACGATGGATTTAGGCCCAGATCCTTGTACTGGGGTGAATGTATGATATTGTTCGACATTCTGTCCATCAACAGTGTTTTTTTGCAATTTTCACCCCGAGTGGGCTGGGTATGCTCAGACGTGAGCCCCAGGCTCTCCATACCACTGGAGTCAAGCTATCCAAACTGATGAAGGCTGATAGCCAGAAACCGGTCCTTGGATGCTTGATTCCGGTCTGGGAAAGACATGGCTTGGTAGTTCGGACTGGACTGTTCCCATGAGGCACAGGGTCAGAGCTGATTTGCATATAGCCAGTGTCTAACCCAGGGTGGTGTGGAGTGCAAAAAAACGATGGATTTAGGCCCAGATCCTTGTAGTGGGGGTGAATGTATGACATTGTTCTACATTCTGTCCATCAACCGTGTTTTTTTGCAATTTTCACCCCGATTGGCTGGGTATGCTCAGACGTGAGTCCCAGGCTCTCCACACCACTGGAGTCAAGCTATCCAGGCTGATGAAGGCTGATAGCCAGAAACCGGTCCTTGGATGCTTGATTCCGGTCTGGGAAAGACATGGCTTGGTAGTTCGGACTGGACTGTTCCCATGAGGCACAGGGTCAGAGCTGATTTGCATATAGCCAGTGTCTAACCCAGGGTGGTGTGGAGTGCAACAAAACGATGGATTTAGGCCCAGATCCTTGTACTGGGGTGAATGTATGACCTTGTTCTACATTTTGTCCATCAACCGTGTTTTTTTGCAATTTTCACCCCGAGTGGGCTGGGTATGCTCAGACGTGAGTCCCAGGCTCTCCACACCACTGGAGTCAAGCTATCCAGGCTGATGAAGGCTGATAGCCTGAAACCGGTCCTTGGATGCTTAATTCCAGTCTGGGAAAGACATGGCTTGGTAGTTCGGTCTGGACTGTTCCCATGAGGCACAGGGTCAGAGCTGATTTGCATATAGCCAGTGTGTAACCCAGGGTGGTGTGGAGTGCAAAATAACGATGGATTTAGGCCCAGATCCTTGTACTGGGGTGAATGTATGACATTGTTCTACATTCTGTCCATCAACCGTGTTGTTTTTGCAATTTTCACCCCGAGTGGGCTGGGTATGCTCAGACGTGAGTCCCAGGCTCTCCACACCACTGGAGTCAAGCTATCCAGGCTGATGAAGGCTGATAGCCAGAAACCGGTCCTTGGATGCTTGATTCCGGTCTGGGAAAGACATGGCTTGGTAGTTCGGACTGGACTGTTCCCATGAGGCACAGGGTCAGAGCTGATTTGCATATAGCCAGTGTCTAACCCAGGTTGGTGTGGAGTGCAAAAAAACGATGGATTTAGGCCCAGATCCTTGTACTGGGGTAAATGTATGACATTGTTCTACATTCTGTCCCTCAACCGTGTTTTTTTGCAATTTTCACCCCGAGTGGGCTGGGTATGCTCAGACGTGAGACCCAGGCTCTCCACACCACTGGAGTCAAGCTATCCAGGCTGAGAGCCAGAAACCGGTCCTTGGATGCTTGATTCCGGTCTGGGAAAGACATGGCTTGGTAGTTCGGACTGGACTGTTCCCATGAGGCACAGGGTCAGAGCTGATTTGCATATAGCCAGTGTCTAACCCAGGGTGGTGTGGAGTGCAAAAAAACGATGGATTTAGGCCCAGATCCTTGTACTGGGGTGAATGTATGATATTGTTCGACATTCTGTCCATCAACAGTGTTTTTTTGCAATTTTCACCCCGAGTGGGCTGGGTATGCTCAGACGTGAGCCCCAGGCTCTCCATACCACTGGAGTCAAGCTATCCAGGCTGATGCAGGCTGATAGCCAGAAACCGGTCCTTGGATGCTTGATTCCGGTCTGGGAAAGACATGGCTTGGTAGTTCGGACTGGACTGTTCCCATGAGGCACAGGGTCAGAGCTGATTTGCATATAGCCAGTGTCTAACCCAGGGTGGTGTTGAGTGCAAAAAAACGATGGATTTAGGCCCAGATCCTTGTAGTGGGGGTGAATGTATGACATTGTTCTACATTCTGTCCATCAACCGTGTTTTTTTGCAATTTTCACCCTGATTGGCTGGGTATGCTCAGACGTGAGTCCCAGGCTCTCCACACCACTGGAGTCAAGCTATCCAGGCTGATGAAGGCTGATAGCCAGAAACCGGTCCTTGGATGCTTGATTCCGGTCTGGGAAAGACATGGCTTGGTAGTTCGGACTGGACTGTTCCCATGAGGCACAGGGTCAGAGCTGATTTGCATATAGCCAGTGTCTAACCCAGGGTGGTGTGGAGTGCAACAAAACGATGGATTTAGGCCCAGATCCTTGTACTGGGGTGAATGTATGACCTTGTTCTACATTTTGTCCATCAACCGTGTTTTTTTGCAATTTTCACCCCGAGTGGGCTGGGTATGCTCAGACGTGAGTCCCAGGCTCTCCACACCACTGGAGTCAAGCTAACCAGGCTGATGAAGGCTGATAGCCTGAAACCGGTCCTTGGATGCTTAATTCCAGTCTGGGAAAGACATGGCTTGGTAGTTCGGACTGGACTGTTCCCATGAGGCACAGGGTCAGAGCTGATTTGCATATAGCCAGTGTCTAACCCAGGGTGGTGTGGAGTGCAAAAAAACGATGGATTTAGGCCCAGATCCTTGTACTGGGGTGAATGTATGACATTGTTCTACATTCTGTCCATCAACCGTGTTTTTTTGCAATTTTCACCCCGAGTGGGCTGGGTATGCTCAGACGTGAGTCCCAGGCTCTCCACACCACTGGAGTCAAGCTATCCAGGCTGATGAAGGATGATAGCCAGAAACCGGTCCTTGGATGCTTGATTCCGGTCTGGGAAAGACATGGCTTGGTAGTTCGGACTGGACTGTTCCCATGAGGACAGGGTCAGAGCTGATTTGCATATAGCCAGTGTCTAACCCAGGGTGGTGTGGAGTGCAAATAAACGATGGATTTAGGCCCAGATCCTTGTACTGGGGTGAATGTATGACCTTGTTCTACATTTTGTCCATCAACCGTGTTTTTTTGCAATTTTCACCCCAAGTGGGCTGGGTATGCTCAGACGTGAGTCCCAGGCTCTCCACACCACTGGAGTCAAGCTATCCAGGCTGATGAAGGCTGATAGCCTGAAACCGGTCCTTGGATGCTTAATTCCAGTCTGGGAAAGACATGGCTTGGTAGTTCGGTCTGGACTGTTCCCATGAGGCACAGGGTCAGAGCTGATTTGCATATAGCCAGTGTGTAACCCAGGGTGGTGTGGAGTGCAAAGAAACGATGGATTTAGGCCCAGATCCTTGTACTGGGGTGAATGTATGACATTGTTCTACATTCTGTCCATCAACCGTGTTGTTTTTGCAATTTTCACCCCGAGTGGGCTGGGTATGCTCAGACGTGAGTCCCAGGCTCTCCACACCACTGGAGTCAAGCTATCCAGGCTGATGAAGGCTGATAGCCAGAAACCGGTCCTTGGATGCTTGATTCCGGTCTGGGAAAGACATGGCTTGGTAGTTCGGACTGGACTGTTCCCATGAGGCACAGGGTCAGAGCTGATTTGCATATAGCCAGTGTCTAAACCAGGGTGGTGTGGAGTGCAAATAAATGATGGATTTAGGCCCAGATCCTTGTACTGGGGTGAATGTATGACATTGTTCTACATTCTGTCCATCAACCGTGTTTTTTTGCAATTTTCACCCCGAGTGGGCTGGGTATGCTCAGACGTGAGTCACAGGCTCTCCACACCACTGGAGTCAAGCTATCCAGGCTGATGAAGGCTGATAGCCAGAAACCGGTCCTTGGATGCTTGATTCCGGTCTGGGAAAGACATGGCTTGGTAGTTCGGACTGGACTGTTCCCATGAGGCACAGGGTCAGAGCTGATTTGCATATAGCCAGTGTCTAACCCAGGGTGGTGTGGAGTGCAAAAAAACGATGGATTTAGGCCCAGATCCTTGTACTGGGGTGAATGTATGACATTGTTCTACATTCTGTCCATCAACCGTGATTTTTTGCAATTTTCACCCAGAGTGGGCTGGGTATGCTCAGACGTGAGACCCAGGCTCTCCACACCACTGGAGTCAAGCTATCCAGGCTGAGAGCCAGAAACCGGTCCTTGGATGCTTGATTCCGGTCTGGGAAAGACATGGCTTGGTAGTTCGGACTGGACTGTTCCCATGAGGCACAGGGTCAGAGCTGATTTGCATATAGCCAGTGTCTAACCCAGGGTGGTGTGGAGTGCAAAAAAACGATGGATTTAGGCCCAGATCCTTGTACTGGGGTGAATGTATGATATTGTTCGACATTCTGTCCATCAACAGTGTTTTTTTGCAATTTTCACCCCGAGTGGGCTGGGTATGCTCAGACGTGAGCCCCAGGCTCTCCATACCACTGGAGTCAAGCTATCCAGGCTGATGAAGGCTGATAGCCAGAAACCGGTCCTTGGATGCTTGATTCCGGTCTGGGAAAGACATGGCTTGGTAGTTCGGACTGGACTGTTCCCATGAGGCACAGGGTCAGAGCTGATTTGCATATAGCCAGTGTCTAACCCAGGGTGGTGTGGAGTGCAAAAAAACGATGGATTTAGGCCCAGATCCTTGTAGTGGGGGTGAATGTATGACATTGTTCTACATTCTGTCCATCAACCGTGTTTTTTTTGCAATTTTCACCCCCATTGGCTGGGTATGCTCAGACGTGAGTCCCAGGCTCTCCACACCACTGGAGTCAAGCTATCCAGGCTGATGAAGGCTGATAGCCAGAAACCGGTCCTTGGATGCTTGATTCCGGTCTGGGAAAGACATGGCTTGGTAGTTCGGACTGGACTGTTCCCATGAGGCACAGGGTCAGAGCTGATTTGCATATAGCCAGTGTCTAACCCAGGGTGGTGTGGAGTGCAAAAAAAACGATGGATTTAGGCCCAGATCCTTGTACTGGGGTGAATGTATGACCTTGTTCTACATTTTGTCCATCAACCGTGTTTTTTTGCAATTTTCACCCCGAGTGGGCTGGGTATGCTCAGACGTGAGTCCCAGGCTCTCCACACCACTGGAGTCAAGCTATCCAGGCTGATGAAGGCTGATAGCCTGAAACCGGTCCTTGGATGCTTAATTCCAGTCTGGGAAAGACATGGCTTGGTAGTTCGGTCTGGACTGTTCCCATGAGGCACAGGGTCAGAGCTGATTTGCATATAGCCAGTGTGTAACCCAGGGTGGTGTGGAGTGCAAAATAACGATGGATTTAGGCCCAGATCCTTGTACTGGGGTGAATGTATGACATTGTTCTACATTCTGTCCATCAACCGTGTTGTTTTTGCAATTTTCACCCCGAGTGGGCTGGGTATGCTCAGACGTGAGTCCCAGGCTCTCCACACCACTGGAGTCAAGCTATCCAGGCTGATGAAGGCTGATAGCCAGAAACCGGTCCTTGGATGCTTGATTCCGGTCTGGGAAAGACATGGCTTGGTAGTTCGGACTGGACTGTTCCCATGAGGCACAGGGTCAGAGCTGATTTGCATATAGCCAGTGTCTAACCCAGGTTGGTGTGGAGTGCAAAAAAACGATGGATTTAGGCCCAGATCCTTGTACTGGGGTAAATGTATGACATTGTTCTACATTCTGTCCATCAACCGTGTTTTTTTGCAATTTTCACCCCGAGTGGGCTGGGTATGCTCAGACGTGAGACCCAGGCTCTCCACACCACTGGAGTCAAGCTATCCAGGCTGAGAGCCAGAAACCGGTCCTTGGATGCTTGATTCCGGTCTGGGAAAGACATGGCTTGGTAGTTCGGACTGGACTGTTCCCATGAGGCACAGGGTCAGAGCTGATTTGCATATAGCCAGTGTCTAACCCAGGGTGGTGTGGAGTGCAAAAAAACGATGGATTTAGGCCCAGATCCTTGTACTGGGGTGAATGTATGATATTGTTCGACATTCTGTCCATCAACAGTGTTTTTTTGCAATTTTCACCCCGAGTGGGCTGGGTATGCTCAGACGTGAGCCCCAGGCTCTCCATACCACTGGAGTCAAGCTATCCAGGCTGATGCAGGCTGATAGCCAGAAACCGGTCCTTGGATGCTTGATTCCGGTCTGGGAAAGACATGGCTTGGTAGTTCGGACTGGACTGTTCCCATGAGGCACAGGGTCAGAGCTGATTTGCATATAGCCAGTGTCTAACCCAGGGTGGTGTGGAGTGCAAAAAAACGATGGATTTAGGCCCAGATCCTTGTAGTGGGGGTGAATGTATGACATTGTTCTACATTCTGTCCATCAACCGTGTTTTTTTGCAATTTTCACCCTGATTGGCTGGGTATGCTCAGACGTGAGTCCCAGGCTCTCCACACCACTGGAGTCAAGCTATCCAGGCTGATGAAGGCTGATAGCCAGAAACCGGTCCTTGGATGCTTGATTCCGGTCTGGGAAAGACATGGCTTGGTAGTTCGGACTGGACTGTTCCCATGAGGCACAGGGTCAGAGCTGATTTGCATATAGCCAGTGTCTAACCCAGGGTGGTGTGGAGTGCAACAAAACGATGGATTTAGGCCCAGATCCTTGTACTGGGGTGAATGTATGACCTTGTTCTACATTTTGTCCATCAACCGTGTTTTTTTGCAATTTTCACCCCGAGTGGGCTGGGTATGCTCAGACGTGAGTCCCAGGCTCTCCACACCACTGGAGTCAAGCTAACCAGGCTGATGAAGGCTGATAGCCTGAAACCGGTCCTTGGATGCTTAATTCCAGTCTGGGAAAGACATGGCTTGGTAGTTCGGACTGGACTGTTCCCATGAGGCACAGGGTCAGAGCTGATTTGCATATAGCCAGTGTCTAACCCAGGGTGGTGTGGAGTGCAACAAAACGATGGATTTAGGCCCAGATCCTTGTACTGGGGTGAATGTATGACCTTGTTCTACATTTTGTCCATCAACCGTGTTTTTTTGCAATTTTCACCCCGAGTGGGCTGGGTATGCTCAGACGTGAGTCCCAGGCTCTCCACACCACTGGAGTCAAGCTATCCAGGCTGATGAAGGATGATAGCCAGAAACCGGTCCTTGGATGCTTGATTCCGGTCTGGGAAAGACATGGCTTGGTAGTTCGGACTGGACTGTTCCCATGAGGACAGGGTCAGAGCTGATTTGCATATAGCCAGTGTCTAACCCAGGGTGGTGTGGAGTGCAAAAAAACGATGGATTTAGGCCCAGATCCTTGTACTGGGGTGAATGTATGACCTTGTTCTACATTTTGTCCATCAACCGTGTTTTTTTGCAATTTTCACCCCAAGTGGGCTGGGTATGCTCAGACGTGAGTCCCAGGCTCTCCACACCACTGGAGTCAAGCTATCCAGGCTGATGAAGGCTGATAGCCTGAAACCGGTCCTTGGATGCTTAATTCCAGTCTGGGAAAGACATGGCTTGGTAGTTCGGTCTGGACTGTTCCCATGAGGCACAGGGTCAGAGCTGATTTGCATATAGCCAGTGTGTAACCCAGGGTGGTGTGGAGTGCAAAGAAACGATGGATTTAGGCCCAGATCCTTGTACTGGGGTGAATGTATGACATTGTTCTACATTCTGTCCATCAACCGTGTTGTTTTTGCAATTTTCACCCCGAGTGGGCTGGGTATGCTCAGACGTGAGTCCCAGGCTCTCCACACCACTGGAGTCAAGCTATCCAGGCTGATGAAGGCTGATAGCCAGAAACCGGTCCTTGGATGCTTGATTCCGGTCTGGGAAAGACATGGCTTGGTAGTTCGGACTGGACTGTTCCCATGAGGCACAGGGTCAGAGCTGATTTGCATATAGCCAGTGTCTAAACCAGGGTGGTGTGGAGTGCAAATAAATGATGGATTTAGGCCCAGATCCTTGTACTGGGGTGAATGTATGACATTGTTCTACATTCTGTCCATCAACTGTGTTTTTTTGCAATTTTCACCCCGAGTGGGCTGGGTATGCTCAGACGTGAGTCACAGGCTCTCCACACCACTGGAGTCAAGCTATCCAGGCTGATGAAGGCTGATAGCCAGAAACCGGTCCTTGGATGCTTGATTCCGGTCTGGGAAAGACATGGCTTGGTAGTTCGGACTGGACTGTTCCCATGAGGCACAGGGTCAGAGCTGATTTGCATATAGCCAGTGTCTAACCCAGGGTGGTGTGGAGTGCAAAAAAACGATGGATTTAGGCCCAGATCCTTGTACTGGGGTGAATGTATGACATTGTTCTACATTCTGTCCATCAACCGTGATTTTTTGCAATTTTCACCCAGAGTGGGCTGGGTATGCTCAGACGTGAGACCCAGGCTCTCCACACCACTGGAGTCAAGCTATCCAGGCTGAGAGCCAGAAACCGGTCCTTGGATGCTTGATTCCGGTCTGGGAAAGACATGGCTTGGTAGTTCGGACTGGACTGTTCCCATGAGGCACAGGGTCAGAGCTGATTTGCATATAGCCAGTGTCTAACCCAGGGTGGTGTGGAGTGCAAAAAAACGATGGATTTAGGCCCAGATCCTTGTACTGGGGTGAATGTATGATATTGTTCGACATTCTGTCCATCAACAGTGTTTTTTTGCAATTTTCACCCCGAGTGGGCTGGGTATGCTCAGACGTGAGCCCCAGGCTCTCCATACCACTGGAGTCAAGCTATCCAGGCTGATGAAGGCTGATAGCCAGAAACCGGTCCTTGGATGCTTGATTCCGGTCTGGGAAAGACATGGCTTGGTAGTTCGGACTGGACTGTTCCCATGAGGCACAGGGTCAGAGCTGATTTGCATATAGCCAGTGTGTAACCCAGGGTGGTGTGGAGTGCAAAATAACGATGGATTTAGGCCCAGATCCTTGTACTGGGGTGAATGTATGACATTGTTCTACATTCTGTCCATCAACCGTGTTGTTTTTGCAATTTTCACCCCGAGTGGGCTGGGTATGCTCAGACGTGAGTCCCAGGCTCTCCACACCACTGGAGTCAAGCTATCCAGGCTGATGAAGGCTGATAGCCAGAAACCGGTCCTTGGATGCTTGATTCCGGTCTGGGAAAGACATGGCTTGGTAGTTCGGACTGGACTGTTCCCATGAGGCACAGGGTCAGAGCTGATTTGCATATAGCCAGTGTCTAACCCAGGTTGGTGTGGAGTGCAAAAAAACGATGGATTTAGGCCCAGATCCTTGTACTGGGGTAAATGTATGACATTGTTCTACATTCTGTCCATCAACCGTGTTTTTTTGCAATTTTCACCCCGAGTGGGCTGGGTATGCTCAGACGTGAGACCCAGGCTCTCCACACCACTGGAGTCAAGCTATCCAGGCTGAGAGCCAGAAACCGGTCCTTGGATGCTTGATTCCGGTCTGGGAAAGACATGGCTTGGTAGTTCGGACTGGACTGTTCCCATGAGGCACAGGGTCAGAGCTGATTTGCATATAGCCAGTGTCTAACCCAGGGTGGTGTGGAGTGCAAAAAAACGATGGATTTAGGCCCAGATCCTTGTACTGGGGTGAATGTATGATATTGTTCGACATTCTGTCCATCAACAGTGTTTTTTTGCAATTTTCACCCCGAGTGGGCTGGGTATGCTCAGACGTGAGCCCCAGGCTCTCCATACCACTGGAGTCAAGCTATCCAGGCTGATGCAGGCTGATAGCCAGAAACCGGTCCTTGGATGCTTGATTCCGGTCTGGGAAAGACATGGCTTGGTAGTTCGGACTGGACTGTTCCCATGAGGCACAGGGTCAGAGCTGATTTGCATATAGCCAGTGTCTAACCCAGGGTGGTGTGGAGTGCAAAAAAACGATGGATTTAGGCCCAGATCCTTGTAGTGGGGGTGAATGTATGACATTGTTCTACATTCTGTCCATCAACCGTGTTTTTTTGCAATTTTCACCCTGATTGGCTGGGTATGCTCAGACGTGAGTCCCAGGCTCTCCACACCACTGGAGTCAAGCTATCCAGGCTGATGAAGGCTGATAGCCAGAAACCGGTCCTTGGATGCTTGATTCCGGTCTGGGAAAGACATGGCTTGGTAGTTCGGACTGGACTGTTCCCATGAGGCACAGGGTCAGAGCTGATTTGCATATAGCCAGTGTCTAACCCAGGGTGGTGTGGAGTGCAACAAAACGATGGATTTAGGCCCAGATCCTTGTACTGGGGTGAATGTATGACCTTGTTCTACATTTTGTCCATCAACCGTGTTTTTTTGCAATTTTCACCCCGAGTGGGCTGGGTATGCTCAGACGTGAGTCCCAGGCTCTCCACACCACTGGAGTCAAGCTAACCAGGCTGATGAAGGCTGATAGCCTGAAACCGGTCCTTGGATGCTTAATTCCAGTCTGGGAAAGACATGGCTTGGTAGTTCGGACTGGACTGTTCCCATGAGGCACAGGGTCAGAGCTGATTTGCATATAGCCAGTGTCTAACCCAGGGTGGTGTGGAGTGCAAAAAAACGATGGATTTAGGCCCAGATCCTTGTACTGGGGTGAATGTATGACATTGTTCTACATTCTGTCCATCAACCGTGTTTTTTTGCAATTTTCACCCCGAGTGGGCTGGGTATGCTCAGACGTGAGTCCCAGGCTCTCCACACCACTGGAGTCAAGCTATCCAGGCTGATGAAGGATGATAG
Organism: Lissotriton helveticus; assembly: GCF_964261635.1. Taxonomy (NCBI): domain Eukaryota; kingdom Metazoa; phylum Chordata; class Amphibia; order Caudata; family Salamandridae; genus Lissotriton; species Lissotriton helveticus. The sequence continues at coordinate 42,612,968 of NC_136068.1, forward strand.
CCAGAAACCGGTCCTTGGATGCTTGATTCCGGTCTGGGAAAGACATGGCTTGGTAGTTCGGACTGGACTGTTCCCATGAGGACAGGGTCAGAGCTGATTTGCATATAGCCAGTGTCTAACCCAGGGTGGTGTGGAGTGCAAAAAAACGATGGATTTAGGCCCAGATCCTTGTACTGGGGTGAATGTATGACCTTGTTCTACATTTTGTCCATCAACCGTGTTTTTTTGCAATTTTCACCCCAAGTGGGCTGGGTATGCTCAGACGTGAGTCCCAGGCTCTCCACACCACTGGAGTCAAGCTATCCAGGCTGATGAAGGCTGATAGCCTGAAACCGGTCCTTGGATGCTTAATTCCAGTCTGGGAAAGACATGGCTTGGTAGTTCGGTCTGGACTGTTCCCATGAGGCACAGGGTCAGAGCTGATTTGCATATAGCCAGTGTGTAACCCAGGGTGGTGTGGAGTGCAAAGAAACGATGGATTTAGGCCCAGATCCTTGTACTGGGGTGAATGTATGACATTGTTCTACATTCTGTCCATCAACCGTGTTGTTTTTGCAATTTTCACCCCGAGTGGGCTGGGTATGCTCAGACGTGAGTCCCAGGCTCTCCACACCACTGGAGTCAAGCTATCCAGGCTGATGAAGGCTGATAGCCAGAAACCGGTCCTTGGATGCTTGATTCCGGTCTGGGAAAGACATGGCTTGGTAGTTCGGACTGGACTGTTCCCATGAGGCACAGGGTCAGAGCTGATTTGCATATAGCCAGTGTCTAAACCAGGGTGGTGTGGAGTGCAAATAAATGATGGATTTAGGCCCAGATCCTTGTACTGGGGTGAATGTATGACATTGTTCTACATTCTGTCCATCAACCGTGTTTTTTTGTAATTTTCACCCCGAGTGGGCTGGGTATGCTCAGACGTGAGTCACAGGCTCTCCACACCACTGGAGTCAAGCTATCCAGGCTGATGAAGGCTGATAGCCAGAAACCGGTCCTTGGATGCTTGATTCCGGTCTGGGAAAGACATGGCTTGGTAGTTCGGACTGGACTGTTCCCATGAGGCACAGGGTCAGAGCTGATTTGCATATAGCCAGTGTCTAACCCAGGGTGGTGTGGAGTGCAAAAAAACGATGGATTTAGGCCCAGATCCTTGTACTGGGGTGAATGTATGACATTGTTCTACATTCTGTCCATCAACCGTGATTTTTTGCAATTTTCACCCAGAGTGGGCTGGGTATGCTCAGACGTGAGACCCAGGCTCTCCACACCACTGGAGTCAAGCTATCCAGGCTGAGAGCCAGAAACCGGTCCTTGGATGCTTGATTCCGGTCTGGGAAAGACATGGCTTGGTAGTTCGGACTGGACTGTTCCCATGAGGCACAGGGTCAGAGCTGATTTGCATATAGCCAGTGTCTAACCCAGGGTGGTGTGGAGTGCAAAAAAACGATGGATTTAGGCCCAGATCCTTGTACTGGGGTGAATGTATGATATTGTTCGACATTCTGTCCATCAACAGTGTTTTTTTGCAATTTTCACCCCGAGTGGGCTGGGTATGCTCAGACGTGAGCCCCAGGCTCTCCATACCACTGGAGTCAAGCTATCCAGGCTGATGAAGGCTGATAGCCAGAAACCGGTCCTTGGATGCTTGATTCCGGTCTGGGAAAGACATGGCTTGGTAGTTCGGACTGGACTGTTCCCATGAGGCACAGGGTCAGAGCTGATTTGCATATAGCCAGTGTCTAACCCAGGGTGGTGTGGAGTGCAAAAAAACGATGGATTTAGGCCCAGATCCTTGTAGTGGGGGTGAATGTATGACATTGTTCTACATTCTGTCCATCAACCGTGTTTTTTTTGCAATTTTCACCCCCATTGGCTGGGTATGCTCAGACGTGAGTCCCAGGCTCTCCACACCACTGGAGTCAAGCTATCCAGGCTGATGAAGGCTGATAGCCAGAAACCGGTCCTTGGATGCTTGATTCCGGTCTGGGAAAGACATGGCTTGGTAGTTCGGACTGGACTGTTCCCATGAGGCACAGGGTCAGAGCTGATTTGCATATAGCCAGTGTCTAACCCAGGGTGGTGTGGAGTGCAAAAAAAACGATGGATTTAGGCCCAGATCCTTGTACTGGGGTGAATGTATGACCTTGTTCTACATTTTGTCCATCAACCGTGTTTTTTTGCAATTTTCACCCCGAGTGGGCTGGGTATGCTCAGACGTGAGTCCCAGGCTCTCCACACCACTGGAGTCAAGCTATCCAGGCTGATGAAGGCTGATAGCCTGAAACCGGTCCTTGGATGCTTAATTCCAGTCTGGGAAAGACATGGCTTGGTAGTTCGGTCTGGACTGTTCCCATGAGGCACAGGGTCAGAGCTGATTTGCATATAGCCAGTGTGTAACCCAGGGTGGTGTGGAGTGCAAAATAACGATGGATTTAGGCCCAGATCCTTGTACTGGGGTGAATGTATGACATTGTTCTACATTCTGTCCATCAACCGTGTTGTTTTTGCAATTTTCACCCGAGTGGGCTGGGTATGCTCAGACGTGAGTCCCAGGCTCTCCACACCACTGGAGTCAAGCTATCCAGGCTGATGAAGGCTGATAGCCAGAAACCGGTCCTTGGATGCTTGATTCCGGTCTGGGAAAGACATGGCTTGGTAGTTCGGACTGGACTGTTCCCATGAGGCACAGGGTCAGAGCTGATTTGCATATAGCCAGTGTCTAACCCAGGTTGGTGTGGAGTGCAAAAAAACGATGGATTTAGGCCCAGATCCTTGTACTGGGGTAAATGTATGACATTGTTCTACATTCTGTCCATCAACCGTGTTTTTTTGCAATTTTCACCCCGAGTGGGCTGGGTATGCTCAGACGTGAGACCCAGGCTCTCCACACCACTGGAGTCAAGCTATCCAGGCTGAGAGCCAGAAACCGGTCCTTGGATGCTTGATTCCGGTCTGGGAAAGACATGGCTTGGTAGTTCGGACTGGACTGTTCCCATGAGGCACAGGGTCAGAGCTGATTTGCATATAGCCAGTGTCTAACCCAGGGTGGTGTGGAGTGCAAAAAAACGATGGATTTAGGCCCAGATCCTTGTACTGGGGTGAATGTATGATATTGTTCGACATTCTGTCCATCAACAGTGTTTTTTTGCAATTTTCACCCCGAGTGGGCTGGGTATGCTCAGACGTGAGCCCCAGGCTCTCCATACCACTGGAGTCAAGCTATCCAGGCTGATGCAGGCTGATAGCCAGAAACCGGTCCTTGGATGCTTGATTCCGGTCTGGGAAAGACATGGCTTGGTAGTTCGGACTGGACTGTTCCCATGAGGCAGAGGGTCAGAGCTGATTTGCATATAGCCAGTGTCTAACCCAGGGTGGTGTGGAGTGCAAAAAAACGATGGATTTAGGCCCAGATCCTTGTAGTGGGGGTGAATGTATGACATTGTTCTACATTCTGTCCATCAACCGTGTTTTTTTGCAATTTTCACCCTGATTGGCTGGGTATGCTCAGACGTGAGTCCCAGGCTCTCCACACCACTGGAGTCAAGCTATCCAGGCTGATGAAGGCTGATAGCCAGAAACCGGTCCTTGGATGCTTGATTCCGGTCTGGGAAAGACATGGCTTGGTAGTTCGGACTGGACTGTTCCCATGAGGCACAGGGTCAGAGCTGATTTGCATATAGCCAGTGTCTAACCCAGGGTGGTGTGGAGTGCAACAAAACGATGGATTTAGGCCCAGATCCTTGTACTGGGGTGAATGTATGACCTTGTTCTACATTTTGTCCATCAACCGTGTTTTTTTGCAATTTTCACCCCGAGTGGGCTGGGTATGCTCAGACGTGAGTCCCAGGCTCTCCACACCACTGGAGTCAAGCTAACCAGGCTGATGAAGGCTGATAGCCTGAAACCGGTCCTTGGATGCTTAATTCCAGTCTGGGAAAGACATGGCTTGGTAGTTCGGACTGGACTGTTCCCATGAGGCACAGGGTCAGAGCTGATTTGCATATAGCCAGTGTCTAACCCAGGGTGGTGTGGAGTGCAAAAAAACGATGGATTTAGGCCCAGATCCTTGTACTGGGGTGAATGTATGACATTGTTCTACATTCTGTCCATCAACCGTGTTTTTTTGCAATTTTCACCCCGAGTGGGCTGGGTATGCTCAGACGTGAGTCCCAGGCTCTCCACACCACTGGAGTCAAGCTATCCAGGCTGATGAAGGATGATAGCCAGAAACCGGTCCTTGGATGCTTGATTCCGGTCTGGGAAAGACATGGCTTGGTAGTTCGGACTGGACTGTTCCCATGAGGACAGGGTCAGAGCTGATTTGCATATAGCCAGTGTCTAACCCAGGGTGGTGTGGAGTGCAAAAAAACGATGGATTTAGGCCCAGATCCTTGTACTGGGGTGAATGTATGACCTTGTTCTACATTTTGTCCATCAACCGTGTTTTTTTGCAATTTTCACCCCAAGTGGGCTGGGTATGCTCAGACGTGAGTCCCAGGCTCTCCACACCACTGGAGTCAAGCTATCCAGGCTGATGAAGGCTGATAGCCTGAAACCGGTCCTTGGATGCTTAATTCCAGTCTGGGAAAGACATGGCTTGGTAGTTCGGTCTGGACTGTTCCCATGAGGCACAGGGTCAGAGCTGATTTGCATATAGCCAGTGTGTAACCCAGGGTGGTGTGGAGTGCAAAGAAACGATGGATTTAGGCCCAGATCCTTGTACTGGGGTGAATGTATGACATTGTTCTACATTCTGTCCATCAACCGTGTTGTTTTTGCAATTTTCACCCCGAGTGGGCTGGGTATGCTCAGACGTGAGTCCCAGGCTCTCCACACCACTGGAGTCAAGCTATCCAGGCTGATGAAGGCTGATAGCCAGAAACCGGTCCTTGGATGCTTGATTCCGGTCTGGGAAAGACATGGCTTGGTAGTTCGGACTGGACTGTTCCCATGAGGCACAGGGTCAGAGCTGATTTGCATATAGCCAGTGTCTAAACCAGGGTGGTGTGGAGTGCAAATAAATGATGGATTTAGGCCCAGATCCTTGTACTGGGGTGAATGTATGACATTGTTCTACATTCTGTCCATCAACCGTGTTTTTTTGCAATTTTCACCCCGAGTGGGCTGGGTATGCTCAGACGTGAGTCACAGGCTCTCCACACCACTGGAGTCAAGCTATCCAGGCTGATGAAGGCTGATAGCCAGAAACCGGTCCTTGGATGCTTGATTCCGGTCTGGGAAAGACATGGCTTGGTAGTTCGGACTGGACTGTTCCCATGAGGCACAGGGTCAGAGCTGATTTGCATATAGCCAGTGTCTAACCCAGGGTGGTGTGGAGTGCAAAAAAACGATGGATTTAGGCCCAGATCCTTGTACTGGGGTGAATGTATGACATTGTTCTACATTCTGTCCATCAACCGTGATTTTTTGCAATTTTCACCCAGAGTGGGCTGGGTATGCTCAGACGTGAGACCCAGGCTCTCCACACCACTGGAGTCAAGCTATCCAGGCTGAGAGCCAGAAACCGGTCCTTGGATGCTTGATTCCGGTCTGGGAAAGACATGGCTTGGTAGTTCGGACTGGACTGTTCCCATGAGGCACAGGGTCAGAGCTGATTTGCATATAGCCAGTGTCTAACCCAGGGTGGTGTGGAGTGCAAAAAAACGATGGATTTAGGCCCAGATCCTTGTACTGGGGTGAATGTATGATATTGTTCGACATTCTGTCCATCAACAGTGTTTTTTTGCAATTTTCACCCCGAGTGGGCTGGGTATGCTCAGACGTGAGCCCCAGGCTCTCCATACCACTGGAGTCAAGCTATCCAGGCTGATGAAGGCTGATAGCCAGAAACCGGTCCTTGGATGCTTGATTCCGGTCTGGGAAAGACATGGCTTGGTAGTTCGGACTGGACTGTTCCCATGAGGCACAGGGTCAGAGCTGATTTGCATATAGCCAGTGTCTAACCCAGGGTGGTGTGGAGTGCAAAAAAACGATGGATTTAGGCCCAGATCCTTGTAGTGGGGGTGAATGTATGACATTGTTCTACATTCTGTCCATCAACCGTGTTTTTTTTGCAATTTTCACCCCCATTGGCTGGGTATGCTCAGACGTGAGTCCCAGGCTCTCCACACCACTGGAGTCAAGCTATCCAGGCTGATGAAGGCTGATAGCCAGAAACCGGTCCTTGGATGCTTGATTCCGGTCTGGGAAAGACATGGCTTGGTAGTTCGGACTGGACTGTTCCCATGAGGCACAGGGTCAGAGCTGATTTGCATATAGCCAGTGTCTAACCCAGGGTGGTGTGGAGTGCAAAAAAAACGATGGATTTAGGCCCAGATCCTTGTACTGGGGTGAATGTATGACCTTGTTCTACATTTTGTCCATCAACCGTGTTTTTTTGCAATTTTCACCCCGAGTGGGCTGGGTATGCTCAGACGTGAGTCCCAGGCTCTCCACACCACTGGAGTCAAGCTATCCAGGCTGATGAAGGCTGATAGCCTGAAACCGGTCCTTGGATGCTTAATTCCAGTCTGGGAAAGACATGGCTTGGTAGTTCGGACTGGACTGTTCCCATGAGGCACAGGGTCAGAGCTGATTTGCATATAGCCAGTGTCTAACCCAGGGTGGTGTGGAGTGCAAAAAAACGATGGATTTAGGCCCAGATCCTTGTACTGGGGTGAATGTATGACATTGTTCTACATTCTGTCCATCAACCGTGTTTTTTTGCAATTTTCACCCCCAGTGGGCTGGGTATGCTCAGACGTGAGTCCCAGGCTCTCCACACCACTGGAGTCAAGCTATCCAGGCTGATGAAGGATGATAGCCAGAAACCGGTCCTTGGATGCTTGATTCCGGTCTGGGAAAGACATGGCTTGGTAGTTCGGACTGGACTGTTCCCATGAGGACAGGGTCAGAGCTGATTTGCATATAGCCAGTGTCTAACCCAGGGTGGTGTGGAGTGCAAAAAAACGATGGATTTAGGCCCAGATCCTTGTACTGGGGTGAATGTATGACCTTGTTCTACATTTTGTCCATCAACCGTGTTTTTTTGCAATTTTCACCCCGAGTGGGCTGGGTATGCTCAGACGTGAGTCCCAGGCTCTCCACACCACTGGAGTCAAGCTATCCAGGCTGATGAAGGCTGATAGCCTGAAACCGGTCCTTGGATGCTTAATTCCAGTCTGGGAAAGACATGGCTTGGTAGTTCGGTCTGGACTGTTCCCATGAGGCACAGGGTCAGAGCTGATTTGCATATAGCCAGTGTGTAACCCAGGGTGGTGTGGAGTGCAAAAAAACGATGGATTTAGGCCCAGATCCTTGTACTGGGGTGAATGTATGACATTGTTCTACATTCTGTCCATCAACCGTGTTGTTTTTGCAATTTTCACCCCGAGTGGGCTGGGTATGCTCAGACGTGAGTCCCAGGCTCTCCACACCACTGGAGTCAAGCTATCCAGGCTGATGAAGGCTGATAGCCAGAAACCGGTCCTTGGATGCTTGATTCCGGTCTGGGAAAGACATGGCTTGGTAGTTCGGACTGGACTGTTCCCATGAGGCACAGGGTCAGAGCTGATTTGCATATAGCCAGTGTCTAACCCAGGGTGGTGTGGAGTGCAAAAAAACGATGGATTTAGGCCCAGATCCTTGTACTGGGGTGAATGTATGACATTGTTCTACATTCTGTCCATCAACTGTGTTTTTTTGCAATTTTCACCCCGAGTGGGCTGGTTATGCTCAGACGTGAGTCCCAGGCTCTCCACACCACTGGAGTCAAGCTATCCAGGCTGATGAAGGCTGATAGCCAGAAACCGGTCCTTGGATGCTTGATTCCGGTCTGGGAAAGACATGGCTTGGTAGTTCGGACTGGACTGTTCCCATGAGGCACAGGGTCAGAGCTGATTTGCATATAGCCAGTGTCTAACCCAGGGTGGTGTGGAGTGCAAATAAACGATGGATTTAGGCCCAGATCCTTGTACTGGGGTGAATGTATGACGTTGTTCTACATTCTGTCCATCAACCGTGTTTTTTTGCAATTTTCACCCCGAGTGGGCTGGGTATGCTCAGACGTGAGTCACAGGCTCTCCACACCACTGGAGTCAAGCTATCCAGGTTGATGAAGGCTGATAGCCAGAAACCGGTCCTTGGATGCTTGATTCCGGTCTGGGAAAGACATGGCTTGGTAGTTAGGACTGGACTGTTCCCATGAGGCACAGGGTCAGAGCTGATTTGCATATAGCCAGTGTCTAACCCAGGGTGGTGTGGAGTGCAAAAAAACGATGGATTTAGGCCCAGATCCTTGTACTGGGGTGAATGTATGACATTGTTCTACATTCTGTCCATCAACCGTGTTTTTTTGCAATTTTCACCCAGAGTGGGCTGGGTATGCTCAGACGTGAGTCCCAGGCTCTCCACACCACTGGAGTCAAGCTATCCAGGCTGATGAAGGCTGATAGCCAGAAACCGGTCCTAAGATGCTTGATTCCGGTCTGGTAAAGACATGGCTTGGTAGTTCGGACTGGACTGTTCCCATGAGGCACAGGGTCAGAGCTGATTTGCATACAGCCAGTGTCTAACCCAGGGTGGTGTGGAGTGCAAAAAAACGATGGATTTAGGCCCAGATCCTTGTACTGGGGTGAATGTATGACCTTGTTCTACATTTTGTCCATCAACCGTGTTTTTTTGCAATTTTCACCCCGAGTGGGCTGGGTATGCTCAGACGTGAGTCCCAGGCTCTCCACACCACTGGAGTCAAGCTATCCAGGCTGATGAAGGCTGATAGCCTGAAACCGGTCCTTGGATGCTTAATTCCAGTCTAGGAAAGACATGGCTTGGTAGTTCGGACTGGACTGTTCCCATGAGGCACAGGGTCAGAGCTGATTTGCATATAGCCAGTGTCTAACCCAGGGTGGTGTGGAGTGCAAAAAAACGATGGATTTAGGCCCAGATCCTTGTACTGGGGTGAATGTATGACATTGTTCTACATTCTGTCCATCAACCGTGTTTTTTTGCAATTTTCACCCCGAGTGGGCTGGGTATGCTCAAACGTGAGTCCCAGGCTCTCCACACCACTGGAGTCAAGCTATCCAGGCTGATGAAGGCTGATAGCAAGAAAACCGGTCCTTGGATGCTTGATTCCGGTCTGGGAAAGACATGGCTTGGTAGTTCGGACTGGACTGTTCCCATGAGGCACAGGGTCAGAGCTGATTTGCATATAGCCAGTGTCTAACCCAGGGTGGTGTGGAGTGCAAAAAACGATGGATTTAGGCCCAGATCCTTGTACTGGGGTGAATGAATGACATTGTTCTACATTCTGTCCATCAACCGTGTTTTTTTGCAATTTTCACCCAGAGTGGGCTGGGTATGCTCAGACGTGAGTCCCAGGCTCTCCACACCACTGGAGTCAAGCTATCCAGGCTGATGAAGGCTGATAGCCAGAAACCGGTCCTTGGATGCTTGATTCCGGTCTGGGAAAGACATGGCTTGGTAGTTCGGACTGGACTGTTTCCATGAGGCACAGGGTCAGAGCTGATTTGCATCTAGCCAGTGTCTAACCCAGGGTGGTGTGGAGTGCAAAAAAACGATGGATTTAGGCCCAGATCCTTGTACTGGGGTGAATGTATGACATTGTTCTACATTCTGTCCATCAACCGTGTTTTTTTGCAAATTTCACCCCGATTGGGCTGGGTATGCTCATACGTGAGTCCCAGGATCTCCACACCACTGGAGTCAAGCTATCCAGGCTGATGAAGGCTGATAGCCAGAAACCGGTCCTTGGATGCTTGATTCCGGTCTGGTAAAGACATGGCTTGGTAGTTCGGACTGGACTGTTCCCAGGAGGCGCAGGGTCAGAGCTGATTTGCATATAGCCAGTGTGTAACCCAGGGTGGTGGGGAGTGCAAAAAAACGATGGATTTAGGCCCAGATCCTTGTACTGGGGTGAATGTATGACATTGTTCTACATTCTGTCCATCAACCGTGTTGTTTTTGCAATTTTCAACCCGAGTGGGCTGGGTATGCTCAGACGTGAGTCCCAGGCTCTCCACACCACTGGAGTCAAGCTATCCAGGCTGATGAAGGCTGATAGCCAGAAACCGGTCCTTGGATGCTTGATTCCGGTCTGGGAAAGACATGGCTTGGTAGTTCGGACTGGACTGTTCCCATGAGGCACAGGGTCAGAGCTGATTTGCATATAGCCAGTGTCTAACCCAGGGTGGTGTGGAGTGCAAAAAAACGATGGATTTAGGCCCAGATCCTTGTAGTGGGGGTGAATGTATGACATTGTTCTACATTCTGTCCATCAACCGTGTTTTTTTGCAATTTTCACCCCGAGTGGGCTGGGTATGCTCAGACGTGAGTCCCAGGCTCTCCACACCACTGGAGTCAAGCTATCCAGGCTGATGAAGGCTGATAGCCAGAAACCGGTCCTTGGATGCTTGATTCCGGTCTGGGAAAGACATGGCTTGGTAGTTCGGACTGGACTGTTCCCATGAGGCACAGGGTCAGAGCTGATTTGCATATAGCCAGTGTCTATCCCAGGGTGGTGTGGAGTGCAAAAAAACGATGGATTTAGGCCCAGATCCTTGTACTGGGGTGAATGTATGACATTGTTCTACATTCTGTCCATCAACCGTGTTTTTTTGCAATTTTCACCCCGAGTGGGCTGGGTATGCTCAGACGTGAGTCACAGGCTCTCCACACCACTGGAGTCAAGCTATCCAGGCTGATGAAGGCTGATAGCCAGAAACCGGTCCTTGGATGCTTGATTCCGGTCTGGGAAAGACATGGCTTGGTAGTTCGGACTGGACTGTTCCCATGAGGCACAGGGTCAGAGCTGATTTGCATATAGCCAGTGTCTAACCCAGGGTGGTGTGGAGTGCAAAAAAACGATGGATTTAGGCCCAGATCCTTGTACTGGGGTGAATGTATGACATTGTTCTACATTCTGTCCATCAACCGTGTTTTTTTGCAATTTTCACCCCGAGTGGGCTGGGTATGCTCAGACGTGAGTCCCAGGCTCTCCACACCACTGGAGTCAAGCTTTTCAGGCTGATGAAGGCTGATAGCCAGAAACCGGTCCTTGGATGCTTGATTCCGGTCTGGGAAAGACATGGTTTGGTAGTTCGGACTGGACTGTTCCCATGAGGCACAGGGTCAGAGCTGATTTGCATATAGCCAGAGTCTAACCCAGGGTGGTGTGGAGTGCAAAAAAACGATGGATTTAGGCCCAGATCCTTGTACTGGGGTGAATGTATGACATTGTTCTACATTCTGTCCATCAACCGTGTTTTTTTTGCAATTTTCACCCCGAGTGGGCTGGGTATGCTCAGACGTGAGTCCCAGGCTCTCCACACCACTGGAGTCAAGCTATCCAGGCTGATGAAGGCTGATAGCCAGAAACCGGTCCTTGGATGCTTGATTCCGGTCTGGGAAAGACATGGCTTGGTAGTACGGACTGTACTGTTCCCATGAGGCACAGGGTCAGAGCTGATTTGCATATAGCCAGTGTCTAACCCAGGGTGGCGTGGAGTGCAATAAAACGATGGATTTAGGCCCAGATCCTTGTACTGGGGTAAATGTATGACATTGTTCTACATTCTGTCCATCAAACGTGTTTGTTTTGCAATTTTCACCCCGAGTGGGCTGGGTATGCTCAGACGTGAGTCCCAGGCTCTCCACACCACTGGAGTCAAGCTATCTAGGCTGAGAGCCAGAAACCGGTCCTTGGATGCTTGATTCCGGTCTGGGAAAGACATGGCTTGGTAGTTCGGACTGGACTGTTCCCATGAGGCACAGGGTCAGAGCTGATTTGCATATAGCCAGTGTGTAACCCAGGGTGGTGGGGAGTGCAAAAAAACGATGGATTTAGGCCCAGATCCTTGTACTGGGGTAAATGTATGACATTGTTCTACATTCTGTCCATCAACCGTGTTGTTTTTGCAATTTTCAACCCGAGTGGGCTGGGTATGCTCAGACGTGAGTCCCAGGCTCTCCACACCACTGGAGTCAAGCTATCCAGGCTGATGAAGGCTGATAGCCAGAAACCGGTCCTTGGATGCTTGATTCCGGTCTGGGAAAGACATGGCTTGGTAGTTCGGACTGGACTGTTCCCATGAGGCACAGGGTCAGAGCTGATTTGCATATAGCCAGTGTCTAACCCAGGGTGGTATGGAGTGCAAAAAAACGATGGATTTAGGCCCAGATCCTTGTACTGGGGTGAATGTATGACATTGTTCTACATTCTGTCCATCAACCGTGTTTTTTTGCAATTTTCACCCCGATTGGGCTGGGTATGCTCATACGTGAGTCCCAGGCTTTCCACACCACTGGAGTCAAGCTATCCAGGCTGATGAAGGCTGATAGCCAGAAACCGGTCCTTGAATGCTTGATTCAGGTCTGGGAAAGACATGGCTTGGTAGTTCGGACTGGACTGTTCCCATGAGGCACAGGGTCAGAGCTGATTTGCATATAGCCAGTGTCTAACCCAGGTTGGTGTGGAGTGCAAAAAAACGATGGATTTAGGCCCAGATCCTTGTACTGGGGTAAATGTATGACATTGTTCTACATTCTGTCCATCAACCGTGTTTTTTTGCAATTTTCACCCCGAGTGGGCTGGGTATGCTCAGACGTGAGACCCAGGCTCTCCACACCACTGGAGTCAAGCTATCCAGGCTGAGAGCCAGAAACCGGTCCTTGGATGCTTGATTCCGGTCTGGGAAAGACATGGCTTGGTAGTTCGGACTGGACTGTTCCCATGAGGCACAGGGTCAGAGCTGATTTGCATATAGCCAGTGTCTAACCCAGGGTGGTGTGGAGTGCAAAAAAACGATGGATTTAGGCCCAGATCCTTGTACTGGGGTGAATGTATGATATTGTTCGACATTCTGTCCATCAACAGTGTTTTTTTGCAATTTTCACCCCGAGTGGGCTGGGTATGCTCAGACGTGAGCCCCAGGCTCTCCATACCACTGGAGTCAAGCTATCCAGGCTGATGAAGGCTGATAGCCAGAAACCGGTCCTTGGATGCTTGATTCCGGTCTGGGAAAGACATGGCTTGGTAGTTCGGACTGGACTGTTCCCATGAGGCACAGGGTCAGAGCTGATTTGCATATAGCCAGTGTCTAACCCAGGGTGGTGTGGAGTGCAAAAAAACGATGGATTTAGGCCCAGATCCTTGTAGTGGGGGTGAATGTATGACATTGTTCTACATTCTGTCCATCAACCGTGTTTTTTTGCAATTTTCACCCCGATTGGCTGGGTATGCTCAGACGTGAGTCCCAGGCTCTCCACACCACTGGAGTCAAGCTATCCAGGCTGATGAAGGCTGATAGCCAGAAACCGGTCCTTGGATGCTTGATTCCGGTCTGGGAAAGACATGGCTTGGTAGTTCGGACTGGACTGTTCCCATGAGGCACAGGGTCAGAGCTGATTTGCATATAGCCAGTGTCTAACCCAGGGTGGTGTGGAGTGCAACAAAACGATGGATTTAGGCCCAGATCCTTGTACTGGGGTGAATGTATGACCTTGTTCTACATTTTGTCCATCAACCGTGTTTTTTTGCAATTTTCACCCCGAGTGGGCTGGGTATGCTCAGACGTGAGTCCCAGGCTCTCCACACCACTGGAGTCAAGCTATCCAGGCTGATGAAGGCTGATAGCCTGAAACCGGTCCTTGGATGCTTAATTCCAGTCTGGGAAAGACATGGCTTGGTAGTTCGGTCTGGACTGTTCCCATGAGGCACAGGGTCAGAGCTGATTTGCATATAGCCAGTGTGTAACCCAGGGTGGTGTGGAGTGCAAAATAACGATGGATTTAGGCCCAGATCCTTGTACTGGGGTGAATGTATGACATTGTTCTACATTCTGTCCATCAACCGTGTTGTTTTTGCAATTTTCACCCCGAGTGGGCTGGGTATGCTCAGACGTGAGTCCCAGGCTCTCCACACCACTGGAGTCAAGCTATCCAGGCTGATGAAGGCTGATAGCCAGAAACCGGTCCTTGGATGCTTGATTCCGGTCTGGGAAAGACATGGCTTGGTAGTTCGGACTGGACTGTTCCCATGAGGCACAGGGTCAGAGCTGATTTGCATATAGCCAGTGTCTAACCCAGGTTGGTGTGGAGTGCAAAAAAACGATGGATTTAGGCCCAGATCCTTGTACTGGGGTAAATGTATGACATTGTTCTACATTCTGTCCATCAACCGTGTTTTTTTGCAATTTTCACCCCGAGTGGGCTGGGTATGCTCAGACGTGAGACCCAGGCTCTCCACATCACTGGAGTCAAGCTATCCAGGCTGAGAGCCAGAAACCGGTCCTTGGATGCTTGATTCCGGTCTGGGAAAGACATGGCTTGGTAGTTCGGACTGGACTGTTCCCATGAGGCACAGGGTCAGAGCTGATTTGCATATAGCCAGTGTCTAACCCAGGGTGGTGTGGAGTGCAAAAAAACGATGGATTTAGGCCCAGATCCTTGTACTGGGGTGAATGTATGATATTGTTCGACATTCTGTCCATCAACAGTGTTTTTTTGCAATTTTCACCCCGAGTGGGCTGGGTATGCTCAGACGTGAGCCCCAGGCTCTCCATACCACTGGAGTCAAGCTATCCAGGCTGATGCAGGCTGATAGCCAGAAACCGGTCCTTGGATGCTTGATTCCGGTCTGGGAAAGACATGGCTTGGTAGTTCGGACTGGACTGTTCCCATGAGGCACAGGGTCAGAGCTGATTTGCATATAGCCAGTGTCTAACCCAGGGTGGTGTGGAGTGCAAAAAAACGATGGATTTAGGCCCAGATCCTTGTAGTGGGGGTGAATGTATGACATTGTTCTACATTCTGTCCATCAACCGTGTTTTTTTGCAATTTTCACCCTGATTGGCTGGGTATGCTCAGACGTGAGTCCCAGGCTCTCCACACCACTGGAGTCAAGCTATCCAGGCTGATGAAGGCTGATAGCCAGAAACCGGTCCTTGGATGCTTGATTCCGGTCTGGGAAAGACATGGCTTGGTAGTTCGGACTGGACTGTTCCCATGAGGCACAGGGTCAGAGCTGATTTGCATATAGCCAGTGTCTAACCCAGGGTGGTGTGGAGTGCAACAAAACGATGGATTTAGGCCCAGATCCTTGTACTGGGGTGAATGTATGACCTTGTTCTACATTTTGTCCATCAACCGTGTTTTTTTGCAATTTTCACCCCGAGTGGGCTGGGTATGCTCAGACGTGAGTCCCAGGCTCTCCACACCACTGGAGTCAAGCTAACCAGGCTGATGAAGGCTGATAGCCTGAAACCGGTCCTTGGATGCTTAATTCCAGTCTGGGAAAGACATGGCTTGGTAGTTCGGACTGGACTGTTCCCATGAGGCACAGGGTCAGAGCTGATTTGCATATAGCCAGTGTCTAACCCAGGGTGGTGTGGAGTGCAAAAAAACGATGGATTTAGGCCCAGATCCTTGTACTGGGGTGAATGTATGACATTGTTCTACATTCTGTCCATCAACCGTGTTTTTTTGCAATTTTCACCCCGAGTGGGCTGGGTATGCTCAGACGTGAGTCCCAGGCTCTCCACACCACTGGAGTCAAGCTATCCAGGCTGATGAAGGATGATAGCCAGAAACCGGTCCTTGGATGCTTGATTCCGGTCTGGGAAAGACATGGCTTGGTAGTTCGGACTGGACTGTTCCCATGAGGACAGGGTCAGAGCTGATTTGCATATAGCCAGTGTCTAACCCAGGGTGGTGTGGAGTGCAAAAAAACGATGGATTTAGGCCCAGATCCTTGTACTGGGGTGAATGTATGACCTTGTTCTACATTTTGTCCATCAACCGTGTTTTTTTGCAATTTTCACCCCAAGTGGGCTGGGTATGCTCAGACGTGAGTCCCAGGCTCTCCACACCACTGGAGTCAAGCTATCCAGGCTGATGAAGGCTGATAGCCTGAAACCGGTCCTTGGATGCTTAATTCCAGTCTGGGAAAGACATGGCTTGGTAGTTCGGTCTGGACTGTTCCCATGAGGCACAGGGTCAGAGCTGATTTGCATATAGCCAGTGTGTAACCCAGGGTGGTGTGGAGTGCAAAGAAACGATGGATTTAGGCCCAGATCCTTGTACTGGGGTGAATGTATGACATTGTTCTACATTCTGTCCATCAACCGTGTTGTTTTTGCAATTTTCACCCCGAGTGGGCTGGGTATGCTCAGACGTGAGTCCCAGGCTCTCCACACCACTGGAGTCAAGCTATCCAGGCTGATGAAGGCTGATAGCCAGAAACCGGTCCTTGGATGCTTGATTCCGGTCTGGGAAAGACATGGCTTGGTAGTTCGGACTGGACTGTTCCCATGAGGCACAGGGTCAGAGCTGATTTGCATATAGCCAGTGTCTAAACCAGGGTGGTGTGGAGTGCAAATAAATGATGGATTTAGGCCCAGATCCTTGTACTGGGGTGAATGTATGACATTGTTCTACATTCTGTCCATCAACCGTGTTTTTTTGCAATTTTCACCCCGAGTGGGCTGGGTATGCTCAGACGTGAGTCACAGGCTCTCCACACCACTGGAGTCAAGCTATCCAGGCTGATGAAGGCTGATAGCCAGAAACCGGTCCTTGGATGCTTGATTCCGGTCTGGGAAAGACATGGCTTGGTAGTTCGGACTGGACTGTTCCCATGAGGCACAGGGTCAGAGCTGATTTGCATATAGCCAGTGTCTAACCCAGGGTGGTGTGGAGTGCAAAAAAACGATGGATTTAGGCCCAGATCCTTGTACTGGGGTGAATGTATGACATTGTTCTACATTCTGTCCATCAACCGTGATTTTTTGCAATTTTCACCCAGAGTGGGCTGGGTATGCTCAGACGTGAGACCCAGGCTCTCCACACCACTGGAGTCAAGCTATCCAGGCTGAGAGCCAGAAACCGGTCCTTGGATGCTTGATTCCGGTCTGGGAAAGACATGGCTTGGTAGTTCGGACTGGACTGTTCCCATGAGGCACAGGGTCAGAGCTGATTTGCATATAGCCAGTGTCTAACCCAGGGTGGTGTGGAGTGCAAAAAAACGATGGATTTAGGCCCAGATCCTTGTACTGGGGTGAATGTATGATATTGTTCGACATTCTGTCCATCAACAGTGTTTTTTTGCAATTTTCACCCCGAGTGGGCTGGGTATGCTCAGACGTGAGCCCCAGGCTCTCCATACCACTGGAGTCAAGCTATCCAGGCTGATGAAGGCTGATAGCCAGAAACCGGTCCTTGGATGCTTGATTCCGGTCTGGGAAAGACATGGCTTGGTAGTTCGGACTGGACTGTTCCCATGAGGCACAGGGTCAGAGCTGATTTGCATATAGCCAGTGTCTAACCCAGGGTGGTGTGGAGTGCAAAAAAACGATGGATTTAGGCCCAGATCCTTGTAGTGGGGGTGAATGTATGACATTGTTCTACATTCTGTCCATCAACCGTGTTTTTTTTGCAATTTTCACCCCCATTGGCTGGGTATGCTCAGACGTGAGTCCCAGGCTCTCCACACCACTGGAGTCAAGCTATCCAGGCTGATGAAGGCTGATAGCCAGAAACCGGTCCTTGGATGCTTGATTCCGGTCTGGGAAAGACATGGCTTGGTAGTTCGGACTGGACTGTTCCCATGAGGCACAGGGTCAGAGCTGATTTGCATATAGCCAGTGTCTAACCCAGGGTGGTGTGGAGTGCAAAAAAACGATGGATTTAGGCCCAGATCCTTGTACTGGGGTGAATGTATGACCTTGTTCTACATTTTGTCCATCAACCGTGTTTTTTTGCAATTTTCACCCCGAGTGGGCTGGGTATGCTCAGACGTGAGTCCCAGGCTCTCCACACCACTGGAGTCAAGCTATCCAGGCTGATGAAGGCTGATAGCCTGAAACCGGTCCTTGGATGCTTAATTCCAGTCTGGGAAAGACATGGCTTGGTAGTTCGGACTGGACTGTTCCCATGAGGCACAGGGTCAGAGCTGATTTGCATATAGCCAGTGTCTAACCCAGGGTGGTGTGGAGTGCAAAAAAACGATGGATTTAGGCCCAGATCCTTGTACTGGGGTGAATGTATGACATTGTTCTACATTCTGTCCATCAACCGTGTTTTTTTGCAATTTTCACCCCCAGTGGGCTGGGTATGCTCAGACGTGAGTCCCAGGCTCTCCACACCACTGGAGTCAAGCTATCCAGGCTGATGAAGGATGATAGCCAGAAACCGGTCCTTGGATGCTTGATTCCGGTCTGGGAAAGACATGGCTTGGTAGTTCGGACTGGACTGTTCCCATGAGGACAGGGTCAGAGCTGATTTGCATATAGCCAGTGTCTAACCCAGGGTGGTGTGGAGTGCAAAAAAACGATGGATTTAGGCCCAGATCCTTGTACTGGGGTGAATGTATGACCTTGTTCTACATTTTGTCCATCAACCGTGTTTTTTTGCAATTTTCACCCCGAGTGGGCTGGGTATGCTCAGACGTGAGTCCCAGGCTCTCCACACCACTGGAGTCAAGCTATCCAGGCTGATGAAGGCTGATAGCCTGAAACCGGTCCTTGGATGCTTAATTCCAGTCTGGGAAAGACATGGCTTGGTAGTTCGGTCTGGACTGTTCCCATGAGGCACAGGGTCAGAGCTGATTTGCATATAGCCAGTGTGTAACCCAGGGTGGTGTGGAGTGCAAAAAAACGATGGATTTAGGCCCAGATCCTTGTACTGGGGTGAATGTATGACATTGTTCTACATTCTGTCCATCAACCGTGTTGTTTTTGCAATTTTCACCCCGAGTGGGCTGGGTATGCTCAGACGTGAGTCCCAGGCTCTCCACACCACTGGAGTCAAGCTATCCAGGCTGATGAAGGCTGATAGCCAGAAACCGGTCCTTGGATGCTTGATTCCGGTCTGGGAAAGACATGGCTTGGTAGTTCGGACTGGACTGTTCCCATGAGGCACAGGGTCAGAGCTGATTTGCATATAGCCAGTGTCTAACCCAGGGTGGTGTGGAGTGCAAAAAAACGATGGATTTAGGCCCAGATCCTTGTACTGGGGTGAATGTATGACATTGTTCTACATTCTGTCCATCAACTGTGTTTTTTTGCAATTTTCACCCCGAGTGGGCTGGTTATGCTCAGACGTGAGTCCCAGGCTCTCCACACCACTGGAGTCAAGCTATCCGGGCTGATGAAGGCTGATAGCCAGAAACCGGTCCTTGGATGCTTGATTCCGGTCTGGGAAAGACATGGCTTGGTAGTTCGGACTGGACTGTTCCCATGAGGCACAGGGTCAGAGCTGATTTGCATATAGCCAGTGTCTAACCCAGGGTGGTGTGGAGTGCAAATAAACGATGGATTTAGGCCCAGATCCTTGTACTGGGGTGAATGTATGACGTTGTTCTACATTCTGTCCATCAACCGTGTTTTTTTGCAATTTTCACCCCGAGTGGGCTGGGTATGCTCAGACGTGAGTCACAGGCTCTCCACACCACTGGAGTCAAGCTATCCAGGTTGATGAAGGCTGATAGCCAGAAACCGGTCCTTGGATGCTTGATTCCGGTCTGGGAAAGACATGGCTTGGTAGTTCGGACTGGACTGTTCCCATGAGGCACAGGGTCAGAGCTGATTTGCATATAGCCAGTGTCTAACCCAGGGTGGTGTGGAGTGCAAAAAAACGATGGATTTAGGCCCAGATCCTTGTACTGGGGTGAATGTATGACATTGTTCTACATTCTGTCCATCAACCGTGTTTTTTTGCAATTTTCACCCCGAGTGGGCTGGGTATGCTCAGACGTGAGTCCCAGGCTCTCCACACCACTGGAGTCAAGCTATCCAGGCTGATGAAGGCTGATAGCCTGAAACCGGTCCTTGGATGCTTAATTCCAGTCTAGGAAAGACATGGCTTGGTAGTTCGGACTGGACTGTTCCCATGAGGCACAGGGTCAGAGCTGATTTGCATATAGCCAGTGTCTAACCCAGGGTGGTGTGGAGTGCAAAAAAACGATGGATTTAGGCCCAGATCCTTGTACTGGGGTGAATGTATGACATTGTTCTACATTCTGTCCATCAACCGTGTTTTTTTGCAATTTTCACCCCGAGTGGGCTGGGTATGCTCAAACGTGAGTCCCAGGCTCTCCACACCACTGGAGTCAAGCTATCCAGGCTGATGAAGGCTGATAGCAAGAAAACCGGTCCTTGGATGCTTGATTCCGGTCTGGGAAAGACATGGCTTGGTAGTTCGGACTGGACTGTTCCCATGAGGCACAGGGTCAGAGCTGATTTGCATATAGCCAGTGTCTAACCCAGGGTGGTGTGGAGTGCAAAAAACAATGGATTTAGGCCCAGATCCTTGTACTGGGGTGAATGAATGACATTGTTCTACATTCTGTCCATCAACCGTGTTTTTTTGCAATTTTCACCCAGAGTGGGCTGGGTATGCTCAGACGTGAGTCCCAGGCTCTCCACACCACTGGAGTCAAGCTATCCAGGCTGATGAAGGCTGATAGCCAGAAACCGGTCCTTGGATGCTTGATTCCGGTCTGGGAAAGACATGGCTTGGTAGTTCGGACTGGACTGTTTCCATGAGGCACAGGGTCAGAGCTGATTTGCATCTAGCCAGTGTCTAACCCAGGGTGGTGTGGAGTGCAAAAAAACGATGGATTTAGGCCCAGATCCTTGTACTGGGGTGAATGTATGACATTGTTCTACATTCTGTCCATCAACCGTGTTTTTTTGCAAATTTCACCCCGATTGGGCTGGGTATGCTCATACGTGAGTCCCAGGATCTCCACACCACTGGAGTCAAGCTATCCAGGCTGATGAAGGCTGATAGCCAGAAACCGGTCCTTGGATGCTTGATTCCGGTCTGGTAAAGACATGGCTTGGTAGTTCGGACTGGACTGTTCCCATGAGGCGCAGGGTCAGAGCTGATTTGCATATAGCCAGTGTGTAACCCAGGGTGGTGGGGAGTGCAAAAAAACGATGGATTTAGGCCCAGATCCTTGTACTGGGGTGAATGTATGACATTGTTCTACATTCTGTCCATCAACCGTGTTGTTTTTGCAATTTTCAACCCGAGTGGGCTGGGTATGCTCAGACGTGAGTCCCAGGCTCTCCACACCACTGGAGTCAAGCTATCCAGGCTGATGAAGGCTGATAGCCAGAAACCGGTCCTTGGATGCTTGATTCCGGTCTGGGAAAGACATGGCTTGGTAGTTCGGACTGGACTGTTCCCATGAGGCACAGGGTCAGAGCTGATTTGCATATAGCCAGTGTCTAACCCAGGGTGGTGTGGAGTGCAAAAAAACGATGGATTTAGGCCCAGATCCTTGTAGTGGGGGTGAATGTATGACATTGTTCTACATTCTGTCCATCAACCGTGTTTTTTTGCAATTTTCACCCCGAGTGGGCTGGGTATGCTCAGACGTGAGTCCCAGGCTCTCCACACCACTGGAGTCAAGCTATCCAGGCTGATGAAGGCTGATAGCCAGAAACCGGTCCTTGGATGCTTGATTCCGGTCTGGGAAAGACATGGCTTGGTAGTTCGGACTGGACTGTTCCCATGAGGCACAGGGTCAGAGCTGATTTGCATATAGCCAGTGTCTATCCCAGGGTGGTGTGGAGTGCAAAAAAACGATGGATTTAGGCCCAGATCCTTGTACTGGGGTGAATGTATGACATTGTTCTACATTCTGTCCATCAACCGTGTTTTTTTGCAATTTTCACCCCGAGTGGGCTGGGTATGCTCAGACGTGAGTCACAGGCTCTCCACACCACTGGAGTCAAGCTATCCAGGCTGATGAAGGCTGATAGCCAGAAACCGGTCCTTGGATGCTTGATTCCGGTCTGGGAAAGACATGGCTTGGTAGTTCGGACTGGACTGTTCCCATGAGGCACAGGGTCAGAGCTGATTTGCATATAGCCAGTGTCTAACCCAGGGTGGTGTGGAGTGCAAAAAAACGATGGATTTAGGCCCAGATCCTTGTACTGGGGTGAATGTATGACATTGTTCTACATTCTGTCCATCAACCGTGTTTTTTTGCAATTTTCACCCCGAGTGGGCTGGGTATGCTCAGACGTGAGTCCCAGGCTCTCCACACCACTGGAGTCAAGCTTTTCAGGCTGATGAAGGCTGATAGCCAGAAACCGGTCCTTGGATGCTTGATTCCGGTCTGGGAAAGACATGGTTTGGTAGTTCGGACTGGACTGTTCCCATGAGGCACAGGGTCAGAGCTGATTTGCATATAGCCAGAGTCTAACCCAGGGTGGTGTGGAGTGCAAAAAAACGATGGATTTAGGCCCAGATCCTTGTACTGGGGTGAATGTATGACATTGTTCTACATTCTGTCCATCAACCGTGTTTTTTTTGCAATTTTCACCCCGAGTGGGCTGGGTATGCTCAGACGTGAGTCCCAGGCTCTCCACACCACTGGAGTCAAGCTATCCAGGCTGATGAAGGCTGATAGCCAGAAACCGGTCCTTGGATGCTTGATTCCGGTCTGGGAAAGACATGGCTTGGTAGTACGGACTGTACTGTTCCCATGAGGCACAGGGTCAGAGCTGATTTGCATATAGCCAGTGTCTAACCCAGGGTGGCGTGGAGTGCAATAAAACGATGGATTTAGGCCCAGATCCTTGTACTGGGGTAAATGTATGACATTGTTCTACATTCTGTCCATCAAACGTGTTTGTTTTGCAATTTTCACCCCGAGTGGGCTGGGTATGCTCAGACGTGAGTCCCAGGCTCTCCACACCACTGGAGTCAAGCTATCTAGGCTGAGAGCCAGAAACCGGTCCTTGGATGCTTGATTCCGGTCTGGGAAAGACATGGCTTGGTAGTTCGGACTGGACTGTTCCCATGAGGCACAGGGTCAGAGCTGATTTGCATATAGCCAGTGTGTAACCCAGGGTGGTGGGGAGTGCAAAAAAACGATGGATTTAGGCCCAGATCCTTGTACTGGGGTAAATGTATGACATTGTTCTACATTCTGTCCATCAACCGTGTTGTTTTTGCAATTTTCAACCCGAGTGGGCTGGGTATGCTCAGACGTGAGTCCCAGGCTCTCCACACCACTGGAGTCAAGCTATCCAGGCTGATGAAGGCTGATAGCCAGAAACCGGTCCTTGGATGCTTGATTCCGGTCTGGGAAAGACATGGCTTGGTAGTTCGGACTGGACTGTTCCCATGAGGCACAGGGTCAGAGCTGATTTGCATATAGCCAGTGTCTAACCCAGGGTGGTGTGGAGTGCAAAAAAACGATGGATTTAGGCCCACATCCTTGTAGTGGGGGTGAATGTATGACATTGTTCTACATTCTGTCCATCAACCGTGTTTTTTTTGCAATTTTCACCCCGAGTGGGCTGGGTATGCTCAGACGTGAGTCCCAGGCTCTCCACACCACTGGAGTCAAGCTATCCAGGCTGATGAAGGCTGATAGCCAGAAAATGGTCCTTGGATGCTTGATTCCGGTCTGGGAAAGACATGGCTTGGTAGTTCGGACTGGACTGTTCCCATGAGGCACAGGGTCAGAGCTGATTTGCATATAGCCAGTGTCTAACCCAGGGTGGTGTGGAGTGCAAAAAAACGATGGATTTAGGTCCAGATCCTTGTACTGGGGTGAATGTATGACATTGTTCTACATTCTGTCCATCAACCGTGTTTTTTTGCAATTTTCACCCCGAGTGGGCTGGGTATGCTCAGACGTGAGTCCCAGGCTCTCCACACCACTGGAGTCAAGCTTTCCAGGCTGATGAAGGCTGATAGCCAGAAACCGGTCCTTGGATGCTTGATTCCGGTCTGGGAAAGACATGGTTTGGTAGTTCGGACTGGACTGTTCCCATGAGGCACAGGGTCAGAGCTGATTTGCATATAGCCAGTGTCTAACCCAGGGTGGTGTGGAGTGCAAAAAAACGATGGATTTAGGCCCAGATCCTTGTACTGGGGTGAATGTATGACATTGTTCTACATTCTGTCCATCAACCGTGTTTTTTTTGCAATTTTCACCCCGAGTGGGCTGGGTATGCTCAGACGTGAGTCCCAGGCTCTCCACACCACTGGAGTCAAGCTATCCAGGCTGATGAAGGCTGATAGCCAGAAACCGGTCCTTGGATGCTTGATTCCGGTCTGGGAAAGACATGGCTTGGTAGTACCGACTGTACTGTTCCCATGAGGCACAGGGTCAGAGCTGATTTGCATATAGCCAGTGTCTAACCCAGGGTGGCGTGGAGGGCAAAAAAACGATGGATTTAGGCCCAGATCCTTGTACTGGGGTGAATGTATGACATTGTTTTACATTCTGTCCATCAACCGTGTTTTTTTGCAATTTTCACCCCGAGTGGGCTGGGTATGCTCAGACGTGAGTCCCAGGCTCTCCACACCACTGGAGTCAAGCTATCCAGGCTGATGAAGGCTGATAGCCAGAAACCGGTCCTGGGATGCTTGATTCCGGTCTGGGAAAGACATGTCTTGGTAGTTCGGACTGGACTGTTCCCATGAGGCACAGGGTCAGAGCTGATTTGCATATAGCCAGTGTCTAACCCAGGGTGGTGTGGAGTGCAAAAAACGATGGATTTAGGCCCAGATCCTTGTACTGGGGTGAATGAATGACATTGTTCTACATTCTGTCCATCAACCGTGTTTTTTTGCAATTTTCACCCCGAGTGGGCTGGGTATGCTCAGACGTGAGTCCCAGGCTCTCCACACCACTGGAGTCAAGCTATCCAGGCTGATGAAGGCTGATAGCCAGGAACCAGTCCTTGGATGCTTGATTCCGGTCTGGGAAAGACATGGCTTGGTAGTTCGGACTGGACTGTTCCCATGAGGCACAGGGTCAGAGCTGATTTGCATATAGCCAGTGTCTAACCCAGGGTGGTGTGGAGTGCAAAAAAACGATGGATTTAGGCCCAGATCCTTGTACTGGGGTGAATGTATGACATTGTTCTACATTCTGTCCATCAACTGTGTTTTTTTGCAATTTTCACCCCGAGTGGGCTGGGTATGCTCAGACGTGAGTCCCAGGCTCTCCACACCACTGGAGTCAAGCTATCCAGGCTTATGAAGGCTGATAGCCAGAAACCGGTCCTTGGATGCTTGATTCCGGTCTGGGAAAGACATGGCTTGGTAGTTCGGACTGGACTGTTCCCATGAGGCACAGGGTCAGAGCTGATTTGCATATAGCCAGTGTCTAACCCAGGGTGGTGTGGAGTGCAAAAAAACGATGGATTTAGGCCCAGATCCTTGTACTGGGGTGAATGTATGACATTGTTCTACATTCTGTCCATCAACCGTGTTTTTTTGCAATTTTCACCCCGAGTGGGCTGGGTATGCTCAGACGTGAGTCCCAGGCTCTCCACACCACTGGAGTCAAGCTTTCCAGGCTGATGAAGGCTGATAGCCAGAAACCGGTCCTTGGATGCTTGATTCCGGTCTGGGAAAGACATGGTTTGGTAGTTCGGACTGGACTGTTCCCATGAGGCACAGGGTCAGAGCTGATTTGCATATAGCCAGTGTCTAACCCAGGGTGGCGTGGAGTGCAAAAAAACGATGGATTTAGGCCCAGATCCTTGTACTGGGGTGAATGTATGACATTGTTCTACATTCTGTCCATCAAACGTGTTTTTTTTGCAATTTTCACCCCGAGTGGGCTGGGTATGCTCAGACGTGAGTCCCAGGCTCTCCACACCACTGGAGTCAAGCTATCCAGGCTGAGAGCCAGAAACCGGTCCTTGGATGCTTGATTCCGGTCTGGGAAAGACATGGCTTGGTAGTTCGGACTGGACTGTTCCCATGAGGCACAGGGTCAGAGCTGATTTGCATATAGCCAGTGTGTAACCCAGGGTGGTGGGGAGTGCAAAAAAACGATGGATTTAGGCCCAGATCCTTGTACTGGGGTGAATGTATGACATTGTTCTACATTCTGTCCATCAACCGTGTTGTTTTTGCAATTTTCAACCCGAGTGGGCTGGGTATGCTCAGACGTGAGTCCCAGGCTCTCCACACCACTGGAGTCAAGCTATCCAGGCTGATGAAGGCTGATAGCCAGAAACCGGTCCTTGGATGCTTGATTCCGGTCTGGGAAAGACATGGCTTGGTAGTTCGGACTGGACTGTTCCCATGAGGCACAGGGTCAGAGCTGATTTGCATATAGCCAGTGTCTAACCCAGGGTGGTGTGGAGTGCAAAAAAACGATGGATTTAGGCCCAGATCCTTGTAGTGGGGGTGAATGTATGACATTGTTCTACATTCTGTCCATCAACCGTGTTTTTTTGCAATTTTCACCCCGAGTGGGCTGGGTATGCTCAGACGTGAGTCCCAGGCTCTCCACACCACTGGAGTCAAGCTATCCAGGCTGATGAAGGCTGATAGCCAGAAACCGGTCCTTGGATGCTTGATTCCGGTCTGGGAAAGACATGGCTTGGTAGTTCGGACTGGACTGTTCCCATGAGGCACAGGGTCAGAGCTGATTTGCATATAGCCAGTGTCTAACCCAGGGTGGTGTGGAGTGCAAAAAAACGATGGATTTAGGCCCAGATCCTTGTACTGGGGTGAATGTATGACATTGTTCTACATTCTGTCCATCAACCGTGTTTTTTTGCAATTTTCACCCCAAGTGGGCTGGGTATGCTCAGACGTGAGTCCCAGGCTCTCCACACCACTGGAGTCAAGCTTTCCAGGCTGGTGAAGGCTGATAGCCAGAAACCCGTCCTTGGATGCTTGATTCCGGTCTGGGAAAGACATGGTTTGGTAGTTCGGACTGGACTGTTCCCATGAGGCACAGGGTCAGAGCTGATTTGCATATAGCCAGTGTCTAACCCAGGGTGGTGTGGAGTGCAAAAAAACGATGGATTTAGGCCCAGATCCTTGTACTGGGGTGAATGTATGACATTGTTCTACATTCTGTCCATCAACCGTGTTTTTTTTGCAATTTTCACCCCGAGTGGGCTGGGTATGCTCAGACGTGAGTCCCAGGCTCTCCACACCACTGGAGTCAAGCTATCCAGGCTGATGAAGGCTGATAGCCAGAAACCGGTCCTTGGATGCTTGATTCCGGTCTGGGAAAGACATGGCTTGGTAGTACGGACTGTACTGTTCCCATGAGGCACAGGGTCAGAGCTGATTTGCATATAGCCAGTGTCTAACCCAGGGTGGCGTGGAGTGCAAAAAAACGATGGATTTAGGCCCAGATCCTTGTACTGGGGTGAATGTATGACATTGTTTTACATTCTGTCCATCAACCGTGTTTTTTTGCAATTTTCACCCCGAGTGGGCTGGGTATGCTCAGACGTGAGTCCCAGGCTCTCCACACCACTGGAGTCAAGCTATGCAGGCTGATGAAGGCTGATAGCCAGAAACCGGTCCTGGGATGCTTGATTCCGGTCTGGGAAAGACATGTCTTGGTAGTTCGGACTGGACTGTTCCCATGAGGCACAGGGTCAGAGCTGATTTGCATATAGCCAGTGTCTAACCCAGGGTGGTGTGGAGTGCAAAAAACGATGGATTTAGGCCCAGATCCTTGTACTGGGGTGAATGAATGACATTGTTCTACATTCTGTCCATCAACCGTGTTTTTTTGCAATTTTCACCCCGAGTGGGCTGGGTATGCTCAGACGTGAGTCCCAGGCTCTCCACACCACTGGAGTCAAGCTATCCAGGCTGATGAAGGCTGATAGCCAGAAACCGGTCCTTGGATGCTTGATTCCGGTCTGGGAAAGACATGGCTTGGTAGTTCGGACTGGACTGTTCCCATGAGGCACAGGGTCAGAGCTGATTTGCATATAGCCAGTGTCTAACCCAGGGTGGTGTGGAGTGCAAAAAAACGATGGATTTAGGCCCAGATCCTTGTACTGGGGTGAATGTATGACATTGTTCTACATTCTGTCCATCAACCGTGTTTTTTTGCAATTTTCACCCCGAGTGGGCTGGGTATGCTCAGACGTGAGTCCCAGGCTCTCCACACCACTGGAGTCAAGCTATCCAGGCTTATGAAGGCTGATAGCCAGAAACCGGTCCTTGGATGCTTGATTCCGGTCTGGGAAAGACATGGCTTGGTAGTTCGGACTGGACTGTTCCCATGAGGCACAGGGTCAGAGCTGATTTGCATATAGCCAGTGTCTAACCCAGGGTGGTGTGGAGTGCAAAAAAACGATGGATTTAGGCCCAGATCCTTGTACTGGGGTGAATGTATGACATTGTTCTACATTCTGTCCATCAACAGTGTTTTTTTGCAATTTTCACCCCGAGTGGGCTGGGTATGCTCAGACGTGAGTCCCAGGCTCTCCACACCACTGGAGTCAAGCTTTCCAGGCTGATGAAGGCTGATAGCCAGAAACCGGTCCTTGGATGCTTGATTCCGGTCTGGGAAAGACATGGTTTGGTAGTTCGGACTGGACTGTTCCCATGAGGCACAGGGTCAGAGCTGATTTGCATATAGCCAGTGTCTAACCCAGGGTGGTGTGGAGTGCAAAAAAACGATGGATTTAGGCCCAGATCCTTGTACTGTGGTGAATGTATGACATTGTTCTACATTCTGTCCATCAACCGTGTTTTTTTTGCAATTTTCACCCCGAGTGGGCTGGGTATGCTCAGACGTGAGTCCCAGGCTCTCCACACCACTGGAGTCAAGCTATCCAGGCTGATGAAGGCTGATAGCCAGAAACCGGTCCTTGGATGCTTGATTCCGGTCTGGGAAAGACATGGCTTGGTAGTACGGACTGTACTGTTCCCATGAGGCACAGGGTCAGAGCTGATTTGCATATAGCCAGTGTCTAACCCAGGGTGGTGTGGAGTGCAAAAAACGATGGATTTAGGCCCAGATCCTTGTACTGGGGTGAATGAATGACATTGTTCTACATTCTGTCCATCAACCGTGTTTTTTTGCAATTTTCACCCCGAGTGGGCTGGGTATGCTCAGACGCGAGTCCCAGGCTCTCCACACCACTGGAGTCAAGCTATCCAGGCTGATGAAGGCTGATAGCCAGAAACCGGTCCTTGGATGCTTGATTCCGGTCTGGGAAAGACATGGCTTGGTAGTTCGGACTGGACTGTTTCCATGAGGCACAGGGTCAGAGCTGATTTGCATATAGCCAGTGTCTAACCCAGGGTGGTGTGGAGTGCAAAAAAACGATGGATTTAGGCCCAGATCCTTGTACTGGGGTGAACGTATGACATTGTTCTACATTCTGTCCATCAACCGTGTTTTTTTGCAATTTTCACCCCGATTGGGCTGGGTATGCTCATACGTGAGTCCCAGGATCTCCACACCACTGGAGTCAAGCTATCCAGGCTGATGAAGGCTGATAGCCAGAAACCGGTCCTTGGATGCTTGATTCCGGTCTGGTAAAGACATGGCTTGGTAGTTCGGACTGGACTGTTCCCATGAGGCATAGGGTCAGAGCTGATTTGCATATAGCCAGTGTCTAACCCAGGTTGGTGTGGAGTGCAAAAAAACGATGGATTTAGGCCCAGATCCTTGTACTGGGGTAAATGTATGACATTGTTCTACATTCTGTCCATCAAACGTGTTTTTTTTGCAATTTTCACCCCGAGTGGGCTGGGTATGCTCAGACGTGAGTCCCAGGCTCTCCACACCACTGGAGTCAAGCTATCCAGGCTGAGAGCCAGAAACCGGTCCTTGGATGCTTGATTCCGGTCTGGGAAAGACATGGCTTGGTAGTTCGGACTGGACTGTTCCCATGAGGCACAGGGTCAGAGCTGATTTGCATATAGCCAGTGTGTAACCCAGGGTGGTGGGGAGTGCAAAAAAACGATGGATTTAGGCCCAGATCCTTGTACTGGGGTGAATGTATGACATTGTTCTACATTCTGTCCATCAACCGTGTTTTTTTGCAATTTTCACCCCGAGTGGGCTGGGTATGCTCAGACGTGAGTCCCAGGCTCTCCACACCACTGGAGTCAAGCTATCCAGGCTTATGAAGGCTGATAGCCAGAAACCGGTCCTTGGATGCTTGATTCCGGTCTGGGAAAGACATGGCTTGGTAGTTCGGACTGGACTGTTCCCATGAGGCACAGGGTCAGAGCTGATTTGCATATAGCCAGTGTCTAACCCAGGGTGGTGTGGAGTGCAAAAAAACGATGGATTTAGGCCCAGATCCTTGTACTGGGGTGAATGTATGACATTGTTCTACATTCTGTCCATCAACCGTGTTTTTTTGCAATTTTCACCCCGAGTGGGCTGGGTATGCTCAGACGTGAGTCCCAGGCTCTCCACACCACTGGAGTCAAGCTTTCCAGGCTGATGAAGGCTGATAGCCAGAAACCGGTCCTTGGATGCTTGATTCCGGTCTGGGAAAGACATGGTTTGGTAGTTCGGACTGGACTGTTCCCATGAGGCACAGGGTCAGAGCTGATTTGCATATAGCCAGTGTCTAACCCAGGGTGGTGTGGAGTGCAAAAAAACGATGGATTTAGGCCCAGATCCTTGTACTGTGGTGAATGTATGACATTGTTCTACATTCTGTCCATCAACCGTGTTTTTTTTGCAATTTTCACCCCGAGTGGGCTGGGTATGCTCAGACGTGAGTCCCAGGCTCTCCACACCACTGGAGTCAAGCTATCCAGGCTGATGAAGGCTGATAGCCAGAAACCGGTCCTTGGATGCTTGATTCCGGTCTGGGAAAGACATGGCTTGGTAGTACGGACTGTACTGTTCCCATGAGGCACAGGGTCAGAGCTGATTTGCATATAGCCAGTGTCTAACCCAGGGTGGTGTGGAGTGCAAAAAACGATGGATTTAGGCCCAGATCCTTGTACTGGGGTGAATGAATGACATTGTTCTACATTCTGTCCATCAACCGTGTTTTTTTGCAATTTTCACCCCGAGTGGGCTGGGTATGCTCAGACGCGAGTCCCAGGCTCTCCACACCACTGGAGTCAAGCTATCCAGGCTGATGAAGGCTGATAGCCAGAAACCGGTCCTTGGATGCTTGATTCCGGTCTGGGAAAGACATGGCTTGGTAGTTCGGACTGGACTGTTTCCATGAGGCACAGGGTCAGAGCTGATTTGCATATAGCCAGTGTCTAACCCAGGGTGGTGTGGAGTGCAAAAAAACGATGGATTTAGGCCCAGATCCTTGTACTGGGGTGAACGTATGACATTGTTCTACATTCTGTCCATCAACCGTGTTTTTTTGCAATTTTCACCCCGATTGGGCTGGGTATGCTCATACGTGAGTCCCAGGATCTCCACACCACTGGAGTCAAGCTATCCAGGCTGATGAAGGCTGATAGCCAGAAACCGGTCCTTGGATGCTTGATTCCGGTCTGGTAAAGACATGGCTTGGTAGTTCGGACTGGACTGTTCCCATGAGGCATAGGGTCAGAGCTGATTTGCATATAGCCAGTGTCTAACCCATGTTGGTGTGGAGTGCAAAAAAACGATGGATTTAGGCCCAGATCCTTGTACTGGGGTAAATGTATGACATTGTTCTACATTCTGTCCATCAAACGTGTTTTTTTTGCAATTTTCACCCCGAGTGGGCTGGGTATGCTCAGACGTGAGTCCCAGGCTCTCCACACCACTGGAGTCAAGCTATCCAGGCTGAGAGCCAGAAACCGGTCCTTGGATGCTTGATTCCGGTCTGGGAAAGACATGGCTTGGTAGTTCGGACTGGACTGTTCCCATGAGGCACAGGGTCAGAGCTGATTTGCATATAGCCAGTGTGTAACCCAGGGTGGTGGGGAGTGCAAAAAAACGATGGATTTAGGCCCAGATCCTTGTACTGGGGTGAATGTATGACATTGTTCTACATTCTGTCCATCAACCGTGTTGTTTTTGCAATTTTCAACCCGAGTGGGCTGGGTATGCTCAGACGTGAGTCCCAGGCTCTCCACACCACTGGAGTCAAGCTATCCAGGCTGATGAAGGCTGATAGCCAGAAACCGGTCCTTGGATGCTTGATTCCGGTCTGGGAAAGACATGGCTTGGTAGTTCGGACTGGACTGTTCCCATGAGGCACAGGGTCAGAGCTGATTTGCATATAGCCAGTGTCTAACCCAGGGTGGTGTGGAGTGCAAAAAACGATGGATTTAGGCCCAGATCCTTGTAGTGGGGGTGAATGTATGACATTGTTCTACATTCTGTCCATCAACCGTGTTTTTTTGCAATTTTCACCCCGAGTGGGCTGGGTATGCTCAGACGTGAGTCCCAGGCTCTCCACACCACTGGAGTCAAGCTATCCAGGCTGATGAAGGCTGATAGCCAGAAACCGGTCCTTGGATGCTTGATTCCGGTCTGGGAAAGACATGGCTTGGTAGTTCGGACTGGACTGTTCCCATGAGGCACAGGGTCAGAGCTGATTTGCATATAGCCAGTGTCTAACCCAGGGTGGTGTGGAGTGCAAAAAAACGATGGATTTAGGCCCAGATCCTTGTACTGGGGTGAATGTATGACATTGTTCTACATTCTGTCCATCAACCGTGTTTTTTTGCAATTTTCACCCCGAGTGGGCTGGGTATGCTCAGACGTGAGTCCCAGGCTCTCCACACCACTGGAGTCAAGCTATCCAGGCTGATGAAGGCTGATAGCCAGAAACCGGTCCTTGGATGCTTGGTTCCGGTCTGGGAAAGACATGGCTTGGTAGTTCGGACTGGACTGTTCCCATGAGGCACAGGGTCAGAGCTGATTTGCATATAGCCAGTGTCTAACCCAGGGTGGTGTGGAGTGCAAACAAACGATGGATTTAGGCCCAGATCCTTGTACTGGGGTGAATGTATGCCATTGTCCTACATTCTGTCCATCAACCGTGTTTTTTTGCAATTTTCACCCCGAGTGGGCTGGGTATGCTCAGACGTGAGTCCCAGGCTCTCCACACCACTGGAGTCAAGCTTTCCAGGCTGATGAAGGCTGATAGCCAGAAACCGGTCCTTGGATGCTTGATTCCGGTCTGGGAAAAGACATGGTTTGGTAGTTCGGACTGGACTGTTCCCATGAGGCACAGGGTCAGAGCTGATTTGCATATAGCTTGTGTCTAACCCAGGGTGGTGTGGAGTGCAAAAAAACGATGGATTTAGGCCCAGATCCTTGTACTGGGGTGAATGTATGACATTGTTCTACATTCTGTCCATCAACCGTGTTTCCTAACAAAGGTTTCGCTAACAAACAAAAAATTCGCAATCCACTGTCTACAATACGAGGTGATACCTAAGAAGGCATGCACCTCTCTCTGTGTGCATGGCACAGTCATTTGGGCAATCGCTTGAATACGCTCTGGGGTCAATCGTCTTCCCTCCTTCGACAAGAGATGACCTAAGTAGGTCACTTCTTGTCGGCAATACTGCAACTTCGAAGCTGACACTTTATGATGAAGGTCAGACAGGTGTCGCAACAAAGAAAGAGTAACTTCTTTACAAATCTCTTCATCATCAGCAGCAACCAACAGATCATCAACATACTGGATAAGAGTAGCACCAGAAGGCAATGCAAAAGTATCAAGCTGAGTTTTCAAAGCCTGACTATAAATGGAGGGACTCTCACAATAACCTTGAGGAGTGCGTTTAAACCGGAAACTGCGGCCTCCTAATGAGAAGCCAAAAATATCCCTACTTTCCACAGCAATCGGAATACTGAAGAAAGCGTTCTTCAGATCAATAACAAAAAACCAAGCAGCTGAGGCAGGGATCATAGTCAATAAAGCAGTAATGTCTGTAACAACAGGAAACTGTGGCACAACAATCTTATTGACCACTCGTAGGTCAATCACAAACCGATACACAGGTGGCTGAGAAGAGTCAGTACGCTTAAGGACAGGCAGAGCAGGACTATTACACACATTGCCTCTCGTTTCTTCAACCACACCTTTCTCAACCAAATCATAGATAATCGCTACAAGAGCTCTTTCGCCATCACTGGAAATTTTGTATTGAGGAATGCGAGGTAATTTAGCATTCGACTTAAGGGTAACAACGTAAGGTGGAATTTGCAAGAGACCAACACCTTTTGGACCTGTAGCCCAAAGTGTATCAGGGAGAGAACGCAGTTCCAGTGGAAGGAGATCTTTAGACAGATACATCGGGGAAATCACTTTCTTACCCACTGTAAGATGTACTCCCAAAGGAGAACAATGTAATGTCGCATGCAATCTTTTCAATAAGTCCAAACCCAACAAATTCTCGCCACATCCAGTCATTAGAATAAGGGGAGCCTCCAATTCACAAGGACCAATAGAAAGGGGCAAAGGACAAGAAACCAGGTTACAAACTGGGGCGCCAGAAAATCCTACCGAAACATTAGTCAAGCCAGACAAGGGTGCGCCAGGGAGTTTAGAGTGCAATGATAGAACTCTTTGCTGCACCAGTATCCAAAAGAAAAGGATCTACCACACCTGATGTAATCACTTCAACATAAGTTCCACTCTGGTCTGCTAGAACTGACACTACTCCCTCCCTTTGTCCATGGCTGTCCTAACTATCATTAAATCATAAAAGATAAAGGAGGCCCCCTAATCTGTCAACTTTGGGACAGGGGAGATATATTGTAAACCAGTTATTGTCCCACAGGTTTTGCCATTAGGTTATTTTTTTATAAGAGCGAAATCAAAGTACCAAGTTGCAAGATGTCTAGCAATACCAATCACACAAATTGTATATAATGCAGGAGGCTACGTTACAGAGCATAGGTCAAAAGATATAGTCAATGATCCACCAGAGATTTAAAATGTTAAACCATTATAGCACATATATTTCAAATCAAGATAAAAAGGAAAGCCAGAAAAGTAATTGTATGGAAAAATATATATACTTTATGCATTTATTCAAATAATAACATTTTGTACACAGTAATAATAAATCATTAAAAAATATACGTAAAGTACATTGAGCATAGCATTAAAAAAACACAGAGCACTTTACTCTGTTTGAAAAATTGTGAAGGCAAAAAAGTAATTTTCTGTTTCTTTTTAGAACTTGGTCCTGAAGAAGGTTGTCTATTATTAGCCTGTAACCGAAACGCCGCGTCGACCCTTGTTCGTTTTGAACTTTTTAACTGATGTTTTCTTCATGTGATTCTCAATGTTTTTTTAATGCTATGCTCAATGTACTTTACGTATATTTTTTAATGATTTATTATCACTGTGTACAAAATGTTATTATTTGAATAAATGCATAAAGTATATATATTTTTCCATACAATTACTTTTCTGGCTTTCCTTTTTATCTTGATTTGAAATATATGTGCTATAATGGTTTAACATTTTAAATCTCTGGTGGATCATTGACTATATCATTTGACCTATGCTCTGTAACGTAGCCTCCTGCATTATATACAATTTGTGTGATTGGTATTGCTAGACATCTTGCAACTTGGTACTTTGATTTCGCTCTTATAAAAGAATAACCTAATGGCAAAACCTGTGGGACAATAACTAACTATCATTAAAACCAGCACTCTCACTTCCAACATAATAATCATCAGTGTAGTACTGAGCGGACTGAACGGTCGGAACATTCTGTTGGTCAAAATAATTTATAGAATTCTGAGGGGAAAAGGAACGTTCATTCTGGGGACACGTACCATGTCCCCCACCCCTAGGTACTTGTTGGAAACCACCGCGACCTCTAAGACCAGACATGCCATTGGCACGCTGTAGCAAGATCGGGCAACTATTCTTGAAGTGACCTTCCTCTTTACAATAAGCACACTGATTAGGGCCTAGCGGGAGTCGTGAAGCAAAAGACTCAGGCTGCTGCAACAGTTTCTGAAACTGTGGGGGTTGCTGAAACTGATGCTGATTAGGGCGAGGCGGATAAGCCTGCTGCAGAAGAACTTTCGTTTTTAATTCTCTAGTCTTCTTCTCTACTTTATCCTTCTCATCTTTATCTCTGTTCTCATAGTATTGTGCAGTGGCCAATATCTGGGCTGAAGAAGAAAATGCCCATGAACTCTCAGAGTCCTTTAACTTATTAGAAAGTTCAGGAAGTAAATTAAAAACAAACTTATCTACAAACAACCTCTGACCACCTTCTGTACTCTTTTCCTGACCACTATGATCAATGAATGTTTCCTCAAACCTAGTGAAGAAATCAGACACACTCTCCTCTTTCTTTTGTTTGCATGCTGCTAACTTGTCCCAATTCACCCGCAAAGGAGGCAACATAGTTTTCATTAAATTAATAATCCTACCAGGTAGTTCTGCAACTAAGGGTTCAGGTTTGGCACCTCCTACCTGCCGACCATCTCCAGCAGTAATATTAACCCATATATCTTCTAACTCTGGCACGTGGTCCTCATGACGGATCTTCGCCCACAAGGGTTGCCGACCATCTGCAGCAGTAATATTAACCCATGTATCTCCTAACTCTGGCGCGTGGTCCTCATGACGGATCTTCGCCCACAAGGGTTGAGGAACTACTTTACCCATCAACATATCTATGTCAGCTAAATTCATAACACATGCATCAACTGTCTGAGACAACTCCTTGTAATAACCAGCAGGATTTTTACGGGGGTCAGGCAAGGTCTGCTTATGAGCCAAGACCTCAGCTCTCTTCCAAGGGACATGCACCCACACTCGCTGAAAATGAGCCGGTGCAGCCGCAATACCATGAGCGGCATCAGCCAAAACTTCCTCTCTCCATACAGGGGGGGACCTCTCTAATAGGATACTGCTTCACTTTTCTCCTAACAGAAGGGTCAGGTTCGAACAATAACTGAGGTGGAAGTCTAGACCTAAAAGCGATTAGTGTCTCTACCGCTTCCTCAACATCGGAACCC
Organism: Lissotriton helveticus; assembly: GCF_964261635.1. NCBI lineage: Eukaryota > Metazoa > Chordata > Amphibia > Caudata > Salamandridae > Lissotriton > Lissotriton helveticus. The sequence goes on from NC_136068.1 coordinate 42,649,665, forward strand.
ACTATCGTTCCTTTAGCAAAATCAGACTGAACATTAATCAATTCCAATGGAATTGAACCCAACTCATTATCTTCCCACTCCTGAAGAAGGAAGTTACACATGACATCAAAAACATACCTTTGTTTTAGTGCCTCCCACTGTAGGAAGATATCCATAACCACTTGTGGACCGTACTTGGAGGCATTCGAAACCCATCTACGAGCAAGGAGATCTAACACTGCCCGCTCTTCGGGACCAGAAAGCTGACTACGTCTCTGCTTACGTTCAGAAACAGGGGTCATATTTAGTGACCCAAAGAGAGGAGACAAAAGACTAGTAACAGTCTCAGTCATTCGTTGCCGAGCAGAAGGAGAAGAAGTGGACATGAGGACAGGAGACTAAGTGTTTTGAGGCAAGAGAGACGTAGGGACAGAAATAAGAGAAGTCGAAGATAAAGAAGTGTAAGGCAAAGGAGTTTGAGGCAAGGCTGGTGACAAAGCTGGCGGCCCTGGAGGGGGCTGCGCCGTGGAAGGAAGAACCACCTGTGAAGCAACAGGTGGCGGAACAACAACAGGGGGTTGAACAACAACAAGGGGTGCAACAACTGGAGGTAACGGAGGTGCAGTAGCACCCTGCACATAAGGGGGTGGTAATCTCATTAAATGTGACATCAAAGGATCCTTTTCAGGGTCTACAGTCACATTTGAAAGTGGAGGTGGCAAAGCCGGGTAACATTTGTCAATGACCATGCAATGTTGTCAATCTGACACTTCAATCGCACGATCTTCTTCATCTTCCTTAAACTGCCTAGCAGCTTGCATTATCGACATATTCCTATCCTTCCTATCTCTCTTAGCTTGCTTAATTTCTCGCTGTTTGGCTTCCTTACGCCAAAGGCGGAAAGAGTCAAACATCGCCGGCCGGGCTTTCTTCTTAAATAGTGCAACTTCTAGGTTATCGAAAACATCTGATTCAAAACTACCATGTGGGGGCCATCGTAAAACACCATCTTTCCTTGTATAACGGACCCATACTTCATTAAAGGTAATGGGACCCACACCATGCTTTGAATAGAGCTCATAGGTTGGAGTTCCATCCGGAGGTATCGGACACGAGTCCTCCAATCGGAAATCCTTATTACAACTACAACAAAACGATTTCCTAATTTTGCCAAAACCAGGCAACTTTAGCTCGCTAGTCTTGCATCAAACTTCAAGGGGTTATCAAAAATGATACACTCGTAAATATACGAACCCCTCGGCTTCGACTATTGCAATGGCCGAATCAAAACCAAGAAACAAAACAAAGTCGTGGGAGTAACCCACATATACTTAACCAAAATGTCTGTCACGCCACCAGAAGACCGTCTAACGTCTCGCCTTACAAATCATCACAAGAGGGTCCAAGACAGGGCGACAGTCAGGGCAGCAGTCCTTCGCAGCCGTCGGAAAGGGGAAGCCTCGCAGAAAAAAACCTTCGGTCCACGTCGACATGCAGGGGTCAATGAAGTGGCGGCCGTCCTCCAGAATTTCCTCACGGGGCTCCTCACAATCATCGGGCTTGGAGCAGTACCGCTGAAGTCGCCCCACGTTGGGTGCCAGTTGAAGAACCGGGGTTTAACCCAGCGGCGTCAGGGACACGCCTAAGATCTTCGAGTTCACCTGTCTTGGTATTCAAAGACACGGAATACTTCTGGATGGCATCAGAGACCAAGTTTATTAGCTGCAGCTAGTAACAGTGATCCTAGAAATACATTACGGTGTAAATTCTCAGGAGACTGCTAATTTTACTAAGGCGAGACGTCTCCTTTTATACCCAATATTCACATTATAAATGTACACCCACTGCACAAAATTCTAGCCAATAAGATGCATTTTCAAACAAAGTATCACATAGCAAAAACTCAATTTACAGTATCCCAACCCAAAAGTTAATTATTAGGAATGTCCCAAATTCAATCTCCACAAGCCGGACAAACCTATAATTGAAAGCATAACCCATGTAATGAAGAAACATAAAAAAAGAAACAGTAACAGATGCTGAACAAGATAAAGCACGTGCAAGGAAACTAAAAAGTTAACGATGTCCTGAACATTGATTGGTAATCTCAGATAAAGATCGATCAGAGAAATTGGCTTTGTGAGGTCAGTTTCAGGTGAAGAGGTCAGTTTCTTACAGTTCATTTCAGAGTCAAAGAGAAACCTAGTTAATGTATACAAGAACTAAGAAGGCCAGGCCCCTTCGTTCACCTGGTTACCTTTACAGGCCTACGTGAGGGCAACACAAAATGGTAACACAGAACAAAATTGAGTCAGACTCGAGAATTACAGAACCTCAACCACACCTCACTGCACCTCACCACACGTCAGCACGCCTCACTGCACCTCATCACACATCACCACACGTCACCACACGTCACCACACCTCACTACACCTCACCACACGTCACCACGCCTCACTGCACCTCACCACACGTCACCACTGCTGGTAGAACTGCACCTCTACCTACCTCCCCACAACTGGTAGAGCTCCACCTCGCCCTACCTACCCGCTGCCAGTATAACTGCACCTCGCCCTACCTCACCGCGGCTGGTAGAACTGCACCTCTCCCTACCTCCCCACTACTGATAGAAGCTGCTGGTATAACTGCACCTCACTGTACCTCATCGCTGCGGGTAGAACTGCACCTCTCCCTATCTCACCGTTATTGATAGAACTGCACCCTGTCCTACCTCCCCACTACTGGTAGAACTGCACGCCGTCCTACCTCCCCACTACTGGTAGAACTGCACCCCGTCCTACCTCCCCACTACTGGTAGAACTGCACCCCGTTCTACCTCCCCACTACTGGTAGAACTGCACCCCGTTCTAACTCCCCACTACTGGTAGAACTGCACCCCGGTCTACCTCCCCACTACTGGTAGAACTGCACCCCGTCCTACCTCCCCACTACTGGTAGAACTGCACCCCGTCCTACCTCCCCACTACTGGTAGAACTGCACCCCGTCCTACCTCCCCACTACTGGTAGAACTGCACCCCGTCCTACCTCACCGCTGCTGGTAGAACTACACCTCACCCTATCTCACTGCTCCACCTCTCTGTACCTCACCTCTGCTGGTAGAACTACAGCTCGCCCTACAACCCGCAATGGGTAGCACTACACCTCCCCCTACCTTCCAGCTGCTGGTAGATTTGCTGCTTGCCACACCTCACCGCAGTTGGCAGAAATTCACCTCGACCTACCGCCCCGCTGCTGGTAGAACTGCACCTCAAAAAACAACTACAAACTTAGGGGTCTTAATTAAGGATTCAACCGTAGTCCTCTACTCTTCCAAACCTTGTCAATAGTACAAGGGTGTGGATACAATATGCTAACAAACCAGATCACAAGATGTGAAGAACCAGTAATGTGAGTCCCCCCTGGTGTAGGATTCCCATCAACGGTCTTGTGATGATCAATATTATCATTTGGTAGTCCTAATCGGGTATTGTGTCTCTAGATCATTGAGACCGGCATACCCCGATAACCAGATAAGGGGTAGCGACCCACAATCACTCGGTACTACCACATGATGTTGATGTGGTGGGAAGTGCAGTGTCAAAAATATAGTAAGTGGTGATCTTAAAAAAGGATAGGGAGCTCAACCCAGAAAACTTTAATAATTGTTTGCCCCTTCCTTGCTAAAAACAAGAACAGTGTAATATCGTCATCGCAGTACAAACAAATAGCTGCGAGGAGACCAACATGTTTCAGCCACTCAGGGATTAGTCCTTCGGCTTTCGTCAGGGTCTCTGTTCTATACCAATACTACTGCATTAGTCGTGAATAAGGTGTGAAAAAAATTATATGAAAAAAACACACAAGTGAAAAACCAGTAAAGGATATGATTTTCCTTCAGCTGTTTCAACTCCTCTCTTCGGCACCTGGTTGAGTATGTACTATTTAGAGAGGACAAACGTACAGGAAAAACACAATCTATTACCCTGGTCTGTATACAACATGATAAATTGTTTAACAAAAATTTATATACCAGCTTATTTACTCACCCAGTGTGTCCGGGGAGTGGACCTCACCTCTTCCTGGACCTGGCTCAGGATATGTGAGACCCCGCTCTACAGTAACAAAAACCGACTACGTCAGCTACACAAACCGGGCAACCAGACATGCAGCTACTCTGGTAGTGTATATGTCTACGTAATCCAAGGTATTCTGTATATGGAGTCAATTGACCCCCATCGATAGGTTCACAACACACCTACCCTCCACCTCCCTGCAAACTACAGGCTAAATTAACAAGGCTTTACACAGTTTCAAATATGTAGCATATAGCTAATACAGTGGCATGCCCATAACGTCTAGCTGATAAGGCAGGTAATCATACCTATCCGTCGGTGTCCCGGGCCGTGACTGAGTCAGGGGGAGGCACAGTCCCCAAAGCGCTCTGACTTCTTCACTGTTCGGCTGAGGAACACTCATCCAATCAAAACCGGTGAGGGAGGGGCTGGCCAAATCGCCGCCTCCTCACACATCACTGCTTGCCACACCTCACCGCAGTTGGCAGAAATTCACCTCGACCTACCGCCCCGCTGCTGGTAGAACTGCACCTCACCCTACCTCACCCTACCTCACCACTGCTGGTGGAACTGCAACTCACCACACCTCACCGCTGCTGGTAGAACTACAATTTGCCCTACTTCCCCGCTGCGGTAGTCAGCACCTCGCCCCAACTCACTGCTGCTGGTAGAACTGCACCTCTCCCTACCTCCCAACTGCTGGCAGAGCTCCAGCTCACCCTACTTCACCACTGTTGGCAGAACTACACCTCACCATAACTCACCACTGCTGGTAGAACTACACCTCTCCCTACCTCCCCACTACTGGTAGAACTGCACCTCGCCCTACCTCCCCACTACTGGTAGAACTGCACCTCTACCTACCTCCCCACAACTGGTAGAGCTCCACCTCACCCTACCTACCCGCTGCCAGTATAACTACACCTCGCCCTATCTCCCCGCTGCTGGTAGAGCTGCACCTCGCCCGACCTCCTAACTGCTGGTATGACTGTAACTCTATCCACCTCAGCATTACACTTAGGATAAGCTTCCCTACATCTCACCAACTATGGGAGAATGTACTTCAATCCACCTAAAAAACTGTGGAATAACTATCGCACTCTCCCTCAGATCTAGCAGAACTCTTCCTCCTCACCATATTTGATAGAAATGTACCTCACTATGACCTCATTCCAACTCACCTCACCTGGTAGACCTGTACCTCACTCCACCTCACCACCCCTGGTACAACTGAACCCCACTCCACCTCACCGCCCATGGTACAAATGTACCTCAATCTACCTCAGCACCCCTGTAACAACTGTACCTCACTCCACCTCACCACCCATGGTACAAGTGTAACTCAATCAACCTCAGCACCCCTGGTACAACTGTTCCTCACTCCACCTCACCACCCATGGTACAAGTGTAACTCAATCAACCTCAGCACCCATGGTACATCTGTACCTCACTCCACCTCACCACCCATGGTACAACTGTTCCTCACTCCACCTCACCACCCATGGTACATCTGTACCTCACTCCACCTCACCACCCATGGTACAACTGTTCCTCACTCCACCTCACCACCCCTGGTACAACTGTACCTCACTCCACCTCACCCCTCCTGGTACAACTGTACCTCACTCCACCTCACCACTCCTGGTACAACTGTACCTCACTCCACATCACCACCCATGGTACAAGTGTAACTCAATCAACCTCAGCAGCCCTGGTACAACTGTACCTCACTCCACCTCACCACTCCTGGTACAACTGAACCCCACTCCACCTCACCACCCATAGTACAACTGTACCTCACTCCACCTCACCACCCATGGTACAACTGAACCCCACTCCACCTCACCACCCATGGTACAAGTGTAACTCAATCAACCTCAGCACCCCTGATACAACTGTACCTCACTCCACCTCACCACCCATTGTATATCTGTACCTCACTCCACCTCACCACTCTTGGTACAACTGAACCCCACTCCACCTCACCACTCCTGGTACAACTGAACCCCACTCCACCTCACCACTCCTGGTACAACTGAACCCCACTCCACCTCACCGCCCATGGTACAACTGTACCTCACGTCATCTCACCACCCATGGTACAACTTTACCTCACTTCACCTCACCAACCCTGGTACAACTGAACCCCACTCCACCTCACCACTCCTGGTACAACTGTACCTCACTCCTCCTCACTGCCCCTGGTACAACGGTACCTCACGCCATCTCACCACCCATGGTACAACTGTACCTTACTTCACCTCACCAATCCTCGTACAACTGAACCCCACTCCACCTCACCATCCATGGAAAAACTGAACCCCACTCCACCTCACCACCCATGGTACAACTGTACCCCACTCCACCTCAGCACCCCTGGAACAACTGTACCTCACGCCATCTCACCACCCATGGTACAACTGTACATCACACCATCTCACCACCCATGGAACAACTGTACCTCACGCCATCTCCCCACCCATGGAACAACTGTACCTCAATCCACCTCACCGCCCATGGTACAACTGAACCCCACTCCACCTCACCACTTCTGGTACAACTGTACCTCACTCCACCTCACCACCCATGGTAAAAGTGTAACTCAATCAACCTCAGCACCCCTGGTACAACCGTACCTCACTCCACCTCACCACTCCTGGTACAACTGTACCTCACTCCACCTCACCACTCCTGGTACAACTGAACCCCACTCCACCTCACCACTCCTGGTACAACTGAACCCCACTCCACCTCACCGCCCATGGTACAACTGTACCTCACGCCATCTCACCACCCATGGTACAACTGTACCCCACTACACCTCACCAACCCTGGTACAACTGAACCCCACTCCACCTCACCATCCATGGAACAACTGAACCCCACTCCACCTCACCACTCCTGGTACAACTGTACCTCACTCCACCTCACCATCCATGGTACAATTGAACCCCACTCCACCTCACCAATCCTGGTACAACTGTATCTCACTCCACCTCACCACCCATGGTACAACTGTACCTCACTCCACCTCACCACTCCTTGTACAACTGTACCTCACCACCCATGGTACAACTGTACCTCACTCCACCTCACCACTCGTGGTACAACTGTACCTCACTCCACCTCACCACCCATGGTACAACTGTACCTCACTCCACCTCACCATGCCTGGTACAACAGTACCTCACTCTACCTCACCACGCATGGTACAAGTGTAACTCAATCAACCTCAGCAGCCCTGGTACAACGGTACCTCACTCCACCTCACCACTCCTGGTACAACTGAACCCCACTCCACCTCACCACTCCTGGTACAACTGTACCTCACTCCACCTCACCACCCATGGTACAAGTGTAACACAATCAACCTCAGCACCCATGGTACAACTGTACCTCACTCCTCCTCACCACCCATGGTACAACTGAACCCCACTCCACTTCATCACCCATAGTACAACTGTACCTCACTCCACCTCACCACCCATGGTACAACTGAACCCCACTCCACTTCAGCACCCCTGGTACAACTGTACCTCACTCCACCTCACCACCCATGGTATATCTGTACCTCACTCCACCTCACCACTCTTGGAACAACTGAACCCCACTCCACCTCACCACTCCTGGTACAACTTAACCCCACTCCACCTCACCACTCCTGGTACAACTGAACCCCACTCCACCTCACCGCCCATGGTACAACTGTACCTCACGTCATCTCACCACCCATGGTACAACTTTACCTCACTTCACCTCACCAACCCTGTTACAACTGAACCCCACTCCACCTCACCACTCCTGGTACAACTGTACCTCACTCCACCACACCACCCCTGGTACAACTGTACCTCACTACACCTCACCATTCCTGGTACAACTGAACCCCACTCCTCCTCACTGCCCATGGTACAACGGTACCTCACGCCATCTCACCACCCATGGTACAACTGTACCTTACTTCACCTCACCAACCCTCGTACAACTGAACCCCACTCCACCTCACCATCCATGGAAAAACTGAACCCCACTCCACCTCACCGCCCATGGTACAACTGTACCCCACTCCACCTCAGCACCCCTGGAACAACTGTACCTCACGCCATCTCACCACTCTTGGTACAACTGTACCTCACGCCATCTCACCACCCATGGAACAACTGTACCTCACTCCACCTCAGCACCCCTGGAACAACTGTACCTCACTCCACCTCAGCACCCCTGGAACAACTGTACCTCACGCCATCTCAGCAACCATGGTACAACTGTACCTCACACCATCTCACCACCCATGGTAAAAGTGTAACTCAATCAACCTCAGCACCCCTGGTGCAACTGTACCTCACTCCACCTCACCACTCCTGGTACAACTGTACCTCACTCCACCTCACCACTCCTGGTACAACTGAACCCCACTCCACCTCACCACTCCTGGTACAACTGAACCCCACTCCACCTCAATGCCCATGGTACAACTGTACCTCACGCCATCTCACCACCCATGGTACAACTGTACCTCACTTCACCTCCCCAACCCTGGAACAACTGAACCCCACTCCACCTCACCATCCATGGAACAACTGAACCCCACTCCACCTCACCACCCATGGTACAACTGTACCCCACTCCACCTCACCACCCATGGTGTACCTCACTTCACCTCACCAACCCTGGAACAACTGAACCCCACTCCACCTCACCATCCATGGAACAACTGAACCCCACTCCACCTCACCACCCATGGTACAACTGTACCCCACTCCACCTCAGCACCCCTGGAACAACTGTACCTCACGCCATCTCACCACCCATGGTACAACTGTACCTCACGCCATCTCACCACCCATGGAACAACTGTACCTCACTCCACCTCAGCACCCCTGGAACAACTGTACCTCACTCCACCTCAGCACCCCTGGAACAACTGTACCTCACACCATCTCACCACCCATGGTACAACTGTACCTCACGCCATCTCACCACCCATGGAACAACTGTACCTCACTCCACCTCAGCACCCCTGGAACAACTGTACCTCACGCCATCTCACCACCCATGGAACAACTGTACCTCACGCCATCTCACCACCCATGGTACAACTGTACCTCAATCCACCTCACCAACCCTGGTACAACTGAACCCCACTCCACCTCACCATCCATGGAACAACTGAACCCCACTCCACCGCACCACTCCTGGTACAACTGTACCTCACTCCACATCACCATCCATGGTACAACTGAACCCCACTCCACCTCACCACTCCTGGTACAACTGTATCTCACTCCATCTCACCACCCATGGTACAACTGTACCTCACTCCACCTCACCACTCCTTGTACAACTGTACCTCACCACCCATGGTACAACTGTACCTCACTCCACCTCACCACTCGTGGTACAACTGTACCTCACTCCACCTCACCACCCATGGTACAACTGTACCGCACTCCACCTCACCACGCCTGGTACAACTGTACCTCACTCTACCTCACCACGCATGGTACAAGTGTAACTCAATCAACCTCAGCAGCCCTGGTACAATGGTACCTCACTCCACCTCACCACTCCGGGTACAACTGAACCCCACTCCACCTCACCACTCCTGGTACAACTGTACCTCACTCCACCTCACCACCCATGGTACAAGTGTAACACAATCAACCTCAGCACCCCTGGTACAACTGTACCTCACTCCTCCTCACCACCCATGGTACAACTGAACCCCACTCCACTTCATCACCCATAGTACAACTGTACCTCACTCCTCCTCACCACCCATGGTACAACTGAACCCCACTCCACTTCATCACCCATAGTACAACTGTACCTCACTCCACCTCACCACCCATGGTATATCTGTACCTCACTCCACCTCACCACTCTTGGTACAACTGAACCCCACTCCACCTCACCACTCCTGGTACAACTGAACCCCACTCCACCTCACCACTCCTGGTACAACTGAACCCCACTCTACCTCACCGCCCATGGTACAACTGTACCTCACGTCACCTCACCACCCATGGTACAACTTTACCTCACTTCACCTCACCAACCCTGGTACAACTGAACCCCACTCCACCTCACCACTCCTGGTACAACTGTATCTCACTCCACCTCACCACCCCTGGTACAACTGTACCTCACTACACCTCACCATTCCTGGTACAACTGAACCCCACTCCTCCTCACTGCCCATGGTACAACGGTACCTCACGCCATCTCACCACCCATGGTACAACTGTACCTTACTTCACCTCACCAACCCTCGTACAACTGAACCCCACTCCACCTCACCATCCATGGAAAAACTGAACCCCACTCCACCTCACCGCCCATGGTACAACTGTACCCCACTCCACCTCAGCACCCCTGGAACAACTGTACCTCACGCCATCTCACCACCCTTGGTACAACTGTACCTCACGCCATCTCACCACCCATGGAACAACTGTACCTCACTCCACCTCAGCACCCCTGGAACAACTGTACCTCACTCCACCTCAGCACCCCTGGAACAACTGTACCTCACGCCATCTCAGCAACCATGGTACAACTGTACCTCACACCATCTCACCACCCATGGAACAACTGTACCTCACGCCATCTCACCACCCATGGAACAACTGTACCTCAATCCACCTCACCGCCCATGGTACAACTGAACCCCACTCCACCTCACCACCCATGGTAAAAGTGTAACTCAATCAACCTCAGCACCCCTGGTGCAACTGTACCTCACTCCACCTCACCACTCCTGGTACAACTGTACCTCACTCCACCTCACCACTCCTGGTACAACTGAACCCCACTCCACCTCACCACTCCTGGTACAACTGAACCCCACTCCACCTCAATGCCCATGGTACAACTGTACCTCACGCCATCTCACCACCCATGGAACAACTGTACCTCACTTCACCTCACCAACCCTGGTACAACTGAACCTCACTCCACCTCACCATCCATGGAACAACTGAACCCCACTCCACCTCACCATCCATGGAACAACTGAACCCCACTCCACCTCACCACCCATGGTACAACTGTACCCCACTCCACCTCAGCACCCCTGGAGCAACTGTACCTCACGCCATCTCACCACCCATGGTACAACTGTACCTCACGCCATCTCACCACCCATGGAACAACTGTACCTCACTCCACCTCAGCACCCCTGGAACAACTGTACCTCACTCCACCTCAGCACCCCTGGAACAACTGTACCTCACACCATCTCACCACCCATGGTACAACTGTACCTCACGCCATCTCACCACCCATGGAACAACTGTACCTCACTCCACCTCAGCACCCCTGGAACAACTGTACCTCACGCCATCTCACCACCCATGGAACAACTGTACCTCACGCCATCTCACCACCCATGGAACAACTGTACCTCACTCCACCTCAGCACCCCTGGTACAACTGTACCTCACTTCATTTCACCACTGAAATGCATCTCCCATCACCTCACGTCTAGCAAACCTCTTCTCCACGCTGTCTTTGGTAGAAATGTACCTCACTATGACTTGTTTCCTCATTCAAACTCACAGGTCCTGGTGGAACTGTACCTCACTCCACTGCTCCACCGATTGTAGAAATGCATCTCACATCCCCTCACCGTCAGCCGAGCTCTTCCTTCTCACCGTCTTTAGTAGACATGTACCTCGCCATGACTTGTCCCCTCAGGTAGAATTTAACCTCATTCAAAATCACTGGCCTTCGAAGAACTGTACCTCACCCCATCTCACCACTACTAGTAAAACTACACCTCTCTGCGCCCCGCCACTGCAGGTTAAACTGTACCTCACTCCACTGAGATAGGACTAAGGGCCAGATGTAGGTAAATCATATTTACCGACTCTTAAATACCGAATTTTACCGATTCGGTATTTAAGAGTCGGTAAATATGAAGTACCTAGATGTAGGTAAATCCAGATGTGGATTTACCGATTCTTTAAAAGTCGGTATTTACCGATTCGGTAAATACCGACCGGTAATGCTCCATTCATTCCTATGGGCTTTGAAGCCCATAGGAATGAATGGGGCATTACCGGTCGGTATTTACCGATCGGTAAATACCGATTTTTGGCAAGGGTGCAGGGGGTGTCACTTTGACACCCTCTAGCACCCCCAAAAAAGGTTCGGGGGCCATATGGCAGGCATACCTGCCCTAAGGGCAGGTCTGCCTGCCATATGGCACAGGTGTGCATGCACACATGTGCATGCACACCTGAATCGGTATTTCACCATCAAATTGAATTTGATGGTAAAATACCGATTTCTTAGGCCTTGTGGGACTCATCAGAGTCCCACCTACATATCGATTTTACAGATTCTGTAAATATACCGGTCGGTAAATTTACCGACCGGTATATTTACAGATTCGGTAAAATTACCGATTCTGCCCCCTACATCTCAAATTCCTTTTACCGGTCGGTAACGGCCGAATTCCGCCGTTACCGACCGGTAAAACCCTACCTACATCTGGCCCTAAGTCTCTTTCCATCTCACCACTTCAAGTAGAACTGCACCTCAATCGGCCTCAAAAACTCTCATATGACTGCATCTTAGTTTGCCTCACCTCCAGTAGAACTCATGCTCGCACCATCTTTGTAGAAATGTACCTCAGTCTACCTTACCCCTCAGGTAGGCCTGTACCTCACTCCATGTCACCTCCCCTGGTGGAACTACACCTCAGTCCACTTCACCACCTCTGGTCGACATGCATCTCACTGTACCTCACCCCAAGTGATAGAGCTGACCGCCCCTCACCACCATCTCATTATCGCTGGTAGAACTTTCCCTTTGCTTCTTAACTTTGCTGCAAAGTGTGAACCTATGCCTGCAAGAGCTACTGTTTTGAAAACTCACAGCAGAACACCTGGGTTATCCGTGAACACGTGCAGTGCCTACTAGGGACTAGTGGGAGCTACCTCCTCCTTACATACTAGTGAATACCTGTCAAGTGAGCCAAACACTCTGGTATATGCCTTCAAACACTCGGGTATATGCCTTCGAACACTCGGGTATATGCCTTCGAACACTCAGGTATATGCCTTCGAACACTCGGGTATATGCCTTCGAACACTCAGGTATATGCCTTTGAACACTTGGGTATAGGTCTTTACCGGTGCACCAGAGTTCTGGATGTACTGGGGGTCTCTCCTCAATGGGGCACCGCTAAGGATATGGAGTGACCACACCGCTAAGGATATGGAGTGACCACACCGCTGTGGATATGGAGTGAGCAAACATTGTTAAATGAAAATGGCTTCCACTGCTGGCTATTCTTCGTGGCGCCCGAGGCCCCTTGAGTGCTCGGCTCGCGCGGGCCCTTGACTCCCTGCCCCGGCCGGCACTGGCGCGCCAGGCAATAGAGTCACTTTGTCAGGCTCTGTAAACTCTGCCATCCATCTCCCTTTCTTCTTCGACCGCCACCGCGCCCTCCCCCGGAGCACGCCGCGGCCCCATCTCCGGCACCGCGGGAAGAGCGCGCGTCTGGGGCGCCGGCCCGCCATTGGCTGAGCCGACATCCGGCTCCAGCGGCGCTGACGCGCAGGCCTCTGGGGGCGCCCAGGAGGTAAGGGGCCTAAGCAGTTTGGACACGGTGTCTCCCAGGGTGGGGCTGGCGGGGGCCGCGCCAGGCGCGCGCGGGGTCTTATACATTCAGAGCTCATGAGATGCATTATTCCGCCCAAGATGAATCCTTCATGACTGATTTGCGGCCGCCTCCTCTCCCCCCGCTGTTGTTTAATGTTTCAATTTGGTGGCAGCAAACATTCAATCAGACGGATTAACTATTTAATGGAAGTCATCAGTCAAGCTGTCGAGGGGGGGGGGCAGGGGGGCGGGGCTGAGCCAGGCGGTCACTGAGGTGTGTGGAGGGTGGGTGGGCGGAGCCCCGCAGGCCTAGGCGTCCTGTGCCCCGGCCTGGAAGTGTGCCTGGGTCTCGGGAGGTCGGGGCGAAGGGCCTCTGCGCCCCGGAAATCCAACCACGCTAGAGGCTTTGGGGCACCCCGAGCTCAGGCCTGCGCTCAGAGAGGAGGGGCACCGTGAGATCAGAGCCCGAGGGACCCTCTCAGATCAGACCCGAGGGCCCCCTAAGATCAGAGCCCGAGAGACCCCCTGAGATCAGAGCCCGAGGGACACCCTGAGATCAGAGCTCGAGGGACACCCTGAGATAAGAGCCCGAGGGACACCCTGAGATAAGAGCCCGAGGGACACCCTGAGATAAGAGCTCGAGGGACACCCTGAGATAAGAGCCCGAGGGACACCCTGAGATAAGAGCCCGAGGGACACCCTGAGATAAGAGCCCGAGGGACACCCTGAGATCAGAGCTTGAGGGGCACCCTGAGATAAGAGCCCGAGGGACACCCTGAGATCAGAGCTTGAGGGGCACCCAGAGATCAGAGCCCGAGAGGCACCCTAAGATCAGATACTGAGGGGCACCCTGAGATCAGAGACCGAGGGACACCCAGACATCAGAGCCCGAGAGGCACCCTAAGATCAGATACTGAGGGGCACTCTCATATCAGAGCCCGAGGGACACCCTGAGCTCAGGCCTGCTTTCAAAGGCCGAGGGACACCCTGATTTCAGGCCTGCTTTCAGAGCCCCAGAGACAGCCTGAGATCAGAGCTCAAGGGGTACCCTGAGCTCAGGCTTGCTTTCACAGCCCGAGGGACACCCTGAGCTCAGGCTTTCTTTCAGAGCCCGAAGGGCACCCTGAGCTCAGGTCTGCTTTCAGAGCCTGAGGGACACTCTGAGCTCAGAACTTCTTTCAGAGACTGAGGGACACCCTGAGCTCAGGCATTCTTACAGAGCTCGAGGGGCACCCTGAGCTCAGGCCTTCTTACAGAGCCCAAGGGATACCCTGAGCTCAGGCCTTCTTACAGAGCCCAAGGGATACCCTGAGCTCAGGCCTGCTTTCAAAGCCAGAGGGACACCCTGAGCTCAGGCCTGCTTTCAAAGGCCGAGGGACACCCTGCGCCCAGGCCTGCTTTCAAAGGCCGAGGGACACCCTGAGCTCAGGCCTGCTTTCAAAGGCCGAGGGACACCCTGCGCCCAGGCCTGCTTTCAAAGGCCGAGGGACACCCTGAGCTCAGGCTTGCTTTCAGAGACCGAGAGACACCCTGAGCTCAGGCCTGCTTTCAAAGGCCGAGGGACACCCTGAGCTCAGGCCTGCTTTCAAAGGCCGAGGGACACCCTGAGCTCAGGCCTGCTTTTACAGCCTGAGGGGCACCCTGAGCTCAGGCCTTCTTACAGAGCCCGAAGGGCACCCTGAGCTCAGGCCTTCTTACAGAGCCCGAGGGACACACTGAGCTCAGGCCTTCTTACAGAGACTGAGGGGCACCCTGAGCTCAGGCCTTCTTACAGAGACCGAGGGGCACCCTGAGCTCAGGCCTTCTTACAGACCCAGAGAGACACCCTGAGCTCAGGCCTGCTTTCGGAGACTGAGGGGCACCCTGAGCTCAGGCCTGCTTTCAGACCCAGAGGGACACCCTGTGCTCAGGCCTGCTTTCAGAGCCCGAGGGGCACCCTGAGCGCAGGCCTTCTTACAGAGCCCGAGGGACACCCTGAGCTCAGGTCTTCTTACAGAGACCGAGAGACACACTGAGCTCAGGCCTGCTTACAGAGACCGAGGGACACCCTGAGCTCAGGCCTTCTTACAGACCCAGAGAGACACACTGAGCTCAGGCCTTCTTACAGAGACCGAGGGACACCCTGAGCTCAGGCCTTCTTACAGAGACCGAGAGACACCCTGAGCTCAGGCCTTCTTACAGAGACCGAGAGACACACTGAGCTCAGGCCTTCTTACAGAGACCGAGAGACACCCTGAGCTCAGGCCTTCTTACAGAGACCGAGAGACACACTGAGCTCAGGCCTTCTTACAGAGACCGAGAGACACACTGAGCTCAGGCCTTCTTACAGAGACCGAGAGACACACTGAGCTCAGGCCTTCTTACAGACCCAGAGAGACACACTGAGCTCAGGTCTTCTTACAGACCCAGAGAGACACACTGAGCTCAGGCCTTCTTACAGAGACCGAGGGACACCCTGAGCTCAGGCCTTCTTACAGACCCAGAGAGACACACTGAGCTCAGGCCTTCTTACAGAGACCGAGAGACACCCTGAGCTCAGGCCTTCTTACAGAGACTGAGGGGCACCCTGAGCTCAGGCCTTCTTACAGAGACCGAGGGGCACCCTGAGCTCAGGCCTTCTTACAGAGACCGAGGGGCACCCTGAGCTCAGGCCTTCTTACAGAGACTGAGAGACACCCTGAGCTCAGGCCTTCTTACAGAGACCGAGGGGCACCCTGAGCTCAGGCCTTCTTACAGAGACCGAGGGGCACCCTGAGCTCAGGCCTTCTTACAGAGACCGAGGGGCACCCTGAGCTCAGGCCTTCTTACAGAGACCGAGGGGCACCCTGAGCTCAGGCCTTCTTACAGACCCAGAGAGACACACTGAGCTCAGGCCTTCTTACAGACCCAGAGAGACACACTGAGCTCAGGCCTTCTTACAGAGACCGAGAGACACCCTGAGCTCAGGCCTTCTTACAGACCCAGAGAGACACACTGAGCTCAGGCCTTCTTACAGAGACTGAGAGACACCCTGAGCTCAGGCCTTCTTACAGAGCCCGAGGGGCACCCTGAGCTCAGGCCTTCTTACAGAGCCCGAGGGGCACCCTGAGCTCAGGCCTTCTTACAGAGACCGAGAGACACCCTGAGCTCAGGCCTTCTTACAGACCCAGAGAGACACACTGAGCTCAGGCCTTCTTACAGAGACTGAGAGACACACTGAGCTCAGGCCTTCTTACAGAGACCGAGAGACACCCTGAGCTCAGGCCTTCTTACAGACCCCGAGAGACACCCTGAGCTCAGGCCTTCTTACAGAGACCGAGAGACACCCTGAGCTCAGGCCTTCTTACAGAGACCGAGGGGCACCTTGAGCTCAGGCCTTCTTACAGAGACCGAGAGACACCCTGAGCTCAGGCCTTCTTACAGAGACCGAGAGACACACTGAGCTCAGGCCTTCTTACAGAGACCGAGAGACACACTGAGCTCAGGCCTTCTTACAGAGACCGAGAGACACACTGAGCTCAGGCCTTCTTACAGACCCAGAGAGACACACTGAGCTCAGGTCTTCTTACAGACCCAGAGAGACACACTGAGCTCAGGCCTTCTTACAGAGACCGAGGGACACCCTGAGCTCAGGCCTTCTTACAGAGACCGAGAGACACCCTGAGCTCAGGCCTTCTTACAGAGACCGAGAGACACACTGAGCTCAGGCCTTCTTACAGAGACCGAGAGACACCCTGAGCTCAGGCCTTCTTACAGAGACCGAGAGACACCCTGAGCTCAGGCCTTCTTACAGACCCAGAGAGACACCCTGAGCTCAGGCCTTCTTACAGACCCAGAGAGACACCCTGAGCTCAGGCCTTCTTACAGACCCAGAGAGACACACTGAGCTCAGGCCTGCTTTCGGAGACTGAGGGGCACCCTGAGCTCAGGCCTTCTTATAGACCCAGAGAGACACACTGAGCTCAGGCGCTCTTACAGAGACTGAGGGACACTCTGAATTCAGGCCTTCTTACAGAGACCGAGAGACACACTGAGCTCAGGCCTTCTTACAGAGACTGAGAGACACACTGAGCTCAGGCCTTCTTACAGAGACCGAGGGCACCCTGAGCTCAGGCCTTCTTACAGAGACCGAGAGACACCCTGAGCTCAGGCCTTCTTACAGAGACCGAGAGACACACTGAGCTCAGGCCTTCTTACAGAGACTGAGAGACACACTGAGCTCAGGCCTTCTTACAGAGACCGAGAGACACCCTGAGCACAGGCCTTCTTACAGACCCAGAGAGACACCCTGAGCTCAGGCCTTCTTACAGAGCCCGAGGGGCACCCTGAGCTCAGGCCTTCTTACAGACCCAGAGAGACACACTGAGCTCAGGCCTTCTTACAGACCTAGAGAGACACACTGAGCTCAGGCCTTCTTACAGACCCAGAGAGACACCCTGAGCTCAGGCCTTCTTACAGAGACCGAGAGACACCCTGAGCTCAGGCCTTCTTTCAGAGACCGAGAGACACACTGAGCTCAGGCCTTCTTACAGAGACCGAGAGACACCCTGAGCTCAGGCCTTCTTACAGAGACTGAGGGGCACCCTGAGCTCAGGCCTTCTTACAGAGACTGAGGGGCACCCTGAGCTCAGGCCTTCTTACAGAGACCGAGAGACACCCTGAGCTCAGGCCTTCTTACAGAGACCGAGAGACACACTGAGCTCAGGCCTTCTTACAGACCCAGAGAGACACACTGAGCTCAGGCCTTCTTACAGACCCAGAGAGACACACTGAGCTCAGGCCTTCTTTCAGAGACCGAGAGACACACTGAGCTCAGGCCTTCTTACAGAGACCGAGAGACACCCTGAGCTCAGGCCTTCTTACAGAGACTGAGGGGCACCCTGAGCTCAGGCCTTCTTACAGAGACCGAGGGCACCCTGAGCTCAGGCCTTCTTACAGAGACCGAGAGACACCCTGAGCTCAGGCCTTCTTACAGAGACCGAGAGACACACTGAGCTCAGGCCTTCTTACAGAGACTGAGGGGCACCCTGAGCTCAGGCCTTCTTACAGAGACCGAGGGCACCCTGAGCTCAGGCCTTCTTACAGATCCAGAGAGACACCTTGAGCTCTAGCCTTCTTACAGAGACTGAGGGGCACCATGAGCTCAGGCCTTCTTACAGACCCAGAGAGACACACTGAGCTCAGGCCTTCTTACAGAGACCGAGAGACACCCTGAGCTCAGGCCTTCTTACAGACCCAGAGAGACACACTGAGCTCAGGCCGTCTTACAGAGACCGAGAGACACCCTGAGCTCAGGCCTTCTTACAGAGACTGAGGGGCACCCTGAGCTCAGGCCTTCTTACAGAGACCGAGGGGCACCCTGAGCTCAGGCCTTCTTACAGAGACTGAGAGACACACTGAGCTCAGGCCTTCTTACAGACCCAGAGAGACACACTGAGCTCAGGCCTTCTTACAGACCCAAAGAGACACACTGAGCTCAGGCCTTCTTACAGAGACCGAGAGACACCCTGAGCTCAGGCCTTCTTACAGAGACCGAGGGGCACCCTGAGCTCAGGCCTTCTTACAGAGACCGAGGGGCACCCTGAGCTCAGGCCTTCTTACAGACCCAGAGAGACACCCTGAGCTCAGGCCTTCTTACAGAGACCGAGGGGCAACCTGAGCTCAGGCCTTCTTACAGAGACTGAGGGGCACCCTGAGCTCAGGCCTTCTTACAGACCCAGAGAGACACACTGAGCTCAGGCCTTCTTACAGACCCAGAGAGACACACTGAGCTCAGGCCTTCTTACAGGGACCGAGGGGCACCCTGAGCTCAGGCCTTCTTACAGAGACTGAAAAACACACTGAGCTCAGGTCTCTTACAGACCCAGAGAGAGACACTGAGCTCAGGCCTGCTTTCGGAGACTGAGGGGCACCCTGAGCTCAGGCCTTCTTACAGAGACCGAGGGCACCCTGAGCTCAGGCCTTCTTACAGACCCAGAGAGACACACTGAGCTCAGGCCTCTTACAGAGACTGAAAAACACACTGAGCTCAGGCCTTCTTACAGACCCAGAGAGACACACTGAGCTCAGGCCTCTTACAGAGACTGAAAAACACACTGAGCTCAGGCCTTCTTACAGACCCAGAGAGACACACTGAGCTTAGGCCTTCTTACAGACCCAGAGAGACACCCTGAGCTCAGGCCTTCTTACAGACCCAGAGAGACACACTGAGCTCAGGCCTTCTTAAAGAGGCCTATGGGCACCCTGAGCTCAGGCCTTCTTACAGACCCAGAGAGACACACTGAGCTCAGGCCTTCTTACAGACCCAGAGAGACACACTGAGCTCAGGCCTTCTTACGGTGACCGAGAGACACCCTGAGCTCAGGCCTTCTTACAGAGACTGAGGGGCACCCTGAGCTAAGGCCTTCTTACAGAGACCGAGAGACACCCTGAGCTCAGGCCTTCTTACAGACCCAGAGAGACACACTGAGCTCAGGCCTTCTTACAGACCCAGAGAGACACACTGAGCTCAGGCCTTCTTAAAGAGGCCTAGGGGCACCCTGAGCTCAGGCCTTCTTACAGACCCAGAGAGACACACTGAGCTCAGGCCTTCTTACAGACCCAGAGAGACACACTGAGCTCAGGCCTTCTTACGGTGACCGAGAGACACCCTGAGCTCAGGCCTTCTTACAGAGACTCAGGGGCACCCTGAGCTCAGGCCTTCTTACAGAGACCGAGAGACACCCAGAGCTCAGGCCTTCTTACAGAGACCGAGGGGCACCCTGAGCTCAGGCCTTCTTACAGAGACTGAGGGGCACCCTGAGCTCAGGCCTTCTTACAGAGCCCGATGGGCACCCTGAGCTCAGGCCTTCTTACAGACCCAGAGAGACACACTGAGCTCAGGCCTTCTTACAGAGACCGAGGGCACCCTGAGCTCAGGCCTTCTTACAGAGACTGAGGGGCACCCTGAGCTCAGGCCTTCTTACAGAGCTCGAGGGGCACCCTGAGCTCAGGCCTTCTTACAGAGACTGAGGGGCACCCTGAGCTCAGGCCTTCTTACAGAGCCCGAGGGGCACCCTGAGCTCAGGCCTTCTTACAGAGCCCGAGGGGCACCCTGAGCTCAGGCCTTCTTACAGAGACCTAGGGGCACCCTGAGCTCAGGCCTTCTTACAGAGACCGAGAGACACACTGAGCTCAGGCCTTCTTACAGAGACCGAGGGGCACCCTGAGCTCAGGCCTGCTTTCAGAGACTGAGGGACACCCTGAGCTCAGGCCTGCTTTCA
Source organism: Lissotriton helveticus (assembly GCF_964261635.1). NCBI lineage: Eukaryota > Metazoa > Chordata > Amphibia > Caudata > Salamandridae > Lissotriton > Lissotriton helveticus. The sequence goes on from NC_136068.1 coordinate 42,670,572, forward strand.
GAGACTGAGGGACACCCTGAGCTCAGGCCTTCTTACAGAGACCGAGGGACACCCTGAGCTCAGGCCTTCTTACAGAGACCGAGGGACACCCTGAGCTCAGGCCTGCTTTCAGAGCCCGAGGGGCACCCTGAGCTCAGGTCTTCTTACAGAGACCGAGAGACACACTGAGCTCAGGCCTTCTTACAGAGACCGAGGGACACCCTGAGCTCAGGCCTTCTTACAGAGCCCGAGGGGCACCCTGAGCTCAGGCCTTCTTACAGACCCAGAGAGACACCCTGAGCTCAGGCCTTCTTACAGACCCAGAGAGACACCCTGAGCTCAGGCCTTCTTACGGAGACCGAGGGGCACCCTGAGCTCAGGCCTTCTTACAGACCCAGAGAGACACACTGAGCTCAGGCCTTCTTACAGACCCAGAGAGACACACTGAGCTCAGGCCTTCTTACAGACCCAGAGAGACACACTGAGCTCAGGCCTTCTTACAGAGACCGAGGGCACCCTGAGCTCAGGCCTTCTTACAGAGACTGAGGGGCACCCTGAGCTCAGGCCTTCTTACAGAGACCGAGAGACACCCTGAGCTCAGGCCTTCTTACAGAGACCGAGGGCACCCTGAGCTCAGGCCTTCTTACAGAGACTGAGGGCACCCTGAGCTCAGGCCTTCTTACAGAGACCGAGGGGCACCCTGAGCTCAGGCCTTCTTACAGAGCTCGAGGGGCACCCTGAGCTCAGGCCTTCTTACAGAGACTGAGGGGCACCCTGAGCTCAGGCCTTCTTACAGAGACCGAGAGACACACTGAGCTCAGGCCTTCTTACAGAGACCGAGAGACACACTGAGCTCAGGCCTTTTTACAGAGACTGAGAGACACCCTGAGCTCAGGCCTTCTTACAGACCCAGAGAGACACACTGAGCTCAGGCCTTCTTACAGAGACCGAGGGGCACCCTGAGCTCAGGCCTTCTTACAGAGACCGAGGGGCACCCTGAGCTCAGGCCTTCTTACAGAGACCGAGGGCACCCTGAGCTCAGGCCTTCTTACAGAGACCGAGGGCACCCTGAGCTCAGGCCTTCTTACAGACCCAGAGAGACACACTGAGCTCAGGCCTTCTTACAGACCCAGAGAGACTCACTGAGCTCAGGCCTTCTTACAGAGCCCGAGGGGCACCCTGAGCTCAGGCCTTCTTACAGAGACCGAGAGACACACTGAGCTCAGGCCTTCTTACAGACCCAGAGAGACACACTGAGCTCAGGCCTTCTTACAGACCCAGAGAGACACACTGAGCTCAGGCCTTCTTACAGAGACCGAGGGGCACCCTGAGCTCAGGCCTTCTTACAGAGACCGAGAGACACCCTGAGCTCAGGCCTTCTTACAGAGACTGAGAGACACACTGAGCTCAGGCCTTCTTACAGACCCAGAGAGACACCCTGAGCTCAGGCCTTCTTACAGACCCAGAGAGACACCCTGAGCTCAGGCCTTCTTACAGACCTAGAGAGACTCACTGAGCTCAGGCCTTCTCACAGACCCAGAGAGACACACTGAGCTCAGGCCTTCTTACAGACCCAGAGAGACACACTGAGCTCAGGCCTTCTTACAGAGACCGAGGGCACCCTGAGCTCAGGCCTTCTTACAGACCCAGAGAGACACACTGAGCTCAGGCCTTCTTACAGAGACTGAGAGACACACTGAGCTCAGGCCTTCTTACAGAGACCGAGAGACACCCTGAGCTCAGGCCTTCTTACAGAGCCCGAGGGGCACCCTGAGCTCAGGCCTTCTTACAGACCCAGAGAGACACACTGAGCTCAGGCCTTCTTACAGACCCAGAGAGACACACTGAGCTCAGGCCTTCTTACAGAGACCGAGTGACACCCTGAGCTCAGGCCTTCTTACAGAGACTGAGAGACACACTGAGCTCAGGCCTTCTTACAGACCCAGAGAGACACCCTGAGCTCAGGCCTGCTTTCAGAGACTGAGGGGCACCCTGAGCTCAGGCCTTCTTACAGAGACTGAGGGGCACCCTGAGCTCAGGCCTTCTTACAGAGACCGAGGGCACCCTGAGCTCAGGCCTTCTTACAGACCCAGAGAGACACACTGAGCTCAGGCCTTCTTACAGAGACTGAGAGACACACTGAGCTCAGGCCTTCTTACAGACCCAGAGAGACACACTGAGCTCAGGCCTTCTTACAGACCCAGAGAGACACCCTGAGCTCAGGCCTTCTTACAGACCCAGAGAGACACACTGAGCTCAGGCCTTCTTACAGACCCAGAGAGACACACTGAGCTCAGGCCTTCTTACAGACCCAGAGAGACACACTGAGCTCAGGCCTTCTTTCAGAGCCCGAGGGGCACCCTGAGCTCAGGCCTTCTTACAGAGACCGAGAGACACCCTGAGCTCAGGCCTTCTTACAGACCTAGAGAGACACACTGAGCTCAGGCCTTCTTACAGAGACTGAGAGACACACTGAGCTCAGGCCTTCTTACAGACCTAGAGAGACACACTGAGCTCAGGCCTTCTTACAGAGACCGAGGGCACCCTGAGCTCAGGCCTTCTTACAGACCCAGAGAGACACACTGACCTCAGGCCTTCTTACAGAGACTGAGGGGCACCCTGAGCTCAGGCCTTCTTACAGAGACTGAGGGGCACCCTGAGCGCAGGCCTTCTTACAGAGCCCGAGGGACACCCTGAGCTCAGGTCTTCTTACAGAGACCGAGAGACACACTGAGCTCAGGCCTTCTTACAGAGACCGAGGGCACCCTGAGCTCAGGCCTTCTTACAGAGACTGAGAGACACCCTGAGCTCAGGCCTTCTTACAGAGACTGAGGGACACACTGAGCTCAGGCCTTCTTACAGAGACCGAGAGACACACTGAGCTCAGGCCTTCTTACAGACCCAGAGAGACACACTGAGCTCAGGCCTTCTTACAGACCCAGAGAGACACACTGAGCTCAGGCCTTCTTACTGAGACCGAGAGACACACTGAGCTCAGGCCTTCTTACAGAGACCGAGGGCACCCTGAGCTCAGGCCTTCTTACAGAGACTGAGGGGCACCCTGAGCTCAGGCCTTCTTACAGAGACCGAGGGCACCCTGAGCTCAGGCCTTCTTACAGACCCAGAGAGACACACTGAGCTCAGGCCTTCTTACAGAGACTGAGAGACACACTGAGCTCAGGCCTTCTTACAGAGACTGAGAGACACCCTGAGCTCAGGCCTTCTTACAGACCCAGAGAGACACACTGAGCTCAGGCCTTCTTACAGACCCAGAGAGACACACTGAGCTCAGGCCTTCTTACAGAGACCGAGGGCACCCTGAGCGCAGGCCTTCTTACAGACCCAGAGAGACACACTGAGCGCAGGCCTTCTTACAGAGACCGAGGGCACCCTGAGCTCAGGCCTTCTTACAGACCCAGAGAGACACCCTGAGCTCAGGCCTTCTTACAGAGACCGAGGGCACCCTGAGCTCAGGCCTTCTTACAGACCCAGAGAGACACCCTGAGCTCAGGCCTTCTTACAGAGACCGAGAGACACACTGAGCTCAGGCCTTCTTACAGAGACTGAGAGACACACTGAGCTCAGGCCTTCTTACAGAGACCGAGGCCACCCTGAGCTCAGGCCTTCTTACAGAGACTGAGGGCACCCTGAGCTCAGGCCTTCTTACAGAGACCGAGGGGCACCCTGAGCTCAGGCCTTCTTACAGAGCTCGAGGGGCACCCTGAGCTGAGGCCTCCTTACAGAGACTGAGGGGCACCCTGAGCTCAGGCCTTAATTACAGAGACTGAGGGGCACCCTGAGCTCAGGCCTTCTTACAGAGACCGAGAGACACCCTGAGCTCAGGCCTTCTTACAGACCCAGAGAGACACACTGAGCTCAGGCCTTCTTACAGACCCAGAGAGACACCCTGAGCTCAGGCCTTCTTACAGACCCAGAGAGACACACTGAGCTCAGGCCTTCTTACAGACCCAGAGAGACACCCTGAGCTCAGGCCTTCTTACAGACCCAGAGAGACACACTGAGCTCAGGCCTTCTTACAGACCCAGAGAGACACACTGAGCTCAGGCCTTCTTACAGACCCAGAGAGACATACTGAGCTCAGGCCTTCTTACAGACCCAGAGAGACACCCTGAGCTCAGGCCTTCTTACAGACCCAGAGAGACACACTGAGCTCAGGCCTTCTTACAGACCCAGAGAGACACCCTGAGCTCAGGCCTTCTTACAGACCCAGAGAGACACCCTGAGCTCAGGCCTTCTTACAGACCCAGAGAGACATACTGAGCTCAGGCCTTCTTACAGAGACCGAGGGGCACCCTGAGCTCTGGCCTTCTTACAGAGACCGAGAGACACCCTGAGCTCAGGCCTTCTTACAGACCCAGAGAGACACCCTGAGCTCAGGCCTTCTTACAGACCCAGAGAGACACACTGAGCTCAGGCCTTCTTACAGACCCAGAGAGACACCCTGAGCTCAGGCCTTCTTACAGACCCAGAGAGACACACTGAGCTCAGGCCTTCTTACAGAGACCGAGGGGCACCCTGAGCTCAGGCCTTCTTACAGAGACCGAGAGACACACTGAGCTCAGGCCTTCTTACAGACCCAGAGAGACACACTGAGCTCAGGCCTTCTTACAGACCCAGAGAGACACACTGAGCTCAGGCCTTCTTACTGAGACCGAGAGACACACTGAGCTCAGGCCTTCTTACAGAGACCGAGGGCACCCTGAGCTCAGGCCTTCTTACAGAGACTGAGGGGCACCCTGAGCTCAGGCCTTCTTACAGAGACCGAGGGCACCCTGAGCTCAGGCCTTCTTACAGACCCAGAGAGACACACTGAGCTCAGGCCTTCTTACTGAGACTGAGAGACACACTGAGCTCAGGCCTTCTTACAGAGACTGAGAGACACCCTGAGCTCAGGCCTTCTTACAGACCCAGAGAGACACACTGAGCTCAGGCCTTCTTACAGACCCAGAGAGACACACTGAGCTCAGGCCTTCTTACAGAGACCGAGGGCACCCTGAGCGCAGGCCTTCTTACAGACCCAGAGAGACACCCTGAGCTCAGGCCTTCTTACAGAGACTGAGGGGCACCCTGAGCTCAGGCCTTCTTACAGAGACCGAAAGACACACTGAGCTCAGGCCTTCTTACAGACCCAGAGAGACACACTGAGCTCAGGCCTTCTTACAGACCCAGAGAGACACACTGAGCTCAGGCCTTCTTACAGACCCAGAGAGACACACTGAACTCAGGCCTTCTTACAGAGACCGAGAGACACACTGAGCTCAGGCCTTCTTACAGAGACCGAGGGCACCCTGAGCTCAGGCCTTCTTACAGAGACTGAGGGGCACCCTGAGCTCAGGCCTTCTTACAGACCCAGAGAGACACACTGAGCTCAGGCCTTCTTACAGACCCAGAGAGACACACTGAGCTCAGGCCTTCTTACAGAGACCGAGGGCACCCTGAGCTCAGGCCTTCTTACAGACCCAGAGAGACACCCTGAGCTCAGGCCTTCTTACAGAGACCGAGGGCACCCTGAGCTCAGGCCTTCTTACAGACCCAGAGAGACACCCTGAGCTCAGGCCTTCTTACAGAGACCGAGAGACACACTGAGCTCAGGCCTTCTTACAGAGACTGAGAGACACACTGAGCTCAGGCCTTCTTACAGAGACCGAGGGCACCCTGAGCTCAGGCCTTCTTACAGAGACTGAGGGCACCCTGAGCTCAGGCCTTCTTACAGAGACCGAGGGGCACCCTGAGCTCAGGCCTTCTTACAGAGCTCGAGGGGCACCCTGAGCTCAGGCCTCCTTACAGAGACTGAGGGGCACCCTGAGCTCAGGCCTTAATTACAGAGACTGAGGGGCACCCTGAGCTCAGACCTTCTTACAGAGACCGAGAGACACCCTGAGCTCAGGCCTTCTTACAGACCCAGAGAGACACACTGAGCTCAGGCCTTCTTACAGACCCAGAGAGACACCCTGAGCTCAGGCCTTCTTACAGACCCAGAGAGACACACTGAGCTCAGGCCTTCTTACAGACCCAGAGAGACACCCTGAGCTCAGGCCTTCTTACAGACCGAGAGAGACACACTGAGCTCAGGCCTTCTTACAGACCCAGAGAGACACACTGAGCTCAGGCCTTCTTACAGACCCAGAGAGACATACTGAGCTCAGGCCTTCTTACAGACCCAGAGAGACACCCTGAGCTCAGGCCTTCTTACAGACCCAGAGAGACACACTGAGCTCAGGCCTTCTTACAGACCCAGAGAGACACCCTGAGCTCAGGCCTTCTTACAGACCCAGAGAGACACACTGAGCTCAGGCCTTCTTACAGACCCAGAGAGACACCCTGAGCTCAGGCCTTCTTACAGACCCAGAGAGACATACTGAGCTCAGGCCTTCTTACTGAGACCGAGAGACACACTGAGCTCAGGCCTTCTTACAGAGACCGAGGGCACCCTGAGCTCAGGCCTTCTTACAGAGACTGAGGGGCACCCTGAGCTCAGGCCTTCTTACAGAGACCGAGGGCACCCTGAGCTCAGGCCTTCTTACAGACCCAGAGAGACACACTGAGCTCAGGCCTTCTTACAGAGACTGAGAGACACACTGAGCTCAGGCCTTCTTACAGAGACCGAGGGCACCCTGAGCGCAGGCCTTCTTACAGACCCAGAGAGACACCCTGAGCTCAGGCCTTCTTACAGAGACTGAGGGGCACCCTGAGCTCAGGCCTTCTTACAGAGACCGAAAGACACACTGAGCTCAGGCCTTCTTACAGACCCAGAGAGACACACTGAGCTCAGGCCTTCTTACAGACCCAGAGAGACACACTGAGCTCAGGCCTTCTTACAGACCCAGAGAGACACACTGAACTCAGGCCTTCTTACAGAGACCGAGAGACACACTGAGCTCAGGCCTTCTTACAGAGACCGAGGGCACCCTGAGCTCAGGCCTTCTTACAGAGACTGAGGGGCACCCTGAGCTCAGGCCTTCTTACAGACCCAGAGAGACACACTGAGCTCAGGCCTTCTTACAGACCCAGAGAGACACACTGAGCTCAGGCCTTCTTACAGAGACCGAGGGCACCCTGAGCTCAGGCCTTCTTACAGACCCAGAGAGACACCCTGAGCTCAGGCCTTCTTACAGAGACCGAGGGCACCCTGAGCTCAGGCCTTCTTACAGACCCAGAGAGACACCCTGAGCTCAGGCCTTCTTACAGAGACCGAGAGACACACTGAGCTCAGGCCTTCTTACAGAGACCGAGGGCACCCTGAGCTCAGGCCTTCTTACAGAGACTGAGGGCACCCTGAGCTCAGGCCTTCTTACAGAGACCGAGGGGCACCCTGAGCTCAGGCCTTCTTACAGAGCTCGAGGGGCACCCTGAGCTCAGGCCTCCTTACAGAGACTGAGGGGCACCCTGAGCTCAGGCCTTAATTACAGAGACTGAGGGGCACCCTGAGCTCAGACCTTCTTACAGAGACCGAGAGACACCCTGAGCTCAGGCCTTCTTACAGACCCAGAGAGACACACTGAGCTCAGGCCTTCTTACAGACCCAGAGAGACACCCTGAGCTCAGGCCTTCTTACAGACCCAGAGAGACACACTGAGCTCAGGCCTTCTTACAGACCCAGAGAGACACCCTGAGCTCAGGCCTTCTTACAGACCCAGAGAGACACACTGAGCTCAGGCCTTCTTACAGACCCAGAGAGACACACTGAGCTCAGGCCTTCTTACAGACCCAGAGAGACATACTGAGCTCAGGCCTTCTTACAGACCCAGAGAGACACCCTGAGCTCAGGCCTTCTTACAGACCCAGAGAGACACACTGAGCTCAGGCCTTCTTACAGACCCAGAGAGACACCCTGAGCTCAGGCCTTCTTACAGACCCAGAGAGACACACTGAGCTCAGGCCTTCTTACAGACCCAGAGAGACACCCTGAGCTCAGGCCTTCTTACAGACCCAGAGAGACATACTGAGCTCAGGCCTTCTTACAGAGACCGAGGGGCACCCTGAGCTCTGGCCTTCTTACAGAGACCGAGAGACACCCTGAGCTCAGGCCTTCTTACAGACCCAGAGAGACACCCTGAGCTCAGGCCTTCTTACAGACCCAGAGAGACACACTGAGCTCAGGCCTTCTTACAGACCCAGAGAGACACCCTGAGCTCAGGCCTTCTTACAGACCCAGAGAGACACACTGAGCTCAGGCCTTCTTACAGAGACCGAGGGGCACCCTGAGCTCAGGCCTTCTTACAGAGACTGAGGGGCACCCTGAGCTCAGGCCTGCTTACAGACCCAGAGAGACACCCTGAGCTCAGGCCTTCTTACAGACCCAGAGAGACACACTGAGCTCAGGCCTTCTTACAGAGACCGAGAGACACACTGAGCTCAGGCCTTCTTACAGACCCAGAGAGACACCCTGAGCTCAGGCCTTCTTACAGACCCAGAGAGACACACTGAGCTCAGGCCTTCTTACAGACCCAGAGAGACACCCTGAGCTCAGGCCTTCTTACAGAGCCCGAGGGACACCCTGAGCTCAGGTCTTCTTACAGAGACCGAGGGGCACCCTGAGCTCAGGCCTTCTTACAGAGCTCGAGGGGCACCCTGAGCTCAGGCCTCCTTACAGAGACTGAGGGGCACCCTGAGCTCAGGCCTTAATTACAGAGACTGAGGGGCACCCTGAGCTCAGACCTTCTTACAGAGACCGAGAGACACCCTGAGCTCAGGCCTTCTTACAGACCCAGAGAGACACACTGAGCTCAGGCCTTCTTACAGACCCAGAGAGACACCCTGAGCTCAGGCCTTCTTACAGACCCAGAGAGACACACTGAGCTCAGGCCTTCTTACAGACCCCGAGAGACACCCTGAGCTCAGGCCTTCTTACAGACCCAGAGAGACACACTGAGCTCAGGCCTTCTTACAGACCCAGAGAGACACACTGAGCTCAGGCCTTCTTACAGACCCAGAGAGACATACTGAGCTCAGGCCTTCTTACAGACCCAGAGAGACACCCTGAGCTCAGGCCTTCTTACAGACCCAGAGAGACACACTGAGCTCAGGCCTTCTTACAGACCCAGAGAGACACCCTGAGCTCAGGCCTTCTTACAGACCCAGAGAGACACACTGAGCTCAGGCCTTCTTACAGACCCAGAGAGACACCCTGAGCTCAGGCCTTCTTACAGACCCAGAGAGACATACTGAGCTCAGGCCTTCTTACTGAGACCGAGAGACACACTGAGCTCAGGCCTTCTTACAGAGACCGAGGGCACCCTGAGCTCAGGCCTTCTTACAGAGACTGAGGGGCACCCTGAGCTCAGGCCTTATTACAGAGACCGAGGGCACCCTGAGCTCAGGCCTTCTTACAGACCCAGAGAGACACACTGAGCTCAGGCCTTCTTACAGAGACTGAGAGACACACTGAGCTCAGGCCTTCTTACAGAGACTGAGAGACACCCTGAGCTCAGGCCTTCTTACAGACCCAGAGAGACACACTGAGCTCAGGCCTTCTTACAGACCCAGAGAGACACACTGAGCTCAGGCCTTCTTACAGAGACCGAGGGCACCCTGAGCGCAGGCCTTCTTACAGACCCAGAGAGACACCCTGAGCTCAGGCCTTCTTACAGAGACTGAGGGGCACCCTGAGCTCAGGCCTTCTTACAGAGACCGAAAGACACACTGAGCTCAGGCCTTCTTACAGACCCAGAGAGACACACTGAGCTCAGGCCTTCTTACAGACCCAGAGAGACACACTGAGCTCAGGCCTTCTTACAGACCCAGAGAGACACACTGAACTCAGGCCTTCTTACAGAGACCGAGAGACACACTGAGCTCAGGCCTTCTTACAGAGACCGAGGGCACCCTGAGCTCAGGCCTTCTTACAGAGACTGAGGGGCACCCTGAGCTCAGGCCTTCTTACAGACCCAGAGAGACACACTGAGCTCAGGCCTTCTTACAGACCCAGAGAGACACACTGAGCTCAGGCCTTCTTACAGAGACCGAGGGCACCCTGAGCTCAGGCCTTCTTACAGACCCAGAGAGACACCCTGAGCTCAGGCCTTCTTACAGAGACCGAGGGCACCCTGAGCTCAGGCCTTCTTACAGACCCAGAGAGACACCCTGAGCTCAGGCCTTCTTACAGAGACCGAGAGACACACTGAGCTCAGGCCTTCTTACAGAGACTGAGAGACACACTGAGCTCAGGCCTTCTTACAGAGACCGAGGGCACCCTGAGCTCAGGCCTTCTTACAGAGACTGAGGGCACCCTGAGCTCAGGCCTTCTTACAGAGACCGAGGGGCACCCTGAGCTCAGGCCTTCTTACAGAGCTCGAGGGGCACCCTGAGCTCAGGCCTCCTTACAGAGACTGAGGGGCACCCTGAGCTCAGGCCTTAATTACAGAGACTGAGGGGCACCCTGAGCTCAGACCTTCTTACAGAGACCGAGAGACACCCTGAGCTCAGGCCTTCTTACAGACCCAGAGAGACACACTGAGCTCAGGCCTTCTTACAGACCCAGAGAGACACCCTGAGCTCAGGCCTTCTTACAGACCCAGAGAGACACACTGAGCTCAGGCCTTCTTACAGACCCAGAGAGACACCCTGAGCTCAGGCCTTCTTACAGACCCAGAGAGACACACTGAGCTCAGGCCTTCTTACAGACCCAGAGAGACACACTGAGCTCAGGCCTTCTTACAGACCCAGAGAGACATACTGAGCTCAGGCCTTCTTACAGACCCAGAGAGACACCCTGAGCTCAGGCCTTCTTACAGACCCAGAGAGACACACTGAGCTCAGGCCTTCTTACAGACCCAGAGAGACACCCTGAGCTCAGGCCTTCTTACAGACCCAGAGAGACACACTGAGCTCAGGCCTTCTTACAGACCCAGAGAGACACCCTGAGCTCAGGCCTTCTTACAGACCCAGAGAGACATACTGAGCTCAGGCCTTCTTACAGAGACCGAGGGGCACCCTGAGCTCTGGCCTTCTTACAGAGACCGAGAGACACCCTGAGCTCAGGCCTTCTTACAGACCCAGAGAGACACCCTGAGCTCAGGCCTTCTTACAGACCCAGAGAGACACACTGAGCTCAGGCCTTCTTACAGACCCAGAGAGACACCCTGAGCTCAGGCCTTCTTACAGACCCAGAGAGACACACTGAGCTCAGGCCTTCTTACAGAGACCGAGGGGCACCCTGAGCTCAGGCCTTCTTACAGAGACTGAGGGGCACCCTGAGCTCAGGCCTGCTTACAGACCCAGAGAGACACCCTGAGCTCAGGCCTTCTTACAGACCCAGAGAGACACACTGAGCTCAGGCCTTCTTACAGAGACCGAGAGACACACTGAGCTCAGGCCTTCTTACAGACCCAGAGAGACACCCTGAGCTCAGGCCTTCTTACAGACCCAGAGAGACACACTGAGCTCAGGCCTTCTTACAGACCCAGAGAGACACCCTGAGCTCAGGCCTTCTTACAGAGCCCGAGGGACACCCTGAGCTCAGGTCTTCTTACAGAGACCGAGGGGCACCCTGAGCTCAGGCCTTCTTACAGAGACTGAGGGGCACCCTGAGCTCAGGCCTTCTTACAGACCCAGAGAGACACACTGAGCTCAGGCCTTCTTACAGAGACTGAGAGACACCCTGAGCTCAGGCCTTCTTACAGACCCAGAGAGACACACTGAGCTCAGGCCTTCTTACAGACCCAGAGAGACACCCTGAGCTCAGGCCTTCTTACAGACCCAGAGAGACACCCTGAGCTCAGGCCTTCTTACAGACCCAGAGAGACACCCTGAGCTCAGGCCTTCTTACAGACCCAGAGAGACACACTGAGCTCAGGCCTTCTTACAGAGACCGAGGGGCACCCTGAGCTCAGGCCTTCTTACAGAGACTGAGGGGCACCCTGAGCTCAGGTCTGCTTTCACAGCCCGATGGCTACCCTGAGCTCAGGCCTTCTTACAGCTACCTCGAGCCTTCACAAGAGCCATCCAGTAAATACACAACAGACAAAGACCCCTAGGCCCCCGAAGGCAAAATCAGAGGAGCACAAAGACCCCTGGGCCCTTGAAAACACAACCGGAGACTCAAAAAGAACCATGGGACCCTGAAGATACAACCGAAGAAGTTCAAAGACCCCTGGGCCCCTAAAGACTGAATCAGAGAAGCACAAAGATCCCTGGGCCCCTGAAACACAACGTGAGAAGCACAATGACCCATGAATCGTGGAGAAGAACATGTGCTTAGTACATATATCTAACCACGCAGACATGCATACACACGCACACAGAAACACACACATAGATCCACCATGCACAGTTATCACGCACGATCATTCACGCACAAAGATACGTGCATTCACTACGCTTGTGTGAATGCACAAATGTGTACATACTATCTCCTAAATACACATCCTCCCGACACACTCGCATGTACACATATATACAACACACACTGCACATTGAAACAACCACAAGCATTTAAAAACAAGCATTTGCAAAGCCAATAGGTGTCGCCTTAATTACCAATCGGCTTTGCCAATACTTTTTGACGATGCTGTGCAGCAGCGAGAACAATCAGAGAAGAAAGAAAAAGGCCACGTCATTCTGAACGCACATGCGCGATTGATGACATGCACGCATGCATGCGCCTTGGAATGATATGGGTGTCATTTTTTATTTTTTTATTTACCAATCCAATCATGATGGATGCCACATGAATCTGTAAATATTTATATTAATTTTTTTTAGCGCAGAAGCGCTTTTTAGGAGGTGAATTTAACGGGCATCGAATGTCAGCTGCTGGGATTTATAAAAAATATAAATGAAAATAATTATTTTTAAACAACCTTGGAGGTTGGGGGGGCAACGGAGGAGCGGGGGTGGGCAGTGAGCAAAGGGTAAATGGTGTGGGATTACAGTGGTGCAAAAAGTGCTTTTTGGAATGCACAGTGGCCCATCAGGAAACAGCAGCAGTCTGTCTCTCTACAAAAATATACATTTAAAGGGCCTCATTTATGAAAAGTGACGCATCCCTGCGTGAAAACAGCGATGCGTCACTTTTCACTGCGCACTCCTTGCGACACCAATGATGCGTCATATTTACGGTATGACGCATCATGTCGCAAGGAGTTACAGATATGTCAGTATTTCCGACATATCTGTAGGCGTAAAAGTGACGCATTGCTGGAGTGTGTCACAAAAGTGACGCAACTCCAGCAATGTGTCCTTTCACATGGGTCAAGCCCCATGTGAAAGGGCCTGCGTCAGTCTTACGCCTGCTGTGAGGCAGGCGTAAGATTTTTACGCATTTGAGTCCTATAAGTGGCGCTGTGAAATCTCATAGATTTAGCTGCGTCACTTCTACGACCCTTCCTTGCGTCAATACACCCCCCTTGCATACATTATACCTGGCGCAGGTATAATGTGGCGCAGGGGTTTACAAAGTGACGCATCTACCTAGATGAGTCACTTTGTAAATATGGCGCAACAAGGTGCATTTTTTACGCCACTGTTGCGTCACAAAAAGTGACGCACCGGCGGCGTAAAAGTGACGCAAGAGCTCATAAATTTGGCCCAAAACATTTACCGCCAGATTTAGATCTTGACGGACGGGTTCCTCCATCCCAATGACGGCTATCCTGTCCGCTGAAATATACACCCCATCGGATATTATGGGATTTATATTTCGGCGGACGGGATATCCGTCACTGTTGTGACCAAGTATCTCCTCCGCCGAGATCTAAACCAGGCCCTAAGTTTAAAGGACAACGAGGATGGGGGAGAAATAGAGGAATAGGTGTGTGTGTGTGGGGGGGGGGTGACAGGGGCGGGTTTTTGAGAGGGAAGCAGTACACAAAAGAGCACAAAAACACATGCACTCTAATGGAGTGCTTAATCAAAAAGAAAAAAAAGAGTTCCCTAAATATGAGCAGAGAAATTATACAAGTCAGCCAGTGAATAGGATGGTAAGGAGGCTATGCTCCAAGGGAGGGGCAAACACAAGAAAATGAAGGCAAGCCATGCAATCAAAAGCAAGCAAATGAGAGTGACACTAAAGCCAGCCAATGGGAAGCATTGGGCATTATTGAGGCCCCTTTACGTTTTTGGGATGGTCCAGAAGAGACATTTTTCAACTAGACAGCTAAACGCTGTCTATAGGTGAGACCTAAAAACCAGGGTGGAAGGTGTAAACATCATGAGGCTGTACATTCTTAACTTGTTATGCAGCAGCTTATAGAGTTGGGCCATAAACTCATTTCAAGGTGTTCGCTCCTGCAGCCTGTCCAAGCCGGACGCGATTCTACATCAATTGTTTCTAATCATTGTTTTCAAATAGACAAACCAAACATCTTAAAAAGTAGTCTTTTTCTGCCATACGTAGAAGCCATTAAATATTTATAAAACTTTAATAAAGTTAAATGAGTAAGGAACATATACCAATAGCATAGACATGCACAAAAACATAAACATTTAAAGGAAATATAAATAAAGCGGTAGCTTCTAAAAAAAAATATACTATGCTTGATTATAAACGTGAGAGATATACAATGTGAAACATAATCCCATTCTACTGCTTTTACCCGTTTTTGTAAAATTCTTAATCATGTATCTCCTTCAATTTTTTTAAATGAGTAATTGCAAAGATTTTTATTAATTGTGCATTAAAGTTTATTATCATTGCACCAAAGGTGTGTTCTTGATTCAAACATGCTTCTGCATTGCTGCTTTGGCTTGTAGCGGCGTACCCTATTTAAAGTTGTGATGGCACGGACTGGCCTGGCGTGCCCTTCTGAGGGGAGTTTGCTCTAAGGCCCCTCCAGTGAGAGTGCAGTAACAGCTCCACAGGTCCTATAGTCTGTGAACATTGTGGTAGCAATGAAGACCAGTCTCTAATAAATTTATTTCTGTGGGGGCGGCAGTGGGCAAGATATTTGAGGACACGCTGCAGTCCTTCTCGTATACACTGGGGATGGACAACAGAGTGTCCAGCCCAACCACTAATCTCCCACTCCTCAGCAGAGGCCTCACTGATGGCACTCTGACACCTTTTGCTAGTCCATTCCTTCAAGTCATACTTAAAGACATTTACCATTTCAAGATGGCCGACCCGTTGTTATATGAGATCCGGATACATTGCAAATGAGGAAAGAGACAATGCAAAAAGGCAGCTGAAGACTTACCAATAGCTGCACATAACACGCTGGCGGGGCTGTGAGGCAGAGGCCCTAGAACTTTCCTCAGAACCCCCAGCAGAAGCAGAGAGAGCTAAGGAAGAGGGCATCTGTCCTTCTGGCAGATTCATACACCTAATGCACCAATGAAAGACGATGGAGGCAGATCAAAAAGAAATGCTCCTGTGGGATGACGAGCCAACATGTGAATGACACTTTTTTCAAGCAATGACTGCAAAGGGTGGGCCCAAGCAAACCAATAGCTTAATAGCATTTTAATGACTTGTTTTAAACGAGCTCTTGTAAATGATCCAACTTTATGCTCATTGAAGTGGTTGGTTTGTTTGTTGATGGCGACAAACAAAGGGATCACAACAGTAAGACTGGAGCTGCGTCATGGGCCAACCGCGCATTGAAAAGAAGCCTCTTATAATGCTCGAAAGGCCGCTCTCAAGGGTGTTATGTGCTGGAGTAGTTACAACACGTCCATGTTCAGAGGTGTCTCGGAAGTTTGCACAGAGACAGCAGCCCAGAGGGACAGAGAGCTGCACTCTGCAGTCACTGAGGGGCGTGGCCATTGGTCCTTCTGCCACTACTTCCGGCAGCCTCATTGGTCCTTCTGCTACGACTTCCGGCAGCCTCATTGGTCCTTCTGCTACGACTTCCGGCAGCCTCATTGGTCCTTGTGCCACTACTTCCGGCAGCCTCATTGGTCCTTCTGCTACGACTTCCGGCAGCCTCATTGGTCCTTGTGCCACTACTTCCGGCAGCCTCATTGGTCCTTCTGCCACTACTTCCGGCAGCCTCATTGGTCCTTGTGCCACTACTTCCGGCAGCCTCAGCGGCTGCACAGGGCTGACCCAAACCCCTCTCTGTACCAGAGCTCCTCCTCGGCCAGACCTAAGTATGAAGTTGACCAGACACACAGAGAAGCACACAGACAAACATAGACACAGGCAGAGTTGGGAATGGATGTGGAGGGACACATCACAACGGCAGAGACTCATATAGAAATGGACACCTCGATAAACAAACGTAAACACAATCACAACCACAAGTCAAGCACAGGAACATGCAAAAATGCCCACATATCGCACGTAAAAAGGCATCATTGCACAGGCACCGCGAAACTAAGCTCATACACGTGCAGTGAACAGCTGCACACAGCAAACACACAGGACGTCATACATGAGAAGACAGCAGAGGGCATCGTGCTTGACAATACAACAGGGGTAACAATCATATGGACACAACATGGGTTATCATAAATGAGTACACAGCAGGGGGCATTGTGCGTGAGGACACAACAGGGAGTATCATGCATGACAACACAACATATGGCATCATGTATGAGGCGCAAACGAGGGCATCATGCATGAGGGTTCTACAGAGGGTAACATGCATAAGAACACAACATGTGGCATCATGTATGAGGCAGGAGAAAGGGCATCATGTAAGAGAGTGGGACCGAGGACATCATGCATGACGGCATGACATGTGGCATCATGTATGAGGCACGAGAAAAGGCATCATGTATGAGAGTGCGACAGAGGGCATCATGCATGACATGTGGCATCATGTATGAGGCAGGAGAAAGGGCATCATGTAAGAGAGTGCGACCGAGGACATCATGCATGACGGCATGACATGTGGCATCATGTATGAGGCACGAGAAAAGGCATCATGTATGAGAGTGCGACAGAGGGCATCATGCATGATGGCATGACATATGGCATCATGTATGAGGCACGAGAAAGGGCATCATGTATGAGAGTGCGACAGAGGGCATCATGCATGACATGTGGCATCATGTATGAGGCACGAGAAAGGGCATCATGTATGAGAATGCGACAGAGGGCATCATGCATGACATGTGGCATCATGTATGAGGCACGAGAAAGGGCATCATGTATGAGAATGCGACAGAGGGCATCATGCATGATGGCATGACATGTGGCATCATGTATGAGGCACGAGAAAGGGCATCATGTATGAGAGTGCGACAGAGGGCATCATGCATGACATGTGGCATCATGTATGAGGCACGAGAAAGGGCATCATGTATGAGAGTGCGACAGAGGGCATCATGCATGACATGTGGCATCATGTATGAGGCACGAGAAAGGGCATCATGTATGAGAATGCGACAGAGGGCATCATGCATGATGGCATGACATGTGGCATCATGTATGAGGCACAAGAAAGGACATCATGTATGAGAGTGCGACGGAGAGCATCATGCATGACGGCATGACATATGGCATCATGTATGAGGCACGAGAAAGGGATCATGTATGAGAGTGCAACAGAGGGTATCATGCATGACGGCATGACATATGGCATCATGTATGAGGCACGAGAAAGGGATCATGTATGAGAGTGCAACAGAGGGTATCATGCATGACGGCATGACATATGGCATCATGTATGAGGCACGAGAAAGTGCATCATGTATGAGAGTGTGACAGAGAGCATCATGCATGATGGCATGACATATGGTATCATGTATGAGGCACGAGAAAGTGCATCATGTATGAGAGTGTGACAGAGAGCATCATGCATGATGGCATGACATATGGCACCAGGCGAGGTTGCCCCCACACACCCCTGCTACTGCCTTCTTCAGCTGTGACCTTGGTGCCCTTTGTCGCCATTGTTTTTTCTCGCTCGCTTTCTTGCTCTCTCTGCCCTTTGCTGCCTTCGTTTGTTACTCGTTTTTTCTCTCTCTTTCCCCTCTGCTGCCTTCATTCTATTTCTCTCGTTTTTTATTCCCTAGCGTTTTCTTCCACAGGGCGACCCAGCCGCCGCTGAGCCGCCCCCAGCCCTCCTTCCCGCCGCTGCCTCCCTGTGGCCCCGCCCCCCCTGCCCATTCGCCGCCCCGCTCCCGCCACCCAACTGCTCCTCCCTCCCGGCTCCTTCTTAAGGAGACAGCGCAGAGGGGCAGGGAGCGACCACTGAGCCTGTCACCAGGCGAGGTCGCCCCCACACACCCCTGCTACTGCCTCCTTCAGCTGTGACCTTGGTGCCCTTTGCTGCCTCGTTCCTCTCGCTCATTTTCTGTCCTCTCTGCCCTTTGTCGCCATTGTTTTTTCTCGCTCGCTTTCTTGCTCTCTCTGCCCTTTGCTGCCTTCGTTTTGTTACTCGTTTTTTTTCTCTCCCTTTCCCCTCTACTGCTTTCGTTCCATTTCTCTCGTTTTTTATTCCCTAGCGTTTTCTTCCACAGGGCGACCCAGCCGCCGCTGAGCCGCCCCCTGCCCTCCTTCCCGCCGCTGCCTCCCTGCGGCCCCCGCCGCCTCCCTTGCCTATTCGCCGCCCCGCTCCCGCCACCCAGCTGCTCCTCCCTCCCGGCTCCTTCTTATGCCGCCCATGCACACGCGCAGCGTTGACGCGCAGCGGGTGCGCCGATTGTGCGCCGAAGGCGCGCCAAAGGCAAGCCCGTCTGTGCCCGTCCGTGCCTGGCCCGCGCCCAGCGCCAGGAACCCTGGCCCCCACCGATGCAAGGCGACCCGACGGACCTACGACTCCGCCGCCCTCAACGCACTCAATGCCGGCCGTTACCCAGCCTGCTGCCGAGCCACCCCGAGACGCACCCACGGACCCTTCATCTGCAAAGCCTGCAAATTCACCTGCCTCCGAACCAGCACCACACCCGCCAAGCCAAGCACCAGCAGCAACCACCTCAAGTGCATCCTGCTCAACACCCGCTCCGTCCACAGACACGCCATGGAACTTTGGAACATCCTCGACGCAACATCACCAGACGTCGCCTTCCTCACGGAAACCTGGATGAACGCCTCCTCAGCCCCCGACATCGCCATCGCCATCCCGGACAGGTACAAGATCATCAGGAGGGACCGCGTCAACCAGACCGGAGGAGGCATCGCCATCGTCCACAGGAACACCATCCGCATCACGACCGACTCCAACGACACCTTCGCCGCAGCCGAGCATCTCCACTTCCAGATTCACACCGACCCAAAGACGACCCTCAGAGGCACCCTCGTCTACAGACCCCCGGGACTACGCACACAATTCAGTGAAGACATCACAGACTTCATCAGCCCGCACGCCCTCCCCTCCGCTGACTACATCCTCCTTGGAGACCTCAACTTCCACCTGGAGAACAACAAGGACCGCAACACCGCCGCCCTGCTGGACAACCTCGCCAACCTCGGACTCAAGCAACTGGTCAACACCCCCACCCACTACGCCGGCCACACGCTTGACCCCGTCTTCTCATCCAGCAAGCACATCACCTTCAGCCACTCCACCGGACTCCACTGGACCGACCACAGCTGCGTCCACTTCAGCTTCAGAAGAACCATGACCCACCACCACCCGCCACAGGTTCCCCACAGAAGCTGGAGTAAGATCACCACCGACCAGCTCACCACCTCCCTCAGCCAGAACCCACCCGCCAGCGCAACGGACCCCAACGAAGCAGCCCGCAACTTCACGCAGTGGCTGACCGCCTGCGCCGACGACCTCGCACCACTGAAGAACCCTCCCAGCAGACCCAGAAGCAAGAAGGCATCCTGGTTCACCGACGAACTCAAGGACTCCAAGAAGACCTGCCGCACCCTCGAGAAAGCCTGGCTCCTCGACCAGACCACCGACAACATGACCGCCCTCAAACACTCCACCCGCAAGCACCACCAGCTTATCCGCACCACCAAGAAGAAATCTCTCAAGGAACGACTGGACAACAATGCCCACGACAGCAAGGAACTCTTCAGCATCGTCAAGGAGTTCTCCAACCCCAGCACCGGCAACAACGACATCACTCCGTCACAAGACCTCTGCGACTCCATCGCCTCGTTCTTCCACCGCAAGATCGCCGACATCCACAACAGCTTCAGCGCACCATCCACACACCCCACCGTCGAACCAACGCCCCCCACCACCACCCTCCGCACCTGGACCACGGTGACCACCGAGGACACAGCCCGCATGATGAACACCATCCATTCCGGATCACCGACCGACCCCTGCCCACACCACGTCTTCAACAAGGCCGACTCCACCATCGCACCCCAACTCCGGAACATCATCAACACCTCCTTCAACACCGCCACCTTCCCGGAGAGCTGGAAGCACGCCGAGCTCAGCGCCCTACTGAAGAAACCAACAGCGGACCCCACCGACCTCAAAAACTTCCGCCCCATCTCGTCCTCCCTTTTCCTGCTAAAGTCATCGAGAAGATCGTCAACAGACTGCTTGCCGCCTTCCTCGAGACAAACGGATCCCTCGACCCCTCGCAGTCCGGTTTCAGAGCCAACCACAGCACCGAGACCGCCCTCATCGCAGCCACCGACGACATCCGAGCCCTGCTCGACAACGGGGAAACAGCGGCACTCATCCTCCTGGACCTCTCTGCAGCGTTCGACACTGTCTGCCATCGCACCCTAGTTCAACGCCTCAGCAACATCGGCATCCAAGAGAAGGCACTGGACTGGATCATTTCGATCCTCGCCGGAAGAACACAGAGTCCGCCTCCCCCCGTTTCGATCCGAGGCCACCAAAGTCATCTGCAGCGTTCCGCAAGGATCTTCACTCAGCCCCACCCTCTTCAACGTCTACATGAAACCTCTCGCAGCCATCGCACGCCAACACAACCTCAACATCATCTCTTACGCCGACGACACCCAGCTGATCCTATCCCTCACCAGAGACCCCGACACCGCCAGAACCTGCCTACACGAAGGGATGAAAGACGTTGCCGAGTGGATGAAGAACAGCCCCCTGAAACTGAACTCAGACAAGACGGAAGTCCTCATCCTGGGACCATCACCCTCCGCCTGGGACGACTCCTGGTGGCCCCCGCCCTGGGCACCGCACCCAAGCCAACCGACCACGCACGCAACCTGGGCTTCATCCTGGACTCTTCCTTCTCAATGACCAGATAAGTCAACGCCGTCTCCTCATCGTGCTTCAACACCCTGCGTATGCTCCGAAAGATCTTCCGATGGATCCCGACCGAAACCAGGAAGACGGTCACCCAAGCACTCGTCACCAGCCGACTAGACTACGGAAACACCCTCTACACCGGAACCACAGCCAAGCTACAGAAAAAACTCCAACGCATCCAGAACGCCTCCGCCCGACTCATCCTGGACATCCCCCGACGCAGCCACATCTCCGGCCACCTGAAAGACCTGCACTGGCTCCCCTTCAACAAGAGGATCACGTTCAGGCTCCTCACCCACGCACACAAGTCTCTCCACGACCTGGGCCTCAAGTACCTCAACGACCGCCTGACCTTCTACACGCCCACCCGCCAGCTATGTTCTACAAGCCTCGCCCTCGCCACCGTACCACGCATCCGAAGAGCCACCGCCGGAGGAAGATCCTTCTCCTACCTGGCAGCCAAGACATGGAACTCCCTCCCCATCCACCTTCGGCTGACCCAGGACCATCTCGCATTCAGGAGACAACTCAAGACCTGGCTGTTCGAGCAGTAGCTAACCCCCTTCCCCCAAGCGCCTTGAGACCCTCCCGGGTGAGTAGTGCGCTATACAAGTCTTATGATTGATTGATTGATTGTGTGAGGCACGAGAAAGGGCATCATGTAAGAGAGTGCAACAGAGAGCATCATGCATGACAGCATGACATATGGCATCATGTGTGAGGCACGAGAAAGGGCAACATGTATGAGAGTGCGACGGAGAACATCATGCATGACGGCATGACATATGGCATCATGTATGAGGCACGAGAAAGGGCAACATGTATGAGAGTGCGACGGAGAGCATCATGCATGACAGCATGACATATGGCATCATGTGTGAGGCACGAGAAAGGGCATCATGTAAGAGAGTGCGACAGAGAGCATCATGCATGACGGCATGACATATGGCATCATGTATGAGGCACGAGAAAGGGCAACATGTATGAGAGTGCGACGGAGAGCATCATGCATGACGGCATGACATATGGCATCATGTATGAGGCACGAGAAAGGGCAACATGTATGAGAGTGCGACGGAGAGCATCATGCATGACGGCATGACATATGGCATCATGTATGAGGCACGAGAAAGGGCAACATGTATGAGAGTGCGACGGAGAGCATCATGCATGACGGCATGACATATGGCATCATGTATGAGGCACGAGAAAGGGCATCATGTATGAGAGTGCGACGGAGAGCATCATGCATGACGGCATGACATATGGCATCATGTATGAGGCACGAGAAAGGGCAACATGTATGAGAGTGCGACGGAGAGCATCATGCATGACGGCATGACATATGGCATCATGTATGAGGCACGAGAAAGGGCAACATGTATGAGAGTGCGACGGAGAGCATCATGCATGACGGCATGACATATGGCATCATGTATGAGGCACGAGAAAGGGCAACATGTATGAGAGTGCGACGGAGAGCATCATGCATGACGGCATGACATATGGCATCATGTGTGAAGCACGAGAAAGGGCAACATGTATGAGAGTGCGATGGAGAACATCATGCATGACGGCATGACATATGGCATCATGTATGAGAGTGCGACGGAGAGCATCATGCATGACGGCATGACATATGGCATCATGTATGAGGCACGAGAAAGGGTATCATGTATGAAAGTGCGACCGAGGACATCATGCAGGACATATGGCATCATGTATGAGAGTTCGACGGAGGGCATCATGCAATGACGGCATGACATATGGCATCATGTATGAGGCACGAGAAAGGGCATCATGCATGACAGAACTGTACTTCAAGGTGGGCTCTGAGGCTTATATGATGTTACCACGAATACAAGTTCCACGCATGGCAATACCACGCGAATTTTAGTTCGCAAGTGGCTTTACCACGCTGGAATTTGCAACGAAGGATTATACCACGCATTTTAACCTTCGTTTAAACACAAATAATAAAGAATATTTTCTTACCTGACACCTTCCCGTCTTTCACGAGCAGCCCGTACTTCCATCCACCATCGAAACAAGCGTCAAAACACGTCTGCCAAAATTAAAAAAGGACTACTATTTTGACGTAACGGCACGTCTTTGGGGGAGGCACTTTCCTTTTACCTCGGTGGTACTGAAGTGCGTTTTTTTTAAATTTAATTAACCCGCTCCTTTGTTTATTTTTGGGGGGGAGACCCCCCCAGGCCCCCCCAGCCCCTCCCCCAGCCGACCCCCGCCAACCCCCCAATCCCACGCTGAACGACTGGAAGGAATTCCACGCCTCCCCCTAGCCAGAACGTATATGCGTGGTAAAGACTGTCGTTGAAGGCATACGCGTGGAAAAGACGTTTGCGAGGTAAGTGCCTCGTAGTAAACGTCACGCGTAGAAAAACCTTCGTTGAAAATGATGTTTCCCGGCTCTGAGGAGCCATTCACACAAGTCCCTCTTGACTCACAGTGCCACCCTCTGGATGGACACGCGGACAGAGGGAGGTGTGACATCACTCTGAAACCCTAGCACCAGAGTGCACCATCACTGCAGGAAACTGACGTCACATTCTGGCGACGCTTCAGAATCCTGACGTCAGGCTGTGACATCATTGTACAATCCCGGTCTCAGAACACACCACCACCGCAGGATAAAGAGGTCACACTGTGCGTCACTTCAGGAACCGGATGTAAAATGGTGACATCACTTCCGGGTCCACCCTCAGATTGCTGGATGATCTCACCAGTCTGTTGCTGCAGGTTGGGGTCACTCTATACCGGAAGCTGACGTCATTCGTTGAAATCCCTCGTGGACCAGACGTCATTGGCACAGTGGAGCTGATGGAATGTTTATCCCAAACTGAGATTAACTGTGCATTGATGAAAGGACGGAGCAACGCCCAGGTTCAGTTACCCGAAGCTTTGGCAAAGTGTGACCCCTAAACACGCAGGCAACGAGGAAGGGCGGTGGGGGGTTTGACCCCTAAACAGACAGGCAATGAGGAGGGGTGTCACCCTTAAAGACTAAGGCAATGAGGAGGGGGGTGACCTCTAAACACGAGGGGTGTGTGGCTAGCGAGGCCCTATCTCTGCCCTTTAAACCGAGCCCTTGGTCTGCAGTTTTTTTTGCCCCTGGGTGGTATTTTTTCTTCTGATAAATGCATGAACATTTGCCCTCCGTCGGCATATGTTTCAGTATCAGGGGCACCGGCTGCATTCATCTTGGAAGAGGAACACGGTCCATCTGATGTGAATATTTATGCCAAGAAAGCTGTCATCCTGTTGAAACACCATCACAAGACAGCCTTTAAAAAGAAAAAAAACGAGGGAAAGGTTGTGTGAAAAACTATCAACTAAAAGGCTCTTTTAAATACTCAACGAAACGCAAAAAACAAGTCGGTCCCGGGTGAAGGAAGCTTGCCACTGGCGTTGGCACAACATGCCCCGCTGTCCCCCAACAAGGGCTGTCGCTGCGCACGCATCCCGCGTGCAGGTGAACCTGCAAAGACACAAGCAGAGGGCCCTGGCACCGAGGGGAGGTGCGACACCTGTGCGCCTTCACAGCACCCCTGGGCCCGGCGCGTCCATCTGTTCCCGCTGCACCCGTGATCTTGGGAGCTAAGATTATCCCAGCCTGGCGCCCCCTGCCGAGGCCCATCCTCACCTGCGCCGTGGCGGGCATCCTGCCAGGGGGACAGGTGCGCTCGGCGGTGGGGAGGCCACGGCGTGCAGAGGTGGCGAGGCGCCTAGAGGCCGCGCAGCCGGTGCATCCTGGGCGGGCCCTCGCCGCCTGGGGGCCCTCTCCGGACCACCTGTGGCGCGCGGCACGGCTCAGGTGCGCGCACCTTCTGTTCAGCTTCTCACCAGGCTGGGACACTACAGCTGCCTGCACCTCAGTGCGCGGGCGCCAGGGCCTGGAAGAGCAGGCGAGGAAGATCACACTTCATTTCTTTGCCTCTTCCACGGGCCCAGAAACCTACTTTAACCCCTAAATAATATACTTTACCCTCTGCTCCATAGATTCCAGGGGGCTCACTTTGGCAGGACCCTATTCCAAAGTGAAAGGGCAGGAATGCGTTAAATGTATCCCTTTTGGTTCATTCCTGTCCTCCCCGTGTTGGCGCCGTTTCTGCAGCCTAGCGCCAACATAAGCACCCTTGCACCCTTGCGGGTGCCTCCCATGCATGCAGGATTGTTTGTCTGCCGGAAGGAAAGCCTTCCTGCACACAAACAATTCATTCAGGCGTTTTCCTTTGTGCTGCAATTCTGCAGCACACAAAGGAAGAGGAAACAACGAGCAGGAATAAACATATTTCTCCTCGTTACGCCTCACCTCGGGAGGCGTGCGGATTTAGTGCTTTCCCAGGATTACATCTATTTGTAAAAGTCGGGCAGTGCCAACATTTATGGGTATCACGTGGGAACACCCACAGCAGTGGCCATGGAACGCCTCCCGGACGCAGAGTAAATCTACGCAGTGATTTGCGCTGTGTTGTCTTACTCATGAATTCTGAGGCCACTCAGAGTCACGCAGGGTGGCTTTGCGTTGCATCGTAAACCGATTTGAGAGCCGTGCGTCACGCATGTACCACTTTATTTGGTGCAAAAGTAATGCAGGGCTCCCATAAATAAGCGCTCACGTTTTTAACTGTGTGACGTGAGTAAAAATGGGCCAATAGGTGAAATGATTCTGCAACCAAGATTTTTTGAAGTTGACAATCTTCTCCTCTTCACAGAGTTGTGGCCTTCACAAAACGTTGCAAGCAGGGATGCATTTTCCTACAAAAATCTTTCTGCAGGAGACTTCTGCAAAAAAAGCGTAGATGTTGCGGAACTTTGGTAAAACATGATTTGTCTCGTGCTCTCTTTTGTATTTAAGAATCTTTCCAAATACATGCAATTGCAAAGGTTGAAAAATCCACACACTTTTCAAATGCAATGTTTGCAAATCTTGCCGATGTCCAGTAACATATCAGACTAATCTCATAGGTGGGCCCGGCCGTGAGCGTCCAGGCCCCTCTGTGAATAGAATGTAAATTGTAAAAAATGTAAATTGATACTTGTATAGCGCACTACTCACCCGCAAGGGTCTCAAGGGAGGCGCTCGTACGAATACCGCTGTGGAACCCATCCTGGCTTTCCCTGTGAGGTGTCCACTCCTGGGCACCCCCAAGGTGGAGGCCAGGCATCCTTAGCGTTGTGGGGGCCGTTGTGGAGATTAAGCAAGCTATTGACCAGAGTTGCAGAGTGGGACCCATGATTAGAATAGGCACCGAGGCGAGAATTATCAGGTCCGTGGAATTTTTGAGCTCAAGACCCGCCGTCCTGGGCTATACCTCTGCATCAGGGTCTGCCGCTCTAACCATTGAGCCACACTTCTCCACTGAATAGAGGAGCCTTCCAACGTATGGGAGCAGAACATCAAATCGAACTCTGAGAGAAATATCAAGTCCTAAATATTGTGCATCCGCCCGTGGGAGTGAAATATTGAAAATAATCACCCAATGAAAGAAAATTGTTGTGGACCAGGGTGAGAGGGGCTTATTTCCTGGGTCCAGGTTTTGCTAACAATATTAGACGTCATCCCTTCCAACTAATGTGACTCAGAAGGGAGCTTCCCTAAAACCTCTCATGCGTCACTATTAGGTATGTGTAAAGTTGTTTTTCACCAATAAAGTTCCAAATGTTCACCTTTGATGAAGGTTTCTTATTTTCACGAGGTGTGTGCCAAATTAGTCTGATTTTATTTGCGTGATTTCAAAAACTTTTGAAAAGATTCTGTAAAATTAAGGAACTTTATGAGATCAGATATTTAGAACTACATTTGTGTGCAACGTTTATTGATATATTTATTTATTTTAAAGGTTTTGTATCCTCACATCCATTTTTGATACTAGGACGCATTTTATCTTCAAAAATGTAAGTGCTGAGAACAGCCGTGCGGGTTCTCTTCGTTCACCTTGTTCGCGTGCTCCTGCGGTTTCACCCAAATAGATTTGACATTGAGTGACATTCTGGCATCAATTTCGGAATTTCGTCTAGCAAGTGTAACATGAAATGCCAGAAATTATGCAAGGTTATGCTGATGTAACAAAAATGTCGCCTGGGCCTAATTTCTACCTCTTATTTTCCCCATTTCGAATTTGTTTTCTACCTCACAAGATAATTTTCACTCTAATTGAATCCAGCCACCCAAGAAAATGTGTGCAGCATAACTGACTCCCAGTTCAGGGTTTGCAAAGCTCTTCTATGCCCGATGGCATTGTGCGGTAAAGAGCACCGAAGCATTTGTTACGAGGGACCTGGGAGCATATTACCAACAAAGTGGCAAAGAGAGGTGTTAGTCGCCTTGGTGTAACGCCTCTCTTCGCCACTTCGGAAACGCCAGGCTGCACCATATTACCAAGATATGGTGCAGCCTCGCGTTTCCCCCTGCGATGGCGATACGTTTTCCAACTTAACGCCAGCGCAGGCAGGGAAGGTTTGTTTATGTGCAGGAAGGTGCCCCTTCCTGCACATAAACAAAGCTTAAATGCCATTTTGTAACTTACATGTGTGCTGCTTCATGCAGCACACATGTAAGTTACAAAATGGCATTTTAAAAAAATCGGTTTGTTTATGTACAGGAAGGGACACCTTCCTGTACATACACAAACCTTGACATTTTTCTTTTTCCATGTGTGCTGCACAAGGCAGCGCACATGGAAAAAGCAAAAACAAGGAGAAATGAAGCATTTCTCCTCATTTCGCCACCTTAAGAACAGGTCTTTCCTGTTCTTAAATTGGGCCCTGCCACCGATTATCGCCTCTCTTGATAATAGGTGGCAGCGTCGAAGTGAATGGGTGTTGCGGTGGAACGCCCACCGCAACACCCACTGCACGCCCCCTTTCACAATGAGTTTATTGTGAAAGGGGCCCTATTACCAAGGCAGCGTTAAGTCAATTAACATGGCTTTAAGCCACGTTAATTGACTTAACGCTGCCTTGATAATATGGCGATGCAAATATCACCGCGTTATCGGCAGAAAAATGCCGATGACGCGGCGATAAGGGGCTTGATAATATGCCCCTTGGTGTTCCTAAGAGGTAATACCACTTACCGCAAACCTATAATGCGGAGCACAGTTCAATCTCCATCAACAAGGGGGATAATATGGTATTACCATGTGTTCCCCCTTCTTCCTGAAGAATGCACAATCTTGTGACTGTTCCCCGTAAGCTTTGGTTAAATGCGGTTGTTTCCTATTTAAATGTATGCGGGTGACACTGCAATGTATGTGCGAAGTCTGGATCTGGCTTCCGACGCCGATGAAGGCGCTAAGTTGTTTAAGTGCCTGTGTAGGCGCTACTGGCCACTCTGAAAGAGGTCTGGTTGTTTTCTGCAAAGCGTATCTTACATAGATTTGCTCTGTCAGTGTTTAGGAGGGGAATGTGTGACAAACTGGTGCAAATTAATAATTCGCACATCGAATGCAGCAGCATTAGATGTGCGACAATTCTGCAACGTTTGAAAATGTGCAAAGATTTCTCTTGAATTTTCAAAGATTTAAAAAAACTAGTAGAAATATTTCAGCTTGTCCTGTGTCTTTTTTACGAGGGTCCTAAAAACACACCACCCCTTTAGATGTCCATTTCCCATACTCACATATGTAACAAAGGTTCCGCCATGCCAGCATGCCATGGCCAACCTGCCAGCTGTCAGTCTTTTTCCGTATAGCATCTTTCGCCAGGCGTCCATTACCAGGAGCCACTTTGGGGGAGACTCCGCTGCAAGAGTCAACAACTGAAACCCAGGTTGAGACCCTAAATCCGTGGACTGTGAGGTTCTGTGAATTCTGAACCCGTGGGTTCCATTTTGTGTATGGCAGCCATTTTGTGGTTGCCCTCACATAGGCCGATGATTGTGGCTGAACTAGTCTTTTAAGGACATGTACACCTTAGCTCGAGTTCGTGCTGACTCCTGTTTGACCTGAGTGAACTGACCCTGTTGCCTGAAGCTGACCTTGTTAAACCAGTTCCTGCCCTTTAGCTGATCAAGATTAAGGATCAGAGCACAGGACATCATGAAGTGTTACTGCACACATACATGCCTTATCCTACTTCTATCTGTTTCTGTTCCTTCTTTTATGGTCTGTTTATGATATGGGTTGTGGTCCTTTTATTATGGGTTTGTCCGGCTTGTGTAAGAAGGAATGTTAGGCATTTTGCATGCTTGCAAAAGCAAGGACTGCCCCTTACTTTTATGCTGAGTTTTGTAACCCTGAGCATATATATGGCCTCTGTTCTCTGTATTCCTCAGACTACCTCATTCAGTTGCTACGGCTTCTGTGTGACGTGGCCTCACTTATTAAATTTAATAAAGATGTCTTTTCATATTTCAGCTTCTGTGCCAAGCTCTTTTTTTATTAGTAAGTATTCCCTGAGAAGGAAGATTTCATTTCTTCAACTGGAGTACCCAAACAGGTGGGTGATCGGGGTGCCTGGCTTCTTGGGGTGTTATAATGGGATCAGGAGGTTGCTCCTTATGAAATCAAGGAGATAGAGTGATCAAAGGAGCCATCTAACACCTCGTATGGGGTAGTAACTAAATACAATTACAATCTACCTCTTGTCTTTTCAGACTCCTAAATGCCTTCTGTGAATACTGAAAGTCTTAAAGTTAGGAGTTTTTTCAGTTTAGGAGTCCTAAAGTTAGGAGTCGTAACTTTACGACTCCTAAACTGAGAAAAAATCCTAACTTTAAGACTTTTGGTATTCACAGAAGGCATTTAGGAGTCCTAAAGTTAGGACTCCTAACTTCTGTGAATACCAAAATGAGTAAGTGTCTTCTGTGAATACCAAAATGGTAGTAAATTTAGTATTTTGTCTTAAGTTAGTTCTGTGAATCTGGCCCTCAGCCATTAACTGTCCATAAGGACCATTACACCCCTCCTCCCCGCCCCAACCATGAGGCAATCTCTGGGCCTTGTGGGGTCATTTAAAGGGATTCTTAAACCCAGGATCTGTCGCTGAAGTAAAAGGCAGGAAGTCATCTAAGTGCAACCTAGCCCCAAGAAGCTGCACACCCATGTTACACCTCACACTGCCAAGGGTTAGAACGCTGTGCTCCTGTGACAGACACTTTTAGTACCGCTGGGGGGGGGGGGGTTCTGCTCTGCCTTGAGGCTGGCTGTAGGATGTGGCTTCCCACTGGGGTAATCTGTAAGTCGCTTCTTTCAAGGGTGGACAGCCAGTTGGAAGTCATTCCATGGCCTCTCATTTGCAAATGTACCGTCCCATCGGGTGTAGGGTTTTCATTATTAACTCCAACACTGAGATATTTTTATAAACAGTTTTTAGGACACTACGTGTACAGGAGAAGATATTCTGAAAATGGCACCCTCGTACTGTGCCAGTTGAAAATGCCAGTGCCATCTTAGTGCTTTAAAGGGGATTTCAGTGCTCAAATGATGCAACCATGTCATTCATAATACCACTTTCTGCTAGGCCTGGGTGGTGAACTTCGCTCCGTTCACGGAGTTTGCATAGTTTTCTGCACTCCGCACTCCGCGGAGCTCGCGGAGTACAGAAAACGACATTTCGAAATGTGGAGCAGAGTTTTTTCCACCCTCTTGAATGGTAAGTTAGCGATATCGAATGGTACGTTTGAGAGAGCGAGCTGCCGCTCAAGTAGAATTTCTACCCGAGCGGCAGGAATACCAGCACAAACTGCAGTTCGAACTGCACTCCGCCACTCGTGGAACTTCGCAGAGTATTTTTGTAACTTCGCGGAGCAAAGCAAAACTCCACGAACTATGCCCAGGCCTACTTTCTGCTACGAAGAACACTTTTATGTTTATGTTGGTGAATACATGGGTGCTCTGCAAGCATCTTTCTGTCTTCCCTGCACCGTGTGCCCTCTCACTTGAGAGGTCTCTCTTTCACCTCTGCAGGTTTCTCAACTGGGCCTTTGCTGCGGGGGTGCAGCTACTCAAGTCCTGCACTGGGCACTGGACACGCTTTGCTTCCCTAGCTCTCAGAATCTCATATGTCTTATATCTGCCTTGAATTTCGCAGCTTGACTTTGAGAGAGGTTTATCCAACAGCACTGAGTGACCAGACAAAGTAGCATCTGTGTATTCATAGGCGGCCAGACGCAACACCTTAAAGCGTGATGTACTGTGCCCTGCCTCTAGGCACACAAGCCCATCCTCTTCTGTTGCCAATCAAAGGTGGCCCCCACAGCCACGTACATGTAGTCCATTCTCAAGCCCTGAATCCGCCTCCATACCTTAGGGGACGATGGTGGTCACATCAGACCTGTTGGACAGACATGTCAAGAGTGGGCTGCCTGAAGGTTTTTTTACACGGCAGAAGTGCTGCACAGATCACGATTATCGCCCGACCCGGGGTCCACAGAGTGTCACCATTTCCCTGCTCACGAATTCACGCCTCTTTTCCCACAAACTGACACTATTTCCTTGTGAGTGCCTTTTGGCATTACAAAGGGTTGGGCAGCTTTCTAACCCGGTAACTTTAAAACCATTCTCTTGGACTAAAGTTAATGTTTTTTTCTAACTTATTGGGTTTTTAAAAGTTCCTATTTTAAGGTGAAAACCCACATACATTGAAGTAATTGCAGTGTTCATGAGAATTACAGGAAGTTCTCCGGTAATTCTCCTGTGCTCCTTCTTAGCCAGGATCAGGGGCAACTGACATTTCAACTCAAGTTTTTTTTTTTTTAAATGTATTTATTTATTTATTTATTTATACAAGAAAACATTCTCAAAAACTGTTACAGGTTAGAATAGGTTGAAACAATTGCCGTTTATACATCAGTGTTTGTTTAGCTAATCCCGCGTGACGTTATTTAGTGAAAAAGGGAGAAAGGCAGACAGAAAAGGGCAGGAAAGCATGGGGTGAAAAAAGAGGTAGGGGACAGGCAATGAGAGAGATACATTCCTTATTAATTACATCTGATATTATGTGGTGATGTTGGAGCTCATGTTGGCATGCATATTGGTTGAGACCAGTTTGGACCACTTAAATTCAGTTGTCTTGGTGGTGCGATCATAGGGGGTACCAGAGTGTGATTCGCCGGCCTCACATTTTCATGAAGGCTCATAAGAGTCCAAGGGCCATATGTATCATCAACCTGATTTGCGATTCTGAAATAGCGATTTTTTAGAAATCGCTATTTCAGAATCGCAAATAGGGATGTATGTACAAATTCGCAATTTGTTTGCGAATTCTTAGTATTCCTTAATTGCGATTAGCAAATTGTGAATCGCAATTAAGGAATACTTTCCCATTCATTTCTATGGGCCAGGAGGCCCATAGGAATGAATGGGAAGTTATTCTCAATTTGCGATTCGCAAATTGAGAATAATTTCAAGGGTGCAGGGGTGTCCAAAAGACACCCTGTTGCACCCCTGAAATAAGCATGGGTGCACATGTGGCGCATGACACTTAGAAAAACGCAAAAATGTGCATTTTTCAAGGAATTCGCAAATTACCACCAACTTGAAGTTGGTGGTAATTTACGATTCCTTAAGGACAATTTGCATTTTTTTTTGCTCCATACTTTGCATTTAAGGAATTGCTAAATTTGTGATTCCTTAAATGCAATTGCAAAATAAGGAATCGCAAAATTTGCAATTCCTTGATTTGCACCAGATTTTCCTTATTACATACCCTTTGGCAAATTTGCATTCGAAAACGCTAAAATTCTGCGAATTTTGGCGTTTGCTAATGCAAATTTGCTTGATACATATGGTCACAAGTTTCATCCTCGACGTTGGCAGTATTCATGCTCTGCAGAGAACTTTATGGGGCATATTAGCAAGAATTTGCAATATTTATCGCAAAATGCGCTTAGCTCGTTAATTTTTATCGCTGCCTATCGCTGGATATTTTAGCCGAGAAAATGTGCTATTAGCAACGTTTATCTCCACTGTGCTAAAATATCCAGCGATGGCGGCGAAATGCCTGAATATCGCTGGAAATCCAGCGATATTCACGCATTAACGCATTGGTGGACTTAGCCTGATAATCCACCTCCTATTGGGGAAAACAGATAAGTCAGGTTTCAAGCAGGTGTAAATAACTAGCGATAATCACGCTTAGCGCAACTTTTTTTATCGCTTCGCCAGCCTTGCTAATAGGCGATAGCTGTGTTAGCGACTGCTTTCAGTCGCTTCTGTTAAAGATTGCAGGGACCTCTTAGCATGAGCAGAAAGCCATTTTGTACTTGGCAGCCAATTTAGTTAGCCATGTGCTTGCCATGTTCTTTCTCCCTCTTCCAGAGCATTGCACATGCTCAGAAAGGCTTAGCTAGTAGAATGCACCTGCTCTTATGTTATAACTGCCAGGCTATTCTTGCTGATGTAGGGAGAAATGTCTCCCCTCCCACTTTGTTGAGCAAGCAAATCTTGTATACCCATATTAGTCATTTTGCATGCTGGTACATGCCAGGACCTCCCCTTGGTTTTATGCTGACTATGTAAACCTAAGCATATATAAGGCTCCTGTTCTCTGTACTCCTTAGACTGTCTCATACAGTGGCCTGAGGGTACTGTGTGATGCAGTCTCCCTCATGTGAGGTTAATAAATATGTATTTTGATATCACTGCTTCTGCGCCAATCTCTTCTTAGTTGGTTTAAAAGGACCGGGTGTATCAGTGAAACCCCTGAGAAGGTTTATATTTTCTTCACTACCAGTTTGGGTACGCCCACTTTGCATGTCATTAGCGATAAATATCGCTGACATGGAAAGCGAGCCCCAAACCGGTTGCTATCGCCTGGAAGCTGTTGCTAACAGCTGTTAGCGACAGCTTGCTGATAGGGCGATAAAAATATAACCGCTTTAGCGGCAAAAACTACAGCTAAAGCGGGGATACTGCCCTTGCCAATATGCCCCAGTATTGTTTTAGATCACATACAGAGGAGCTAAGTTGACCAAGCGCCGAGATACCCCTGTGGGGGTGATTTGTGCACTATATCAAACAATGGTAATAAATACATTGCTAAAATATATATGTTCTTTTACAAAGTTCGCAAACTTCATGAAGTTTACGTATATTGTAAAACTCTTTAAATAAACTTATTTTGGGATGGAGGACGCCCCTGCACGCCCATTGTAGCGTGCACGTGAATCGAGGCATTGTGTGCACGACCTGAGGGGGGATACAGATCTCCCCAGATCCTGCAGGGTTGAGGGAGGGTCTCTGCAGGATACCTGCGTCTGTGTTTCATGTACCTGCCCTGCTACCCTATAACACAAGCTCCCTCTGTCTCTGTTGCTGGAGCAGACCCCTCAGCCGGAAGACGCCTTCTTCCCTGTCTGCCACCCTCCCGTGCTCCTCGGATGAGCTGCGTCGCCATCTTCCTGTGCCTCCTTTGCTCAATATAGCCCTTCATGCATCTGTTGCCACTGATTCTAGCTCCTAGTGCCTCCTTCTCAGCGCTATATTCTGGTTCATAATGTTCGAGCCGCTGGTATGTTCTACTTCCAAACGCTCTGTAGTCAGCGGCCCACCCCTCGTCTGCCAATGCCTCCTCATGCCCCCAGTGCCCCTCCTCTGTGCCAGTGTGCATGCCCTCCCAGCCAATGATGTGGGTTCAGAGGTGTCTGCTTCCTTTCCCAGGGTGCCCTACCCCCACGTCACTCTCTGTGGCTCCTGCTCCCACACACTTCTTTCTGCTTTGGGTTTAGACCCTTGCTCTTGTCGGGGTCGCAGCTCAGGCACACAGGGCTTCTCTGCCTGCTGCTCTCTGGGTCCTCACCCCACTTCTGAAAGCTTTACAGCTGCCTGGTCCACTTTACCAACTGCATACAAATACATCTTAAAGAGCTTCTTCAAATACAAAAAAAAAAAAAAAGTGTCTTTATGGTGATAGCTTTCAATAACTTTCATAACAATTATCAATATATATGGGTTCATTAGTAAAGTATTTATTGAGAATTAAAAAGTGGGAATTGTCTGAGAAGGATGCAATCTTCTTCAGCCAGTTGATCTTTTATGGTATCTTCGTATTTAAACTGTCAGTGACCTCAAGAGTGAACAACACTAATATATTCATCACTTCAGAAATGGCGTCCTTCCAGATCCACGCGGGTGGTCATGCTGGAAACACCTACAAGTGGTGGAGCTGGTCTCTCTGCATCCTTTTGAGTCCATGCATTGGTGATATTGAAGACACCAAAGTGGTGGAGCTGGCCTCCCTGCATCCCTCCAGGTCCATGTGGTTGGTGTTGCTGAAGACATGTACAAGTGGTGGAGCTGGCCTCCCTGCATCCTTCCAGGTCCACGCAGGTGGTGATGCTGAGGACACCTACCAGTGGTGGAGCTGGCCTCCCTGCATCCTTCCAGGTCCATGCGGGTGGTGATGCTGAAGACACCTACAAGTGGTGGAGCTGGCCTCGCTGCATCCTTCCAGGTCTATGTGGGATGCTGATGTGAAGACACCTACAAGTGGTGGAGCTGGCCTCTCTGCATCCTTCCAGGGCCTTGCGGGTGGTGATACTGAAGACACCTACAAGTGGTGGAGCTGGCCTCTCTGCATCCCTCCAGGGCCTTAAGGACGGTGATGCTGAAGACACCTCTAAGTGGTGGAGCTGGCCTCCCTGCATCTCTCCAGGGCCTTAAGGGCGGTGATGCTGAAGACACCTACAAGTGGTGGAGCTGGCCTCCCTGCATCCTTCCAGGTCCATGCGGGTGGTGATGCTGAAGACACCTACAAGTGGTAGAACTGGCCTCTCTGCATCCTTCCAGGTCAACGCAGGTGGTGATGCTGAGGACACCTACAAGTGGTTGAGCTGGCCTCTCTGCATCCTTCCAGGTCCATGCGGGCGGTGATGCTGAAGACACCTACAAGTGGTGGAGCTGGCCTCTCTGCATCCTTGCAGGTCCATCAAGGTGGTGATGCTGAAGACACCTACAAGTGGTGGAGCTGGCCTCCCTGCATCCTTCCAGGTCCACATGGGTGATGATGCTGAAAGCACCTTCATGTGGTGGAGCTGGCCTCCCTGCATCCCTCCAGATCCATGCAGGTGGTGATGTTGAAGACACCTACAAGGTGGAGCTCACCTCCCTGCATCCTTCTCGGTCCATGCGGGTGGTGATGCTGAAGACACCTACAAGGTGGAGCTGACCTCCCTGCATTCTTCCAGGTCCATACGGGTGGTGATGCTGAAAGCACCTACATGTGGTGGAGCTGGCTTCTCTGCATCCTTCCAGGTCCATGTGGGTGGTGATGTTGAAGACACTTACAAGTGGTGGAGCTGGCCTCCCTGCATCCTTCCAGGTCCACATGGGTGATGATGCTGAAAGCACCTATATGTGGTGGAGCTGGCTTCTCTGCATCCTTCCAGGTCCATGCGGGTGGTGATGCTCAAGACACCTACAAGTGGTGGAGATGGCCTCCCTGCATCCTTCCAGGTCCACATGGGTGGTGATACTGAAGACACCCACAAGTGGTGTAGCTGGCCTCCCTGCATCCTTCCAGGTCCATGCGGGTGGTGATGCTGAAGACACCTACATGTGGTGGAGCTGGCCTCCCTGCATCCTTCCAGGTCTATGTGGGATGCTGATGCTGCAGACACCTACAAGTGGTGGAGATGGCCTCCCTGCATCCTTCCAGGTCCATGCGGGTGGTGATGCTGAAGACACCTACAAGTGGTGGAGCTGGCCTCCCTGCATCCTTCCAGGTCCATGTCGGTGGTGATGCTGAAGACACCTACAAGTGGTGGAGATGGCCTCCCTGCATCCTTCCAGGTCCACATGGGTGGTGATACTGAAGACACCTACAAGTGGTGGAGCTGGCCTCCCTGCATCCTTCCAGGTCCATGCGGGTTGAATGCTGAAGACACCTACAAGTGGTGGAGCTGGCCTCCCTGCATCCTTCCAGGTCCACGCGGGTAGTGATGTTGAAGGCACCTATATGTGGTGGAGCTGGCCTCCCGGCATCCTTCCAGGTCGATGCGGGTGGTGATGCTGAAGGCACCTACATCTGGTAGAGCTGGCCTCCTTGCAACCTTCCAGGTCCATGCGGGTGGTGATGTTGAATAAACCTACAAGCAGTTGAGCTGGCCTCCCTGCATCCTTGCAGGTTCATACAGGTGGTGATGCTGAAGACACCTAAAAGGTGGAGCTCGCCTCCCTGCATCCTTATCGGTCCATGTGGGTGGTGATGCTGAAGACACCTACAAGGTGGAGCTGACCTCCCTACATCCTTCCAGGTCCATACGGGTGGTGATGCTGAAAGCACCTACATGTGGTGGAGCTGGCTTCTCTGCATCCTTCCAGGTCTATGCGGGTGGTGATGCTGAAGACACCTACAAGTGGTGGAGATGGCCTCCCTGCATCCTTCCAGGTCCACATGGGTGATGATACTGAAGACACCTACAAGTGGTGGAGCTGGCCTCCCTGCATCCTTCCAGGTCCATGCGGGTGGTGATGCTGAAGACACCTACATGTGGTGGAGCTGGCCTCCCTGCATCCTTCCAGGTCTATGTGGGATGCTGATGCTGAAGACACCTACAAGTGGTGGAGATGGCCTCCCTGCATCCTTCCAGGTCCATGTGGGTGGTGCTGCTGAAGACACCTACAAGTGGTGGAGCTGGTCTCCCTGCATCCTTCCAGGTCCACATGGGTGGTGATACTGAAGACACCTACGAGTGGTGGAGCTGGCCTCCCTGCATCCTTCCAGGTCCATGCGGGTTGAATGCGGAAGACACCTACAAGTGGTGGAGCTGGCCTCCCTGCATCCTTCCAGGTCCACGCGGGTGGTGATGCTGAAGGCACCTATGTGTGGTGGAGCTGGCCTCCCTGCATCCTTCCAGGTCCATGCGGGTGGTGATGCTGAAGGCACCTACATGTGGTAGAGCTGGCCTCCTTGCATCCTTCTAGGTCCATACGGGTGGTGATGCTGAAAGCACCTACATGTGGTGGAGCTGGCTTCTCTGCATCCTTCCAGGTCTATGCGGGTGGTGATGCTGAAGACACCTACAAGTGGTGGAGATGGCCTCCCTGCATCCTTCCAGGTCCACATGGGTGATGATACTGAAGACACCTACAAGTGGTGGAGCTGGCCTCCCTGCATCCTTCCAGGTCCATGCGGGTGGTGATGCTGAAGACACCTACATGTGGTGGAGCTGGCCTCCCTGCATCCTTCCAGGTCCACGTCGGTGGTGATGCTGAAGACACCTACAAGTGGTGGAGATGGCCTCCCTGCATCCTTCCAGGTCCACATGGGTGGTGATACTGAAGACACCTACAAGTGGTGGAGCTGGCCTCCCTGCATCCTTCCAGGTCCATGCGGGTTGAATGCTGAAGACACCTACAAGTGGTGGAGCTGGCCTCCCTGCATCCTTCCAGGTCCACGCGGGTAGTGATGTTGAAGGCACCTATATGTGGTGGAGCTGGCCTCCCGGCATCCTTCCAGGTCCATGCGGGTGGTGATGCTGAAGGCACCTACATCTGGTAGAGCTGGCCTCCTTGCAACCTTCCAGGTCCATGCGGGTGGTGATGTTGAATAAACCTACAAGCAGTTGAGCTGGCCTCCCTGCATCCTTGCAGGTTCATACAGGTGGTGATGCTGAAGACACCTAAAAGGTGGAGCTCGCCTCCCTGCATCCTTATCGGTCCATGTGGGTGGTGATGCTGAAGACACCTACAAGGTGGAGCTGACCTCCCTACATCCTTCCAGGTCCATACGGGTGGTGATGCTGAAAGCACCTACATGTGGTGGAGCTGGCTTCTCTGCATCCTTCCAGGTCTATGCGGGTGGTGATGCTGAAGACACCTACAAGTGGTGGAGATGGCCTCCCTGCATCCTTCCAGGTCCACATGGGTGATGATACTGAAGACACCTACAAGTGGTGGAGCTGGCCTCCCTGCATCCTTCCAGGTCCATGCGGGTGGTGATGCTGAAGACACCTACATGTGGTGGAGCTG
The DNA here is from genome assembly GCF_964261635.1 of Lissotriton helveticus. Taxonomy (NCBI): domain Eukaryota; kingdom Metazoa; phylum Chordata; class Amphibia; order Caudata; family Salamandridae; genus Lissotriton; species Lissotriton helveticus. The sequence goes on from NC_136068.1 coordinate 42,709,540, forward strand.
GCCTCCCTGCATCCTTCCAGGTCTATGTGGGATGCTGATGCTGAAGACACCTACAAGTGGTGGAGATGGCCTCCCTGCATCCTTCCAGGTCCATGTGGGTGGTGCTGCTGAAGACACCTACAAGTGGTGGAGCTGGTCTCCCTGCATCCTTCCAGGTCCACATGGGTGGTGATACTGAAGACACCTACGAGTGGTGGAGCTGGCCTCCCTGCATCCTTCCAGGTCCATGCGGGTTGAATGCGGAAGACACCTACAAGTGGTGGAGCTGGCCTCCCTGCATCCTTCCAGGTCCACGCGGGTGGTGATGCTGAAGGCACCTATGTGTGGTGGAGCTGGCCTCCCTGCATCCTTCCAGGTCCATGCGGGTGGTGATGCTGAAGGCACCTACATGTGGTAGAGCTGGCCTCCTTGCATCCTTCTAGGTCCATACGGGTGGTGATGCTGAAAGCACCTACATGTGGTGGAGCTGGCTTCTCTGCATCCTTCCAGGTCTATGCGGGTGGTGATGCTGAAGACACCTACAAGTGGTGGAGATGGCCTCCCTGCATCCTTCCAGGTCCACATGGGTGATGATACTGAAGACACCTACAAGTGGTGGAGCTGGCCTCCCTGCATCCTTCCAGGTCCATGCGGGTGGTGATGCTGAAGACACCTACATGTGGTGGAGCTGGCCTCCCTGCATCCTTCCAGGTCTATGTGGGATGCTGATGCTGAAGACACCTACAAGTGGTGGAGATGGCCTCCCTGCATCCTTCCAGGTCCATGTGGGTGGTGATGCTGAAGACACCTACAAGTGGTGGAGCTGGTCTCCCTGCATCCTTCCAGGTCCACATGGGTGGTGATACTGAAGACACCTACGAGTGGTGGAGCTGGCCTCCCTGCATCCTTCCAGGTCCATGCGGGTTGAATGCGGAAGACACCTACAAGTGGTGGAGCTGGCCTCCCTGCATCCTTCCAGGTCCACGCGGGTGGTGATGCTGAAGGCACCTATGTGTGGTGGAGCTGGCCTCCCTGCATCCTTCCAGGTCCATGCGGGTGGTGATGCTGAAGGCACCTACATGTGGTAGAGCTGGCCTCCTTGCATCCTTCTAGGTCCATGCGGGTGGTGATGTTGAATACACCTACAAGCAGTTGAGCTGGCCTCCCTGCATCCTTGCAGGTCCATACAGGTGGTGATGCCGAAGACTCCTACAAGTGGTGGAGCTGGCCTCCCTGCATCCTTCCAGGTCCATGCAGGTGGAGATGCTAAAGGCACCTACATGTGGTGGAGCTGGCCTCCCTGGATCCTTCCAGGTCCATGCGGGTGGTGATGCTGAAGGCACCTACATGTGGTAGAGCTGTTCTCCTTGCATCCTTCCAGGCCCACGCGGGTGGTGATGCTGAAGGCACCTACATGTGGTAGAGCTGTTCTCCTTGCATCCTTCCAGGTCCATGCGGGTGGTGATGCTAAAGGCACCTACAAGTGGTGGAGCTGGCCTCCCTGTATCCTTCCAGGTCCATGCGGGTGGTGATGCTGAAGACACCTACAAGTGGTTGAGCTGGCCTCCCTGCATCCTTCCAGGTCAATGCGGGTGGTGATGCTGAAGACACCTACAAGTGGTGGAGCTGGCCTCTCTGCATCCTTCCAGGCCCACGCGGGTGGTGATGCTGAAGGCACCTACATGTGGTAGAGTTGGCCTCCTTGCATCCTTCCAGGTCCATGCAGGTGGTGATGCTGAAGGCACCTACAAGTGGTGAAGCTGGCCTCCCTGCATCCTTCCAGGTCCATACGGGTGGTGATGCTGAAGACACCTACAAGTGTTGGAGCTGGCCTCTCTGCATCCTTGCAGGTCTATACAGGTGGTGATGCTGAAGACACCTACAAGTGGTGGAGCTGGCCTCCCTGCATCCTTCCAGGTCCATGCGGGTGGTGATGCTGAAGACACCTACAAGTGGTGGAGCTGGCCTCTCTGCATCCTTCCAGGCCCACGCAGGTGGTGATGCTGAAGACACCTACAAGTGGTGGAGCTGGCCTCTCTGCATCCTTCCAGGGCCTTGCGGGTGGTGATACTGAAGACACCTACAAGTGGTGGAGCTGGCCTCTCTGCATCCCTCCAGGGCCTTAAGGACGGTGATGCTGAAGACACCTCTAAGTGGTGGAGCTGGCCTCCCTGCATCTCTCCAGGGCCTTAAGGGCGGTGATGCTGAAGACACCTACAAGTGGTGGAGCTGGCCTCCCTGCATCCTTCCAGGTCCATGCGGGTGGTGATGCTGAACACACCTACAAGTGGTAGAACTGGCCTCTCTGCATCCTTCCAGGTCAACGCAGGTGGTGATGCTGAGGACACCTACAAGTGGTTGAGCTGGCCTCTCTGCATCCTTCCAGGTCCATGCGGGCGGTGATGCTGAAGACACCTACAAGTGGTGGAGCTGGCCTCTCTCCATCCTTGCAGGTCCATCAAGGTGGTGATGCTGAAGACACCTACAAGTGGTGGAGCTGGCCTCCCTGCATCCTTCCAGGTCCACATGGGTGATGATGCTGAAAGCACCTTCATGTGGTGGAGCTGGCCTCCCTGCATCCCTCCAGATCCATGCAGGTGGTGATGTTGAAGACACCTACAAGGTGGAGCTCACCTCCCTGCATCCTTCTCGGTCCATGCGGGTGGTGATGCTGAAGACACCTACAAGGTGGAGCTGACCTCCCTGCATTCTTCCAGGTCCATACGGGTGGTGATGCTGAAAGCACCTACATGTGGTGGAGCTGGCTTCTCTGCATCCTTCCAGGTCCATGTGGGTGGTGATGTTGAAGACACTTACAAGTGGTGGAGCTGGCCTCCCTGCATCCTTCCAGGTCCACATGGGTGATGATGCTGAAAGCACCTATATGTGGTGGAGCTGGCTTCTCTGCATCCTTCCAGGTCCATGCGGGTGGTGATGCTGAAGACACCTACAAGTGGTGGAGATGGCCTCCCTGCATCCTTCCAGGTCCACATGGGTGGTGATACTGAAGACACCCACAAGTGGTGTAGCTGGCCTCCCTGCATCCTTCCAGGTCCATGCGGGTGGTGATGCTGAAGACACCTACATGTGGTGGAGCTGGCCTCCCTGCATCCTTCCAGGTCTATGTGGGATGCTGATGCTGCAGACACCTACAAGTGGTGGAGATGGCCTCCCTGCATCCTTCCAGGTCCATGCGGGTGGTGATGCTGAAGACACCTACAAGTGGTGGAGCTGGCCTCCCTGCATCCTTCCAGGTCCACGTCGGTGGTGATGCTGAAGACACCTACAAGTGGTGGAGATGGCCTCCCTGCATCCTTCCAGGTCCACATGGGTGGTGATACTGAAGACACCTACAAGTGGTGGAGCTGGCCTCCCTGCATCCTTCCAGGTCCATGCGGGTTGAATGCTGAAGACACCTACAAGTGGTGGAGCTGGCCTCCCTGCATCCTTCCAGGTCCACGCGGGTAGTGATGTTGAAGGCACCTATATGTGGTGGAGCTGGCCTCCCGGCATCCTTCCAGGTCCATGCGGGTGGTGATGCTGAAGGCACCTACATCTGGTAGAGCTGGCCTCCTTGCAACCTTCCAGGTCCATGCGGGTGGTGATGTTGAATAAACCTACAAGCAGTTGAGCTGGCCTCCCTGCATCCTTGCAGGTTCATACAGGTGGTGATGCTGAAGACACCTAAAAGGTGGAGCTCGCCTCCCTGCATCCTTATCGGTCCATGTGGGTGGTGATGCTGAAGACACCTACAAGGTGGAGCTGACCTCCCTACATCCTTCCAGGTCCATACGGGTGGTGATGCTGAAAGCACCTACATGTGGTGGAGCTGGCTTCTCTGCATCCTTCCAGGTCTATGCGGGTGGTGATGCTGAAGACACCTACAAGTGGTGGAGATGGCCTCCCTGCATCCTTCCAGGTCCACATGGGTGATGATACTGAAGACACCTACAAGTGGTGGAGCTGGCCTCCCTGCATCCTTCCAGGTCCATGCGGGTGGTGATGCTGAAGACACCTACATGTGGTGGAGCTGGCCTCCCTGCATCCTTCCAGGTCTATGTGGGATGCTGATGCTGAAGACACCTACAAGTGGTGGAGATGGCCTCCCTGCATCCTTCCAGGTCCATGTGGGTGGTGCTGCTGAAGACACCTACAAGTGGTGGAGCTGGTCTCCCTGCATCCTTTCAGGTCCACATGGGTGGTGATACTGAAGACACCTACGAGTGGTGGAGCTGGCCTCCCTGCATCCTTCCAGGTCCATGCGGGTTGAATGCGGAAGACACCTACAAGTGGTGGAGCTGGCCTCCCTGCATCCTTCCAGGTCCACGCGGGTGGTGATGCTGAAGGCACCTATGTGTGGTGGAGCTGGCCTCCCTGCATCCTTCCAGGTCCATGCGGGTGGTGATGCTGAAGGCACCTACATGTGGTAGAGCTGGCCTCCTTGCATCCTTCTAGGTCCATACGGGTGGTGATGCTGAAAGCACCTACATGTGGTGGAGCTGGCTTCTCTGCATCCTTCCAGGTCTATGCGGGTGGTGATGCTGAAGACACCTACAAGTGGTGGAGATGGCCTCCCTGCATCCTTCCAGGTCCACATGGGTGATGATACTGAAGACACCTACAAGTGGTGGAGCTGGCCTCCCTGCATCCTTCCAGGTCCATGCGGGTGGTGATGCTGAAGACACCTACATGTGGTGGAGCTGGCCTCCCTGCATCCTTCCAGGTCCACGTCGGTGGTGATGCTGAAGACACCTACAAGTGGTGGAGATGGCCTCCCTGCATCCTTCCAGGTCCACATGGGTGGTGATACTGAAGACACCTACAAGTGGTGGAGCTGGCCTCCCTGCATCCTTCCAGGTCCATGCGGGTTGAATGCTGAAGACACCTACAAGTGGTGGAGCTGGCCTCCCTGCATCCTTCCAGGTCCACGCGGGTAGTGATGTTGAAGGCACCTATATGTGGTGGAGCTGGCCTCCCGGCATCCTTCCAGGTCCATGCGGGTGGTGATGCTGAAGGCACCTACATCTGGTAGAGCTGGCCTCCTTGCAACCTTCCAGGTCCATGCGGGTGGTGATGTTGAATAAACCTACAAGCAGTTGAGCTGGCCTCCCTGCATCCTTGCAGGTTCATACAGGTGGTGATGCTGAAGACACCTAAAAGGTGGAGCTCGCCTCCCTGCATCCTTATCGGTCCATGTGGGTGGTGATGCTGAAGACACCTACAAGGTGGAGCTGACCTCCCTACATCCTTCCAGGTCCATACGGGTGGTGATGCTGAAAGCACCTACATGTGGTGGAGCTGGCTTCTCTGCATCCTTCCAGGTCTATGCGGGTGGTGATGCTGAAGACACCTACAAGTGGTGGAGATGGCCTCCCTGCATCCTTCCAGGTCCACATGGGTGATGATACTGAAGACACCTACAAGTGGTGGAGCTGGCCTCCCTGCATCCTTCCAGGTCCATGCGGGTGGTGATGCTGAAGACACCTACATGTGGTGGAGCTGGCCTCCCTGCATCCTTCCAGGTCTATGTGGGATGCTGATGCTGAAGACACCTACAAGTGGTGGAGATGGCCTCCCTGCATCCTTCCAGGTCCATGTGGGTGGTGATACTGAAGACACCTACGAGTGGTGGAGCTGGCCTCCCTGCATCCTTCCAGGTCCATGCGGGTTGAATGCGGAAGACACCTACAAGTGGTGGAGCTGGCCTCCCTGCATCCTTCCAGGTCCACGCGGGTGGTGATGCTGAAGGCACCTATGTGTGGTGGAGCTGGCCTCCCTGCATCCTTCCAGGTCCATGCGGGTGGTGATGCTGAAGGCACCTACATGTGGTAGAGCTGGCCTCCTTGCATCCTTCTAGGTCCATACGGGTGGTGATGCTGAAAGCACCTACATGTGGTGGAGCTGGCTTCTCTGCATCCTTCCAGGTCTATGCGGGTGGTGATGCTGAAGACACCTACAAGTGGTGGAGATGGCCTCCCTGCATCCTTCCAGGTCCACATGGGTGATGATACTGAAGACACCTACAAGTGGTGGAGCTGGCCTCCCTGCATCCTTCCAGGTCCATGCGGGTGGTGATGCTGAAGACACCTACATGTGGTGGAGCTGGCCTCCCTGCATCCTTCCAGGTCTATGTGGGATGCTGATGCTGAAGACACCTACAAGTGGTGGAGATGGCCTCCCTGCATCCTTCCAGGTCCATGTGGGTGGTGATGCTGAAGACACCTACAAGTGGTGGAGCTGGTCTCCCTGCATCCTTCCAGGTCCACATGGGTGGTGATACTGAAGACACCTACGAGTGGTGGAGCTGGCCTCCCTGCATCCTTCCAGGTCCATGCGGGTTGAATGCGGAAGACACCTACAAGTGGTGGAGCTGGCCTCCCTGCATCCTTCCAGGTCCACGCGGGTGGTGATGCTGAAGGCACCTATGTGTGGTGGAGCTGGCCTCCCTGCATCCTTCCAGGTCCATGCGGGTGGTGATGCTGAAGGCACCTACATGTGGTAGAGCTGGCCTCCTTGCATCCTTCTAGGTCCATGCGGGTGGTGATATTGAATACACCTACAAGCAGTTGAGCTGGCCTCCCTGCATTCTTGCAGGTCCATACAGGTGGTGATGCCGAAGACTCCTACAAGTGGTGGAGCTGGCCTCCCTGCATCCTTCCATGTCCATGCAGGTGGTGATGCTAAAGGCACCTACATGTGGTGGAGCTGGCCTCCCTGGATCCTTCCAGGTCCATGCGGGTGGTGATGCTGAAGGCACCTACATGTGGTAGAGCTGTTCTCCTTGCATCCTTCCAGGCCCACGCGGGTGGTGATGCTGAAGGCACCTACATGTGGTAGAGCTGTTCTCCTTGCATCCTTCCAGGTCCATGCGGGTGGTGATGCTAAAGGCACCTACAAGTGGTGGAGCTGGCCTCCCTGTATCCTTCCAGGTCCATGCGGGTGGTGATGCTGAAGACACCTACAAGTGGTTGAGCTGGCCTCCCTGCATCCTTCCAGGTCAATGCGGGTGGTGATGCTGAAGACACCTACAAGTGGTGGAGCTGGCCTCTCTGCATCCTTCCAGGCCCACGCGGGTGGTGATGCTGAAGGCACCTACATGTGGTAGAGTTGGCCTCCTTGCATCCTTCCAGGTCCATGCAGGTGGTGATGCTGAAGGCACCTACAAGTGGTGAAGCTGGCCTCCCTGCATCCTTCCAGGTCCATACGGGTGGTGATGCTGAAGACACCTACAAGTGTTGGAGCTGGCCTCTCTGCATCCTTGCAGGTCTATACAGGTGGTGATGCTGAAGACACCTACAAGTGGTGGAGCTGGCCTCCCTGCATCCTTCCAGGTCCATGCGGGTGGTGATGCTGAAGACACCTACAAGTGGTGGAGCTGGCCTCTCTGCATCCTTCCAGGCCCACGCAGGTGGTGATGCTGAAGGCACCTACATGTGGTAGAGCTGGCCTCCTTGCTTCCTTCCAGGTCCATGCAGGTGGTGATGCTGAAGGCACCTACAAGTGGTGGAGCTGGCCTCCCTGCATCCTTCCAGGTCCATGCGGGTGATGATGCTGAAGACACCTACAAGTGGTGGAGCTGGCCTCTCTGCATCATTGCAGGTCCATACAGGTGGTGATGCTGAAGACACCTACATGTGGTGGAGCTGGCCTCCCTGCATCCCTCCAGATCCATGCGGGTGGTGATGCTGAAGACACCTACAAGGTAGAGCTGACCTCCCTGAATCCTTCCAGGTCCATACGGGTGGTGATGCTGAAAGCACCTACATGTGGTGGAGCTGGCTTCTCTGCATCCTTCCAGGTCCATGCCGGTGGTGATGTTGAAGACACTTTCCAGTGGTTGAGCTGGCCTCCCTGCATCCTTCCAGGTCCACATGGGTGATGATGCTAAAAGCACCTACATGTGGTGGAGCTGGCTTCTCTGCATCCTTCCAGGTCCATGCGGGTGGTGATGCCGAAGACACCTACAAGTGGTGGAGATGGCCTCCCTGCATCCTTCGAGGTCCACATGGGTGGTGATACTGAAGACACCTACAAGTGGTGGAGCTGGCCTCCCAGCATCCTTCCAGGTCCATGCGGGTGGTGATGCTGAAGACACCTACATGTGGTGGAGCTGGCCACCCTACATCCTTCCAGGTCTATGTGGGATGCTGAAGACACCTACAAGTGGTGGAGATGGCCTCCCTGCATCCTTCCAGGTCCCTGCGGGTGGTGATGCTGAAGACACCTACAAGTGGTGGAGCTTGCCTCCCTGCATCCTTCCAGGTCCACGTGGGTGGTGATGCTGAAGACACCTACAAGTGGTGGAGATGGCCTCCTTGCATCCTTCCAGGTCCAAATGGGTGATGATGCTGAAAGCACCTACATGTGGTGGAGCTGGCTTCTCTGCATCCTTCCAGGTTCATGCGGGTGGTGATGCTGAAGACACCTACAAGTGGTGGAGATGGCCTCCCTGCATCCTTCCAGGTCCACATGGGTGGTGATACTGAAGACACCTACAAGTGGTGGAGCTGGCATCCCTGCATCCTTCCAGGTCCATGCGGGCGGTGATGCTGAAGACACCTACATGTGGTGGAGCTGGCCACCCTGCATCCTTCCAGGTCTATGTGGGATGCTGAAGACACCTACAAGTGGTGGAGATGGCCTCCCTGCATCCTTCCAGATCCCTGCGGGTGGTGATGCTGAAGACACCTACAAGTGGTGGAGCTGGCCTCCCTGCATCCTTCCAGGTCCACGTGGGTGGTGATGCTGTAGACACCTACAGGTGGCGGAGATGGCCTCCCTGCATCCTTCCAGGTCCACATGGGTGGTGATACTGAAGATACCTACAAGTGGTGGAGCTGGCCTCCCTGCATCCTTCCAGGTCCATGCGGGTTGAATGCTGAAGACACCTGCAAGTGGTGGAGCTGGCCTCCCTGCATCCTTCCAGGTCCACGTGGGTGGTGATGCTGAAGGCACCTACATGTGGTGGAGCTGGCCTCCCTGCATCCTTCCAGGTCCATGCGGGTGGTGATGCTGAAGGCACCTACATGTGGTAGAGCTGGCCTCCTTGCATCCTTCCAGGTCCATGCGGGTGGTGATGTTGAATACACCTACAAGCAGTGGAGCTGGCCTCCCTGCATCCTTGCAGGTCCATACAGGTGGTGATGCTGAAGACACCTACAAGTGATGGAGCTGGCCTCCCTGCATCCTTCCAGGTCCATGCGGGTGGTGATGCTGAAGGCACCTACATGTGGTGGAGCTGGCCTCCCTGCATCCTTCCAGGTTCATGCTGGGGGTGATGCTGAAGGCACCTACAAGTGGTTGAGCTGGCCTCTCTGCATCCTTCCAGGCCCACGCGGGTGGTGATACTGAAGGCACCTACATGTGGTAGAGCGGGAAACAACCTTTACAACGCAACTTTTACAACGAACTACCATTACAACGAAATTTTTACAACGCAAAAACTTTTACAACGCATACCATTACAACGCAGGATTTTACAACGCTAGTACTTTTACAACGCATACCATTACAACGTAAGTATTGGTAAGTATATAATTATTTTTAAAATATTATATGTTTGTGTTTTTGGGTATGGGGTATTTTTAGGGTTCAGGGTCAGTTTTGGGTTTTTGGGTAAAGGGGTATTTTTAGGGTTCAGGGTCAGTTTTGGGTTTTTGGGTAAAGGGGTATTTTTAGGGTTCAGGGTCAGTTTTCAGTTTTTGGGTAAAGGGGTATTTTTAGGGTTCAGGGTCAGTTTTCAGTTTTTGGGTAAAGGGGTATTTTTAGGGTTCAGGGTCAGTTTTCAGTTTTTGGGTAAAGGGGTATTTTTAGGGTTCAGGGTCAGTTTTAAGTTTTTGGGGTAAAGGGGTATTTTTAGGGTTCAGGGTCAATTTTCAGTTTTTGGGTAAAGGGGTATTTTTATTGTTCAGGGTCAGTTTTCAGTTTTTGGGGTACAGGGGTATTTTTAGGGTTCAGGGTCAGTTTTCCGTTTTTGGGTAAAGGGGTATTTTTAGGGTTCAGGGTCAGTTTTCAGTTTTTGGGGTACAGGGTTAATTTGTAAAAATAAATTAAAATTATTTTTAAATTAAATTAATTAAATACAATTACATTACATTTAATTATATTTCAATAATTTAAATTAATTTATATTAAAAAAACAATTATATACTTACCAATATTTACGTTGTAATGGTATGCGTTGTAAAGGTACTTGCGTTGTAAAATCCTGCGTTGTAATTGTATGCGTTGTAAAAGTTTTTGCGTTGTAAAAAATGCGTTGTAATGGTAGTCGTTGTAAAAGTATGCGTTGTAACGTCATACATCCGGTAGAGCTGGCCTCCTTGCATCCTTCCAGGTCCATGCGGGTGGTGATGCTGAAGGCACCTACAAGTGGTGGAGCTGGCCTCCCTGCATCCTTCCAGGTCCACGTGGGTGGTGATGCTGAAGACACCTACAAGTGGTGGAGATGGCCTCCTTGCATCCTTCCAGGTCCAAATGGGTGATGATGCTGAAAGCACCTACATGTGGTGGAGCTGGCTTCTCTGCATCCTTCCAGGTTCATGCGGGTGGTGATGCTGAAGACACCTACAAGTGGTGGAGATGGCCTCCCTGCATCCTTCCAGGTCCACATGGGTGGTGATACTGAAGACACCTACAAGTGGTGGGGCTGGCATCCCTGCATCCTTCCAGGTCCATGCGGGCGGTGATGCTGAAGACACCTACATGTGGTGGAGCTGGCCACCCTGCATCCTTCCAGGTCTATGTGGGATGCTGAAGACACCTACAAGTGGTGGAGATGGCCTCCCTGCATCCTTCCAGATCCCTGCGGGTGGTGATGCTGAAGACACCTACAAGTGGTGGAGCTGGCCTCCCTGCATCCTTCCAGGTCCACGTGGGTGGTGATGCTGTAGACACCTACAGGTGGCGGAGATGGCCTCCCTGCATCCTTCCAGGTCCACATGGGTGGTGATACTGAAGATACCTACAAGTGGTGGAGCTGGCCTCCCTGCATCCTTCCAGGTCCATGCGGGTTGAATGCTGAAGACACCTGCAAGTGGTGGATCTGGCCTCCCTGCATCCTTCCAGGTCCACGTGGGTGGTGATGCTGAAGGCACCTACATGTGGTGGAGCTGGCCTCCCTGCATCCTTCCAGGTCCATGCGGGTGGTGATGCTGAAGGCACCTACATGTGGTAGAGCTGGCCTCCTTGCATCCTTCCAGGTCCATGCGGGTGGTGATGTTGAATACACCTACAAGCAGTGGAGCTGGCCTCCCTGCATCCTTGCAGGTCCATACAGGTGGTGATGCTGAAGACACCTACAAGTGATGGAGCTGGCCTCCCTGCATCCTTCCAGGTCCATGCGGGTGGTGATGCTGAAGGCACCTACATGTGGTGGAGCTGGCCTCCCTGCATCCTTCCAGGTTCATGCTGGGGGTGATGCTGAAGGCACCTATAAGTGGTTGAGCTGGCCTCTCTGCATCCTTCCAGGCCCACGCGGGTGGTGATACTGAAGGCACCTACATGTGGTAGAGCGGGAAACAACCTTTACAACGCAACTTTTACAACGAACTACCATTACAACGAAATTTTTACAACGCAAAAACTTTTACAACGCATACCATTACAACGCAGGATTTTACAACGCTAGTACTTTTACAACGCATACCATTACAACGTAAGTATTGGTAAGTATATAATTATTTTTAAAATATTATATGTTTGTGTTTTTGGGTATGGGGTATTTTTAGGGTTCAGGGTCAGTTTTGGGTTTTTGGGTAAAGGGGTATTTTTAGGGTTCAGGGTCAGTTTTGGGTTTTTGGGTAAAGGGGTATTTTTAGGGTTCAGGGTCAGTTTTCAGTTTTTGGGTAAAGGGGTATTTTTAGGGTTCAGGGTCAGTTTTCAGTTTTTGGGTAAAGGGGTATTTTTAGGGTTCAGGGTCAGTTTTCAGTTTTTGGGTAAAGGGGTATTTTTAGGGTTCAGGGTCAGTTTTCAGTTTTTGGGTAAAGGGGTATTTTTAGGGTTCAGGGTCAGTTTTAAGTTTTTGGGGTAAAGGGGTATTTTTAGGGTTCAGGGTCAATTTTCAGTTTTTGGGTAAAGGGGTATTTTTATTGTTCAGGGTCAGTTTTCAGTTTTTGGGGTACAGGGGTATTTTTAGGGTTCAGGGTCAGTTTTCCGTTTTTGGGTAAAGGGGTATTTTTAGGGTTCAGGGTCAGTTTTCAGTTTTTGGGGTACAGGGTTAATTTGTAAAAATAAATTAAAATTATTTTTAAATTAAATTAATTAAATACAATTACATTACATTTAATTATATTTCAATAATTTAAATTAATTTATATTAAAAAAAATTATATACTTACCAATATTTACGTTGTAATGGTATGCGTTGTAAAGGTACTTGCGTTGTAAAATCCTGCGTTGTAATTGTATGCGTTGTAAAAGTTTTTGCGTTGTAAAAAATGCGTTGTAATGGTAGTCGTTGTAAAAGTATGCGTTGTAACGTCATACATCCGGTAGAGCTGGCCTCCTTGCATCCTTCCAGGTCCATGCGGGTGGTGATGCTGAAGGCACCTACAAGTGGTGGAGCTGGCCTCCCTGCATCCTTCCAGGTCCATGCGGGTGGTGATGCTGAAGACACCTACAAGTGGTTGAGCTGACCTCTCTGCATCCTTCCAGGCCCACGCGGGTGGTGATGCTGAAGGCACCTACATGTGGTAGAGCTGGCCTCCTTGCATCCTTCCAGGTCCATGTGGGTGGTGATGCTGAAGGCACCTACAAGTGGTGGAGCTGGCCTCTCTGCATCCTTCCAGGTCCATGCGGGTAGTGATGCTGAAGACACCTACAAGTGGTGGAGCTCGCCTCCCTGCATTCTTCCAGGTCTATGTGGGATGCTGATGCTGAAGACAACTACAAGTGGTGGAGCTCGCCTCCCTGCATCCTTCCAGGTCCACGTGGGTGGTGATGCTGAAGACACCTACAAGTGGTGGAGCTCGCCTCCCTCCATCCTTCCAGGACCATCCGGGTGGTGATGCTGAAGACACCTACAAGTGGTGGAGCTGGCCTCTCTGCATCCCTTCAGGGCCTTGCGGGCGGTGATGCTGAAGACACCTACGAGTGGTGGAGCTGGCCTCCCTGCATCCTTCCAGGTCCATGTGGTTGGTGTTGCTGAAGACACTTACAAGTGGTGGAGCTGGCCTCCCTGTATCCTTCCAGGTCCATGTGGGTTGAATGCTGAAGACACCTACAAGTGGTGGAGCTGGCTTCTCTGCATCCCTCCAGGGCCTTGCGGGCGGTGATGCTAAAGACACCTACATGTGGTGGAGCTGGCCTCCCTGCATCCTTCCAGGTCTATGTGGGATGCTGATGCTGAAGACAACTACAAGTGGTGGAGCTCGCCTCCCTGCATCCTTCCAGGTCCATGCGGGTGGTGATGCTGAAGACACCTACAAGTGGTTGAGCTGGCCTCCCTGCATCCTTCCAGGTCAATGCGGGTGGTGATGCTGAAGACACCTACAAGTGGTGGAGCTGGCCTTTCTGCATCCTTCTAGGCCCACGCGGGTGGTGTTGCTGAAGGCACCTACATGTCGTAGAGCTGGCCTCCTTGCATCCTTCCAGGTCTATGCAAGTGGTGATGCTGAAGGCACCTACAAGTGGTGGAGCTGGCCTCCCTGCATCCTTCCAGGTCCATGCGGGTGGTGATGCTGAAGACACCTACAAGTAGTGGAGCTGGCCTCTCTGCATCCTTGCAGGTCCATACAGGTGGTGATGCTGAAGACACCTACAAGTGGTGGAGCTGGCCTCCCTGCATCCTTCCAGGTCCATGCGGGTGGTGATTCTGAAGACACCTACAAGTGGTGGAGCTGGCCTCTCTGCATCCTTGCATGTCCATACAGGTGGTGATGCTGAAGACACCTACATGAGGTGGAGCTGGCCTCCCTGCATCCCTCCAGATCCATGCAGGTGGTGATGTTGAAGACACCTACAAGGCTGAGCTCGCCTCCCTGCATCCTTCTCGGTCCATGCGGGTGGTGATGCTGAAGACACCTACAAGGTGGAGCTGACCTCCCTGCATCCTTCCTGGTCCATACGGGTGGTGATGCTGAAAGCACCTACATGTGGTGGAGCTGGCTTCTCTGCAGCCTTCCAGGTCCATGCGGGTGGTGATGTTGAAGACACTTACAAGTGGTTGAGCGGGCCTCCCTGCATCCTTCCAGGTCCACATGGGTGATGATGCTGAAAGCACCTACATGTGGTGGAGCTGGCTTCTCTGCATCCTTCCAGGTCCATGTGGGTGGTGAGGCTGAAGACACCTACAAGTGGTGGAGATGGCCGCCCTGCATCCTTCCAGGTCCACATGGGTGGTGATACTGAAGACACCTACAAGTGGTGGAGCTGGCCTTCCTGCATCCTTCCAGGTCCATGCGGGTGGTAATGCTGAAGACACCTACATGTGGTGGAGCTGGCCTCCCTGCATCCTTCCAGGTCTATGTGGGATGCTGAAGACACCTACAAGTGGTGGAGATGGCCTCCCTGCATCCTTCCAGGTCCATGCGGGTGGTGATGCTGAAGACACCTACAAGTGGTGGAGCTGGCCTTCCTGCATCCTTCCAGGTCCACGTGGGTGGTGATGCTGAAGACACCTACAAGTGGTGGAGATGGCCTCCCTGCATCCTTCCAGGTCCATGCGGGTTGAATGCTGAAGACACCTACAAGTGGTGGAGCTGGCCTCTCTGCATCCTTCCAGGCCCACGCAGGTGGTGTTGCTGAAGGCACCTACATGTGGTAGAGCTGACCTCCTTGCATCCTTCCAGGCCCATGCGGGTGGTGATGCTGAAGGCACCTACAAGTTGTGGAGCTGGCCTCCCTGCATCCTTCCAGGTCCATGCTGGTGGTGATGCTGAAGACACCTACAAGTGGTTGAGCTGACCTCTCTGCATCCTTCCAGGCCCACGCGGGTGGTGATGCTGAAGGCACCTACATGTGGTAGAGCTGGCCTCCTTGCATCCTTCCAGGTCCATGCGGGTGGTGATGCTGAAGGCACCTACAAGTGGTGGAGCTGGCCTCTCTGCATCCTTCCAGGTCCATGCGGGTGGTCATGCTGAAGACAACTACAAGTGGTGGAGCTGGCCTCCCTCCATCCTTCCAGGTCCACGCGGGTGAAGATGCTGAAGACACCTACAAGTGGTGGAACTGGCCTCTCTGCATCCTTCCAGGTCCATGCAGGTGGTGATGCTGAAGACACCTACAAGTGGTGGAGCTCGCCTCCCTGCATCCTTCCAGGTCTATGTGGGATGCTGATGCTGTAGACAACTACAAGTGGTGGAGCTCGCCTCCCTGCATCCTTGCAGGTCCACGTGGGTGGTGATGCTGAAGACACCTATAAGTGGTGGAGTTCGCCTCCCTCCATCCTTCCAGGTCCATCCGGGTGGTGATGCTGAAGACACCTACAAGTGGTGGAGCTGGCCTCTCTGCATCCCTCCAGGGCCTTGCGGGCGGTGATGCTGAAGTCACCTACAAGTGGTGGAGCTGGCCTCCCTACATCCTTCCAGGTCCATGTGGTTGGTGTTGCTGAAGACACTTACAAGTGGTGGAGCTGGCTTCTCTGCATCCCTCCAGGGCCTTGCGGGCGGTGATGCTGAAGACATCTTCGTGTGAAAACGCTTTAGACATTGGTGTTTATAGCCAGGTGCATCATGAGCAGGAGCCTGGCTCTGGCTGAGGGACAGGGAGGACCACAGTCATCAAAGCCACCAATGCTTGTCCCTCCATCCCTCGCAGGCCTTAGCTCCACACTTGTCTCCTCTAATATGCATGTGGTCTCTGAAGAAACAATTTCTAACATCTCCAGTGGTGGTTTTCTTGGTGTGTTACCATCAGTGATATTAAAAGTGCACAGTAACCTTTCACTAACTCCGCTTTAAATTATTGTAAATTTCAATCATTGCATTTGTATTTTTGTAATATCTGCATGTATATTTATTGTGGTATTTGAAATTGATTATTTTTTTTCCTAATCTGCTGTGCTTTGAGTGCTCTCGGCGTATCATCCGTGATAAGGATTAAGCAAATCCGCAGAACCTGTGATAGGGTCCAGTCGTCCACCCTCTCGGCGTATCATCCGTGATAAGGATTAAGCAAATCCGCAGATTCTGTGATAGGGTCCACTTCTAGTGGCCAGCAAAGACCAAGGTCTTTGCTGGCCACTAGAAGTACGTAGATACTGGACCCTATCACAGGTTCTGCGGATTTGCTTCATCCTTATCACGGATGATACGCAGAGAGGGTGGACGTCGGGTATCCGTAAAGGCGACGGAGACACACACCCCATCTCCCGTTTCCAACCGTCTGAATAACGCCTAATGCTAAAGAACGGAGTTGCGGAAATACTTTATTGACGCCTGAAACTAGGAGGGGTAATGCCTGATGACTATTGAATCGATTGAACTAATTTTTCTCGAGTTGTAAATCAGGAATTGCATCGCTAACTACAATTTGAGGAATAACGACACTCCTGCCTAATATTTTTTCTGCGAACCTTGTTTCCCAATTCACACTAAGCATTAGAAGTGAAAACCCGGTTGTTTTGGATGACCCAACCAGTGTGATGAAACCTAGCGATGACCAGTATTCTTCGAAAATATAAACTCACCTCTTAAGTGCCCTCTACGTAAGCCCTGACGAAGTTCCTGGCAGTGGGGGATCGAAACACGTTGGCTGTGCCGTTTCTCACGAAAAGAATAAATAAAGAAAAGAACTTTCACATAAATTACCTGAGTAACTGACTTTATTGGAGTGCAGCTCCCTCTTCCAATGAACATTTTTGTTTCTCATACAACCTGTGGCAGAGGGTGCTGGGATAAGAAGCACCAATATATAAATTGAAACTGACGAAACGTATGTGCTTGACCTTGGTCTGCTGCTGTGCTCTTTGTGTACTTTCATACATAGTTACATAAAACTGCAGACTTCAGTCTCTTGGATTGAGCTATTGAAAGAATTGTCCACAGGACAGACTTCAGCACCATGGACAGGTCGGCGCACCCTCACACAGCACCATGGCCAGGTCCACAGACGCGGACACTGAAAGAACTGTCCAGGGACAGTTTGGGTAGAACCATGTGTATTTTAACTGAAAGAAGTCCACACACAGAGATGCCAGAGAAAGAAGTATAAACAAACCCATGTCAGTATGATGGAGAGTGTCTGATGTGCTGCCACTCTGGCCACACAGACACTTCAGAACCCTGGAGAGAAACACAAGCTCTGCGTGAATATAGTGTCTAGAGATAGACGGTGTTACAATGGACCTAGCCACAGGTAGAACCTTTGAAAGAACCGTCCACAAAACGATGTAAACATCAGGGACAGGATACAGGTGCAGCCACTGAATGGGCTGTTGGTGGACAGACTTCAGCAGCACAGGCGCTGCCACGGAACCAACTGAACACAAACAGACTTCAGCAACTTGGACAGAACCAGAGGCACTGGCCTGAACGAATGACAGAACTGTTCACATGTACACTTCAGCACCTTGGACAGAGACACACACACACACACTGGGCCCGATTCACAGAACTAACTTAAGACAAAATCCTAACTTCTGTGAATACCAAAAGTAGTACGTTTAGGATTTTGTCTTAAGTTAGTTCTGTGAATCGGGCCCACTGACACAACTCTCCACCGACAGTATTCAACACTGTCCACCTGAGAAGCATCACACCTTGGACAGAACCACGCCACACTGCCACTGACAGACCTCTCTACTGACAGTCTTCAGCACTGTCCATCTGAGAAGCATCACACCTTGGAAAGAACCACGCCACACTGCCACTGACAGACCTCTCTACTGACAGTCTTCAGCACTGTCCATCTGAGAAGCATGACACCTTGGACAGAACCACGCCACACTGCCACTGACAGACCTCTCTACTGACAGTCTTCAGCACTGTCCATCTGAGAAGCATGACACCTTGGAAAGAACCACGCCACACTGCCACTGACAGACCTCTCTACTGACTGTCTTCAGCACTGTCCATCTGAGAAGTATTTATTTATTTATTTATTTACTGGCATTTTTAGAGCGCAACCAAATACCCGTGGGCGTCTCGGCGCTAGACTGCAGTAATGTCTATCCTAAGAAGTAGGTACGGAGGGCTGAGGATGTGAATTACTGGTCAAACAACCAAGTTTTTAGTTGTTTCCTGAACTGTAGGAGTGATGAGCTGGCTTTAACATAGTAAGGTAGGGAATTCCAGATCTTGGAAGCTGCAGCAGGGAAGCGACGGTCGCCCCAAGTAGCTGTTCTGCTGCGTGGAGTGATTAGTTGATTGAGTGTGGAGGAGCGGAGTGTTCTAGCTGGAATGTAGGGTTTTAATTGATCTTTGAGGAAGCGAGGCCCCTGGTCCTGCATTACCTTATACACTATACACATAGCTTTAAATTTTATCCTGTTTTGGATAGACAGCCAGTGATAGGTTCTCAGAGTATCTGAGATGGGAGTAAATTTGGGTTTTTTGGATAGCAGGCGTGCAGCCGCGTTTTGTACAATCTGTAATTTTTTGGTGACTCTTTTTTGTGCATTTAAAAGGAGGCCATTACAGTAATCAAGGGAGGTAAGTACCAGTGATGTGACCAGGGTCTTAGCGGCCGTGTCAGGTAAAAAAGGCAGGATTTTTCTTATCATCCTGAGTTTATAATGTGCCGTAGAGGCTACCTTGTTGGCATGTGCCATAAAGTTGAGTTGGTCGTCAAACAGGACTCCCAGATTTCTGATCTTGGAGGCGGGACAAGGTGGAGTGCCAAAAGTTGATGGCCACCAAGCTGTGGGCCAAGATGGTAAAAGCTTGCCAAAGATGACCACCTCCGTTTTGTCGGAGTTTAACTTTAGGCAGTTACCTGCCATCCATTCACCTATCGCCGTCATACCAGCTTGGAACCGTTCGGCCACCTCCAGACCATCACCCTTGATGGCCAGAACCAGCTGCGTGTCGTCGGCGTATGAGGTTAGGCTCATCCCATGTGCTTTGATGACACTAGCAAGGTCCGACACATAGATATTAAAAAGTGTCGGACTTAGGGATGAGCCTTGAGGAACCCCACACGGCAACGACTGACTGGCAGATTGGAATGGGCCGAGAGTGACCGCCTGGGTTCTATTAGCCAGGAAGGAAGTCAGTAGATCTTTCGCGGTGGACTGGATGCCCATCCTTTCGACACGGTTGACCAAGATCTTGTGGTCAACCGTGTCGAATGCTGCAGAAAGATCCAGAAGCACCAGCAAGGCTGTCCCTCCCTGGTCCCGGATGGTTCTAATATCATCTGCTGCCTTAATGAGAGCGGTTTCCGTCCCATGGTATTTGCGGAACCCAAACTGGGTGTCATCAAGCAGGTTATTTCTCTCTATGTGGTCCGATAGCTGTTGGTTCATAGCTTTCTCCGTGATTTTGGCTAGAAAAGGGAGACTGGCTATAGGCCGATAATTTTTCAGCTCTTGTTTGTCCAGATTAACCTTTTTTAGTAGAGGCTTGATTAAAGTGTTTTTCAGGGCAACCGGGTAGAGCCCGGAGCTCAGTATTGAGTTGCAGACATGGGTGATGACAGGAATAATGGTGTCTGCAACCGAGGTTAACACCGAGGTGGGGCAAGGGTCTAAGGCTGAACCTGATTTAACTGAGTTCAGTATGATCCTAGTTTGGTCAGTGGTTAAGGGAGTAAAGCTCGTTAGAGGATTGCTCAGAGTGATCGAAGGAGGGGGGGTACTAGTGGTGCTTGATTCTGAAGTGAAAGTTTGGTAGATGTTATTTACCTTCTCAAAGAAAAACTCAGATAGAGCATCGCATAAGAATTGCGAGGGTGGTGGTGTTAGATCTGGTGTGTTACCGGATAATGTTTTAGCTATATTGTATAGCTGTTTGCTGGAATTTTTGGCTAGTTCTATATGTTTAGAGAAAAAGAGCTTTTTTGCTGCTGTTATCATGGATTTATAGGTGGCTAGAGCCTGTTTGTATACATCCTTACTTTCGCTATCATAATCTCGTCGCCAGTGTCTTTCCTTGTTCCTTGTTAGTTGTTTTTGTGTTTTTAAATCTTTGGTGTACCATTGGGCTGTTGGAGTATTCCTATTCTTAGAGTGGGATTTAGTTGGTACTAGTTCTGAGGTGGCAACCCTCAGCCATTCATGGAATTGATGTGTGGCAACACTGGGATCGTTGGACAGATCTGGTTTAAGTTTAGTTAGTAATGTGTTTAAGTTATCGTAATTTAAGTCCTTCCAGGCTTTGAAAGGACCAGGCTTGAGGTGAGGGGTCTTTTTGCTCAACGAGTCTTTGATGGTCATGCTAAAGAATATGGCCGCGTGGTCTGTCCATGCCATTGGGAGAATATTGGTCACATGTAGCTTTTCGATATTAGTAAAGATACCATCTAGCGTGTGTCCTGCTTGATGGGTCGGGCGTTGACCAATTGCCTGAGACCTATTAATTCTAGGTCTGACGTGAGAGAGATAGTATCATTGTCACAGTGTTTCTCGAGATAGAAATTAAAATCGCCCATGACCGTGGTGGACTCATCTGTGGCTATAGATTCAGTTATCGTCCCCAGGTTGGTCAGGAACGCAGCTCTGGACCCCGGGGGACGGTATAAGAGTATTCCCTTGAAACTGAAGGACGGAGTGAATTTTATTATAAAATGTAGGGCTTCACATGACAAGGCCAGAATGGGGGATGTACGAATTTCAAAATGATCTTTGATTATGATGGCCAGACCTCCACCTCTGTTTTTCACCCTGTCCTGCCTATGGACAGTGTAACCAGGTGGAACTGCCGTAGCCAGGTCTGGGGCCGATGCTTCGTCAGTCCATGTTTCGGTTACGTACAATGCATCGAGATTGTTATCGATGATAAGGTCGGCGATCTCTTGGCAATGTTTAGGCAAGGATCGCGCATTGATAAGGGCCATAGTAATATGGTTTTCCTTAATGCTCTTAGTGGCAGGAGTAGTGATGGTACTATTAATAAAGTGAATAAGGGTATTGCAGTGAGGACAAATAAGGTTAATACCTGTGGACGTGAGTGCCGGGTCAATGATGGTGCAGCAGGAGGCGGGCGAGGGGCGAAGTTGCAGCAAGGTGCTCCGCTGATAAGGTAAGGGACGAGCAGGGGTTATGGCCCTGGGCCCGGTCCCGGCGCGGACGGGCGCAGACGGGCTTGCCTCTGGCGCGCCTCCGGCGCGCCATCGGCGCGCCCGCTGCGCTCGTCCGCTGCGCGGACGGGAGGCCTTCATTTTATATCCGACATGAGGAGGGTGGGAAGCGTCCTGCATCTCGAGCGCCACCCCTCCCTCACCCAAGATGGCCGAACCCTTCTCTCCAGGCGCCCCGGATACCAATGCGCTCTGGGAGTCGGTTCGAGTGGCCAGGGATCCAAGAAGTTTTAAAATCAAGTAACAATATAAATCCCTATATTACTGGAGGTATTTAGAGCATGTGCAACAAGTTTTTAAAATCAACTTTTTAACACAGTAAAATACAATCGTGAAAAGTGCAAAGTGCAGAGAGTTAAAAGATTAGCACAGCGCCCCCGGCTTCAGCCTCAGGGGAAAGACATCGGTAGAGTCAGCGAGGCAGCGCTGCTCACCAGTTTAAGTAGTAGGGAGGACGGGAAGCGTCCTGCATCTCGAGCGCCACCCCTCCCTCACCCAAGATGGCCGAACCCTTCTCTCCAGGCGCCCCGGTATGACACCTTGGACAGAACCACGCCACACTGCCACTGACAGACCTCTCTACTGACAGTCTTCAGCACTGTCCATCTGAGAAGCATCACACCTTGGAAAGAACCACGCCACACTGCCACTGACAGACCTCTCCACTGACAGTCTTCAGCACTGTCCATCTGAGAAGCATCACACCTTGGAAAGAACCACGCCACACTGCCACTGACAGACCTCTCCACTGACAGTCTTCAGCACTGTCCATCTGAGAAGCATCACAACTTGGAAAGAACCACGCCACACTGCCACTGACAGACCTCTCTACTGACAGTCTTCAGCACTGTCCATCTGAGAAGCATCACACCTTGGACAGAACCAGGACACACTGCCACTGACAGACCTCTCTACTGACAGTCTTCAGCACTGTCCATCTGAGAAGCATCACACCTTGGACAGAACGACGCTACACTCCCACTGACAGACCTCTCTACTGACAGTCTTCAGCACTGTCCATCTGAGAAGCATCACACCTTGGACAGTACCACGCTACACTGCCACTGACAGACCTCTCTACTGACAGTCTTCAGCACTGTCCATCTGAGAAGCATCACACGTTGGACAGAACCACGCTACACTGCCACTGACAGACCTCTCTACTGACAGTCTTCAGCACTGTCCATCTGAGAAGCATCACACCTTGGACAGAACCACGCCACACTGCCACTGACAGACCTCTCTACTGACAGTCTTCAGCACTGTCCATCTGAGAAGCATCACACCTTGGACAGAACCACGCCACACTGCCACTGACAGACCTCTCTACTGACAGTCTTCAGCACTGTCCATCTGAGAAGCATCACACCTTGGACAGAACCACGCTACACTGCCACTGACAGACCTCTCTACTGACAGTCTTCAGCACTGTCCATCTGAGGAGCATCACACCTTGGACAGACCACGCCACACTGCCACTGACAGACCTCTCTACTGACAGTCTTCAGCACTGTCCATCTGAGAAGCATCACACCTTGGACAGAACCACGCCACACTGCCACTGACAGACCTCTCCACTGACAGTCTTCAGCACTGTCCATCTGAGAAGCATCACACCTTGGACAGAACCACGCTACACTGCCACTGACAGACCTCTCTACTGACAGTCTTCAGCACTGTCCATCTGAGAAGTATGACACCTTGGACAGAACCACGCTACACTGCCACTGACAGACCTCTCTACTGACAGTCTTCAGCACTGTCCATCTGAGAAGCATCACACCTTGGACAGAACCACGCTACACTGCCACTGACAGATCTCTCTACTGACAGTCTTCAGCACTGTCCATCTGAGAAGCATCACACCTTGGACAGAACCACGCTACACTGCCACTGACAGACCTCTCTACTGACAGTCTTCAGCACTGTCCATCTGAGAAGCATCACACCTTGGACAGAACCACGCTACACTGCCACTGACAGACCTCTCTACTGACAGTCTTCAGCACTGTCCATCTGAGAAGCATGACACCTTGGACAGAACCACGCTACACTGCCACTGACAGACCTCTCTACTGACAGTCTTCAGCACTGTCCATCTGAGAAGCATGACACCTTGGACAGAACCACGCTACACTGCCACTGACAGACCTATCTACTGACAGTCTTCAGCACTGTCCATCTGAGAAGCATCACACCTTGGACAGAACCACGACACACTGCCACTGACAGACCTCTCTACTGACAGTCTTCAGCACTGTCCATCTGAGAAGCATGACACCTTGGACAGAACCACGACACACTGCCACTGACAGACCTCTCTACTGACAGTCTTCAGCACTGTCCATCTGAGAAGAATCACACCTTGGACAGAACCACGCTACACTGCCACTGACAGACCTCTCCACTGACAGTCTTCAGCACTGTCCATCTGAGAAGCATCACACCTTGGACAGAACCACGCTACACTGCCACTGACAGACCTCTCTACTGACAGTCTTCAGCACTGTCCATCTGAGAAGCATCACACCTTGGACAGAACCAGGACACACTGCCACTGACAGACCTCTCTACTGACAGTCTTCAGCACTGTCCATCTGAGAAGCATCACACCTTGGACAGAACGACGCTACACTCCCACTGACAGACCTCTCTACTGACAGTCTTCAGCACTGTCCATCTGAGAAGCATCACACCTTGGACAGAACCACGCTACACTGCCACTGACAGACCTCTCTACTGACAGTCTTCAGCACTGTCCATCTGAGAAGCATCACACGTTGGACAGAACCACGCTACACTGCCACTGACAGACCTCTCTACTGACAGTCTTCAGCACTGTCCATCTGAGAAGCATCACACCTTGGACAGAACCACGCCACACTGCCACTGACAGACCTCTCTACTGACAGTCTTCAGCACTGTCCATCTGAGAAGTATGACACCTTGTACAGAACCACGCTACACTGCCACTGACAGACCTCTCTACTGACAGTCTTCAGCACTGTCCATCTGAGAAGCATCACACCTTGGACAGAACCACGCTACACTGCCACTGACAGACCTCTCTACTGACAGTCTTCAGCACTGTCCATCTGAGAAGTATGACACCTTGGACAGAACCACGCCACACTGCCACTGACAGACCTCTCTACTGACAGTCTTCAGCACTGTCCATCTGAGAAGTATGACACCTTGGACAGAACCACGCCACACTGCCACTGACAGACCTCTCTACTGACAGTCTTCAGCACTGTCCATCTGAGAAGCATCACACCTTGGACAGAACCACGCTACACTGCCACTGACAGACCTCTCTACTGACAGTCTTCAGCACTGTCCATCTGAGAAGTATGACACCTTGGACAGAACCACGCTACACTGCCACTGACAGACCTCTCTACTGACAGTCTTCAGCACTGTCCATCTGAGAAGCATCACACCTTGGACAGAACCACGCTACACTGCCACTGACAGACCTCTCTACTGACAGTCTTCAGCACTGTCCATCTGAGAAGCATCACACCTTGGACAGAACCACGCTACACTGCCACTGACAGACCTCTCTACTGACAGTCTTCAGCACTGTCCATCTGCGAAGCATCACACCTTGGACAGAACCATGCTACACTGCCACTGACAGACCTCTCTACTGACAGTCTTCAGCACTGTCCATCTGAGAAGCATCACACCTTGGACAGAACCACGCTACACTGCCACTGACAGACCTCTCTACTGACAGTCTTCAGCACTGTCCATCTGAGAAGCATCACACCTTGGACAGAACCACGCCACACTGCCACTGACAGACCTCTCTACTGACAGTCTTCAGCACTGTCCATCTGAGAAGCATCACACCTTGGACAGAACCACACCACACTGCCCCTGACAGACCTCTCTACTGACAGTCTTCAGCCCTGTCCATCTGAGAAGCATCACACCTTGGACAGAACCACGCTACACTGCCACTGACAGACCTCTATACTGACAGTCTTCAGCACTGTCCAACTGAGAAGCATCACACCTTGGACAGAACCACGCCACACTGCCACTGACAGATCTCTCTACTGACAGTCTTCAGCACTGTCCATCTGAGAAGCATCACACCTTGGACAGAACCACGCTACACTGCCACTGACAGACCTCTCTACTGACAGTCTTCAGCCCTGTCCATCTGAGAAGCATCACACCTTGGACAGAACCACGCTACACTGCCACTGACAGACCTCTCTACTGACAGTCTTCAGCACTGTCCATCTGAGAAGCATCACACCTTGGACAGAACCACACTACACTGCCACTGACAGACCTCTCTACTGACAGTCTTCAGCACTGTCCATCTGAGAAGCATCACACCTTGGACAGAACCACGCCATACTGCCAATGACAGACCTCTCTACTGACAGTCTTCAGCACTGTCCATCTGAGAAGCATCACACCTTGGACAGAACCACGCTACACTGCCACTGACAGACCTCTCTACTGACAGTCTTCAGCACTGTCCATCTGAGAAGTATGACACCTTGTACAGACCCACGCTACACTGCCACTGACAGACCTCTCTACTGACAGTCTTCAGCACTGTCCATCTGAGAAGCATCACACCTTGGACAGAACCACGACACACTGCCACTGACAGACCTCTCTACTGACAGTCTTCAGCACTGTCCATCTGAGAAGTATGACACCTTGGACAGAACTACGACACACTGCCACTGACAGACCTCTCTACTGACAGTCTTCAGCACTGTCCATCTGAGAAGTATGACACCTTGGACAGAACCACGACACACTGCCACTGACAGACCTCTCTACTGACAGTCTTCAGCACTGTCCATCTGAGAAGCATCACACCTTGGACAGAACCACGCTACACTGCCACTGACAGACCTCTCTACTGACAGTCTTCAGCACTGTCCATCTGAGAAGTATCACACCTTGGACAGAACCACGCTACACTGCCACTGACAGACCTCTCTACTGACAGTCTTCAGCACTGTCCATCTGAGAAGCATCACACCTTGGACAGAACCACGCCACACTGCCACTGACAGACCTCTCTACTGACAGTCTTCAGCACTGTCCATCTGAGAAGCATCACACCTTGGACAGAACCACGCCACACTGCCACTGACAGACCTCTCTACTGACAGTCTTCAGCACTGTCCATCTGAGAAGCATCACACCTTGGACAGAACCACGCCACACTGCCACTGACAGACCTCTCCACTGACAGTCTTCAGCACTGTCCATCTGAGAAGCATCACACCTTGGACAGAACCATGCTACACTGCCACTGACAGACCTCTCTACTGACAGTCTTCAGCACTGTCCATCTGAGAAGCATCACACCTTGGACAGAACCACGCCACACTGCCACTGACAGACCTCTCTACTGACAGTCTTCAGCACTGTCCATCTGAGAAGTATGACACCTTGGACAGAACCACGCCACACTGCCACTGACAGACCTCTCTACTGACAGTCTTCAGCACTGTCCATCTGAGAAGCATCACACCTTGGACAGAACCACGCCACACTGCCACTGACAGACCTCTCCACTGACAGTCTTCAGCACTGTCCATCTGAGAAGCATGACACCTTGGACAGAACCACGCTACACTGCCACTGACAGACCTCTCCACTGACAGTCTTCAGCACTGTCCATCTGAGAAGTATCACACCTTGGACAGAACCACGCTACACTGCCACTGACAGACCTCTCTACTGACAGTCTTCAGCACTGTCCATCTGAGAAGCATCACACCTTGGACAGAACCACGCTACACTGCCACTGACAGACCTCTCTACTGACAGTTTTCAGCACTTTCCATCTGAGAAGCATCACACCTTGGACAGAACCACGCCACACTGCCACTGACAGACCTCTCTACTGACAGTCTTCAGCACTGTCCATCTGAGAAGCATCACACCTTGGACAGAACCACGCCACACTGCCACTGACAGACCTCTCTACTGACAGTCTTCAGCACTGTCCATCTGAGAAGCATCACACCTTGGACAGAACCACGCTACACTGCCACTGACAGACCTCTCTACTGACAGTCTTCAGCACTGTCCATCTGAGAAGCATCACACCTTGGACAGAACCACGCTACACTGCCACTGACAGACCTCTCTACTGACAGTCTTCAGCACTGTCCATCTGAGAAGCATCACACCTTGGACAGAACCACGCTACACTGCCACTGACAGACCTCTCTACTGACAGTCTTCAGCACTGTCCATCTGAGAAGCATCACACCTTGGACAGAACCACGCTACACTGCCACTGACAGACCTCTCTACTGACAGTCTTCAGCACTGTCCATCTGAGAAGCATCACACCTTGGACAGAACCACGCCACACTGCCACTGACAGACCTCTCTACTGACAGTCTTCAGCACTGTCCATCTGAGAAGCATCACACCTTGGACAGAACCACGCTACACTGCCACTGACAGACCTCTCTACTGACAGTCTTCAGCACTGTCCATCTGAGAAGCATCACACCTTGGACAGAACCACACCACACTGCCACTGACAGACCTCTCTACTGACAGTCTTCAGCACTTTCCGTCTGAGAAGCATCACACCTTGGACAGAACCACGCTACACTGCCACTGACAGACCTCTCTACTGACAGTCTTCAGCACTGTCCATATGAGAAGCATCACACCTTGGACAGAACCACGCCACACTGCCACTGACAGACCTCTCTACTGACAGTCTTCAGCACTGTCCATCTTAGAAGTATGACACCTTGGACAGAACCACGCTATACTGCCACTGACAGACCTCTCCACTGACAGTCTTCAGCACTGTCCATCTGAGAAGCATCACACCTTGGACAGAACCACACTACACTGCCACTGACAGACCTGTCTACTGATAGTCTTCAGCACTGTCCATCTGAGAAGCATCACACCTTGGACAGAACTACGCTACACTGCCATTGACAGACCTCTCTGTTGGACCCGGCCTCATGGCGTGGTCCTACCTCTCCCGCGCGGCGGGCCCCAGACTACATCAGCCCTCCACTCAGCCTCGGGCAGCCCCTCCAGCCCGACCATGTACGACCAACATTGCCGGTCTGGTTACCATCCCGGATCAACACTACCGGCCTAGCTCCATCCCAGGCCCATAACGCCCGAACACGAGGCCTTCCCCGACGCCATCTTGGAACCACCACGTCCGGGGCACGTGGCCTCTGCCCTAGCCCCGGCTCCAGCGAAGCCCCGACATCGAGGCGCCAGGATCCACCCAGGTGGTCGAGTGGCCACTCGACGGATCCCGGAGGAAAGGGGAGTTTCGATGGTCCCCAGCCGTCCCCGGACGCCTGGTATCGATCGCCTCCGGCCTCCCTGGGCGCTGGCTCCACCCCCCTGCTGGGTGTCTGAACACCATCATCCCGGCCCCTCCGGCCCCCAGGCGCGAGGGTCCGGACATCAAATTACTCCAGCCCTATATCTGGGCCAGCCCCGGAGCAGGACCCCAGTTGTATCCTGGACTGGAAGCCCTGCTGACGCTGTCACGGCCGACACCAGACGAACTCATCCTTCCTGTAACCCGAAGCCATCTTGAGAGCCTGCTGGCGCTGCCGCGGCCTACCTCGCTGAGACCATCTTGAGAGCCTGCTGGCGCTGCCGCGGCCTACCTCGCTGAGACCATCTTGAGAGCCTGCTGGCGCTGCCGCGGCCTACCTCACTGAGACCATCTTGAGAGCCTGCTGGCGCTGCCGCGGCCTACCTCGCTGAAACCATCTTGAGAGCCTGCTGGCGCTGCCGCGGCCCGACCTCTCGGA
The DNA here is from genome assembly GCF_964261635.1 of Lissotriton helveticus. NCBI lineage: Eukaryota > Metazoa > Chordata > Amphibia > Caudata > Salamandridae > Lissotriton > Lissotriton helveticus. The sequence goes on from NC_136068.1 coordinate 42,738,501, forward strand.
ACCCCCCAGCTCGAGGATTGAGAGCTGTGCGTAGGGTATCCCTTCTTCCACCCAGGTTGAGACTGTCCCGCTACCTTACCCCCCTTTACGAGACTTTACGGATCCCTCGATCTGCCTGTATACACTGCCAAGAACCAGCAACCTTTATTATCTATAAAAGCTTAAGAATTTGACCTCCTGTGTGGTGTCCGTGTGTAGTGTTGTGATTACTCTGCTGTACGATCCTAGGAGAGGACCCTCACCCAGGAGGCCTCTCGGTAACGCTCGGCTACTTCTCGAAGGAGGGGTGGACCTAGGGGTGGTCGGCCCGACATCTTCTACCTCCCCCGGGGTCGCCTTTCTAACATTGGTGGCAAGCGCCGGGATCCGAGCCCACGCAGATCGCACAGAGAGTGATTCACTCACTACCAAGAAAAACCCACTACGACCATGAGCACAGAATTCCAGAAAGAGAAAATGGAAGACTACAGTCACAAGGAGCTAAAGCAATTCTGCAAAGACCTAGGCATCGCTACCACTGGCTTAAGCACCAAAGAAGACTTTAAATCGGCCCTGCAGGCCTGGGTGGACGCCGGCGACGCGCCACCCCCGAGTGAAGATAACCCGGGCCCGAACAGAGGCCCGGAGGCTGAGACGAACCCAGTGGGAGGGAGACCCGCAAACCCAGACACGGGCCTCTCCCACGAAGACGCCCGAGAACGAGAGAGGAACCGGCTCCACGAGTTGGAGCTCGCTCGACTCAGACAAGAAGGAGAGATCCAGCTGGCAGAAAGGAAGTTAGCCCTCGAGCAGCTACGGCTAGAAGGAGACCTAGAAGAGAGGCGGAGACAAAGAGACCTCGAGGAGAAAAAACTCATGCTCGAGCATGAACGCGGCCTCAAAGTACTGGAAATTAAGGCCAAGACAAACGAGACCGGCACCTCCGGAGGCAAGACCTCACCCCCCCCCCGGTGGACACGAAGGTGCACATACCCAAGGATGTTGTCAAAGAGTACTATAAGAACGACGACATCCAACAGTGGTTCAAAGCCTATGAGGTCGCCATGACCGCCCATCGAGTACCCCTCAAGGACTGGGGCGCCGGCCTGTGGGGGAAGTTTATCAACGAAGGGAGAGACGCCCTGCTGGAGCTCCCTGATACCGAGATGACCTCGTACGAGCACATGAAGACCGCCCTCCTCACTCGCTACGGACTCACCCCCGAGATGTACCAGCAGCGATTCCGAGACTGCAAAAAAATCCCCGGTACCACGTGGGTGGAGTACGTAAACTTTTACAGCAGAGCCTTCGAGGGGTGGATCAGAGGCTGTCAGGCCACCACCTACCAGCAATTGCTCGACCTCATTCTATGGGAACATCTGGCCAATAACTGCTTCATTGAACTCCGGCAGCACCTCCTTGACAGCAAACTGACTGAGCCACGAAAGCTCGCTGTCGAGGCGGATAGATGGGTGAGCACCCGAGTTCCCCGGAGTCCGATGGGAGACTACGGCCGGGGATCCCCGGGGAACCACCGACCCCGAGGCGGCGGAGGAGGCCAGAGCCGGGGACGGGACGCCCCCCAGGGGTCCTCCCCTACCTCCACGTCGCCATCCCTGGGCCGAAGAGGGGCCCCCCCAGCCAGACCCGGGCCCGCCCGAATGTTACGTGCCACAGATACCAGCGACAGGGCCATTACGCGAATGACCCTCTCTGCCCAATGAACCAGCGACCCGGCACCACCGGTCCCCCAAACCGCCAGATCGCGGCCGCCGCCCTGGGTGAAGAAAGAAGCGAGGAAGAGGACGACAACCACGAGCAGGCCGAATGGGAGCCCGCCGCTATGACCTTAGCATGCCTGGGTACCCACGACCTGATCCCCCGAGACCCGATCCCAGGCAACACCCAGAAATACCGCCAGTGGGTCACCATCAATGGACGCCGGGCCGAAGCCCTCCGGTACACTGGAGCCAGCGTGACGGCGGTCCGCTGCCATCTGGTGACCCCAGAACAGATCCTTCCTAACGTCCTGTGCCCAGTCCGGTCGGCGGACAACTCGGAGACTTTGTGCCAGATGGCCCGCATCCCCTTCGAGTGGGGAGGAGTGTCGGGCATGCTGAAAGTGACTGTCTGAGACGATGCCCCCGTGGACTGCCTCCTTGGGAACGACCTGGAAAGTTCCCCCTGGGCCGGCGTCGAACGGAGAGAGCACCTGGGGATGCTAGGCCTTCCCGAGTGGGTCTGTGCGACCACCCGCTCCATGTCCGCCCGAGCCTCCACCCCAACGGAGGAAGCCCCGACCGAGGAGCCGGAGTGGCCCGCACCTCCGCCGCCCGCCGTCCCCGAGGACGCTGACCCCGAACCCGGCCCCCAGGGGCCCGGCCAAGAAGATCTCACCGAGCTCGGCCACCTTCCAGAACTAGCTCCATGGCGCCAAGAAGGTGGCCCCACCCGCGAACAATTCCGGCAGGAACAGAAAACCTGCCCCTCCCTCGAGGGAATCCGACAGCAAGCCGCTACTCAAGCCGCTGGAGACCCCGCGGGGTCCCACTGGGTCTATTGGGACAACGACCTTCTCTACAGTGAGCAAAAGATTGCCGAGCTAGGGGCCAGCCGGGTACTGGTCGTGCCCCTCCGATTCAGAGACTTCCTCCTGAACTTAGCACATGATGTGCCCCTCGCCGGGCACCTGGGGCAGGACAAGACTTACAGCCGCCTGGTGACCCATTTCTATTGGCCGAAAATGCGCAACGATGTGCATAACCACTGCAGAACCTGCCCGACCTGTCAAGCCAGCGGGAAGAGCGGGGGGAAAGTCAAAGCCCCGCTCCAGCCGTTTCCCGTGGTGACTACCCCCTTCGAGCGAGTGGGAATAGACATCGTAGGGCCCCTGGACCCTCGCACCTCGCAGGGACACCGCTTCATCCTCGTCCTGGTGGACCATGCCACCCGCTATCCCGAGGCCATCCCCCTCCGAACCATCACGGCCCCCGTGGTGGGCCGAGCCCTCATGAGCATCTTCTCCCGAGTCGGCTTCCCCCGAGAAGTCGTGAGTGATCGGGGCTCCAACTTTATATCGAAGCATATGCGGTCCCTATGGCAACAGTGCGGGGTCACCTATAAGTTCACCACCCCGTATCACCCCCAAGGAAATGGACTAGTGGAACGGTTTAACAGAACACTGAAGGGGATGATCAAGGGCCTAGAGGAGCCGCTCCGATGCAAATGGGATGTCCTGCTGCCCTGCCTCCTATTCGCCTACCGAGAGGTACCCCAGAAGTCCCTAGGATTCAGCCCTTTTGAACTATTGTACGGGCACCCGGTCCGAGGCTCCCTCAGCCTGGTCAAGGAGGGCTGGGAGACAGCCGTTCGAGATGCCCCACCGGATGTCTACCGATACCTCCTGACGCTTCGCAACCAGACTCGGAAGTTCAGGGAACTTGCCGAGGCCAACCTAGAGGCCAGCCAGGAGGAAATGAAGCGCTGGTATGACCAGAACGCCTCGTCCATCGAGTTCGAGCCAGGCCAGCAGGTCTGGGTCATGTCCCCGGTCACCCAGACCGCCGTCCGAGCCTTCCTGGGGCTCACTGGATATTATCGGCGATTTATAAAGGACTACGGGAGCATTGTGGGGCCCCTCACAGAACTGACCTCAAAGAAACTACCACAGAAGGTGCACTGGACCCCTGCGTGCCAAACAGCCTTCGAGACTCTAAAGACGGCCATGTGCACCGCCCCTGTGCTCCAAGCCCCCGACTACAGCCGAGAGTTTGTGGTCCAAACTGACGCCTCGGAATGTAGTGTAGTTCCTATCTTCCCAATAGGCTCTGCGCATTGGAATAATACCTACAGCAGTAAAGGCCTAGGCCAGACGTTAACTAGGTCTACTACTGTCGATACTAGACTTAAGTTTTGGGTTTGCCAGCGTAGCTCAGAGTTCGCTAGAAACTTTCTCGAATGTTCAAGGAGGAATTCACTTCCCTGATTAGACAAGAAGGGATTTAGTTTCTGACAACCATAGAACATGACAACTTTGCTCTCCCCTAATCAAGAGTCAATCTCGAGAGTCGTGTGAGCACAAGGCAATTATTTTACTCAGTCAGTACGTGCATTCTTAGTCTCATCAGAATGTAGAGAAAAGGAAGAGACGGGCGTGTTCAATAAAAAGGTGTTATTTATTGATCAGTCTCTTTTCTCATACATGAGAAATGGATCGATATTATTGCAATACTTATAGTTAAGTAAAGTGCATACATTAAAAGCAATAGTATAAAATAATACTGTAAAAACATTGATATGGTTTCTGAGCCATATGATGTTTAAAATGATTAAAATATATTTACATACACATATACATTTGACTAAACGTACTCAACTGGTGTTTCTAAATACGCCTACCCCGTGTACCTGACCTAAGTCTAATGCGTGGGCGGGAATAGAAAGTTACAGTTTAAGTTAAGTTTGTTTTTGCCAAGTGAATAACTAAGGAATTCTCTGTGAGGGGTTATTCAGTTCTGTACCTGGAATTTAGGATGAATGAGGAATGGTATCTCGTTCACTGGTCTCGATATTCCAGGCTGCCTGCGAGGGCTACCCGGAAGCGCCGGTGCTGGGTCTCTCGGCTTGAGATAGCAGCGCGTCTCTCAGCGCGTCAGGAAGGCGGGGCTGCGCCAGCGGGGTCTGCTTCTGCTCTCGGCTTCGGCAAGTGTGGCTGCTCCGTCTTGTCACCACGCGTGTGTTTGCATAGGGCAGGATCGGTAATATTTATACCTTAAAGGTGCCGAGATTGACGTAAGGATGGACATAGATACGTCAATAAAGATGTCATACGACTTGCTCGTTAGCACATTCTTTACTAAAGTTCTCTGTGAAATCAAAACAATGGCCGCAGGGTTTTTCCCAGGTTGTCATAGGTTTGATTTGTTATGAGAACGTCGTATGCCTTATCAGGGGCTGGAGGAATGTCGCTTGTCTAATTAGATCTCAAGCGTTATGACCTAATCAGATAACACGTTCCTGTGTCGTAGTGTGACTGCGTCAGATAACGGTATCTGCATCATGGGGGCTTGTCTTGCCTCATGGGCTGACTGTTAGTTAACTTGATAGTTAGTTTAACCAGAATAGGGTCAGGAATAGGGGGATCGATTCAGAACCTATAGGAATACATGACACCCACTCCACGCTAACTATGGTCATATTTACTAATCTATGCATAGTATAACATAGTACAACATACTATAGAGAATAGTGTATACCTTACCACCCCGAAATACATAAATGCATTTTGAAATTTTCAAATATACTGAAAAATTGCAGTCATATATTTTGTATGCACTTAAGCTATGAATTAAATGCAAAAGTAAACACGCATTTGTATGCATTATTGCTAATTTGGTATTTGAGAAATACACATGAAATGGCTCTTAACATGGCTATACAGAAAGAAAGTTCGAGACCATTTCATCACATAATAAAATGTTTGTGAACATACCAGCGGGCAGCTAAAGCCTAAAAAGTATCTAAAAATAGAAATCTTAGTTCTCTAGGAATAGTCTCTTACTTTAAGCAGAAGATCAGTGTCCCGGAAAAAATATGGGAAAATATTTTAGGGGGTTGCTGAAAATTGCTGTCCGTGAACTGGATTGTAATAGTTCATGTGACTTTATTTTTAAAGTTGAAGGCCGAATTCAGGGAACGCCGTGTGCGAGTTTACTCAAAAGTCTCTATTTCTGTTCTGGAGAGAACATCATATCATTCAGGCTTTCGAAAAAACTGTCAACAGCTTCATGGGAAAGTTCCACTAAGTCGGAAATAGGTGTAACCATGCATTCATGCGCATGATTGTCTCCATTGACATTCTGATTTGCATCACTGACAGAAGGTCGTACCTGTTCGATGCTGCTCTCATCTTGAACTTCACTACTCTTCAATCGTAGTGGTGAAGATTCCAGGAATGCCGTCATCAGGATTGGCAGCCTTTGAGGGCAGCACAAAGCGTGAACCTTGGTAGGAACCAACAATGTATCTGCATCCACTGGCGCATCCGATTGTAGCGTCAGACAGGTGTCTAACACGCATTCTTCTCCGCATAGCAGACACCTTAGTACAGGTAAAACACACCTTTGCCACATTGGTCGAAATGATAGAAACCAAGTCATGTTCAGGTCTCTAAGCCGGGATAGTCCCAGGATTTTTGATATCCGGTCCCGGTATCCAATGGCTAGGATCGTCTCTTCCATTGTCGCGAGAGTTTGATCTGTGACATGGGTTGCCATAACGAAAAATAAGGACTAAGAATAGGATTCCTGCAATTAGTCCCAGGATCAGGGGAAGTCCGCCAAAAATCGAATGGACGAAATCTGGAAAAATACCCAGTATGGCTTTGAATGGTGTTAATGCCATCGAAAATACTGTCTTAAATACCCCTGAGATCCCATTGGTATCAGAAATATTTAAGATTTCGCTCAGGATTTCCGCGAAATGTACGGGGGAATTAGTTGATAATAATGTATGTATCTCTGCAGTCGTCCTTGCGACTTGTAGATCATACGTTTCTTTTGATGACGTGAGCCTTGTAGGCGTCTGTAGAAGCACTGTTTTCATTCTGCTTAAAGTATCTATTCGAATAGAAGTAATTTTCAAATTGGGCCATGCCCTTGCCTCCCTGTCTGGAAAGGAGCTGGGGAACAAAGAACGTCCACAGCACTTGACCTTCGCCGTCGTAGTGACTAGATAAGGAGTCCCGGGCATAAGACTACAACATCTGCGGTCTACAATAAGAATGTAACTCCCATTATAGAGTCTTTGAAAGAATGGTTCTATTTCAGTTGCAGGTGCGCCTTGCTGGTGACATGAAAGGTTGTATGAATTCCCTTCACAGGCCCCGTGCAAGCTAATTCCGTTACACAGAAGCGTGCCGCTTAGTGACATAGCACAATTGTTGCCACTAAGAAACACTTTCTGTCCTTTATTACTGACACATGCATGTGAATAGGGCAGGTTCCAAGTTGTTTTAAGGTACCCCTTCCCCAATTTCTCGTACATGCCAGCCTGTATATATTTTTGGCAGTATTGAAACCTGAAGGTTGAGATTGGAATATTTATGATTCCGTGGATTATCCATTCACTGACAGGTCGTTCTGACATTGTCATTGGTAATCTTTCTAGTTTTTCAATGCTCAAGATTGTATAATCAGCACCCTTTTGCGCCATACCGATTAGTCTATCAGTAAGGTTAAAGATTTGGAATAGTGACGTTGTGTTGATTAAACGCCAAGGCACATAGCCTGAACGCAGATTTTGTAACGTCCAGCCAAGCTGTACAATAGAACGCAATTGTGACTGACCATGTTGTAATAACAGTAAGTCTTGCGATAATATATCGATTGCTGAAGACACAATGCTGTCCAATGAAAAAATTCTGGAGGACAGAGTCATTAACCCATTGTCCACTACAGAAAGTGATTTTTCCAAATTAATACGGTCAATTTCCCGTATTCTTTCTGCTGTCTCAATTTGAGTAACCTTCCAGGCCTCATTGTATGCTGCATATACAGAGGCTGCTATGAAACGCTTTTGACGCTGTTTGCGTGGTCCCATTATGAAATCACGCAAGTCAGCACCATCAGTAAGTAAAGTTAGGTGTTGCTTAATTTCAGGCAGTGTGGAAGTTTGTAGCCATTGAAGGCATAATTTGCCCACACTTTAGGTTGTTATTATCCCTGGGTGATGTCTTTGGGGATATCTAGGGTCTGGCCTGGTCATTCTGAACCCCTGTGTTTTATTCAGGAATCTATCTTGACAGTTATTTGTATCTGTGGGCCAGATCAACCATTGTTTCCAATCAGGATGTGTTCTGTTTTGGTTTAGTATATGGTTTACGTCTATCTCTTCATCTGTATCAGAGCTATTGCTAAACATTGTTGGCTTTGGAATAGACGGTTTAATTAAATCTTTGATTTTGGCTAAGCCAAGACAGGTGGTTTGTTGAACAGTGTCATTTAAAAAGATCATTTGTTCTGGGATCATGCAGGCTCTAAACAAAGCTTCTAAACCCTGTACTTGCCAATCTTTTGTACCCCAAACACTTTTCAAATCAACATTTTTGTCCCAATAATCAAATCCAAAAGTATTCATTTTTTCAAAGAATGAATCTGAATATATCAATTTTGTGTTGGTTATCATGGTTTTCATCCCTGTCTTGTTTGACAATTTAAAATAAAATGTTTCAGCATTACTTGTGTTAAAACCTGAAAAATATGAATATTTGTCGTAAACGGTTCTTGAGCTCCCTTTTGGAGGTGTTGCACAATGTTCCCATTGATTATAATTTAAAACATTTCTAGGTTGTGCAGATTTATGTAAAAAATGGTTACCATAATGGTTATAGCAATACATACTATCATAATTTGTAGAACCTTGCAAATAATCATGTTTTGTAAATTTAGCAGACATTACTAAGTCAGACATCATGTTATTAATGCTTTCGAAGTCCCAATCATCAGCAAATGAGTTTGGTTTTGCAAAGTCACTCAAGGAGATCTTGATTTGGTGTGGATATTTCAGGATCTCGACCGGACCATAAATTTCATAGTCAGTGTTGTCCCAGGCTACCCCACCAGGTATCGGATTGGCTGTGAAGTTGGCTGAAGAAAGTTCTCTTTTCTCGACGTGTGAAGATGTGTGTGGTTTGAGGACCAAGTTGATGTTCTGACTTGCTGTGTCCATTTTAGCATATTTTCCCTCAATGAAGCGTCCCAAAGTAAATACCATGATGAGCCAAAGTATGAGGATAAATGCACCAAAACCCACCCAAAATTCAATCCATGGAGAAATCAGATATGTTTCTTTCAGTTGTTTCAAAAGTTCCTTAGCTTTGTTCTTAAAGGATTTTGATGATGGCTGTGTCTTTGATTCACTGAAGCTTTCAGAGGAATCATCGAAGTTGATGAAGTACCCGGATGCAGTTCAGTCAATTGTTCCAATTGCTTCAGGATTTTTCTTTAATGCATTGTCACTCGGTACTTCATTGTAGATTGGTGTTTCTCTGCTAAATGTTTTTATTTGGGTTTTCAGAGGTCTTAGTTCTATTGCATTGTTGCATAGTCCTTGTTGTTCTTCTGTAGGCGTTTCAAATGTGATGAGCCTCTTTGTTAGGACCTCTGTACTGGTAGCAAACCTTGGTGTTCTGCTACTTATTGGGAGTCCACTTGGCCTACCGTTTGTTATCGGCCACATGTTGTGGTTTTACCAGGTCGATGGATACAACTCGGTTCTCCTTTTTTCCAGCAAGTGGCGGTAGTACAACTGATCTTGTCCCGTTGACAGACGAGACAGGAACTGCTTTTCTGTAAGAAGGCCCAAATTCCTTCTTTACCGCGATCTTCTCCCTGACTAGATCCCCGACTTTTGGAATCCAGACAGGTCTTGCTGGGACAGGTGGTGATTCTTCAGTGGTCGTTGGCTGTTGTTTCAACTGTATGTTGCTCAGGTCTTTTCTTGTTTTGTTTAAGTCCTGCAAAATAGCCAAACGGTCTTTGACATCAAAGGTTTTTTCTTTCACCACTGAAGTCTGACTATCAAGGTCAGAGATCATCATCCTAGTTCCAAATAATAATTCGTACGGACTGAATCCCTTCAGAGAATTTCTTGGCAAGTTATTGAGACTACGTTGGACACTTATTAGATGTTTGACCCACCCAGCTCCCGAACCTAATATCCTTTCTATTATAGATTGCTTTCTGCCTTGGTTTTTTCTTTACACCATCCCGTACCCTCAGGAAGGAAGTGAGAAGATTCCCGCTGGGCTGTGCTCATTTGGCCATGTTTCCCCCCAGGCTGGTGTGCCTGAGTGAAAACAATGGTCGAACGTAGCATGCTCTTAGCGTATATGCCATTTAGACTCGCAATCTTTGTATAACAGTCTGGACGTCAGCCGAGTGCTGAGGATCTACATTATAAGCGGAAACTAGCCTGTGTATGTTAATCGCAAGCCATTCTTTTTACTGGAGATGTTATCTGCAGTCAGATTCCACCGTATTATATTTTTTCTCTCCCCACTGCGATTTCTGTTGCAGTTTGGGCAGTTTTTTACAAACATGGTATGATGTAGGCTCATGCCTGGCCACCAGTACCGTGATTGTAAATCTTCCAGAGAATCTTTTAGTTTGAGGTGTCCAAGACCCTCACCCATATGTGCGTCTGCGATTAACAAGTGTCTCCTGTCCATGTTTGGAATCACTCTATCCCCCACTCCAGGGATTCGAGCAAAAGGGACGGAGTTTGCATCGATTATGTATGTGTAATTGAGTGGATAGTTGATCGGTAACGCTGAGCAGTCGCCTTTTGATGACGTTTTCACCGCCAGCAATGTTTCACCGTCAATGTATTTTAATGTACGCTTTTTTCGAACTACGGGAGCCGATTTAGTGGCTGCCGCTGCGGCTGTTTCAGCCAATGAATTCCCTACAACGTGAACGTCATCACGTTGATGACTCAGTGAGTGTGTCACGTGAGTCTTTGGTAGTTCTTTTTGTAAAAGAGCTATTTGTTCCCAGAGCAGTTTCTGCTTTATTGGTGCATCTGTGTCATCTTTGTAACCGTTTTGAATCCATGTCTGCAAATCCTTGTTGTATGATTTGACGCAGTAATATGAATCTGACACTATAAGTGTCGGGAATTCTCGATCCGCATTATCTAGCGCCATTTTCAAAGCTATTATTTCAGTTTGTTGTTCTGAATTAGTTTCAACTGAGTGTGTTTTTGTTAATAGAGGTCTTAGTTTACCTCCGCGCCACACTTCTTTTGTAATCTCACATGTGGGGTTGTATGCTTGTTCTCCCCAAACGGAGGGTTGAGCATGTCCGTCTGTATAGATTACACAGGCGTAATGTCGTAGAGGCAGAACGTCGATTGGCAGAGGATACGTCTTTTCATATTTTAGATTTTTTAATTCTTCTAATACTGGATCAAAGTAGTAGTATACTTTGTCCGTTGTGATTGAATTCACCCATTGTATCCATTCCGGATTCAATGTTGTTGTTGGTAAATTACACGGTGTTGTTAGTGCCTCAAAGGCTGATTCTGCTGTTCTGACTGCGATATGTCTACCATCAGCTATGTCTTTTTCTCTAGCTATTGCGGTTTGAACTGCACGAATGATTTTTTCTGTATTACTGAATTTCTGTTCAGCTTCTGTATACAAGTGTGATTTGAGTGCAATTGGTACCTTTTCTCCCTCATTAGAGGTCAGGTATGTGAATCCGCATCTCCCTGGGATGACTCGAATCACAAGATTGCGTGTGTTATCACGTGTTTCTAATTTTGTTTTAATTAGCATGTCTGTTTGTAAGGATCTCAAAATTTCTGTGTGTGTTTGAGTCCAATTAGATCTTTTAAAGTCTGGTTTAATCAGATCATAAAGGGGTTTGACCCTTTCTGCGTAATTTGCAATGTATGTTCTTCCGAAATTTAGGAAGCCTAGAATTGACTGTAGGTTTTTTAGTGTTTTAGGAGCTTGGATTACGGCACATTTCTCTAGGAAATTGTCTGCCAGGCTTTTACCTTCACTTGATAACTCATATCCTAAGAATAGGACTGTCAGATGGGCAATTCTGGACTTTTTAAAGTTGAATTTGTAACCCTCTGCAGCGAACCCAAGTATTATGGTGTTCACCCTTTTCAAGTGAGTCTCCAAGTCATCATCTGTTAAGTAAATGTCATTGACATAAGATAATGCTTCATCATCATATAGTTGTAGTAATTCTGTTACTCTCGCTGAGAATACCCCCGGGCTGTTCTTGTACCCCTGGGCTAACCGACAGAATTGTTTTTGAGTGCCATTTACTGAGAATGCAGTTAAATATCTGCTCTCTGGTGCTATGTTTTGACAAAAGAATCCATTGGAGATGTCCAAGGTTGTTTTGTATTTTTTGCGCACTATGTTATTCATTAGTGCATCACTGTGTGAGTTTTGCACTGCAAATGTTTTGCAACATGTGTTAAGGTGTCGGTAATCCAAAACTAGACGATATGAGTTGTCTGGTTTGGAGACCGGAAACAAAGGATTGTTCATTTGTGAGGTGCAAGTTTCAATCACCCCCTGGTATTCTAGCTGATCTAGTATTTCATTTACCTGTTTTTTAGCTTCTTGCTTAATTGGGTACTGCCTTTGTGCAGTAGGTTGTGATTTTAACTGGATTTTGTGAGGAGGAGAATCCTCATCCCATCCTACATGATTTTTATATAAAGCAGGTGCTAAGGCCACTGCCCACTTTCTAGCAAGTGTGTATTTTTTATGAATCGGGATTTGATTTGAGAAGGCAGGCATAATTATTTCTTCGCCATGAGGGCACTCCCTGACAAACTCTGGTGGCCAGTCTTTTTCAGCTAGAAGGATATCATAGCCCTTGGAGAGATTATCCCAAAATAGTCCCCTTATTTTCCTAGTCTTATCTCCCTCTATACGTAATGTTATCTCGTATATCTTGTGGGGTTTGCTAACTCTGGTGTCTGCAGTTTCCACTTGAAGATATTCATTCGTGTCCACTGTCTCCAGATGATTCATAAGGACTTTGCGAGCTATGCTCACCTCTGCTGCGCTGTCTAGCATTGTCTGAGCCCACTCTCCGTTTTTCAGTTGTGTCCTCAGTATTCTCGGCATTGTTAACTACCTTGATACTGGCTACCTTCTTTTTTGGAAATTGTAATTTCTTTTTTAGCTGAGCAGGTTCCTTGTCTTTGGACTTGGCGTGCTCTTCTGATCGTCCTCTTCTTTCCGATTTCTGCGAGGAAGTCTGAAAAGATTGAGAGGGACGTGTATCAATGTCTTGATATCTATCAGGTTTTTTAATATTATCCCTATTTCTAAGGTTATATCTATTCCCAGAGGGGTCACTCTGCGGTGACCTCTGTCTTTGGTTTGGAGATTTCTCTCTTCGCCTGGGAGACCTCCCTCGGGACTGGAATTTCTTTTCTTTAGGATTGGATTGTTTGGTTCCATCCCAGTTCTTTTTTGGTGAATTATTATTAAAAAATATTTTTTCTGGACTTGTAGTCAGTTGCGGTTTTACTGGTATTCCACCTAGACTATCTCTGCCTAGTTCTTCATAGGATTTTTCTATGATTCTGGCAATTTCAGCTGGTTGGTCTGCTATATCTGTCTCTTTTAACCTCTGGCGGATCGCCACGTTTGCTGCTTCACCTTTTATGTTGGCTAATAATATAGCCGAGACCTGCTTGAAGTCTTTCAGTAATTTCATACCAAGAGTTAAAACAGGTTCTGGACCGTATTCATCTTGAATTTGTTTTAGCACATCTGGTATTACTGAAATGGATGGAACACCGTGCGTTTTTGTGTAGATTGAAGCAAAGACTGTACCCCAAGTGTCACAGTCCTCTATGTGTGGTGCGATTCCCATTGGGAGACATATAGTCAGGATCCTGTGTTTTTCTAGCGGGGTGGTGTCAGGAAACACCGCCTCTATTTGGGTGATTTTCTGTGCCAACCAGAATGGTATTTGTTCCCGTTTAGCTGGAACTTTACCTAGGCAGGATTGGATGTTCTGTGGTGTGATTTTATTTGTATTCCCCTGGTGAGGGGTCAGCTGTGGAAGTTTAATCGCTGGCTGAATTGTTGAAGTCCGCATTACATACTGGACTAATTGTCTATGAATTTTTAGTAATTGTTTTAGCTGTATTAACAGCTCTCCTGTAGACATCCCTTCGATGTCTGGGTGTGGTGTGTATCCGGCTAAGACAGGCCACGTCGCTCCTGGTCTACCTAAAGGACCGAGCCTTGTGATGTGATTATTGTGTTTTAGGGCGCCATTAAATAAGAGCAAATGCTCTTGGAATTTGAGTGGTACTTCCACCTCCTCGAAAGGAGTGTACATTTCAGGAGGTTCCTCTATTTTGTAATAGTGGAAGTACTTTGTTACAGCATTTGCTGCTGGAAAATTTATCCATGAATAGTATACCTCTGTCTGCCGATATTCGTGTGCCTCGATTACGAATATGACTGTGCCACCTCTAGGTGTCAGTCCATTTTCTATAAGTTTTATCGTTATAGATCTCCTTTTGATGACCGGGATGAGTATTATCTCCGGGTCTGCGTCTTGCATAGTAGCATCCGCTGCTGCGAGTTCAGTTGCTAATCTAACTGCCTCTCTTTCTTCATCACTGTCTCCCATTTTACCGACAGGATGGTATTATGTGTATTTGCAGATCAGGTTTCTTATGGAACAAAGATTAGATGCACAATATTTTGGAACAGTTTATCCTTCAACGTTGACTATACCAAGAACCATACATAGGAGTTCCCTCCTGCGAGGTTTTGGAGGATATTACCTTTCACCCACTCCAGACGTCTTTGGAGTATTTGGGAAAAGGGGTCTGAGTGAGAAAGCACGACTGAGTTACTCTAAATGTCTTACGTTAGTTTTATCGCCCTTTCCAAACGCGTTGGGCGCCATGTAGTGTAGTTCCTATCTTCCCAATAGGCTCTGCGCATTGGAATAATACCTACAGCAGTAAAGGCCTAGGCCAGACGTTAACTAGGTCTACTACTGTCGATACTAGACTTAAGTTTTGGGTTTGCCAGCGTAGCTCAGAGTTCGCTAGAAACTTTCTCGAATGTTCAAGGAGGAATTCACTTCCCTGATTAGACAAGAAGGGATTTAGTTTCTGACAACCATAGAACATGACAACTTTGCTCTCCCCTAATCAAGAGTCAATCTCGAGAGTCGTGTGAGCACAAGGCAATTATTTTACTCAGTCAGTACGTGCATTCTTAGTCTCATCAGAATGTAGAGAAAAGGAAGAGACGGGCGTGTTCAATAAAAAGGTGTTATTTATTGATCAGTCTCTTTTCTCATACATGAGAAATGGATCGATATTATTGCAATACTTATAGTTAAGTAAAGTGCATACATTAAAAGCAATAGTATAAAATAATACTGTAAAAACATTGATATGGTTTCTGAGCCATATGATGTTTAAAATGATTAAAATATATTTACATACACATATACATTTGACTAAACGTACTCAACTGGTGTTTCTAAATACGCCTACCCCGTGTACCTGACCTAAGTCTAATGCGTGGGCGGGAATAGAAAGTTACAGTTTAAGTTAAGTTTGTTTTTGCCAAGTGAATAACTAAGGAATTCTCTGTGAGGGGTTATTCAGTTCTGTACCTGGAATTTAGGATGAATGAGGAATGGTATCTCGTTCTCTGGTCTCGATATTCCAGGCTGCCTGCGAGGGCTACCCGGAAGCGCCGGTGCTGGGTCTCTCGGCTTGAGATAGCAGCGCGTCTCTCAGCGCGTCAGGAAGGCGGGGCTGCGCCAGCGGGGTCTGCTTCTGCTCTCGGCTTCGGCAAGTGTGGCTGCTCCGTCTTGTCACCACGCGTGTGTTTGCATAGGGCAAGATCGGTAATATTTATACCTTAAAGGTGCCGAGATTGACGTAAGGATGGACATAGATACGTCAATAAAGATGTCATACGACTTGCTCGTTAGCACATTCTTTACTAAAGTTCTCTGTGAAATCAAAACAATGGCCGCAGGGTTTTTCCCAGGTTGTCATAGGTTTGATTTGTTATGAGAACGTTGTATGCCTTATCAGGGGCTGGAGGAATGTTGCTTGTCTAATTAGATCTCAAGCGTTATGACCTAATCAGATAACACGTTCCTGTGCCGTAGTGTGACTGCGTCAGATAACGGTATCTGCATCATGGGGGCTTGTCTTGCCTCATGGGCTGACTGTTAGTTAACTTGATAGTTAGTTTAACCAGAATAGGGTCAGGAATAGGGGGATCGATTCAGAACCTATAGGAATACATGACAGGAGCACGGCATCGGGGCGGTCCTGTCACAAGTTAACCCCGAAGGGGTCGACCGGCCTGTGGCCTTCATCAGCCGACGCCTGCTGGCAAGAGAACAATGGTGGAGCACCATCGAGAGGGAGGCCTTCGCCGTGGTGTGGGCCCTCAAGAAGCTCCGGCCCTACCTCTTCGGCACCCACTTCCGAGTCCAGACCGACCACCGGCCCCTGCGGTGGTTGATGCAGATGCGGGGGGAAAACCCGAAACTGCTGCGCTGGTCCATTTTGCTGCAGGGGATGGACTTCACTGTAGAACATCGCCCTGGCAACGACCACGCCAATGCTGACGGCCTGTCCAGATTCTTCCGCCTCGGCGAGGAGAACCCCCAAGAAGATGGGTGACTCTCCCCTGCCTTCAGCTGGGGGGGACGCGTGTTGGACCCGGCCTCATGGCGTGGTCCTACCTCTCCCGCGCGGCGGGCCCCAGACGACATCCCCCGGAAGCTTGTCTCCTTTCTGGTGAAGAATTGGCTTGGTAGTTTGGTCTGCCCTGTTCCCATGATGCACTGGGCCAGGGACAGACTAATTTGCATATAGCCAGGTTCTGAGCTGGGATGGGGCAGTGAGCTAAATAACGGTGATGGATAAAGCCCTGATCTTTGGACTGGGTAAGAGTGGTCTGCTTAATTCAGACACTCTGTTCATCACCACTCCCTTTTCTGAATCGTTTTTGGCCACTATAGGTGTGGCAGGGTATACTCAGACATGAGTCCCTTGCTCACTGCTCCATCAGGATTCAAGCAAGCCGGGCCGACGACGCCTGAAATGGCAGAAACCGGTCCCCGGAAGCTTGTCTCCTTTCTGGTGAAGAATTGGCTTGGTAGTTTGGTCTGCCCTGTTCCCATGATGCACTGGGCCAGGGACAGACTAATTTGCATATAGCCAGGTTCTGAGCTGGGATGGGGCAGTGAGCTAAATACCGGTGATGGATAAAGCCCTGATCTTTGGACTGGGTAAGAGTGGTCTGCTTAATTCAGACACTCTGTTCATCACCACCCCCTTTTCTGAATCATCAGCCCTCCACTCAGCCTCGGGCAGCCCCTCCAGCCCGACCATGCACGACCAACATTGCCGGTCTGGTTACCATCCCGGATCAACACTACCGGCCTAGCTCCATCCCAGGCCCATCACGCCCGAACACGAGGCCTTCCCCGACGCCATCTTGGAACCACCACGTCCGGGGCACGTGGCCTCTGCCCTAGCCCCGGCTCCAGCGAAGCCCCGACATCGAGGCGCCAGGATCCACCCAGGTGGTCGAGTGGCCACTCGACGGATCCCGGAGGAAAGGGGAGTTTCGATGGTCCCCAGCCGTCCCCGGACGCCTGGTATCGATCGCCTCCGGCCTCCCTGGGCGCTGGCTCCACCTGCCTGCTGGGTGTCTGGACACCATCATCCCGGCCCCTCCAGCCCCCAGGCGCGAGGGTCCGGACATCAAAGGACTCCAGCCCTATATCTGGGCCAGCCCCGGAGCAGGACCCCAGTTGTATCCTGGACTGGAAGCCCTGCTGACGCTGTCACGGCCGACACCAGACGAACTCATCCTTCCTGTAACCCGAAGCCATCTTGAGAGCCTGCTGGCGCTGCCGCGGCCTACCTCGCTGAGACCATCTTGAGAGCCTGCTGGCGCTGCCGCGGCCTACCTCGCTGAGACCATCTTGAGAGCCTGCTGGCGCTGCCGCGGCCTACCTCACTGAGACCATCTTGAGAGCCTGCTGGCGCTGCCGCGGCCTACCTCGCTGAAACCATCTTGAGAGCCTGCTGGCGCTGCCGCGGCCCGACCTCTCGGAACCCCCCAGCTCGAGGATTGAGAGCTGTGCATAGGGTATCCCTTCTTCCACCCAGGTTGAGGCTGTCCCGCTACCTTACCCCCCTTTACGAGACTTTACGGATCCCTTGATCTGCCTGTATATACTGCCAAGAACCAGCAACCTTTATTATCTATAAAAGCTTAAGAATTTGACCTCCTGTGTGGTGTCCGTGTGTAGTGTTGTGATTACTCTGCTGTATGATCCTAGGAGAGGACCCTCACCCAGGAGGCCTCTCGGTAACGCGCGGCTACTTCTCGAAGGAGGGGTGGACCTAGGGGTGGTCGGCCCGACATCTTCTACCTCCCCCGGGGTCGCCTTTCTAACACTCTCTACTGACAGTCTTCAGCACTGTCCATCTGAGAAGCATCACACCTTGGACAGAACCACGCTACACTGCCACTGACAGACCTCTCTACTGACAGTCTTCAGCACTGTCCATCTGAGAAGCATCACACCTTGGACAGAACCACGCTACACTGCCACTGACAGACCTCTCTACTGACAGTCTTCAGCACTGTCCATCTGAGAAGCATCACACCTTGGACAGAACCACGCTACACTGCCACTGACAGACCTCTCTACTGACAGTCTTCAGCACTGTCCATCTGAGAAGCATCACACCTTGGACAGAACCACGCTACACTGCCACTGACAGACCTCTCTACTGACAGTCTTCAGCACTGTCCATCTGAGAAGCATGACACCTTGGACAGAACCACGCTACACTGCCACTGACAGACCTCTCTACTGACAGTCTTCAGCACTGTCCATCTGAGAAGCATCACACCTTGGACAGAACCACGCCACACTGCCACTGACAGACCTCTCTACTGACAGTCTTCAGCACTGTCCATCTGAGAAGCATCACACCTTGGACAGAACCACGCCACACTGCCACTGACAGACCTCTCTACTGACAGTCTTCAGCACTGTCCATCTGAGAAGTATGACACCTTGGACAGAACCACGCTACACTGCCACTGACAGACCTCTCTACTGACAGTCTTCAGCACTGTCCATCTGAGAAGCATCACACCTTGGACAGAAGCATCGTTTCCTGGGGCTGTGTGAACTAGGACAACACTGGCAGCCCTCTATGAATATAGTCCCCTTAGAGCCCTATCTACTTGGGACCCATTTTGGATTGTTCTGTTACACTTCACTGTCTGACCTTTGACCTATACCAAGTCACCAAGGATCTTCCAAACAACAGATCAGCTACAGACCAGCATCAATTGTTTTAAGAATCGAGGATCCATCACCCTTTGCTGCTCCCGTCCATCCCTTCCTCCTGGTGTTGGGGTTCATTCTGTGTGATTGTGCTCCTGGCAAAATCCATTGATGCCCCCTGTAAGAACTCTCCATGGGGAGATGTCCCCCCGCCCCCACTCTGTTACCCTCTTGTAAAACACAGTGAGGAGAACAAAAAAAACGATGGGTGGGTTGACAAAATTAATCTCAGCTACTGGTAATTACCCTCGCCCCTTAATCTGTTCCATTATTTTGTTTTGTCCACCTGGCCACCTCAGTCATATGCAAAATAACAGCTGCAGAGGTTAATTCTGCTTTCCATCCAACACTTTTTTATTTTTTTCCTTGGTACAATACCCTAACAGCGATGGGTTTGCCAAGCCATGGATCCTGTGCTCACTGTGCTATAGGACTGACGCGATTACTTCCAAACAAATGGAAGCAGGCATCAAACACATCTATCCGATCTTTGCACAACACCGTAAGCTAACAATAGAACATGTATCCATAAATGTATCCGCCGGCGGCGGCAAGAACGTCTCAGGGCTGTTGGACTCGGCTCCCTCTGCTATGTTAAATAAATCATCACAAAAAAATTGAATATCATATCAAAGGAATTAGCCCACTCCTCCGGATGAAGTTATAGTAAACCCCAGCTGAGACAAAAGATGGTTTAAAAACAGAAAAAATTACTCTACAAGCAAGATAAAAATGACGGGACCACCAACGGAAAGAGAGAGGGCCAAATGGACAAAAAGAAAAATCCAGGAGAGAACATGGGTTTATCTGTTTCAAGCCAGTCCCCTGGTTTAACACTTTCTGCCGCAACTCCTCAAGACCAAGCAAACGTATCACCAAAAATAAGCCATCATGGAAATGTAATCAAACAAAACCTTTGCAAATGGAAAACCATATCGATATCCTCAATGGCCAAGAACGCTCATGCAAGCTAAACAAAAATGGGACTCCCAACCCTTCACTGCAAAAGGTTCACCAGATTGCAGGGAAATTGCTCCCCCACACGCCAACCTGAAAGGTTAACTTCTCGAACCAAGTACAAGCTTTACTAAATAAAGCAAGCCTCGACAGACAAGACCCTGTATTCGATACCAAGCTTCCGAAATAAACCTTTCCAGTGGGATCACCTAATAGCATCAAGGGTTGCCAAACAAAATTGACATTTCTGCCCAAATACCCAACTCAAAACAGGCAGGACACCTTAAATAGAGGGAACCTGCTAAGGCTGTTTAGGGAGATTCCGGAATCAACTGGAATCACATCAGCAGACATATTAGCAGTGGAATTTCGGCCAATAGAAAATCGGCACCAGGCAGAAGCAACACTAACCACTTGGGGGCAGATTTACAAAAACTGGCGCATCCCTGCATATCAACAGGGATGCGCCTGTTATTGTGCGTCACGGCTCCGCCACCCTGAATGCGCCGCATTTAAAATGCGGCGCACCATGGGGCAAAAACGGCACAGATTGCGTCACGCATCTGTGCCGTAAAAGTGGCGCATTGCTGTGGTTGCGTCGCAAGCGCGACGCAGCTCCAGCTAGGCTCAGGGGTGCCCTGTCTCCACAATGCTGTGTCAATCCTTACGCCTGCTTCAAGCAGGCGCAGGGTTTTGACGCAGCATGGGCCCAAAAGTGAGCCACTTTTGGGAGGTGTTCCTGTGCCGGAACGCCCCTTCCCCCCCCCTTCCCCCCCTGCAATGGAACGCCTCCTTCTGGCGCAAGGCTTTACAACGTGATGCATCTGGAAAATGCATCACGTTGTAAACACCCCGGACCATGGCACATCTTTTGCGCCGCCGCTGCGTCACAAAAGTGACGCAACGGCAGTGTAAAAGAGGCGCAAGGGGCTTGTAAATATGCCCCTTGGAATTTTAGCAAAATAGCTGATTTGATTTTCCCATTCAGAACCACTTTTGAAACCTGGGGTATATCTTTATTAAACCCTTACCCCCTGCCACAAAAAATTGCATCACTCCAATCTTCACCCATTATAGAAAAAGGTCCCAAATCAATATTCTGGGTGCAAGAAGTTGTTCTCCTGATTCGTGGGCACGCACCGCACAAAGTCCGGCCAAAGGAAGGCGCAGCCGGTTGAAGCCTACGGTAGAAGACACGCAAGACTGGAGCTGGGTCTCAAAAGCTTTAGATTTTCGCTGGTCCTGATGTTGCCCTGCAGCAAAAAGAAAGCGTCTCACCTGGGGCCTCACCAACAAATGAAGAGCTCATCAATATTTGTTCATGGAACGCCCACCGATTTGGAGCAATGTCACAAGACAACAAGACCATGTCCTTTTCCAAAATGTGATTTAATTTTGCTTAAAGAAACTTGGGGGCATATTAGCAACAACTTGCGATAATTATCGCAAACCGCACCTAGTGCAATTTTTTTATCGCCTCCTATCGCTGGATTTTATCGCGGAGATAATGCAGTATTACCAACATTTATCTCCACAGCGATCAAAAATCCGGCGATAGCGGCGAAACCCATGTTTAACGTGAGATTTCCAGCGATAAAAATCCTATCGCTAAGGAAAATCTCGCTAATAGGTAGGTGGGGACTTAGCCGTAGAATCCACCTCCCATTGCCTAATATGGCCAAGTCAGGTTTTTACCAGGTGTAAAATCCTGGCGCTAATCACGGTTAGCGCGCGTTTTTTTAACGCATCACGGGTATTGCTAATAGGTGATAGCTGTGTTAGCGACTGCTTTCAGTCTCTACCAGGTTGGGTACGCCCACTTTGCATGTCATTAGTGATAAATATCGCTGACATGCAAAGCGGGCCCCAAACCGGTTGCTATCGCCTGGAAGCTGTCGCTAACTGCTGTTAGCGACAGCTTGGTAATTGCCGCTTTATCAGCAAAAAGTGCCGAAAGTGGCGATAATGCCCTTGCTAATACGCCCCTTGGAGTTTAACTCCAATACCTACAGTAGGGTTCCAGGAGCACCAAAAAATCTCAAACTTTGGCCATCCAAGGGGAGGTATGTCCACATATATCTCCACAAAGTATATTTGGTCATCTAAAGAAATTGATTCTGGAGAGAGCTGGTTGCAAGTCTTAAAACTTGAAAGACAAAACAGCACTTCAACAAGACTCGAGCAGCTTATCATCATAAGCGTGTATACACACTCTGACAAAAGAAGACGGAAAGAAAAGACGACAACCCATGTGAACTTAATAAAGCTGCTGCAAAAATTATACCAGCATGTACCAGTGCTCATTACAGGGGATTTTAATACCAACTTTGTTAGGAGGAATTGAAGCACTGAGAAGAACCAAGGCGCATTAAAGCCGCTAACCTAAAGAAAACAGCTGGAAGTACAAGGGTTAACGATCCTGAATGGAAAATTAAAGGAGGACAGCCCAGCAGCAATTGTGTTTTTAAGTGAAAAAGTGCCAATAACTCATAAATTAAGTTTTTTTTTTTTTTCGTTTCAAAAACTTTTATTTCAGTCACCAGGACCATAAAAAGTAAGCACAGGCACAGAATAACATCCATTATTAAGTACTGTATACCAAGATTAAAAAAGGAACACTCCATAAGTAATACAATTCCCGTTTTTAAAGCAGGTACGATAGTTTTACCAAATAGCTAAGGGAGGGGGAAGGGAGGCAATAGATTGGCACTGCGGGAAAAATTTATATCAATTGATGTGATACAGTCGGCAATCAACTAAAAAAATAGCAGCAATAGTTCAATAAATAGTTTAAAAAGACAAAGTAAAAGAATGAATACTATTTACAATTCTATATACAGAATATTATAATGCTAAAATCAGTATCTAAAAGAGACTGTACACATGGTAGTCACATTTGTAAGTAAGCTGCCAATTCACATTTTATGAATTTTTACCCTTCTGAATAAAAGCCCACCTCCTAAGCCACATTGTGTTTAAATAGGTACACAGACATAATATCGACTCCAAAATATCGTTTGGACATAATATCGTCTGCAAAATATCGTTTGGAGAAAATATCGACAGGACAGAATATCGACAGCCAAAATATCGTTTTTAAGGTAAGTGAAGTAATATCGTTTTTCAGGTAAGTGAAGTAATATCGTTTTTATTTTTAGGGTTCAGGGTCAGTTTTGGGTTTTTGGGTAAAGGGGTATTTTTAGGGTTCAGGGTCAGTTTTGGGTTTTTGGGTAAAGGGGTATTTTTAGGGTTCAGGGTCAGTTTTGGGTTTTGGGGTAAAGGGGTATTTTTAGGGTTTAGGGTCAGTTTTCAGTTTTTGGGCAAAGGGGTATTTTTAGGGTTCAGGGTCAGTTTTCAGTTTTTGGGTAAAGGGGTATTTTTAGGGTTCAGGGTCAGTTTTCAGTTTTTGGGTAAAGGGGTATTTTTAGGGTTCAGGGTCAGTTTTCAGTTTTTGGGTATTATTTTATTATATTTTATTACTATATATATATGTTTAATAAATATGAAATAAAAAAATATTTATTTAACTTTCATTAATTATTTAATTATTATAAGTTAATTTAAGTAATTTTAAGTATATTTTAGTAATTAATTATTAATATTAATTTAATTTAACACTGTTTTTAGTAAATACGATATTTTTTACAACTATATTTTTGTAAATTATATTTTTAACTCGATATTTTTGTACTTCCCTGTTTGTAGATAGAAACTCGATATTTTGACTGTCGATATTTTCTCAACGATATTTTTGATGGTCGATATTCTGTCCGTCGATATTCTTTCAGTGATCCGTTTAAATATCATGAAACATAAAACACAATAGGTTTAGATGTATCATATTTTAAAACCCGAAGAGCCTCCCTACAGTGCTTAAAGCCCAAATTCCGCAGAGCTGCACAAGCCAGTAACGCCTTGCTTTTTGGTAGCCAGGACAGAAAAATAAAACATGCATTTCTGTTTCTTCTTGTGTAATGCATACAGGGCAACCCTCCTCTTTCTGTCCGGCCCAGTTGTTGGTGACCGCACGCACAGGCAAAGTACTATGTCTAAACTTTACGTACAGTTTTCTTGCAGCCTGGGGGGGGATATCATCCATGAAAATTTCTAACTCATAATGATCCTTCACTACAAGAAACTGTATTGTAAGGGAGCCTAATTTGGGGTTTGCTTGCAGTTCTTCAAGCTTTAGAGTACGAAAAGTCTTGGGCACCTGGGCTCGAGGGACTGACGGACAGGTATCACCCGGAGTACTCCACTAAAAGGGTTGACCAAGCCTTTCGCAATCGTGCTTTACATGGGCAAACCAAGGGACCCTTTTCAACAAGCCTGGGTAAGATAAAAGCTCTTTTGTGTCTGCCTGATATGATGCTAATTCGGGAGTTGCCCAGAGTCTACGCCAAAACATCAACGGTTTTAGGGCAATCTCATCCTCAATCGGGGAAATGCCCAAATCTAATCGTAAAGGGATTTGCGGGGTACTCGCCGGATGGCCCATTATTTGTCCTAAGAATCTATTCTCAACTGCAACTAAAGTAGAAGGTAAAGAAGGCCCCCATAATTCTGCCCCATACAAAGTTGCACCTCGCGCTTGAGCCCTGTACATTTCAAACGCGGGACCAATAGGTTTAAAAGATGACTCCCTGGCTAGTTTGGCTATACTCCCGGCAATCTGTGAAAACTTAAGCTTATCTTTGGCTATTTGGGGCGCCTACTGCATGTCTTCTGATAGGGTGACACCAAGGTATTCAAATACAGACACCCTTTCCAAACAGATACCATTCAATTGTGGGTTAGGGCGGGTTGTCTTGGGGTGGTTGACGATCATAAATTTAGTTTTGGCGGTGTTGATCGCCAAACTCCTGTTATTACAGAATAAGGCGAAACTATCCAGTAAACTCTGGATGCCCATTGGTGTCTTTGATAGGAGGAGGGCATCGTCAGCAAACATCAATGCTGCCACCTTGATGTTAGCTAACTTTGGGGCATCGTTGTTTGCTACCTCGGCCAGGAGCGGGATTAGTGCGTTGACAAAGAGGCAAAACAGGGTCGGTGCAAGCACGCAGCCCTGCCTTACACCTCTGCCAACTGAAAGTCTGCCGGTCAATTCTCCTCCCCTTCCACATCTGACTTTAGCATAGGTGTTTTCATGCAGCTTGGTCAATATGTCAAGTAGATAGGCAGGGATCCCCATATCTCTTTGAACGCCCCACAATTTGGGTCTGGGGACGAGATCAAAAGCAGTTTTCAGGTCCACGAATATCAAATAGAGGCTGCCACCCTCCATTGATACTGTCTTCCATGTGATAAGCTGAAATCTAAAAACTTTACACTTTCGTCAGTGAGGAGATATTCCCTCTGGTGAGCTCTTTTGAAGTTTACACCGCCCCGAAAGTGACCACCTCCCTCAAGATCTTAGAACTGATCTCAAGCTGCAACCAACAAGCATAATAAATGACTTTGCAGTAAGACCAGAAAGTTTCAACTTAAGGAAAACTAAGATTGGATGGGGTCAATGCAGATCAACTAGGGGGCATGGTCCACCAGCATGCAAACAAGTAGGGGAAATGCAAAGAGGAGCAGACCGTGCAAGCATGGGCAGCTCTAAGAAAGGCCTTACTAGTAAGCTTCCCAGCAAAACCGGTGATATATAGGAATATTGATGCACATATAACCCCGGGAGGCAGAGGGTGCAACTGCAAACCATGGCACAATAGAGAACAGTGTGAAGAGAAAAGGAAAATTGCCAGGGTGGTAAGGAGATTAGCTTTAGAAGCAAAGAAGGTCAAAAATAGACAAAATTCAATTCATTTCCAAAACAAAAAAATATAAAAATGATTGCCAGAAGGCAAAAGGAAGAACACTGAGGAACTTTGTCTTGGAAACTGCCAAACAGTAAAGAGTTTTGGGGCTCTATACATGGCCAAACTGAAGGCCAGGCCCGGCACAAAAACTCAGGAATAAGAGAGTAAACCTGGAACGTATACATGTGCAAAATGTATACCAGAGCTCAAAATAGACAGAGCAATGGAAAAAACCTAAGGTAGATAACTCAGGAGACAAAGTAGTCAAAGGACTTACTTCCAGGAAACCTGAACTCTGAACCAATTCAAAATCAGAACAACAAAGGTTCAACCGAGGAAACACCTGAGGGATAGACCTGGGTTGATAGACTAAGCATCCAAACCCAGGGTGGTGGCAAAGCATCCAAAGAAACTCATGACTCAATTATCCATGAACCAATAACACCACACCCTTAACCATTAAAAAACAACTAGAAAAGATCAAAGAAAAACTGAAGACAGAGGGAGCCGCCGGAGCGAATGGTCTCCCCAATGCATTATTGAAGCAAGATGCAGGTTTCTGGGCTGGGTATCTAACACTACTCTTCAATTATATTTATCGCCAGAACACCATACTGAAATAC
Organism: Lissotriton helveticus; assembly: GCF_964261635.1. Lineage (NCBI taxonomy): Eukaryota > Metazoa > Chordata > Amphibia > Caudata > Salamandridae > Lissotriton > Lissotriton helveticus. The sequence continues at coordinate 42,764,784 of NC_136068.1, forward strand.
TGGGAAGGGAACATCTTCCACCCAATATATAAAAATGTAACCCGTATATACTCAGAAAATGATAGGCTGATAGCCTTGATAGACATTGAGGCAAAACTGTACGCTTCGTGCATCTTACAAGATCATCAAGCTTGGGTGGAGGAGAAATGCTTGGTTCCAAAATCCCAAACCGAGTTTAGGCCTTGCATGAGAAATTTAGCCGTTTAGGCAGTTTTAATGGAAAAAGCAATAAGGAGGAAATCCTGGTTGTTTGCTGGCTTCAAAAATTGGCATTTGATTGAGTGCCGGTAGTTAACCTTTGGACAAAACTGAAAGCATAGGGTATGCCACGAAAAATGCTCAATGTTTGTGGACAAGCTGTACTGGAGCCACAAGGATAGTGGCCCTGCACCGAAGGGAGGTTCCATAGTGTATTGGTCGGTTCTTGTTCGCCCTGTTTTGGTCTAGTGTGTATAAGCCCATCTCGTAAGCTCTTTCCTCTTTTGAAAGAAAGAAGTGGAAGAGGTAAAGATCTTTTACACAATTTTCTTGCCAAATTGCTAACTTCTGCAAACACAGGCTTACGGGTTATGACATCATTCCCGGGAGCCAATGAGGCAGTAGGAATCGCGGGTCGAATATACACGACCGGCGTTTGTTGTGGGAACCAATCACTATAATGGTTTCGCGCCACCAAGAAACCTATTTTATCTTCTACGAAGGCATTGGTTGCCCGTCTGTTTACACCGTAACCTGACATGATACAGTATTTCCGGTACTTCTGGCAATGCAGTCTCCTATCAGGTCTGTCCGCATGTATTTACACGCGGCTCCCTTACTATTACCATGAGCAGGTTAAAGTGCCCAGCGAAGAGATCAGGATACAGCGGCATCTCTTGAGTCCTCGCTGGCAATAGCATGTTAAATACCTAAAGGATATCACTGCTCTGGATAACATTAGAGCGTTTTTCTAAACAACTGGGTCATTTGGTGAAATTAGTTTTCCACAAGTCCACATGATCTAGGCCATCTAGCGTAATGGTTATTTTCAGTATAATCTTAACATCGATAGGTCTCTTACAGACTGTTCATCAGTGTCTTAAGTAGTCACCAAGGTTTTATGATGGTTTTCAAAAACATAATGGCCGGATAATATTCTTTTTCTTGCTATCTTTTTTCTGTACATCAATAGAGCGGGGCCTCATTGCCTGAGCAAGCGCCCGGAGAGGTGAGGTCAGTCCCAAGATTTATCTGGGTGAGTTATAATTGACATACCATATGGATATCAATTATTCATGCTGATGGTGCACAATAGCTACAGCATTGATCTATGTGGTTCTGTATATGTTATGTCAAGTGGCTAAGTGTCTGTGTCTGTGTTTATGTGTCTGTTTGTATATACATCCTTTTTGCAGGAAACAAATTAATTTCAGAGACTCCGCTTCCAGAGACTGGAATCCCACAAAATGGTAGGATCTCTCTGATTATTTACTTATTTATTCACTTATTTTCTTTGCACAATTGCAGTAGTGTTCCTTTATTGGTCCTGAAGAAAGCCAGTGGGCTAACTATCGCCCTTGATTGGCTAAAACATGTCAACCGAGCTAAACATCACTGGATAGTCACCATTTATTCAGACTATCCCAACACTATTTTTTAATCTTGACATTATGATGACCCTTTAATAAATTGGTTCTATTTTGGCATCATTAATAGTCAATTTTAGCTTTCACATCATTCTCACATCACTTCCAACACTGCAATTCACTAAGAATTTTTCAGCACCACCCCTTCTCATTTCTTGGTTGTTTCACATCACTGGGGGATCCTTCCTTGGATGTCTCACGATAACACCTAGTGGGACTCCTGGTTGTGATACCAGTTTTTCTTTCTTAAAAATCCCAGATGATGATGCTCCGCCATTGGGTGGGCTGATGGGTTTTCTGTGCACTGTGGTGACACGTATATAAAACACAGCCTGTGCCACTTGTTCTGTTTCTGTCTTAACCACATGGTACTTGACCACTTGTGTCCCATTTTTGCTAGTATATTGAGATTGGGGGACAGGACACTTACAGGTCGGTAATCTCATACCCCTTGGGCCCTCCTTTTAAGTTTGTTGTTTATTGAGATTCCTAGAGACCCATGACCGGCACCCAGATGTGGAAGGGTGAAGGCTCTGTTAGGAAGGGTGAAGGCTCTGTTAGGGGAGATTCCTAGAGACCCATGACTGCACCCAGATGTGGAAGGGTAAAGGCTCTGTTAGGAAGGTTAAAGGCTCTGTTAGGTGAGATTCCTAGAGACCCATGACCGGCACCCAGATGTGGAAGGGTGAAGGCTCTGTTAGGAAGGGTGAAGGCTCTGTTAGGTGAGATTCCTAGAGACCCATGACCGGCACCCAGATGTGGAAGGGTGAAGGCTCTGTTAGGAAGGGTGAAGGCTCTGTTAGGGGAGATTCCCAGAGACCCATGACCGGCACCCAGATGTGGAAGGGTGAAGGCTCTGTCAGGAAGGGTGAAGGCTCTGTTAGGGGAGATTCCCAGAGACCCATGACCGGCACCCAGATGTGGAAGGGTGAAGGCTCTGTTAGGAAGGTTGAAGGCTCTGTTAGGGGAGATTCCTAGAGACCCATGACCGGCACTCAGATGTGGAAGGGTGAAGGCTCTGTTAGGAGAGATTCCTAGAGACCCATGACCGGCACCCAGATGTGGAAGGGTGAAGGCTGGGTTAGGAGAGATTCCTGGAGACCCATGACCGCACCCAGATGTGGAAGGGTGAAGGCTCTGTTAGGAGAGATTCCTAGAGACCCATGACCGACACCCAGATGTGGAAGGGTGAAGGCTGGGTTAGGAGAGATTCCTGGAGACCCATGACCGCACCCAGATGTGGAAGGGTGAAGGCTCTGTTAGGAGAGATTCCTAGAGACCCATGACCGGCACCCAGATGTGGAAGGGTGAAGGCTCTGTTAGGAAGGGTGAAGGCTCTGTTAGGGGAGATTCCTAGAGACCCATGACTGCACCCAGATGTGGAAGGGTGAAGGCTCTGTTAGGAAGGTTAAAGGCTCTGTTAGGTGAGATTCCTAGAGACCCATGACCGGCACCCAGATGTGGAAGGGTGAAGGCTCTGTTAGGAAGGGTGAAGGCTCTGTTAGGTGAGATTCCTAGAGACCCATGACCGGCACCCAGATGTGGAAGGGTGAAGGCTCTGTTAGGAAGGGTGAAGGCTCTGTTAGGGGAGATTCCCAGAGACCCATGACCGGCACCCAGATGTGGAAGGGTGAAGGCTCTGTCAGGAAGGGTGAAGGCTCTGTTAGGGGAGATTCCCAGAGACCCATGACCGGCACCCAGATGTGGAAGGGTGAAGGCTCTGTTAGGAAGGTTGAAGGCTCTGTTAGGGGAGATTCCTAGAGACCCATGACCGGCACCCAGATGTGGAAGGGTGAAGGCTCTGTTAGGAGAGATTCCTAGAGACCCATGACCGGCACCCAGATGTGGAAGGGTGAAGGCTCTGTTAGGAGAGATTCCTAGAGACCCATGACCGACATCCAGATGTAGAAGGGTGAAGGCTGGGTTAGGAGAGATTCCTGGAGACCCATGACCGCACCCAGATGTGGAAGGGTGAAGGCTCTGTTAGGAGAGATTCCTAGAGACCCATGACCGGCACCCAGATGTGAAAGGGTGAAGGCTCTGTTAGGGAAGATTCCTAGAGACCCATGACCCAGACCACTCATACTACACATTTTGTTATTTTTGTGCTTGCGTATTCTGTAGAGAATGTTGTAGTCAGTGTTGAAGTGAAGTGACTTTCCCACGAGTAGTAGTGGGTACCTATGAAGGTGCCACTGCTGGCCTGTTCGTGACCTTGGTTTACTTGGAACTCTTGGTAAAGAAGATAACTCAACTGTTTTGGCCCCTTTTGATTACTCATCTTCTCATGCCACTGAAGCTTTGACGTTGTTCCCCCAAATTTCCAACAGAGTTTAGAGTGTACCAGGGAACTTCTTTCTCATTGTCACCAGTAATATCTGAGAAATTGGGCTGTTGCACCGAGAAGGCTCTATTGAGTGCTATGGATGAGATTCGTATGAGGGTAGATAGCGGCCAGTCCACAGTGCTACTTTTGCTTGGTTTGTCGGCAGCCTTTGAATAATACAGTCAACCACCACACCCTGCTAGCAAGACTAGTATCTTTTTGTGTTGGTGGCACCATTTTAAAGGGGATTAAATCCTATCTGCAGGACCTCTGCCAGGCAGGGGCTTTACCCCCTTATAGCTCGGACTCTAGATGTATGCCAACATGGGGTGCCACAAGTCTCGGCACTTAGTCCAGTGTTTTTTAACATCTATTTGAAGCCACTAATCTCTCTAATACAAATGCACAATATCTCTTTAATTAACCATGTGGATGACACACATCTGATCCTGTCACTTAACAATAGTCATCAGGAGGCTGTAAAACAAATTCAGGCCTGTTTAGTAGATATTGTAAAATGGATTGATGCAAACTCCCTCAAACTGAATGGGGATAAAACAGAGCCCTCTGCTGCTCAGCTAATAAGATTCAGGTGCCTTTACCCCCACATTTGTGGCATTTATCTTCAGAGACTGAGCTGCATCTACCCAACCTTGGAGTTACCTTTGATGAACATGTTTCCCCTGAGAAGCATGTTCATAAAGTGGCCGGTGTTTGCTTGCATTGCTCCATGGCCTCAGAAAGCTGTTCCCACTGCTACCTGCACATGCTGAGTCTTTAATTACATGGCGTGTGTTTGTAGGCACCCCCCCATCCATGATGGAGGTGGTGACCACCTCCTCCAAGGATTCCCTCATCACCACCTTTTAAGCTCAAGCCTTCATAACCATTCTCTTTCAGATGCATTTAATTAGTTCTATAGCGCCACTCATACAATTGTAGGGTGTCAGAGCACTTTGCATCACACAAATATTACACAGAGACAATCAATCATAGGAGTATACATCAGTGTATAGGAAATGTTACATAAGACAGAGGACTACAAGGTGTAGGAGTCACGTCATCCATAATGGTAGGCAGCGTAGTTTAAGAGTGCTGGGTCTAGAGAAGCACAAACTCAGAATTAAAAACTGAGCACCATAGCTGGGGGCTCTCTTTATTAATAAGAAGCGATTTCTAACCAAACGAACCCTTTTTGAAACGTTAATCTATGCTCTAATCTATACTTTGCAGTGTGCATGCAGTTCTTTGATGACAGTTAATAATTCACTGTTTTACTTTAGGATTTTAACTTATGAACCGCAAGTAACAAAATGATGTCTCTTATAAAAGCATAAAATTAATTATAAAATGAAGTCAGCACCCGGTGCGCTGGCACCGCCCTAGAGCCGGCCCTGAACAGGGGCTCTGAAAGATCCAACAAGGTGGAGCAGCCTCTTAAGTCAAAGCTGCTAAGGTATGTTATAGGCTTCCACCCACTGCGAGAGCGCACGCGGATCTGTTGAAACTTAGGAAAGCCTTGAAGACCTGGCCGTTGCCTGAATAATGGATGCCTCTGTGGGTGTGTGACTCTGTGCCATTCTCTTCCTCAAAACAATAAACTCTTCAGTGCCAGGATACCAGCCTGGGCACAATGCGCTCTACAAATGCCATAAATAAGTAAGCAAAACCTGTGCCTCTGATTGGACAATCATCCGTTAAACCTGTGATAACTATTGTGTTATATCCTTTCTGCACCAACCCAATAAGCCCCTCCCAGAGTAATCCTCGATTGGTGGCCACAGCTGCCAGTGGAGGACAAAGAATCTAACGGAGGCTTGGCCACCCTTGACGAGAAACAGTAGCCATGGACCCAGGACCGTGGGGCCGCCCCGAAGAATACTGTGCTGTTCTGCACCTTTGCCCCTGGGCCTGGAGTCAGTGTCCAGCACCCTCTCAACCCACCCCAGGTGCCAGGGTTCACGCTCCTTGGGGTATCAGGGTGACCCCACCCTGCCCTGCCCCTTCCCAAAGCTTCAGTTCTTAAACCCCGTGCTGGTCCTTTCTGGGTACCAGGGTTAAGAGCAAAACACACAAGGTGATGGACAGAATGTTGCACATTGGCAAAACCTGGCTGATGACGGCTGATAGCCAGAAACCGGTCCTAGGATGCTTGATTCCGGTCCAGGGAGGACCTGGCCTGGCAGTTCGGGCTGGACTGTTCCCATGAGGCACAGGGTCAGACTGATTTGCATAAGGCCATATCTGAACTGGGGTGGCGAAGTGAGCTAAAGAATGATGGATTAAACCCAGATCTATGACTGGGGGTGAATGTTTTGCCTTTGTGCAACATTCCATCCATCATCTTGTGTGTTTTGCTGTACCAGGGTTTGCCCTCTGTGCTGGCACCCTTGGTGGGGACACTATTCACCCCCAGATGCCCCTCCCGGGGTGAACCTGCGTGTGGAGGGAGGCCTACCCCCTGGGTACCCACCCCAGGGTTCAGCCGCAGTGCTGCCCTTTCCTGTGGTGCCCGGGATGCACTGCCGCTGGGGTCATGGTTCACCCTCTGTGATGCTGAGACCCGAGTGCGCGCGTGCTGGCCCCCCGGACGTGCAGAGTGTGTCATTCCGCCTCCCTCCCACCCCCCGCCCCCACCCCAGGGATGCTCAAACTCTGGCGGGTAAGTGAGAGAGATGCCCCCATTAGACAAAATGTTCTTCCATTCTAGGAAGGAAAGTGACGCACGACGGTTGTGTACACAAATTTCATATTAATTGATGCTCAACTAACACTGAAAAGAAAACTATTTCATTAGCAGGCGGAGAAAGAGGAGCGAATGATGACGGCAATTTATAACTTATGAATATGTCAGGCAGAGAGAAAACATTTACTTAGAGAGGGAGAGAAACGAGCTGCGCGCGAGAGGGAAGAAAAAAGAGGCGAGGAGAGAAGAGGAGAGGGCGAGGAGGAATGAGGGGAGCACTGGAAACGGGGTTCAGACGGGAGGAAAACAAAAGACAAGGAAACGGGGCCCGGGGCAGGGGCGAGAGGGAGAGGCGAGGAGGGAAGAGGGGAGCACTAGAAATGGGGTTCAGAGGGGAGGAAAACAAGAGACAAGGGAAGAGGAACCGGGGGGAGGGGCGAGAGGGAGAGGCGAGGAGGGAAAAGACGAGGGAGAGGAGGAATGAGGGGAGCACCAGAAAGGGGGTTCAGGGGGAGGAAAGCAAGAGACGAGGGAGAGGCGAGTGGGGAGATGGAGACAAAAGTGGAGGAAGAGATAATGGAAAAGGTGAATGAACTGGAGAGGGAAGATGTGAGAAAAGGGATAGATGAAGAAATAGTGAGAGTGGAGCACGGAGTTTCAACCAAGGGGCAAAAAAGAGAGAGAGAACGACATGAGAAACGGAGAAAAAGAGGGGAGAAGGTGAAGGGAAGGAAGTGGAGGAGACACATCAAGGGATAGAGAGAGACACGGGGCCTCATTTATGAAAAGTGACGCATCGCTGCGTGAAAACAGCGGTGCGTCACTTTTCACTGCGCCCTCCTTCCGACACCCATGATTCCTCATATTTACAGTTTGACGCATCATGGCGCAAGGAGTTACAGATACGTCAGTATTTCTGACGTATCTGTATGGCGCAAAAGTGGCGCATTGCTGGAGTGTGTCATAAAAGTGACGCAACTCCAGCAATGCGGCCCCATGTGAAAGGGCCTGCGTCAGTCTTACGCCTGCTGTGAGGCAGGCGTAAGAAATTGACGCATTTGCATCCTAGAAGTGGTGCAGTGAAATCACATAGATTTCACTGCGTCACTTCTATGACCCTTTCTAGCTTCAGAACGCCCCCCTGCATACATTATACCTGGCGCAGTTATAATGTGGTGCAGGGGTTTACAAAGTGACGCATCTACCTAGATGCGTCACTTTGTAAATATGGTGCAACAAGGCGCATTTTTTACGCCACTGGTGCGTCACAAAAAGTGGCGCACCGGCGGCGTAAAAGTGACGCACGGCCTCATAAATGAGGTCCACGGAGTGGGCGGATTGAGAAGAAGGGAAATAGTGAGAGAGGCAGAAAATAGAGAGGAATGAATGGTATATCAAATTAAAGAAGAAAACACCGGAAAAGGAGAGGGTGGGGAGAAATAAAATAGAAAATTTAGACAGAGAGAAGTGGAAACGAGAGAGCAGAGTGCAATAGGATTTCTAAAGTACCCACTGCCGAGCTAAGTACATTCCAAGCGCCTTGGTGCGGGCGATTTAATTTAATTTCATGTATATACTTGTTTGTGGGTGTTTAGCCAGCTAAATGTACAGAAATTTTGGAACTAAGGTAACTTTTAATATCTCACCACCAGTAGCATAGGCGAATACTGGGCCATATTATCAAGAAAGGGCGATACATTGTCGCCGCTTTTATCGGCAGGAAACTGCAGCTAAAGCGGCGATAATGGGCTTGATAATATGCCCTTGTGAATTCCCATAGCAGACCAGGTTCTGGTGTTAACCTGGGCTGCTATGGGAATTCACAAGGGCATATTATCAAGCCCATTATCGCCGCTTTAGCTGCAGTTTTCTGCCGATAAAAGCGGCGATAATGTATCGCCCTTTCTTGATAATATGGCCCCATGTTTCTTATCTTTAATTCAGACTGTCTCAAGCCAAAGAGTCACTCTCTGGGGATGAAAGGAGGCGCCCATTTCCTTGTTACGCAGAGTTTTCCCTGCTCCTCGATAAGGCATAATGGGTGGGCTGCACGTTTCCTCCGAACACGGAAAGGTAATGCAATCTTCTCCCACGCCCAAAGCAGGCAGAGCACAGGAGGCAGATAGGCCAGTTCACCTCCTGCAGTGAGAGGTATGGCGTGGAGAGCAGAGGCCAGACCTTCATGACAGACAGCCACCCACAGGGGGAACATCCTTTACAACGCAACTGTTACAACGAAGTACCTTTATGACGCAACCATTACAACGCAACTTTTACAACGACTTGCGCTGGGGGGCGCTCTAGGATAGGGAATAGTTTCCAACACCTTCCCTACTATCCACGGGGACTGGAGTTGGAATAGTAAATTAAACTATTCACTATCCAGCGCCCCCCAACGCAAGTCGTTGTAACGACTTGCGTTGTAAAACTTGCGTCGTAAAGGCATGCATTTTAATAGCATGCGTTGTAACGTCATACATCCACCCACAGGGCTGAGTGTCCCCAAATCTGAGGGGTCTCTGATCTACTGCATGGCAGGGGCGTGGCTTTCAGTGATGCAGCGGGTCCAGTGGCACCGGGTCCCCAAGGCCTGAAGCCCACTGCACCCGGATTATTGCTGTGTTTCACAGCTCAGACAGGGGCCCAGTTCCTTCCTTGCACTAGGACCCATGACACTCTGGTGACTCAACTGCTCCAGGGGGCCATTCCACAACCCTTACGCACATCCCGCTGATCACGTGTAATATACCGCCTCTCTTACGGTGTACATAAGCGAAGCGCACGATGCAGAGAGGCGAGGTATCTCCAGAGGAAGATCGAGGCAGGAAGTAGATCATACTAACTCTCTTTTTGTGGTAGTCTGGACGAGCAGTTTCGGCTTATCAGAGGGCAGTGCTAAGCATTTGTTGTACTCACAGAAGCAATAAATGAGACACACAAGAATAAATCTGAGGCCAAAAGTGTAGAAAAAGAACAACTTCTTTACATATCTTTTGAGAATCAAGGCTTCAAATTAGAAATGTACTCTGTACAGTTTTAAAATACTTCAATAAATACTTCATAGACTGTGGCTGTCGCAATAAAAGGCGATGCAGTTTAAAGTAAGCAGTACTTTCAGTATCTAGGCACACAGTGGTAGATACCGTCAAATATTTAACATCGAGGTCAGAGGAGGAACCCCGGGAGGCGTTTAACTTTAATGGAGTTTAGAAGACCGACAACACACATACTGTGGCAGTTGCGGCAGCTCGTCACAGTAATTCTATGGAAGCACCGCTAAACCCAGTGGTTGAGATCGCTGTTGCTGGGATGAAGTTGTAGTCTTGGGTGGTGAAGTATGGCCGAAAGAGCTGCCTTTGCGGTTGCTGGAAGGAGGATTCCACTGAGGAGTTTCGAAGGACCACTGGCTGGGGGAAGGTCTTTGGAGACGCAGGTCTCGGGTACAGCAGGAGTTGAGATGTAACCAGAGCAGGAGTACCAGAAGTCATGGGTGCTGGATGTCGGAGTTCACCGGCAGTGGACGGGCCACAGAGGGGTTAGGGCAGACCGTCATGGAGGAGAGACGATCATGCCAACAATGGTGCTTCACCATCAAGGCCTCCAGCAGGGGGGTATGGGCTCTCAGGAGCGGGTCTGTTTCCAGCATTGGTCGCTGTACTGAGAGGATCCCTCGAGGTGATGGAGGCGTGCTGCAAAATTTATTTTACAGTAGTGAGTCGCATCAACACAAATGCCGGTTGTTAGAAAGGCGTCCCCGGGGGAGGCAGAAGATGTCTGACTGACCACCCCTAGGTCCACCTCTCCATCGAGGAGTAGCCGAGCGGTTGCTGAGAGGCCTCCTGAATGAGGGTCCTCTCCTAGGATCGTACAGCAGAGTAATCACAACACTACAGATGGACACCACACAAGAAGTTAAGTTCTCAAGCTTTTATAGGGAATAAGCGGTTGCTGGTTCTTGGCAGTATGTACAAGCAGATCGAGGGATCTGGAAAGTCTCTTAAACGGGGGGTCAGGTAGCGGGACAGTCTTACTCTGGGCGGAGGAAGGGATACCCTACGCACAGCTCTCAATCCTCGAGCTGGGGGGTTCCGAGATGTTCGAGCCGTGGCAGCGCCAGCAGGCTTGCAAGGTGGTTCAGCGAAGTAGGCCGCGGCAGCGCCAGCAGGCTCTCGGCAGGTTCAGCAAGGTAGGCCGTGGCAGCGCCAGCAGGCTCTCCGATGGTTCAGCAAGATAGGCCGCGGCAGCGCCAGCAGGCTCTCGGAAGGTTCAGCAAGGTAGGCCGCGGCAGCGCCAGTAGGCTCTCAGAGGGTTCAGCAAGATAGGCCACGGCAGCGCCAGCAGGCTCTCGGAAGGTTCAGCAAGGTAGGCCGCGGCAGCGCCAGCAGGCTCTCAGAAGGTCGTCGGGTTACGGACGAGTTCGTCTGGTGTCGGCCGTGACAGCGTCAGCAGGGCGTCCAGTCCAGGATACAACTGAAGTCTTAATCCAGGGTTCCCCAGATATAGGTCTGGAGGTCTTTGAAATCCGGACCCTCGCGCCTGGGGGTCAGAGGGGCCGGGATGATGGTGTCCAGACACCCAGCAGGGGGGTGGAGCCAGCGCCCAGGGAGGCCGGGGGGCGATCGATACCAGGCGTCCGGGGACGGCTGGAGGCCCATCGAAACTCCCCTTCCTCCGGGATCTGTCGAGTGGCTACTCGACCACCTGGGTGGATCTTGGTGCCTCGATGTCGGGGCTTCGCTGGGGCCTGGGCTGGGGCCGAGGCCACGTGGTTGGGACGTGGCGGGTCCAAGATGGAGTCGGGCACGGCCTCGTGCTGAGGTCGTGATGGGCCTACGCTGGGGTCAGGCCTGCGCTGGTGGACCGGGATGGTAGCCGGTCCTGTGGGGTTGGGGCGTGCAGGATCGGGCCGAAGGGGCTGCCCGAGGTCTGGTGGAGGGCGGATATCATCCTGGGCCCGCCATGCGGGAGGGCTAGGACCACGCCATGAGGCGGGGTCCAACACGTGTCCCCCCCAGCTGAAGGCAGGGGAGAGTCACCCATCTTCTTGGGGATTCTCCTCGCCAAGGCGGAAGAATCTGGACAGGCCGTCAGCATTGGCGTGGTCGTTGCCGGGGCGATGCTCCACGGTGAAATCCATTCCCTGCAGCGAGATGGACCAGCGCAGCAGCTTCGGGTTTTCTCCCCGCATCTGCATCAACCAACGCAGGGGCTGGTGGTCGGTCTGGACCCGGAAGTGGGTGCCGAAGAGGTAGGGCCGGAGCTTTTTGAGGGCCCACACCACGGCGAAGGCTTCCCTCTCGATGGTGCTCCAGCGTTGCTCTCTCGCCAGCAGGCGTCGGCTGATGAAGGCCACAGGTTGGTCGATTCCTTCGGGGTTGACTTGGGACAGGACCGCCCCGATGCCGTGCTCCGAGGCGTCGGTCTGGACGACAAACTCTCTGCTGTAGTCGGGGGCCCGGAGCACAGGGGCGGTGCACATGGCAGTCTTTAGAGTCTCAAAGGCCGTTTGGCGCGCAGGGGTCCAGTGCACCCTCTTTGGTAGCTTCTTGGAGGTCAGTTCGGTCAGGGGCACCACAATGCTCCCGTAGTCTTTTATAAACCGCCGATAATATCCAGTGAGCCCCAGGAAGGCTCGGACGGCGGTCTGGGTGACTGGGGGCTCCCAGTCCCGGATGGCGTCGATCTTTGGTTGGAGGGGAGCCACGTGGCCGCTCCCCACTTGGTGTCCCAGATAGGTCACAGTCCCTTGGCCTATCTGGCACTTACTGGCTTTGATGGTGATTCCGGCCCGCCGAAGGGCCATCAGGACCGTCCAGAGGTGGGTCAGGTGCTCACCCCAGTGAAGGCTGTACACAGCAATGTCATCGAGATAGGCAGCGCTGTACTCCTCTAGTCCGGCCAGCACCTGGTTCACGAGTCTCTGGAAGGTTGCTGGTGCGTTCTTCATGCCGAAGGGCATCACCTTGAAGTGATAGTGGCCATCGGGGGTCGAGAAGGCTGATCGTTCTTGTGCACCCGGGGTGAGGCCGATCTGCCAATACCCCGCCGTGAGATCGAAGGTGCTGAGGAATTTGGCAGCTCCTAAGCGATCGATTAGTTCATCTGCCCTGGGGATAGGATGGGCGTCGGTTCTGGTGACTGCATTCAGCCCCTGGTAATCGACACAAAACCGGAGCTCCGGAGCTGTCCCGGGGGCGGCGGCTTTAGGGACCAGGACAACGGGACTGGCCCAGGGACTGTTGGAGGGTTCGACTACCCCCAGAGCTAACATCTTGGCCACTTCTGTTTGGATGCAGGCCCGAACCCGGTCGGGTACTCGAAAAGCTCGGTGTTTCACGGGCGGGCTGTCTCCGGTGTCCACATCGTGGACGCACCACCGGGTGACCCCCGGAGTGAGGGAAAACAGATCCGCAAACTGCCCCAGCAGCTTCCGGCAGTCTTGTTGCTGCTCTGGGGTCAGGGTAGAGGAGAGCCGGACCCCTTCGAAGGAGCCGTCTTTCTCGGAGGTGCTGAGGAGGTCTGGTAGTGGGTCGGAGTCGTCTTCCGCTCCGTCATCGGTCGCCAGCAGCAGGCTTAGTTCAGTGCGTGCAAAGTGCGGCTTGAGTCGGTTAGCGTGGAGAACCCGGAGGGGGTTCCTGGGGGATTCCATGTCCACTAAGTAGGTGACGGGGCTCTTGCGCTCCACCACCTTGAAGGGCCCCGTCCACTTGTCCTGGAGGGCACAAGGTTCGACCGGGGACATGACCCAGACCTGCGGGCCCGGCTCGAATTCGATGGACGAGGCGTTCTGGTCATACCAGCGTTTCATCTCCTCCTGACTAGCCTCCAGGTTGGCCTCGGCAAGTTCCCGAAACTTCCGAGTCTGATTGCGTAGGGTCAGGAGGTACCGGTAGACATCAGGTGGGGCATCTCGGGCTGCCGTCTCCCAGCCTTCCTTGACCAGGCTGAGGGGGCCTCGGACCGGGTGCCCGTACAAGAGTTCGAAAGGGCTGAACCCCAGGGACTTCTGGGGTACCTCTCGGTAGGCGAACAGGAGGCAAGGCAGTAGGACATCCCATTTGCGCCGGAGGGGCTCCTCTAGGCCCTTGATCATCCCCTTCAGTGTCCTGTTGAATCGTTCGACTAGCCCATTTCCTTGGGGATGATACGGAGTGGTGAACTTATAGGCGACCCCGCACTGCTGCCAGAGGGACCGCATATGCTTCGAGATAAAGTTGGAGCCCCGATCACTCACGACTTCCCGAGGGAAGCCGACTCAGGAGAAGATGCTCATGAGGGCTCGGCCCACCACGGGGGCCGTGATGGTTCGGAGGGGGATGGCCTCGGGATAGCGGGTAGCATGATCCACCAGGACGAGGATGAAGCGGTGCCCCTGCGAGGTGCGAGGATCCAGGGGCCCTACGATGTCGATCCCCACTCGCTCGAAGGGGGTGGTGACCACGGGAAAAGGTTGGTGCGGGGCCTTCACCTTCCCCCCGCTCTTTCCGCTGGCTTGACAGGTCGGGCAGGTCCTGCAGTGGTTATGCACATCGTTCCGCATTTTCGGCCAGTAGAAATGGGTCACCAGGCGGCTGTAAGTTTTGTCCTGCCCCAGGTGCCCGGCGAGGGGCACATCATGTGCTAAGTTTAGGAGGAAGTCTCTGAATCGGAGGGGCATGACCAGCACCCGGCTGGCCCCTAGTTCGGCAATCTTCTGTTCACTGTAGAGAAGGTCGTTGTCCCAATAGACCCAGTGGTACCCCGCGGGGTCTCCCGCGGCTTGAGTAGCGGCTTGCTGTCGGACCCCCTCAAGGGAGGGGCAGGTTTTCTGCTCCTGCCGGAACTGTTCGTGAGTGGGACCCCCTTCTTGGCGCCATTGCGTGAGTTCGGGGAGGTGTTGGAGTTTGGGGAGATTTTCTTGGTCGGGCTCTTGGGAGCCGTGTTCCAGGCCAGGGTCCTCGGGGATGACGGGTGGCGGCGGTGCGGGCCACTCCGGCTCTTCAGTCGAAGCTTCCCCCGCTGGGGTGGAGGCTCGGGCGGACATGGAACGGGTGGTCGCGCAGACCCACTCGGGAAGGCCTAGCATCCCTAGGTGCTCTCTCCTTTCGACGCCTGCCCAGGGGGAACTTTCCAGGTCGTTCCCAAGGAGGCAGTCCACGGGGGCATCGTCGCGGACAGTCACTTTTAGCATGCCCGACACTCCCCCACACTCGAAGGGGATGCGGGCCATCTGGCACAAAGTCTCTGAGTTATCTGCAGACCGGACTGGGCACAGGACGTCAGGAAGGATCTGTTCGGGGGTCACCAAATGGCAGCGGACTGCTGTTACGCTGGCTCCAGTGTCACGGAGGGCTTCGGTTCGGCGACCATTGATGGTGACCCACTGGCGGTACTTCTGGGTGTTGCCGGGGATCGGGCCTCGGGAGATTAGGTCGTGAGTCCCCAGGCAGGCTAAGGTCATGGCGGCGGGCTCCCACTCGGCCTGCTCGGGGCCGTTGTCCTCTTCCTCACTACCTTCTTCACCCAGGGCCGCGGCCATTATCTGGCGGGCTGGGGGCCCGGTGGTGCCGGGTCGCTGGTTCATCGGGCAGAGGGGGTCATTCGCGTAATGACCCTGTCACTGGCATTTGTGGCACGTAACATTCGGCCGGGGCCCTGGTCTGGCTGGGGGGCCCCCTCTCTGGCCCCAGTGTGGCGACGTGGAGGCAGGGGATGACCCCTGGGGGGCGTCTCGTCCCCGGCTCTGGCCTACTCTGCCGCCTCGGGGTCGGTGGTTTCCCGGAGATCCCCAGCCGGAGTCTTCCGTTGGACTCTGGCCGACTCGGGTGCTCGCCCATCTATCCGCCTCGACAGCGAGTTTTCGTGGCTCAGTCAGTTTGCTGTCGAGGAGGTGTTGCCGGAGTTCGATGAAGCAGTTATTGGATAGATGTTCCCACAGAATGAGGTCGACCAACTGCTGGTAGGTGGTGACCTGACAGCCCCGAGTCCACCCCTCGAAGGCTCTGCTGTAATAGTTCACGTACTCCACCCACGTGGTACCGGGGATTTTTTTGCAGTCTCGGAATCGCTGCCGGTACATCTCGGGGGGGGGGGTCCGTAGCGAGTGAGGAGGGCGGTCTTCATGTGCTGGTACGAGGTCATCTCGGCGTCGGGGAGCTCTAGCAGGGCGTCTCTCCCTTCGTTGATAAACTTCCCCCACAGGCCGGCGCCCCAGTCCTTGAGGGGTACTCGATGGGCGGTCATGGCGACCTCGTAGGCTTTGAACCACTGTTGGATGTCGTCGTTCTTATAGTACTCTTTGACGACATCCTTAGGTATGTGCACCTTTGTGTCCCCCGGGGGAGGTGAGGTCTTCCCCCCGGAGCGATCAGTCTCGTTTGCCTTGGCTTTAAATTCCATTTCTTTGAGGACGCGCTCGTGCTCGAGCAGGAGTTTCTTCTCCTCGAGGTCTCTTTGTCTTCGCCTTTCTTCTAGGTCTCCTTCTAGCCGTAGCTGCTCGAGGGCTAACTTCCTTTCTGCCAGTTGGATCTCTCCTTCTTGCCTGAGTCGAACGAGCTCCAATTCGTGGAGCCGGTTCTTCTCTCGTTCTCTGGCATCTTCGTGGGAGAGGCCCGTGTCTGGGTTCGTGGGTCTCCCCCCCGCTGGGTTCGTTGCAGCCTCCGTGCCTCCGTTCGGGCCCGGGTTATCTTCCCTCGGGGGTGGCGCCTCGCCGGCGTCCACCCAGGCCTGCAGGGCCGATTTAAAGTCTTCTTTAGTACTTAAGCCAGTGGTAGCGATGCCTAAGTCCTTGCAGAATTGCTTTAGCTCCTTGTGACTGTAGTCTTCCATTTTCTCTTTCTGGAATTCTGTGCTCATGGTTGCAGTGTTTTTTTTTTTTTTCTTGGTAGTGAGCGAATTACTCTCTGTACGATCTGCGTGGGCTCGGATCCCACCGCTGCCACCAATGTTAGAAAGGCGTCCCCGGGGGAGGCAGAAGATGTCTGACTGACCACCCCTAGGTCCACCTCTCCGTCGAGGAGTAGCCGAGCGGTTGCTGAGAGGCCTCCTGAATGAGGGTCCTCTCCTAGGATCGTACAGCAGAGTAATCACAACACTACAGATGGACACCACACAAGAAGTTAAGTTCTCAAGCTTTTATAGGGAATAAACGGTTGCTGGTTCTTGGCAGTATGTACAAGCAGATCGAGGGATCTGGAAAGTCTCTTAAACGGGGGGTCAGGTAGCGGGACAGTCTTACTCTGGGCAGAGGAAGGGATACCCTACGCACAGCTCTCAATCCTCGAGCTGGGGGGTTCCGAGATGTTCGAGCCGTGGCAGCGCCAGCAGGCTTGCAAGGTGGTTCAGCGAAGTAGGCCGCGGCAGCGCCAGCAGGCTCTCGGCAGGTTCAGCAAGGTAGGCCGCGGCAGCGCCAGCAGGCTCTCCGATGATTCAGCAAGATAGGCCGCGGCAGCGCCAGCAGGCTCTCGGAAAGTTCAGCAAGGTAGGCCGCGGCAGCGCCAGCAGGTTCTCAGAGGGTTCAGCAAGATAGGCCGCGGCAGCGCCAGCAGGCTCTCGGAAGGTTCAGCAAGGTAGGCCGCGGCAGCGCCAGCAGGCTCTCAGAAGGTCGTCGGGTTACGGACGAGTTCGTCTGGTGTCGGCCGTGACAGCGTCAGCAGGGCGTCCAGTCCAGGATACAACTGAAGTCTTAATCCAGGGTTGCCCCAGATATAGGTCTGGAGGTCTTTGAAGTCCGGACCCTCGCGCCTGGGGGTCAGAGGGGCCAGGATGATGGTGTCCAGACACCCAGCAGGGGGGTGGAGCCAGCGCCCAGGGAGGCCGGGGGGCGATCGATACCAGGCGTCCGGGGACGGCTGGAGGCCCATCGAAACTCCCCTTCCTCCGGGATCTGTCGAGTGGCTACTCGACCACCTGGGTGGATCTTGGTGCCTCGATGTCGGGGCTTCGCTGGGGCCTGGGCTGGGGCCGAGGCCACGTGGTTGGGACGTGGCGGGTCCAAGATGGAGTCGGGCACGGCCTCGTGCTGAGGTCGTGATGGGCCTACGCTGGGGTCAGGCCTGCGCTGGTGGACCGGGATGGTAGCCGGCCCTGTGGGGTTGGGGCGTGCAGGATCGGGCCAAGGGGCCGCCCGAGGTCTGGTGGAGGGCGGATATCGTCCTGGGCCCGCCATGCGGGAGGGGTAGGACCACGCCATGAGGCCGGGTCCAACACCGGTCCTCAACCACCGTGGTTCTTTACCGCCGGTCACCAGGAACCAGAGCCTCAAGCCCAAGCCGAGGTGTTTGGCAATTCGCTGAAGGCTGGAGGGCTCTGGGGTTTCTTGGGGTCCCTACAGGTGTCAGGAAGTACAGCAGGTTGCAAAAGTCGAATCTTTAGCAGTAGTGGGTGCAGCGAGTCTCAGTTCTTGACCCACAGTGGTCTTCTTCCATCGTCTTCTTGTGTCATTCGAATCTGGAGTCAGTTTCTCTGGGAGCCACCTAAATACTGAATTTAGGGGTGTTTTCAGGGAGCTAGGTAGTAGCCAAAGGGCTGCCCACCTGTAAGGTGCCTACACCCTCTTAATGTTCACCCCACATGAGGGTGGGCATACCCTGACTCCTAATAAGCTACTGTCCCCATCCTAAAAATGGTGGATAGTGAAAAGAGGGGGCCACCTCACCTGCCCCATCTGATGGGTGGTCCACGGTGAAGGAACACCCACCTCCTACTTTACCTAATTTCCCAGCCAGTCCTCCCACGGAGAGTGGAGCTGGCCTGGGGGGTTACTATCTGCTTCTAACAGCAGAGGACTGGGTACAGGGTAGAAGTCCCCGCTTCTACCAAGGCAGATTCTGCAGGAAGAAAGGTGTGACCGCCTCTGACCGGAAGAGGCATTGTCTCTGGATAGAGAGAGCTCTCGCTCTCGACCTAGGGGTCCAGAAACATGTCTGGTGGTGGCAGGCTGCCTGAAGCCGGTCAGAGACCACACTAGTGTTGGGAGGATTTCAGGGGGCACCTTTGAGGTGCCCTCCGAGGACATGTTTTAATAAATCTAACACTGGCATCAGTGTGCCTTTATTGAGAGTAGTTGTTTGGTGCCAAGCACTTCTGGTTCAGTGAAGCCATCATGGTGCTGTGGAACTTGGGTTGTCAACTTTTCAGTCCATGTTGTCTCTATGGCTTCACTGGCACTTACAATATTTAAGAATAGACTTAAATGCTGTAGGGGCATACCTGCTCATGCAGCTATGCCCACACCTGAGTTATAGTGCGCTCTGCCTAAGGGCTTGTAAGGCCTGCTAGCGGGGTGACTTCCCATACCTTAGGTGGTGCTGCTTTGACATGGCACACAGGCAGTGTGCCATGTCGACTTTGTTGTTTTTGTCTTCCGAGGCATGCAGACTGCAGTGGCAGTGTTCATGGTCTGGGTGAGGGTTCTCCAGGGGACCCTCTCCTGTCCCAAGGCCCTAGGTACCAGAGGTACCATTACTAGGGACTCACAGGGGGGTCTGACAGTCCAGGTTTCAAAGCTGTAACCCTTCGGTTGGGACCACGTGTTCTCTTATCTGGTGGAAATTAAACTTTGAAAGGCATTGATTGCCTGTTCACAAACTCCCCGTAGCATTGTCTTATGGAAACGTGTAGATGGAACACCATACAATATATACGAAGTTACTTTGTTATATGAATGAATCCTGTTCTTATATATTTCCAGCACACCTAGGTTTCCATGGGAATTGTGCGGTCGCCGTGTCTCATTTATATCTTCCATACAGAGCCTGCACAACATAAGCTTTACTCACACTTACAACCAGTGCAGAAGAAGCAGCATCAGCGCAAGCTTCCCACATACACAAGACAGGTAGATCAAGGACCAAGAAAAACAATGCTTCCCAGGCACATAAAATGTACAGTAGCAGCGTAAGCTTCCCTCGTACACAACACAGGTGGATTAAGGACCAAGAAGAGCAATGCTTCCCCAGGCACATACAATGTACAGCAGCAGCGTAACCTTCCCTCATACACAACACGGTGGAGCTCAGACCAAGAAGACCAATGTTCCTCCACACACGTAGAATTGACAGCAGCAGAGCACGCTTCCCTCGTACACAACACACGCGTAGAACACGGGCAAGAGCAATGGTTCTCTACACACAAAAAATGTACAGCAGCAGAGTAAGCTTCCCTCATACACAACACAGGTGGAGCGTGGACCAAGAAGAGCAAAGCTTCTCTGAGCACTTAAAATGTACAGGAGCAGCGCAAGCTTCCCTCATACACAACACAGGTGGAGCACGGACCAAGAAGTGCAATACTTCTCTGAGCACTTAAAATGTGCAGCAGCAGTGCAAGCTTCTCTCATACACAACACAGGTGGAGCACAGACCAAGAAGTGCAATAATTCTCTGAGCACTTAAAATGTACAGCAGCAGTGCAAGCTTCCCTCATACACAACACAGGTGGAGCACGGACCAAGAAGTGCAATGCTTCTCTGAGCACTTGAAATGTACAGCAGCGGTGCAAGCTTCCCTCATACACAACATGGGTGGAGCACGGACCAAGAAGTGCAATGCTTCTCTGAGCACTTAAAATGTACAGCAGCGGTGCAAGCTTCCCTCATACACAACACAGGTGGAGCACGGACCAAGAAGTGCAATGCTTCTCTGAGCACTTGAAATTTACAGCAGCGGTGCAAGCTTCCCTCATACATAACACAGGTGGAGCACGGACCAAGAAGTGAAATGCTTCTCCATGCAGATAAAATGTACACCAGCGGTGCAAGCTTCCCTCATACAAAACACAGGTGGAGCACGAACCAAGAAGTGCAATGCTTCTCTGAGCACTTAAAATGTACAGCAGCAGTGCAAGCTTCCCTCATACACAACACAGGTGGAGCACGAACCAAAACGTGCAATTCTTCTCTGAGCACTTAAAATGTACAGCAGCGGTGCAAGCTTCTCTCATACACAACACAGGTGGAGCACGGACCAAGAAGTGCAATGCTTCTCTGAGCACTTAAAATGTACAGCAGCAGTCCAAGCTTCCCTCATACACAACACAGGTGGAGCACGGACCAAGAAGTGCAATGCTTCTCTGAGCACTTGAAATGTACAGCAGCGGTGCAAGCTTCTCTCATACACAACACAGGTGGAGCACGGACCAAGAAGCGCAATGCTTCTCTGAGAACTCAAAATGTACAGCAGCAGTCCAAGCTTCCCTCATACATAACACAGGTGGAGCACGGACCAAGAAGTGAAATGCTTCTCCATGCAGATAAAATGTACACCAGCGGTGCAAGCTTCTCTCATACACAACGCAGGTGGAGCACGGACCTGGGAGTGCAATGCTTCTCCATGCAGATAAAATGTACAGCAGCAGTGCAAGCTTCCCTCATACACAACACAGGTGGAGCACGAACCAAGAAGTGCAATGCTTCTCTGAGCACTTGAAATGTACAGCAGCGGTGCGAGCTTCTCTCATACATAACACAGGTGGAGCATGGACCAAGAAGTGCAATGCTTCTCTGAGCACTTAAAATGTACAGCAGCAGTGCAAGCTTCTCTCATACACAACACAGGTGGAGCACGGACCAAGAAGTGCAATGCTTCTCTGAGCACTTAAAATGTACAGCAGCGGTGCAAGCTTCCCTCATACACAACACAGGTGGAGCATGGGCCAAGAAGTGCAATGCTTCTCTGAGCACTTAAAATGTACAGCAGTAGTCCAAGCTTCCCTCATACATAACACAGGTGGAGCACGGACCTGGAAGTGCAATGCTTCTCCATGCAAATTAAATGTACTGCAGTGGTGCAAGCTTCCCTCATACACAATACAGGTGGAGCACAAACCAAGAAGTGCAATGCTTCTCTGAGCACTTAAAATGTACAGCAGCGGTGCAAGCTTCCCTCATACACAACACAGGTGGAGCACAAACCAAGAAGTGCAATGCTTCTCTGAGCACTTAAAATGTACAGCAGTAGTCCAAGCTTCCCTCATACATAACACAGGTGGAGCACGGACCAAGAAGTGCAATGCTTCTCCATGCAGATAAAATGTACACCAGCGGGGCAAGCTTCTCTCATACACAACGCAGGTGGAGCACGGACCAAGAAGTGCAATGCTTCTCCATGCAGATAAAATGTACACCAGCGGTGCAAGCTTCTCTCATACACAACGCAGGTGGAGCACGGACCTGGAAGTGCAATGCTTCTCCATGCAGATAAAATGTACAGCAGCAGTGCAAGTTTCCCTCAAACACAACACAGGTGGAGCTCGGACCAAGAAGTGCAATGCTTCTCCATACACTTAAAATGTACAGCAGCGGTGCAACCTTCCCTCATAAACAACATGGGTGGAGCACGGACCAAGAAGTGCAATGCTTCTCCATGCAAATTAAATGTACTGCAGTGGTGCAAGCTTCTCTCATACACAACACAGGTGGAGCACAAACCAAGAAGTGCAATGCTTCTCTGAGCACTTAAAATGTACAGAAGCGGTGCGAGCTTCCCTCATACACAACACAGGTGTGTAAAAGGGCAGACGCTACCAACCAGAATATAAGATCCTTAAGTATTGCCCGGCGGTGTCGCCTCTTGAACCCACAAGGAAGTTAAACTACTGAAGAGGCAGGCGCTGGAGACTGGAAGGCAGGAAACAAGGTTTTTATTCTCTCCGGAGGAGAACACAGCAAAACCGACAGCAGGTATCGTTCTGAGGTGCTCTACTCGCATCTCTGAGGCCTGGCCTCTTATACACAAGTTAATCACTTTATTGCATGAAACACATTCTCGTTAATACTTTGATGTACGAAAAGGCATCCTCGGAATCTCCCCTTCAGGTCCGTTCCCACACATAGTTACAGTTGAAGTCCCCACCCCGGTCACAACAGGTGGTGATCATCGCGCAGTTGGATATTCCGCCGATTCACGGAATGTGTGGGGTTCGATCGGATCTCATGGGGTGGGGGCTTTGATCAACTAGGGGGTCCTTTGATGAGGGAAGCTTCCTACTGTACTGGGGGTAATAAACAGTATCCGCAGAGCCAGATGGCGGCCTGGGAGCAGGAAGACAGACGGGCACACAGGAAAAGGGGGTTTGCATCAAAAGGACCTGGGACCATGTAAGAAATGAAGGGGGGGGTGTCGTGCTGGGAACAGGATGGGATTCCGAGGCCGGGCTGCGCTGGAGAGGGGTTTATGACCCGAGACATGTGAGGGCGAGAGGGTTGTCAGCATGCGGGGGATGCCCGTGAGGCTAGGAGAGGGAGAGAGACGCGCTGGTTATCAGGTAAGGGCAGGGAAGCCATGGTGTTCAAAATGGCGGCTGTTTACGCGCACGAAAAGGGTTCGAGAAGAGCAAGAGGGCGCCGATAATGTTGATGGTTTCAGCCTAACTTTCAACAGTCCTCCCTTTTCAACATATCTAGCCAACTTGCTTACTCAATGTCAATTTTCATCAAATTCCTAACCTCGGTATCGTATAATGCTCTCATGTGTTCGTTTCCAAAGTCCACAGTTTTGGGGAAAATACAATTTGCACATAAAGAACACAAAGGTGGCAGACATTGAATTCCTAAGCATAGACCACATATTACGACTACAGGAATCAGGATAATGGCGAGCAGTCTCCAGCCCCAGTTCTTAACGGAGTTCCAGAACCAACCACCAAGCGACCATTCTTCTTGTTCTTGGTGGACTTCCGAAGAGAGTCTGTGAAGATGTTCAATGGCTTTGTACACTGATGGTGAGTTGTCCGGTATATATGTACAACAGCTGGACCCAATAATGCAGCATGCTCCTCCACGGTCCGCCAGAACCACGTCTAGAACAAGGTGGTTCTGGAGAGCCACCAGACGGACCGCTTGGAGCTCGGCAGTGTTGTTAGCAAAGATACCAGCTGTGATGTTCATAGTTGTCTCAACTGCCTGAATCAGGTGTCGGATGGCACGGCTGTTTGCCATCGGGCCCCAGAGGGGGACGAGTCCTTTCATAGCATCGAGGAACTGTGCTCCTGTTGAGTCGGCTTGTTCAATGTCTTTGGCTCGTTTTTGTCTATGGTGATTCGCTGGGGCCACATAAGTAGGAGGAAGGACGAAGGAGATGAAGCAAGTGCCCCCCCAGCCTTTGGGGAGCCAGGTGTAGGCCTTGGTGCCGCAGACGAAATACATGTTTGGTGATGACACAAAAGAAGGTGGATCCGTGGAATCCAAAGTTCTGGTAAAGCGGCAGGCGCTGCGACCCACCAGCTGTGTCCCAAGTCCTTCTACGCACATGTGGCCTGTGACGTTGATGACCGACAAGGCCACAGACAGAGTGGCCGCCGTTCGTTTCCGCAGATAGGAGAAGGTGGGTCTGGTTGGATTGTTGAACACCTGCATTTCGATCCGTTCTTTAGCCGGGATGTCCATTTGGATTGAATCGTTGGAGGTCTGCGGGCAGAAGTGTATCTTCGTTTTGTTTCGTCGGACCCCGTGGGAGAAATGCGTTATGGTTCTGCCTGAGGTGGCATTGTCCTTATAGCTTTCTTGCAGGAAGATCAGCCAAGCAAGGCAGGAGCCGTGAACAGAGAAGGGTGAAGGGATGAATGGTATTGAATGTCCAGTGGCATGGGGCAGCAACCCACAGATCCAGCAGTTGGTGGCATTGGTGGCAAGATTGTGTTGGTGAAGCAGCTGCACGAAAGAGTTATTCCAAAATTCCTTTCGCCTCTCTCTTAGTTGAGGAGAGAGCGAAATTAGATAATGTTCCTTCATGGTTGTAGGCTGAGCAGTGGTTAGGAATGTTTCGCGAGCAGGTGCATGCTCTTCCATAATCCAGAGCGCGGTCATGAGGAGAAAGCAGAAGAGGATTACGATGAAGAGTGCAATTGTCTTTGAGCTATGGAGTCTGTCTGTTCTCGGATTTCTGTAGTGGGTATTTCCTGCTGTCTCCGTCGGCTTCTTATTTGGCGCTTCCATCATCTTCTTATCTGGCGCTTCCATCATCTTCGTTTTCAAGGTGCTCGGTAGTGGGCAGGACCACAGACTTAGTTTAGCTTCTCTTCAGGTAACCCTTGGTAGTTTGGGTCACCGTTCTGAGATCCTTTAACCTAGTCCGTGGCCTACTTAGCCGAAGCTCCCTCCTTTCGACGCAGGAAATACCCTTCTCGAGATGGTACAGTGGGATCAGGATGTTCTGAAAGTTCAAGTGTCTCTGTGTCGGGATAGCAGTTCAACGACGGTCGGTCCTTGTTCAGGAGTTCTTCTTGGGTATTGACGATGTCTGTCGTGGCCAGGGCTGAGGAGACCTTTTTGCAGTGATGGGCGTGCAGCCAGTGCTTCTTCCCCTCCACTCGAAGTGCGGTCCGAGTGGTGATCAGCACTTGCCAGGGGCCCGTCCACCGGGGTTCCAGACTCTTTGATCGCTGAAAATTCCGGATCAGCACGAAGTCCCCCAGCTGGATGGCGTGACCCGGACCCCTGGAAGCATCGGGGATGGCCTGCTGCACCTGCTGATGAATGACAGACAGAGTTTCAGTCAATTTATACAGATAATCAGACATTAGGACGTCCGGAACGTCATGAATGGAAGTTGGTTTCGGGGCAGACCAGACGCTCATGGGTCGACCGAAGACAACTTCATAAGGGGTCAAGTGATGTCGGGTGGGGGTAGAGCGCATCGATAGCAATGCCAGTGGGAGGGCGTCGGGCCATTTCAGACCCGTGGTAGCCACTATTTTGGCCAGTTTAAGCTTTAGTGTGGCATTGTGTCGTTCGACAAGCCCAGCAGATTGGGGGTGGAAGACTGCGTGGAATTTCTGTTTAATACCCAACCCATTTAGGATGAGCTGGATAACTTTGGCTATGAAGTGGGGGCCATTATCACTCCATAAAACATGACAGAGGCCATAACGGGGGAAAAACTCCTTTAACAGAACCTTTGCAGTGGCCATAGCGGTGTTGTCACGGGTTGGATATGCTTCCACCCACTTGCTAAATGCGCACACCACAACAAGTACATATTTTAGGCCTTGGCATCTGTCTAGCTGGAGGTAGTCCATCTGCAGGACTTCAAATGGGTGGTTTGGGACCCCAAATCCCCCCCGGGGTACTACAGTTCCTTTCCCGGGGTTGTGTTGCAGGCATATTAAGCATTGTTGGACCAGGCGTTTGGCGGAATCTGGGATCTTATCATTGTGCCAAACCCTGGAGACAAGTTCGATCATGGGGGCTGATCCTATGTGGGCAGGGGAGTGTGCCATGGTCAGTATGGGAATCAAGTATGAATCAGGTAGCAACCATTTGTTCGTGTCTTTTGTCCGCCAGCAGCCTTCATCGTCTTTTAATCCCACCCGTGTCCATTCAGTCAACTCGTGTTGTGTGCTAGCCGTCTGAATGTCCCTGATAGTGTCTCCAACGTCAGTCCATTTTTCCGCTTGTGACCTGGTCACGTACATATGTGTTGTCGTCCTATTTTCAGCTGTCGTTCGGGCAGTGATGTCGGCTAGTGCATTTCCCTGTCCAATAATGTCTGTCACCTTCTTGTGTGCCTGGCATTTGATGACGGCAAGCTTGTTGGGGAGGAGGACAGCTTCGATTAAGGCGGAGACTAGATCCCCGTGCAAAATGGGTGTGCCGTGTGAGGTCAAGAATCCCCTTTCCCTCCAAAGGAGCCCAAAATGGTGAACCACCCCGAAGGCATACTGGCTGTCGGTGTAAATGTTCGTTGTGGTTCCTGTTGCCAGGATGCAGGCTCGTGTCAAAGCAATCAGTTCCGCTGCCTGGGCAGATCGCTGGGTGATGCGGGCTGTCTCTACTACGGTTCGAGCCGTGGTGACTGCATAGGCAGCGGAAGTGGTACCGTCGGAGAGTTTGATGCAAGAACCGTCCACCCACAGCTCCCCGTCGGGGTCAGGGAAAGCCGTGTCTCTGAGATCAACCCTACTCCTGGTTTGTTCGTCCGTAAGAGTCACGCAGTCATGCACGGGGTGCACATTGGGATCGTTCTCTGGCAAGGGTAACAGAGTTGCCGGGTTCAGTGTGGTGCATCTTTTCAGGGTGATATGGGGGGCAAGCAAAGTCAGTTCGTATCCAGTCAGTCGTGCACTCGTCAGATGTTGCGTCTTGGTTTGGTTCAGGAGGGTGTCGACTGCATGGGGTACCAGTACCGTGAGGGAATTCGAGAGTACAATCCCCTCACTCTGTCGGATAGAGATTGCAGCAGCAGCTACAGCTCGAAGGCAGGCAGGCAAGGCTCTGGCGACAGGGTCAAGAGTGGCAGAGAAGTAAGCGCACGGTCGTTGCCTAGGGCCGATGGCCTGGGTCAGGACAGATAAAGCGCACCCCTCCCTTTCGTGAGTGTAAAGGGAGAAGGGCTTTTTGTAATCAGGGGTACCTAGGACGGGGGCTGAGCAAAGGGCATCTCGCAGTTCCGTGAAGGAAGTTTGACACTCAGGGGTCCACGGGAGTGGGAAAGGGACGTCTTTGTTTAGCAGAGAAAGCAGTGGTTTTACAACGAGGCTGAAGTTTGGTAACCATTGTCGGCAGAAGGAGGTGAGGCCTAATAGGGAGCGAACCTGCTTCTGGGTCTTAGGGACAGGGGTATCTAGAATGGTTTGGATTCGATCAGGAGTGAGTTTTCTTCCATCTTTGGACAAAAGGTGACCTAGGTAAGTGACCTGAGGTAGGCAGAATTGCAACTTCTTCTTGGAGACCTTGTGGCCATTTTCCGCAAGGAAGTGCAGGAGTTGAATGGTGGCGGTAACCGCTAGAGGGGTGGTGTCGGCTGCCAAAAGGATGTCATCGACATATTGTACCAACACCACTCCGTCGGGTAACTGGACTTGGTCTAGTTGTCTTTTGAGGGCCTGGCTGTAGATGCTAGGACTTTCCGTGTAGCCCTGGGGTGCTCGGCAAAACCTATATGAGCGGGCTTTTAGGGTAAAGCCGAAGAGATATCGGCTGTCTGGGTAGATGGGGATGGAAAAGAATGCGTTCTTGAGGTCGATGACGGTAAAGGTGGTGGCAGTAGAAGGAATCAAGGTCAGGATGGTGGTGATGTCTGAGACCACAGGGTACTGGGGTACCACCACTTTGTTGATCTCTCGGAGGTCGATGATAAAACGGTATGCTTTCTCATCTCCCTCTCCCTGCTTCTTGATAATGGGCAAGATAGGGCTGTTGCAAATGTTGCTAACCACTTCCTCTACCACTCCTGCGTCTATCAGTGACTGGATAATCATTACCAATGCCTTCTCGCCCTCTGGCGATATCCGATATTGTGGGAGTTTTGGGAGTGTTGCGTCTGGTCGGACAGTAATGTGTACTGGGTCAATTAACATACGCCCTACGTCCGAATCCGCTTTGGCCCACAGATACAGAGGCAGAGTGTCCAGCAGGGATGCGTCAACGTCGGTGATGGAAAACATGTGTTGGGGAGTGCAATGTCTAAGCAGGACGGGGTTGTCGTAAAGAAACACTCGAACTCCATCTTGAGAACACCTGATCGTCGCTCGGAAGTGTTTCAGTAAGTCAAGTCCCATAATGGCGTCAGGGCTATTGGAGGAGAGCAAGAACGTGGTGTCAGCGGTGTTGTTTTCTACGTCAAAGAGAATCGGGGCAGACAAAGGGTTGGTGGAGGGCGTTCCATCGAAACCTGTCGATGTTATGAGTGAGCCAGACAAGGGTGCCCTTGGAATCAGTCGTTTAGATAACGCACTACGTGTTGCGCCAGTGTCTACCAGAAATGGAGACTTGGTACCCAGGACCTTAGCAGTGACGTAAGGGCCCTGCTGGTCAACATAGAGCTCGACTGGATCCCTCCCTTGCCCTTGGCTGTCCTATGCGAAGTTGTGGGCGTCTTCATAGTCGGATTGTTGATATTGGTTCTGCCTGGGTCGATCAAACGTATTTGGTCTGCCTGATCTGTCGTTAGTCGTGTCATTTGGGGGCCCTCGCTGTTGTCCCTTATGTCTTAGTCCATTTGCTACGTCCCTGGGGTCTTTGTTTTTAATCATTTCCAGAAGAACTGGGCACTGGGATTTCCAATGGCCAGTCCCTTTGCAGAAAGCACACTGGTTCTCTCTAAGGTCTGTGCGTCCACTGTAGGAAGTCATAGTGCGGTCCTGGGGAAATGTAGTCTTAGGGACGTTCGTCTGGTAGTTTCCCCGATATTGGTCTCGTCCTATAGTCACCCCTTGTAGTTTGGCAATCATCACCCTCTCTTTTAAGTCCTTCTTCTTTTTCTCTGTTGCCCTATCGTTTTCATTTTTCTGATGCTCATAATATTGGGCCATTTGGAGAATCGCTGTAGGTTTGGAGGCTGCCCAACTACTCTCGCTGGCCTGTAGTTTCTGGGAGATCTCCGATGACAGGCCCTTAACATAATTCTGGACAAACAGATGGTGTCCGGTTGCAGTGGTCATGTCCTGGCCGCTGTAATCGGAGAACACCGTTTCAAACCGGGAGAAGTATTCCGATACATCCTCCTGGGGTTTCTGGCGACAGGCTGTTACTATCGACCAGTCCACTTTCTTTTCTGGGATCAGGGTTTTTAATTTCTCTACGATTTTATCTGGAAGGTCTAGAATGGATTTCAAAGGCTTTTGTCCTGGTCCCCGTTGTTTATCCAGGTCATTGAGTTGTGACCAGGTTTGTCCAAACAGCTCAAGGTGGTCGACTTTCCGGATTTGCTTCCACACATCAGCTGGTAGACATAACCCGAAGAACAAGTCGATGTCAGCCAGGGTCATAATCGTTGAGCCCAGGGCTGTACCCAATTCAGTATAAAAGGCAGTGGGGTTTTTACGTAGGTCGGGTAGAGATTTCCGGAATGTCAGAATCTCTTGCCGGTCCCATGGCTGGTAGACCCAGTTTTACACTACCCTTCCCTTCGCATCTTGGTTGTTTGCATCATCGTGAGTCCCTGTACCTCGGGGAGGAACCCAGTAAGGGGCAGCCTCTCGTATCGGCATCATGGTGTTAGATTGCTCGGTTGGTGGTTTGGTCACTACGGGGGTCGCGGATTTAGCTCCCGGCTCTCGTTCAGTGAGGTGGCGGAAAACCTCAAGCGTACGCGTAAGGAGGTCCGACACATCACACTCGCCCTCATCCCCGATATCGACCTTCCGGTACAGAGTCGTTAGGCTCCCGGGACCGTTGTCTCGATATCGGTCCTCGTATGCATTCAAGACATGATAACACAGTCGTACAGTAAAATGTCGTCTGTGACTCCCTGTATACGAGCTGAACATATCCGTGATGTACTCTTCATCTTCCTTCCTTTCTACCAGTGTCCTTGCTATTTTGTCGATCCCTGCTCGCTCATCTTTGCTTAGTCTGCTTGTTCTTGCAGGGCCAGCCCCTCGAGTCTCATGGTCGTCTAACGTTGTTGCTGATGCGGTATTTAATACAAGGGGTTCGGCTGGCACAGAGGCCATTGGGGCCGAAGCTGTGGCGGTACTTTAGTTTGTACCTGGGGGTGGCGCGTGCTGCGCTAAGGGTTGGGAAGGGGCATATGGAGGGGGCATGTAGATGATAGGAGGACCTAACAGCAGATCCTCGTTGGCTCGTTGTTTCGAGGGTAAATCAGGGTAGAGCATGGAGGGAGTTCTAACCGGACACTGGCTTGGTGTTTCCATTTCTAGTTTCTGTTTAGCTTTCTCTCTTTCCTTTATCTCTTTTTCTAGTTTCTGGGCAGCTAGGTGGGCTGCTTTTCGCAGCTCTTTTTCCAACCTACTCTCAGTTTTCTTTTTACGTTGTTCAGTTTCTTTGCGCCACATGCCGAAACTGTCAAGCATAGTGGGTGTTGTCTTGTTTTTACCCAGGGCTGTTTCTAGCGTTTTTATTTTATCATCATCGAAGGATCCTATCAGGGGCCACTGACTTTCTTGACCCTTTTTCGTATATTTATGCCATAGTTTACTATAGGCTATAGCGGTCAATCCATGCTTCATGAACATGTCCTTATTAGGGGTGCCTTCCAGTGGGGCTGGATGGTCCATCTCTAATAAGCGGTCCGGGCTAAACAGGCTACTAATCAGTGGGGAGAAGACAGACATGACGGCTCGTAACGAGGGACTAAAAAGTCAGCACTGCCTATCTTATCACTAGGTGCAAAGACTGGACAGAATATTTCTATTCTACGTTGTTTGCAGGCAGTGAATACCTCATGGACCAAAATAACAAAAAGACCAATAAATATTCAATGGGGAGAATGAGTAGGTCCGCAAAGATCTGCGTTACCTACCCTTTTCACTATCTGCAAAAAGGGTGGTCTCTTCCCTGTTTGCAGACAGAGAATCTCCAGAAAACAATAGTTTTGCGAACAACAGTTCAGTTTCAAGTAATTATTGAGTGGGGGAGAAAAAATAAGCACGGCTGCTGCCCTACCTATCCTCCACTGCTTGCAAAGAGAGAGCCCGTTGTTTCTCCGTTTGCAGACAGCGAATCTCCAAATAAATAAAAAGAGCAATACTAGTATTTTTTTAAACAATCAAGCAATCAAGCAATCATTTCGCAACTTGTCGTGTTTACACGACCTTACCCGGACCGCATGGACAGTTTCTTGTCTTCCGAATCCAGCGCCCGATCGTCCTCTCTTCTCCGTTATCCTCGCGGCACTCCTGATGGTTCCCAGTCAGGACCGTAGATCACTCGAGAGAGGTCTGTTCGGAACCAGTGAAGTTCGGATGATCGGCTGTCAGACGAGGGTCTATCGGACAGACGCGTTCCCGATCGTTGCAGTCGTTCACTCTGTCGTCAGGACCTCTCCCACTGGATCCACGAGTCGCTGATGGGCCCCACGCTTGGGACGCCAATTGTAAAAGGGCAGACGCTACCAACCAGAATATAAGATCCTTAAGTATTGCCCGGCGGTGTCGCCTCTTGAACCCACAAGGAAGTTAAACTACTGAAGAGGCAGGCGCTGGAGACTGGAAGGCAGGAAACAAGGTTTTTATTCTCTCCGGAGGAGGACACAGCAAAACCGACAGCAGGTATCGTTCTGAGGTGCTCTACTCGCATCTCTGAGGCCTGGCCTCTTATACACAAGTTAATCACTTTATTGCATGAAACACATTCTCGTTAATACTTTGATGTACGAAAAGGCATCCTCGGAATCTCCCCTTCAGGTCCGTTCCCACACATAGTTACAGTTGAAGTCCCCACCCCGGTCACAACAGGTGGTGATCATCGCGCAGTTGGATATTCCGCCGATTCACGGAATGTGTGGGGTTCGATCGGATCTCATGGGGTGGGGGCTTTGATCAACTCGGGGGTCCTTTGATGAGGGAAGCTTCCTACTGTACTGGGGGTAATAAACAGTATCCGCAGAGCCAGATGGCGGCCTGGGAGCGGGAAGACAGACGGGCACACAGGAAAAGGGGGTTTGCATCAAAAGGACCTGGGACCATGTAAGAAATGAAGGGGGGGGTGTCGTGCTGGGAACAGGATGGGATTCCGAGGCCGGGCTGCGCTGGAGAGGGGTTTATGACCCGAGACATGTGAGGGCGAGAGGGTTGTCAGCATGCGGGGGATGCCCGTGAGGCTAGGAGAGGGAGAGAGACGCGCTGGTTATCAGGAAAGGGCAGGGAAGCCATGGTGTTCAAAATGGCGGCTGTTTACGCGCACGAAAAGGGTTCGAGAAGAGCAAGAGGGCGCCGATAATGTTGACGGTTTCAGCCTAACTTTCAACAGGTGGAGCACTGCCCAAGAAGTGCAATGCTTCTCCATGCACTTAAAATGTACAGCAGCGGTGCAAGCTTCCCTCATACACAACACAGGTGGAGCACTGCCCAAGAAGTGCAATGCTTCTCCATGCAGATAAAATGTACACCAGCGGTGTGAGGTTCCGTGGTTTTCGGGACCGGACTCCATTTTGTTTGCATTGTTCGAGACGCCATTTTGTGTTGCCCTCACGTAGGCCGTGGAAGTAAACGAACGAACAAAGTTGCATGGGCTTCGTTGTTCATGTACGTATTAACATGGCCTTTTCGACTTGCGAGTGAACTGCAAGATGCTGACCCCGTCACCTGAAACTGACCCTTCCACGAAGCCAATTTCTCTAGTAGATCGTTGTCTGAAATTGGCAATCACTGTTCAGGATATCGTTAACTTTTAGTTTCTTGCCCACATCTTATCCTACTCAACATCTGAATTGCTCTTTTCCTTATGTCTTTTCATTACATAGGTAGTGCTTTCAATTATGGGTTTGTCCGGCTTGTGATAATCGAATTTGCGACAGTCCTAATAATTAACTTGTGGGTTGGTACAATGTAAAGTGAGCTTCTTGGAATGTAATAATGTGTGTAAAATTTATTTGATCCGTCAGAATTTGTCGCAGTGGGTGTGCTTTTGTAATGGGCTGAAATTGTGATTATAAGGTGATGTCTTGCTCTACAAAAATTGAGCAGTTTCCTGAGTTGTACATCGTGTTGTATTGCTTGGTTTACTGTTACTAGCTGCAGCTAATAAATTTGATCTTTGACGCCACCTAGAAGTATTCTGTCTCTCTGTTTGCCAGGACAGGGAAACCCGAAGACTTTGGGTGTGTCCCTGACGCCACTGGGTTCTAAGAAAACCCGGTTCTTCAGTTGGCGCCCAACGCGGGGCGACTTCAAGCGGTACCGGTCCAAGCCCGAGGATCGTGAGGAGCCACGTGAGAAAATTCTGGAGGAAGGCCGCCACTTCATCGACTCCTGTATGTCAACGTGGACCGAAGGTATTTGCTGCGAGGCTTCCCGCTTTCCGACGGCTACGAAGGACTGCTGCCCTGACTGTCGCCCTGTCTTGGACCCTCGATTGATTCTTTGTAGAGCGAGACGATAGACGGTCTTCTGGTGGCGTGACAGATATTTTGTTAAGTATAAGTGGGTCGCTCCCACGACTTTGTTTTGGTTCTTGGTTTGGTTTGATTCGGTTACTGCAGCAATCGAAGCCGAGGGGCTCGTATATTTGCGAGTGTATCGATAGTTGATAACCCCTTGAAGTTTGAAGCTAGATTAGTGAGCTATAAGATGCCTGGTCTTAGCAAAATTAGGAAATGGTTTAGTTGTGGTTGCAACAGGGATTCCCGATTGGAGGATTCGTGTCCGATACCTCCGGTTGGAACTCCAACTTATGAGCTCTATTCAAAACACGGAGTGGGTCCTATTACTTATAGTGAAGTGTGGGTCCGCTATACTAGGAAAGATGGTGTTTTACGATGGCCCCAACATGGTAGTTTCGAATTAAATATTTTAGACAATCTTGAAGTTGCGCTATTTAAGTAGAAAACCCGGCCGGCAATGTTTGACTCTTTCCGTCTTTGGCGCAAGGAAGCCAAACAGCGAGAAATTAAGCAAGCAAAAAGAGATAGGAAAGATATGAATATGTCAGTACTACAAGCTGCTAGGCAGTTCAGGGACGATGGGGAAGAGTGTGCGAGTGAAGTCTCAGATAGACAACGTTGCATGGCCATAGATAAATGTTATCCGGCCTTGCCGTCTTCTCCTCCGAAAGTGATTGAAGACCTTGAGAAAGATCTTTTGATCTCTCATTTACTGAGATTGCCACCCCCTTATGTGCAGGGTGCTACTGCGCCTCCATTAGCCCCGGTTGTTCCACCCTTTGTTGTTCAACCTCCTGCTGTTGTTCAGCCACCTGTTGTTCCTCAGATGGTTCTCCCTTCTACTGTGCAACCCGCTCTAGGGTCGCCAGCTTTGCTACCAGCTTTGCCTCAAACTCCTTTGCGTTCTACTTCTGAATCTTCGACTTCTACTGTTCTCGTTCCTACACCTCTTTTGCCTCAAAATGCTTATTCTCCTGTTCTTATGTCTACTTCTTCTCCTTCTACTCGAAAACGAATGACTGAGACTGTTGTTAATCTATTGTCTCCATTGTTTGGGTCATTGAATATGACCCCTGTTTCGGAACGTAAGCAGAGTCGTAGTCAGCTTCCCAGTTCCGAGGAACGGGCAGTGTTGGATTTATTGGCTCGTAGATGGATTATAAATGCTTCCAGGTATACTTTGCCTGCGGTTATGGATGTTTTCTTTCAATGGGAACCGCCTAAGCAGAGGTATGTTTTTGATGTAATGTGTACTTTTCTGCGTCAATAATGGGAAGATAATGAGTTGGGTCCGATTCCGCAGGATGTGCTCGATGTTCAGTCAGAGTTTGCTAAAGGGACAATAGTAGAATCTGATGTTACAGATGCCGTAGAGACGATACTTGCTTTCAGGTCTAGGTTACCGCCTAAGCCATTGTACGAACCTGATTCCTCCGTTAGGAGAAAAGTGAAGCTGTATCCCATGAGAGAAGTTCCTCCTGTATGGAGAGAGGCCGTTGCTGCTAATGTTAATCAGGGTATTCAAGCTGCAGAGTCTCATTTTCAGCGAGTATGGGTACATGTTCCTTGGAAGAGAGCAGAGGTCTTGGCTCTTAAGCAGACCTTACCTGACCCTCGTAAGAATCCTGGTGATTATTACAAAGAATTGTCTCAGACAGTAGATGCGTGTATTATGAATTTAGCCGACATTGATATATTGATGGGTAATGTAGTCCCTCAACCTTTGTGGGCGAAGATTCGTCATGAGAATCATGCAGCAGAGTTAGGAGATACGTGGGCGAATATTGTTGCTGCAGATGGTCGACAGGTAGGAGGTGCTAAACCTGAACAATTAGTTGCAGAATTACATGGTAGAATTATTAATTTGATGAAAACGATGATGCCCGCGTTATGAGTAAATTGGGATAAGTTAGTAGCATGTAAGCAGAAGAAAGACGAGAGTGTGTCTGCTTTCTTCACTAGGTTTGAAGAAACGTTTATCGATCATAGTGGTCAGGACATGAGTACGGTAGGTGGTTGAAGAACCGGGTTTTAGAACCCAGCGGCGCCAGGGGCACGCCCAAAGTCTTCGGGTTCACCTGTCTTAGAATACAGAGACACGGGGTACTTCTGAGTGGCGTCAAAGATCAAATTTATTGGCTGCAGCCAGTAACAGAAGTCCTAGAAATCATCACGGTATGAGTACTCAGGAGACTGCTCAACTTTACAAAGCAAGTCATCCCTTTTTATGCCAAACATTATGCTTCAGGCAAACATTCCTTTTTTTACAGTTTAACTAATCACATGTTTCCACAACAAAAGTATTGCATGACGACAAACCCATTTTACAGTTGTCTGGCCCATAATCAATCATTGAACAAACCCAACATTCTTCTTTAGACAAGCCGGACAAACCCATAATAAAAAGGACCACAACCCATATCGTAAATAGACCATAAAAGAAGAACCAGAAACAGATAGAAGTAGGATAAGGCATGTTTGTGTGCAGTAAAACTTTATGATGTCCTGTGCTCTGATCCTTAATCTTGATCAGCTAAAGGGCAGGAACTGGTTTAACAAGGTCAGCTTCAGGCAACAGGGTCAGTTCACTCAGGTCAAACAGGAGTCAGCACGAACTCGAGCTAAGGTGTACATGTCCTTAAAAGATAAGTTCAACCACAGTCATTGGCCTATGTGAAGGCAACCACAAAATGGCTGCCATACATAAAATGGAACCCACGGTTCAGAACGAAATCTCCACAAACGTAGTGAATCTGTAAGTCTAGCGTGATGAGATCACTCGTACTTGCGGAACTCACTAGTTACGGTTTGCTATTATCAAATTCATAACGAAACCATGCCATTTATAAAACGGGTTCAGAATTCACAGAACCTCAGCCCCTCCTTTTGCCCTTACATAGGCAATCACTCAGTCTGCGTCTGAGTCGATGTCAATATTCATCAGATCATCAAGATGCTGATGGAGCATCATCCTATTACTCAGGACTTCTCTCGAGACAGGTCTTCTCGCACACGTAGTAGTACAAAAGCCACATATGGCAGGGCCACACTGTACACAGAGACAACATGAGAAGAGAATCGCTAAAACCATCCCAATGATCATCAGAATCTTCCATCCCCAGGTCGATAACAGTTCCCAAAACCATCCAATCAACGACCAATCTCCTTTATCCACATTTATAGACTCAGAGATCTTATGTAACTTAGAAATGGCCTGGTATACTGTAGGAGCATTGTCTGGTATGAAAACGCAGCAACTCGATTGGATCACTTTACATACCCCACCTCGGTCCGCAAGTATGATGTCCAAAACCATTCGATTCTGTAATGTCATAAGGCGATCCGCCTGAAGCTCAGCGGTCAGATTACTAAGGGCACCAGCAGTTTCATTTATGGTGGATTCAACCACTCTCGTTAATTGCCGTAGGTTTCTACTGTTTTGTCATAGGTCCCCAAAACGGTAGGAAACCCTTGAAAAAGTCTCCCACTTCTTGTCCCGTAGTATCTTCCTCACTGAAGACACCCCTAACAACTCTCGTTCTGTGGTTATCTACAGCAGCAGTATACGTAGGAGGCAACAAATATGCAACATAACATGTTCCCAAAAAATCAAGGGGCAACCATGTATATGCTCTATCATAGCAGATAAAATACGTGCCCTTAGCTGCTAAAAACGGTGGGGACGTTTGGGACGCAAAGACATACGTCTGAGTACAAACACTCTTCCCTAACTGAGCTCTCGGATTCTTGCCTTTCCCTTGCAGACAAAAATGACCACGATGGGGCACAATCCAAATCGGAGGTGACCGTTTTCGTCTCTGCTTCTCACCCAGACTAATACTATATCCGGTTGCATTCCAACCAACATATGCTAGTAACTCATCCTTGGGAATAGTCTTATACGTTTCGATATCTCTACTCATATCTGTAATTCCCTTCACCAAGGCTTTATTACTTGAGTTATCTCTCATGGAACGCAGGGGATAGACTTCGATGGCATAAATAAACATCGTCTGATATGCCCATACGGACCCATTGTAACTGAATGGCAGAACCAGATAAGGAATACCTCTATCCATAGTACGTGGCATAAGACCACACACCCAACAATTAGTGGTGTTCACTACTAACTGGTGTTGATGGAGAAGTTGCACAAAGGAATTATTCACAAATTCCGACCTTCTAATTTGCTTGTGTTCAGGTAAAATATGAAAAGAATGTAAAGAAACAGTAGTAGGAAAATACATAGGTTGGGAAGTAGGTGCAAACGGCTGTTGTGTGGCATAGAAAACCAAACCCACACAAGCTAATGCAATATTCAAAAGAATTAAAAAACACATTATTAAAAAACATTTGCTACGAACCAATATACATATTCGGACTTTATAGTCAATTTTCCTAACATTCTGGGCAGCGTCAAAAAACTCCATCCTCTAACCGTGCTGTTCGCGGCAGTTGGTTCTGTTCCGCTAAGGAATGCGCCTGTCAGTCTAGGGAACGCCCTTGGACCAACCAGAACCGTCGACCTTGTGTCTATACGACTTGCAATGCCAAGTCTTTATACCGCGACCCTACAGCTGAACCCGGATGGTGGTTCGAAAAAGAAAAAGACAAAAAAGTTTCTTGATCTGCCAAAGTGTAAATTCACTACATAAAAAAGAAAATATTTATTTGTCCATATGTACAATCTTTCTTGGTCTCAAATTGTAGCGTTCTTTGTCAGACACAGTCTGATCTTTGAATAGAAGATCCGGATTTGTGGTGTCAATCTTCAGATGAGGAGGCACAGCAGCTTGTAGAACATCATCATCCTCACGTTCAGACCGTGTCCATGTCAAATGAGCATCACTAAATGGAACGAATCTAGGGACCTTCTCACAATCAGAATCGGCGATACCATCCCTTACCCACTGATCATATGGTAAAGGCAAAGGAACTTTTTTACAGTGGGTGGCATGCACCCAGTTCTTTTTGCCTGCTACTCTAACAGCGGTTCTAGTAACCAACAAAATCAAATATGGGCTGGTCCATCTAGGTTGCAAGTTCTTGGTACGCTGAAAATTCTTCACAAGAACGTACTGTCCAGGTTCAAGTACGTGGCCTGGATCTGTAGTAGCTGTCGGCAAACTGTCATAGAGCTGTTGGTGGAGAACACTTAATTTAGCAGTCAAGTCATGTAAGTAATCCACCAACATAGGGTATTCAATACTGCTGTATTCTTTCGAACGAGGCACTCCCCAAACATTCGCTGGACAACCAAACACAATCTCATACGGACTAAATCCCACTCGAGAATGCACAGTCGTCCTTGTTGACAAAAGAGCCAACGGCAAGGCATCTGGTCATGTAAGACCAGTGCTCGCTTGTACCTTAGCTAATTTCAGCTTAAGCGTACCATTGTAACATTCAACAAGTCCAGCAGACTGGGGGTGATTCGCTGCGTGGAACTTCTGACTGATTCCCAATCCAGAGCATACTTTCTTCATGATTTGACCCACAAATTCACTCCCATTGTCTGACCATGCAATTCTCGGCAATCCATACCTAGGGAAATACTCTCTCAACAAAACCTTGGCTGTAGACAAGGCAGTATTATCTTTTAGGGGGTAAGCCTCTATCCATATAGAAAATGCGCAAACAACCACAAGAACATATTTCAGATTGTTGCATCTCTCCATGTGAATATAGTCTAACTGTATCACCTCAAACGGATACGTCGGAGGAGCAAAATGACCAGCTGGAGTTGGAGTTCCCTTACCAGGATTATATTGCAGACAAATCATACAATGTTTCACCACGTTCTCTGCACATTTCAGGATTCCAGCATTCTGCCAAACTGGAGCCAACAACTTACATATTCCTTTCGAACTTATATGAGCCAATCCATGAGCCATTGTAACCACTGGGAGCACATACGCGTCTGGCAACAACCATCGCTGGTGTTCCGACAACTCAATCCAACAACCCGTAGAATCCAACATACCCATACTCTCTCTCCAAACATTCATTTCCTTTTCTGTAGCGTCAGCCTGAATCATTTTCACACTTTCTATCGTGCTTTCACACATTCCACCAGCCATAACCCATCTTGCTGGTCCTGCAACATACATACTGCTCATCATGTCTTTCGCTGTTTCCTTCGCAATTTCATCCGCAAACGCATTCCCTCGAACAACATCATCCACAACTTTCTTATGCGCACTACATTTCACAATTGCAATCTGCTTTGGGAGAGTGAGAGATTCCAAAGGTTCATTAACTAACTGCCCATGCTGAATTTTAGTTCCATGGGAAGTAAGGAACCCACGCTCTCTCCACAAACGTCCAAAACTGTGCGCAACACCGAACGCATACTGACTATCGGTATAAACATTCAGTCGCTTTCCTTCCAACAACACACACGCTCTAGTCAGTGCAATCAACTCTGCTGCTTGCGCAGAATTCTGTGGTATGCGTGCTGTCTCAACGACTGTATTTAAAGTTGTGATAGCATACGCTGTGGTCGTTTCACCATTCGGAAGCTTAAAAAACGAACCATCAACCCACAGCGTACCATCAACATTCTCAAAAGGAGTGTCCTTAAGATCCACTCTAGCTTTTGTTTCTTCCTCTGTACGAAGAAAACAATCATGCTGTTCTTGAGCATCCGTCTCTGTAGAGATCGGCAACAACGTAGCTGGATTCAACACATTACATCTTTTAATGTGAACATGGCTAGCCAACAGTGTCAACTCGTAACCGGAAAGACGTGCACTAGTAAGGTGCTCTGTCTTAGTCCTATTTAGTAAAGTATCCACTGCATGCGGAACCATCACAACCAGCGTATTATCCAATACCAAACCAGCAGACTGTCGAATAGAAACGCAGCTGCGCCTGTAGCTCTCAAACAACTCGGCAATGCTTTAGCAACTGGGTCTAACGTTGCTGAGAAATACGCACATGGACGCTGCTTGTCCCCAAAAGATTGTGTCAACACTGACAACGCACATCCTTCTCACTTGTGCACATACAACGTAAAAGGCTAGCTATAGTCTGGAGTACCCAAAACAGGAGCCGAACACAATGCATTACGTAATTCAGAAAAACTTTTCTGGCATTCATCAGACCAAGGAAGAGGATACGGAGTATCTTTCAGAGTCAATGCTAACAGAGGTTTCGCCAACAGTGAAAAATTGGGGATCCACTGTCTACAATATGACGTAATACCCAAAAAGGCACAAACTTCTCTCTGTGTCGATGGCACACTCATTTGCGCCATCGCTTGAATTCTTTCTGGGGTCAATTTCCTTCCCTCCTTCGACAAGAGATGACCTAAGTAGGTTACCTCTTGGCGGCAATATTGCAACTTCGAAGGCGACACTTTATGATGAAGGTCAGACAAATATCGCAATAACGAAAGAGTAGCCTCTTTACAAATCTCTTCGTCATCAGCAGTAATCAACAAATCATCGACATACTGAATAAGAGTAGAACCAACTGGTAACACAAACCCGTCAAGCTGAGTTTTCAACGCTTGACTATAAATTGAGGGACTTTCACAATAACCTTGGGGAGCTCTCCTAAATCGGAAGCTTCGTCCCCCTAATGAGAAGCCAAAAATATCCCTACTCTCCTCAGCAATAGGAATACTGAAGAAAGCATTCTTCAAGTCGATGACAGAAAACCAAACTGCCGAAGCAGGAATCAGAGTCAATAATGCAGTAATATCAGGTACCACGGGAAACTGTGGCACGACAATCTTGTTGACCTCTCGAAAGTCGATCACAAACCGGTACACAGGTGGCTGAGAAGCATCTGTACGCTTAAGAACAGGCAAAACCGAGCTATTGCACACGTCACCTCTGGTTTCCTCAACCACACCCTTCTCAACCAGATCATAGACAATCGCTAAAAGAGCTCTCTCACCATCACTCGAGTTCTTGTATTGTGGTATACGAGGCAACTTAACATTCGACTTTAGCGTAACAACATACGGTGGAATCTGCAAAAGACCAACATCATTTGGACCTGTAGCCCAAAGCGTTTCAGGAAGCGAACATAATTCCAGTGGCAAACAATCTTTAGACAAATACATTGGAGAAATCACTTTCTTACCAAGAGTAAGTTGTACTCCCGAAGGAGAACAATGCAATGTTGCATACAATCTTTTCAGCAAGTCCAATCCTTACAAATTCTCACCACAACCAGTCGTTAGAATAAGCTGAGCTTCCAATTCACAAGGGCCAATAGAAAGGGACAAAGGACTAGAAACCGGATTACGAACTGGGGCGCCTGAAAATCCTACGGAAACATTGGTCAAGCCAGACAAAGGTGCGCCAGGGAGTTTAGAATGCATAATAGAACTCTTTGTCGCACCAGTATCCAAAAGAAATGGTTCTACTACACCTGATGTAATCACTTCAACATACAGTCACCTCTGATCTACTGGAACTAACACTACTCCCTTACTTTGTCCATGGCTGTCCTAGTTATCATTATAACCAACACTCTCACCTTCAACATAGTAATCCTCAACATAGTACTGAGGAGACTGACCACTCGGAACACTCTGTCTATCAAAATAATTCGCAGAATTCTGTAGGGAAGGGGAACGCTCATTCTGGGGGATCACACCACGACCTCTTCCTCTAGGCCCTTGCTGAAAACCACCACGACCTCTCTGACCAGGTGCACCATTCGCACGCAGTAACAAAGTCGGACAATTATTCTTGAAATGACCTTCCTCTCTACAGTAAGCACACTGATTAGGACCAGGAAAGAATCGCGGAGCATAAGGCTCAGGCTTCTGTAGCAAGCTCTGAAACTGTGGAGGTTGCTGAAACTGAGGCTGATTCGTTCCAGGTGGATAAGCTTGCTGCAAAAGAACTTTCGTCTTTAGATCTTTAGTTTTCTTCTCCCCTTTATCCTTCTCATCTTTATCCCTATTCTCATAATATTGTGCAGTAGCCAATATCTGGGCCGACGAAGAAACAGCTCATGAGCTCTCAGAGTCCTTCAACTTATTAGAAAGTTCGGGAAGCAAATTAAAGACAAATTTGTCCACAAATAACCTTTGACCATGAGGTTCTGTGAATTCTGAACCCGTTTTATAAATGGCATGGTTTCGTTACGAATTTGATAATAGCAAACCGTAACTAGTGAGTTCGGCAAGTACGAGTGATCTCGTCACGCTAGACTTACAGATTCACTACGTTTGTGGAGATTTCGTTCTGAACCGTGGGTTCCATTTTATGTATGGCAGCCATTTTGTGGTTGCCCTCACATAGGCCGATGACTGTGGTTGAACTAGTCTTTTAAGGACATGTACACCTTAGCTCGAGTTCGTGCTGACTCCTGTTTGACCTGAGTGAACTGACCCTGTTGCCTGAAGCTGACCTTGTTAAACCAGTTCCTGCCCTTTAGCTGATCAAGATTAAGGATCAGAGCACAGGACATCATAAAGTTTTACTGCACACAAACATGTCTTATCCTACTTCTATCTGTTTCTGTTTCTTCTTTTATGGTCTATTTACGATATGGGTTGTGGTCCTTTTTATTATGGGTGTGTCCGGCTTGTCTAAAGAAGAATGTTGGGTTTGTTCAATGATTGATTATGGGCCGGACAACTGTAAAATGGGTTTGTCGTGGTAGAACCTTTTCTTTTGGATACTGGTGCGATGAAGAGTTCTATTATGCACTCTAAACTTCCTGGCGCACCTTTGTCTGGCTTGACCAATGTTTCAGTAGGATTTTCAGGTTCCCCAGTTCGTAATCCGGTTTCTAGTCCTTTGTCCCTGTCTATTGGTCCTTTTGAATTGGAAGCTCCACTTATTCTAACGACTGGTTGTGGTGAGAATCTGTTGGGTTTGGACTTACTGAAAAGATTGTATGCAACATTACATTGCTCTCCTTCGGGAGTACATCTTACCCTAGGTAAGAGAGTGATTTCTCCGATGTATTTGTCTAAAGATTGTCTTCTACTGGAATTGCGTTCTCTTCCTGATACACTTTGGGCTACGGGTCCAAATGAATTTGGCCTTTTACAAATTCCACCGTATGTTGTTACCCTCAAGTCGAATGCTAGGCTACCTCGTATTCCGCAGTATAAAATATCGAGCGATGGCGAGAGAGCTCTCTTGGCGATTGTCTATGATTTGCTTGAGAACGGTGTAGTTGAAGAAACGAGAGGTGACATGTGTAACAGTCCTGTTTTACCTGTCCTTAAGCGTACTGATGCTTCTCAGCCACCTGTGTATCGGTTTGTGATTGATCTTCGAGAAGTGAATAAAATTGTTGTACCACAGTTTCCTGTTGTTCCTGATATCACTGCCTTGTTGACTCTGATTCCAGCTTCGGCTGCTTGGTTTTCTGTCATTGACTTAAAGAATGCTTTCTTCAGCATTCCGATTGCCGAGGAGAGCAGAGATATTTTTGGATTCTCTTTAGGAGGACGAAGCTTCCGGTTTAAGAGAGCTCCCCAAGGGTATTGTGAAAGTCCCTCAATCTATAGTCAGGCGTTGAAAACTCAGCTTGATGGTTTTGTGTTGCCTTCCGGTGCGACTCTTATTCAATACGTTGATGATCTTCTGGTTGCTGCTGATGATGAAGAGATTTGTAAAGAGGCTACTCTTTCTTTGTTGCGATATTTGTCTGACCTTCATCATAAAGTGTCACCTTCGAAGTTACAGTATTGCCGACAAGAAGTAACCTACTTAGGTCATCTCTTGTCGAAGGAGGGACGGAGATTGACCCCAGAACGAATTCAAGCGATTGCGCAAATGAGTGTACCATCCACACAGAGAGAAGTGCGTGCTTAGGTATCACTTCATATTGTAGGCAATGGATTCCTAATTTTTCTCTGCTAGCGAAACCTCTGTTAGCGCTGACTCTTAAAGATACTCCACATCCTCTTCCTTGGTCGGATGAATGTCAGAAAAGTTTTTTCTGAATTACATGATGCATTGTGTTCGGCTCCGTTGTTGGGTACTCCAGACTACAGTAAGCCTTTCACGTTGTATGTACACGAGAGAGAAGGTGATGCATTGTCAGTATTGACACAGTGTTTCGGAGACAAGCAACGTCCATGTGCGTATTTTTCAGCGCTGTTAGATCCAGTAGCTAAGGCGTTGCCGAGTTGTTTGAGAGCTACAGCGGCAGCTG
This sequence comes from Lissotriton helveticus, assembly GCF_964261635.1. Lineage (NCBI taxonomy): Eukaryota > Metazoa > Chordata > Amphibia > Caudata > Salamandridae > Lissotriton > Lissotriton helveticus. The sequence continues at coordinate 42,809,319 of NC_136068.1, forward strand.
CTGTTTCTATCCGACAGTCTGCTGGTTTGGTATTGGATAATACGTTGATTGTGATGGTCCCACATGCAGTAGATACGTTGTTAAACAGGACCAAGACACAGCATCTTACTAGTGCACGTCTGTCAGGTTATGAGTTGACGCTTTTGGCTAGCCATGTGCACATTAAGAGATGTAATGTGTTGAATCCAGCTACGTTGTTGCCGATTTCTGTAGAGACAGATGCTCAAGAACAGCATGATTGCTTTCTCCATACAGAGGAAGAAACAAAGGCTAGAGTGGATCTAAAAGATACTCCTATTACGAATGTTGAAGGTACCCTATGGGTGGATGGTTCGTGCTTTAAGCTTCCGAATGGTGAAACGACTGCAGCGTATGCGGTTACAACTTTGCATACAGTTGTTGAAACAGCATGTATAGCACAGAATTCTGCGCAAGCAGCAAAATTGATTGCACTGACTAGAGCGTGTATATTGTCAGAAGGAAAGCGAGTGAATGTTTATACTGATAGCCAGTATGCGTTTGGTGTTGCCCATAGTTTTGGATGTTTGTGGAGAGAAAGGGGATTCCTTACTTCCCATGGTACGAAAATTCAGCATGGGCAGTTAGTGAATTAACTTCTGGAATCACTTACTCTCCCAAAGCAGATTGCAATTGTGAAGTGTAGTGCGCATAAGAAAGTTGTGGATGATGTAGGTCGAGGAAATACGTTTGCGGATGAAGTTGCGAAGGAAACGGCGAAAGACATGATGAGCCGTATGTATGTTGCAGGCCCCGCAATATGGGTCATGGCAGGTGGAATGTGTGAAGACACAATAGAAAGTGTGAAGATGATTCACGCTGAAGCGACTGAGAAAGAAGTGAGTACATGGAGAGAGAGTACGGGTATGTTGGATTCGACAGGTTGTTGGGTTGAATTATCGGAGCACCAGCGATGGTTGTTGCCAGATGCGTATGTGCTCCCAGTGGTTACTATGGCTCATGGAATGGCTCACATTAGTTCGAAGGGAATATGCAAGTTGTTGGCTCCAGTATGGCACAATGCTGGAATTGCGAAATGTGCTGAGAATGTGGTGAAGCATTGTATGATTTGTTTGAAATACAATCCTGGACAGGGAACTCCAACTCCAGCTGGTCATTTTGCTCCTTCGACGGATCCGTTTGAGGTGATACAGTTAGATTACATTCACATGGAGAGATGCAATAACTTGAAGTATGTCCTTGTGGTTGTTTGCGCCTTTTCCAGATGGATAGAGGCTTACCCCCTAAAGGATAATACTGCCTTGTCTACAGCCAATGCTTTGTTCAAAGAATATTTCCCTAGATTTGGTTTGCCGAGAATTGTATGGTCGGACAATGGGAGTGAATTTGTGGGTCAAATCATGAAGAAAGTGTGTGTTGGTTTGGGAATAAAGCAGAAATTTCACGCTGCGAATCACCCCCAGTCAGCTGGACTTGTTGAGTGCTATAATGGCACGCTGAAGTTGAAACTAGCTAAGATTCAAGCGAGCACTGGTCTTACATGGCCGGATGCCTTGCCATTGGCTCTTTTGTCAACAAGGACGACTGTGCATTCTCGTGTGGGACTTAGCCCATACGAAATAGTTTTTGGTCGTCCGGCGAATGTTTGGAGTGTGCCTCTTCCCAAGAAATATAGCAACATTGAGTACCCTATGTTGGTGGAATATTTACATGAATTGACTGCTATATTGCGTGTTCTCCACCAACAGGTTTATGACAGTTTGCCGACAGCTACTGCAGATCCAGGCCACACGATTCAACCTGGACAATATGTGCTGACCAAGAATTTTCAACGGACCAAGAATTTAGAACCAAGGTGGACTGGACCTTATTTAGTTTTATTGGTCACTCGGACTGCTGTTAGAGTAGCTGGCAAAAAGAATTGGGTGCATGCCGCCCACTGTAAGAAAGTTCCTTTGCCCTTACCGTATGATCAGTGGGTGAGGGAGGGAATAGCTGATTCTGATTGTGAAAGAGTTCCTAAATTCGTACCATTCAGTGATGCTCATTTGATATGGACTCAGTCAGAACGTGCAGATGAGGACGTTCTTCAAGCTGCTGTGACGCACCACATGAGAATCGACACTACGAATCCAGAGGTCCTTTTCCGAGACCAGACTGTGCCTGGTAAAGAACGCTACGATCTAAGACCGCGAAAGACTGAAAACTGGACTAATAAAATTGGAATTTTTTTATGCAGTGAGTTATACCTTGTCAGATCAAGAAACTTTTTTTCTTTTTTTTTTCTTTTTCGAGTCACCATCCGGACTCCGCTGCAGGGTCACGGTACAGCCTTAAGGGGTGAACCGCGTATTGACACAAGGTCTGTGGTTCAGGGTCGTTAGAACGATCTTGGCGCACACTTAAGTGAAGAAGGTAATAGCCGTGAGCAGCACGTTAGAGGATGGAGTTTTTTGAGTCTGATAAGAGTGTTAAGAAAGTTGATACTAAAGTGAGAATATGTATCTTGATTCGTAGCAAATGTTTTTTAATACTGTGTTTTCTAATGCTTTTGAATATTACGTTAGCTTGTGTGGGTTGGATTTTCTATTTCACACAACAGACGCTTGCATCTACATCCCAACCTACTCTTTCTTTTCCTACTGTTTCTTCACATGAGTTTCATACGTTGCCTGAACATGAACAGACGCGAAGTTCCGAATTTGTGAACTATTCGTTTATACAGATGTTGCATCAGCACCAGCTAGTCATAAATTCCACACATTTTTGGGTTTGTGGTCTTATGCCACATACGACAGATAAAGGAATGCCATATTTGGTTTTGCCCTTTTCGCCTAATGGGTCAGTATGGGCACTCCAGTCGATGTTTATCTATGCGAATGAAGCATCTCCTGTACGTTCCGTTAAGGATAATGTGAGTAACAATGCCTTGATACGGGGAATAGTCGATATGATTAGAGATATCGACGCGTATAATGCTATCCCTAAAGATGAGGTACGAGCATACGTTGGTTGGAACAAGACGAGATATAGTATTAGTCTGACTGAAAAAGAGAGACAGAAAAGGTCTCCTCCTATTTGGATTGTACCCCATCGAGGTCATTTTTGTCTGCAAGGTAATGGTCAGAATCCGAGAGCTCAGCTTGGTAAGAATGTGTGTGTTCACACCTATGTTTATACATCACAGAAATCTCCACCGTTCGTGCCAGCCAAAGGCACGTATTTTGTTTGTTACGACAGAGCATATACATGGTTGCCATCTGATTTTTCAGGCACATGTTATGTGGCATTTTTGCTTCCCCCTACATACACAGCTGCTTTCGATTACCATAAGACAAGATTTGGTAGAGGTATTATCGATGCGAAAGGTACTGTCGCACAAGAAGTTGGAGACTTCTTTAAGGGTTTCCTACCCTTTTGGGGTCCTATGGCTAATAGTAAGAATATTCGTCAGCTTACGAGAGTGGTCGAGGCCAATATAAATGAGACTGCAGGTGCCCTTAGCAATATCACAGCTGAGCTCCAAGCGGATCGCCTTATGACTTTACAGAACCGTTTTGTTTTAGATATTATACTTGCAGATAGAGGTGGAGCATGCAAATTAATCGGATCTAGTTGCTGCGTTTTCATACCAGATAATGCCCCGACAGTGTACCACGCCATCTTGAAGTTACATAAGTCTGCTGAGTCTATACATGTAGACGAAGGGAACTGGTCATTGATAGGATGGTTTTGGGAACTGCTGTCCAAATGGGGATGGAAGATTCTGATGTTTCTTGGTATGGCTTTAGCGATCCTTTTCTCGTGTTGCTTATGCATCCAGTGTGGTCCCGCCATTTCTGGCCTTTGTGCTACGATCTGTGTGAAGAGACCCGTCCCGAGAGAAGTGAAAGATAATAAGATGATGTTACAGCAACACCTTGATGATCTGATGAGAATAGATATAGACCTGGATTCAGATTGACGGGAGTTTAGGTCATTGCCTACGTAATGGCAAAAGGAGGGCCTGAGGTTCCGTGGTTTTCGGGACCGGACTCCATTTTGTTTGCATTGTTCGAGACGCCATTTTGTGTTGCCCTCACGTAGGCCGTGGAAGTAAACGAACGAACAAAGTTGCATGGGCTTCGTTGTTCATGTACGTATTAACATGGCCTTTTCGACTTGCGAGTGAACTGCAAGATGGTGACCCCGTCACCTGAAACTGACCCTTCCACGAGGCCAATTTCTCTAGTAGATCGTTGTCTGAAATTGGCAATCACTGTTCAGGATATCGTTAACTTTTAGTTTCTTGCCCATATCTTATTCTACCCAACATCTGAATTGCTCTTTTCCTTATGTCTTTTCATTACATGCTTTCAATTATGGGTTTGTCCGGCTCGTGATAATTGAATTTGGGACAGTCCTAATAGTTAACTTGTGGGTTGGTACAATGTAAAGTGAGCTTCTTGGAATGTAATAATGTGTGTAAAATGTATTTGATTCGTCAGAATTTGTCGCAGTGGGTGTGCATTTGTAATGGGCTGAAATTGTGAATATAAGGTGATGTTTTGCTCTACAAAAATTGAGCAGTTTCCTGAGTTGTACACCGTGTTGTATTGCTTGGTTTACTGGTACTAGCTGCAGCTAATAAATTTGATCTTTGATGCCACCTAGAAGTATTCCGTGTCTCTGTTTGCCAGGACAGGGGAACCCGAAGACTTTGGGCGTGTCCCTGACGCCCCTGGGTTCTAAGAAAACCCGGTTCTTCAGGTGCAAGCTTCTCTCATACACAACGCAGGTGGAGCACGGACCTGGAAGTGCAATGCTTCTCCATGCAGATAAAATGTACAGCAGCAGTGCAAGCTTCCCTCATACACAACACAGGTGGAGCACGAACCAAGAAGTGCAATGCTTCTCTGAGCACTTGAAATCTACAGCAGCGGTGCAAACTTCTCTCATACACAACACAGGTGGAGCACGGACCAAGAAGTGCAATGCTTCTCTGAGCACTTAAAATGTATAGCAGCGGTGCAAGCTTCTCTCATACACAACACAGGTGAAGCACGAACCAAGAAGTGCAATGCTTCTCTGAGCAATTGAAATGTACAGCAGCGGTGCAAGCTTCCCTTATACATGACACAGGTGGAGCACGAACCAAGAAGTGCAATGCTTCTCTGAGCACGTAAAATGTACAGCAGCAGTGCAAGCTTCTCTCATACACAACACAGGTGGAGCACGAACCAAGAAGTGCAATGCTTCTCTGAGCACTTGAAATCTACAGCAGCGGTGCAAGCTTCTCTCATACACAACACAGGTGGAGCACGGACCAAGAAGTGCAATGCTTCTCTGAGCACTTAAAATGTACAGCAGCAGTGCAAGCTTCTCTCATACACAACACAGATGGAGCACGGACCAAGAAGTGCAATGCTTCTCTGAGCACTTAAAATGTACAGCAGCGGTGCAAGCTTCCCTCATACACAACATGGGTGGCGCACTGACCAAGAAGTGCAATGCTTCTCCATGCAAATTAAATGTACTGCAGTGGTGCAAGCTTCCCTCATACACAACACAGGTGGAGCACAAACCAAGAAGTGCAATGCTTCTCTGAGCACTTAATATGTACAGCAGTGCTGCAAGCTTCCCTCATACACAACACAGGTGGAGCACGGACCAAGAAGTGCAATGCTTCTCTGAGCACTTAAAATGTACAGCAGCAGTCCAAGCTTCCCTCATACATAACACAGATGGAGCACGGACCAAGAAGTGCAATGCTTCTCCATGCAGATAAAATATACACCAGCGGTGCAAGCTTCTCTCATGCACAACGCAGGTGGAGCACGGACCTGGAAGTGCAATGCTTCTCCATGCAGATAAAATGTACAGCAGCAGTACAAGCTTCCCTCAAACACAACACAGGTGGAGCACGGACCAAGAAGTGCAATGATTCTCCATGCACTTAAAATGTACAGCAGCGGTGCAAGCTTCCCTCGTACACAACATGGGTGGAGCACGTACCAAGAAGTGCAATGTTTCTCCATGCAAATGAAATGTACTGCAGTGGTGCAAGCTTCCCTCATACACAACACAGGTGGAGCACGGACCAAGAAGCGCAATGCTTCTCCATGCACTTAAAATGTACAGCAGCAGTCCAAGCTTCCCTCATACATAACACAGATGGAGCACGGACCAAGAAGTGCAATGCTTCTCCATGCAGATAAAATGTACACCAGCGGTGCAAGCTTCTCTCATGCACAACGCAGGTGGAGCACGGACCTGGAAGTGCAATGCTTCTCCATGCAGATAAAATGTACAGCAGCAGTACAAGCTTCCCTCAAACACAACACAGGTGGAGCACGGACCAAGAAGTGCAATGATTCTCCATGCACTTAAAATGTACAGCAGCGGTGCAAGCTTCCCTCGTACACAACATGGGTGGAGCACGTACCAAGAAGTGCAATGTTTCTCCATGCAGATAAAATGTACAGCAATGGTGCAAGCTTCCCTCATACACAACACAGGTGGAGCACGGACCAAGAAGCGCAATGCTTCTCCATGCACTTAAAATGTACAGCAGCAGCGCAAGATTCCCTCATACACAACACAGGTGAAGCACGGACCAAGAAGTGCAATGCTTCTCTGAGCACTTAAAATGTACAGCAGCGTTGCAAGCTTCCCTCATACACAACACAGGTGGAGCACAAACCAAGAAGTGCAATGCTTCTCTGAGCACTTAAAATGTACAGCAGCGTTGCAAGCTTCCCTCATACACAACACAGGTGGAGCACGGACCAAGAAGTGCAATGCTTCTCCATGCACTTAAAATGTACAGCAGAGGTGCAAGCTTCCGTCATACACAACATGGGTGAAGCACGGACCAAGAAGTGCAATGCTTCTCCTCCTAGATAAAGTGTATAAAAGCAGTTCAGTGTAACAGGCACGAGACAGGCAGAAAGGAGTGCAGGCTTCTCCCTCTTGTACAGAACAATGACTCTCAGGCAGCTAGAGTGCACTCTTCATTTTCACACTTTAGATAAAGCAGAGACAGAAGAGACACAAGCTTCCCTCACACATAGAACTGATACAGCACAGGCAGCAGAATAAACGTTTATTCACAGACAGCACTGGCAGCAGAAGTACAAGAATCATTTAACCTCTTCGATGCTCATCACGGTGGGCGTGTGCTGATGACGGCCGGGAGCCGTCATGACCACGCCCGCGATTGGAATGTCAGTACTGCGGCGGAATTCGCGCCACAATGATGAGGTTAAAACAGAACATGGACAGACTGCAATGCAGTAGTGCCAGCATTTGACGTACACCCATACATGCACACACAATCAACAGGTTCAGGACCAGCAGTAGAAGTGCATGCTTCCATCACACACACACAATAGGAACATCAACTACTGCAGAAGTGCAACACTGTGAGACACAGTACACACACAGCACAGGCAACATCGATGCAAGCAGAAGTAAAGGAAGGCTTAGTGCAAGCTTCCATCACACACATACAATACACACACACACACATACACATGCAGACACACACTCAATGATTACATTTTTACGCTTTCACGAACAAGAACTGAAAGCCAAATCTGAACAATGATAAAACATGAAGTATATTTTATAATTATATAAATGTTAAGATAAGATGTTTTTAGAGACATGTAACTTATATGCGATTTGTTCTTTTTAAAATTAGTGTTTGTAATATTGTTATGGTTTTAAATAACTGAACAATAAATAAATAATTTAAATTTCAATTTCAATTTCACACAGGCACACCCACGTGCAGCACAGGCAACAGCGATGCAAGCAGAAGTAAAGGAATGTTTACTGCAAGCTTCCATCACACACACATGCACACACACACACATGCAGAATAGGTAACATCAATGCAAGCATCACTAACACACAGAAGTAAAGGAAGGGCCTTTGCAAGCTTCCCCCTTATGTGAAAGGTGCAGCGAAGGCAACACAGGTGCAAGATGTATGCGGTAGCCGCACGTGCTTCTCTCTCAGATGTAGATAGAGGTGGGAAAGGGGAGTTAAGTGTGATTTTAAAAGGACAGAAGGCGCAGAGGGGAAAATAGGGGCTTTGGAGAGAGAAAATACAGAAGTGAGGGGAGGGAGTGGGGGCGGTGTCAGCAACGGGGAGAAAGGATCGCGGGGAAAGACGATTATGGAATGGACGAGAAAGTGAAACCAAGTCCTCCTGCTGGAGGTTAGGGGTTCATGCACCCTCTCCCACGCTAGGTGGCAGTGTCACACGCTGCAGGAGGCATCGCTCCGTGTCCCTGGGCCGGCTGCAGAGGACGTCACCAGCTGTGTGCAGCACGCGCCTGCATCCTTCTGACCCCAGGCAGCCTCCGTAGCATTGACACACACCTGTGTCACACACATGTGTCCCCTAGGCCTGTCTCCCTAACGCATGCACGCGCGCATCTAAAAGGTATCCCAGGCTCCTAATGCACGAACTTCCGTCCGTGGCCACGGTGCACGGCGTACACCCACTTTTTTCACGGGGTGGACGCCGCCCCCCTGCAAGAAGTGGCCCCTCTGAAAGATGCTGAACTTGTCCCGGTGTCTGGGGACACGCTCAGCAGCGCCTGCGCGGTGTCTGCTTTTGTTTGGAGCAGCTGAGTGCAGGCAGGAGGGGCTCAGACCCCAGCTCGGCCCATCACAAAGGCCGAAGTTGAGGGGGCTTCAGGCCTCGGTTTGTCCCTCTGTCCTGACCGGAGCTCTCTGAGCCTCACACCTGGTGCAAATGCGAGGGAGGGAAACAAAGGCGCACAGCCTGTTGTTATCACTTCACATGCACTTGAGAGGCATGGATTTTAACTTATTCTATCCATGTATTTAAAACATATGCATTCACTGTAGCAGAACAGATGTGTTGATCAGTTCCAGTAATTACACCAATAACAATTTGAATACTCTTATTTTGTTTTATTTCTTTTTAACCACTACTAATCCCAAATACAAGATGTCCGAGCGCTTTACATTACATACACACATTATACATTGACAATACATCCTTTAAATGTGTAAATCAATGTACAGGATGCTTTATTTACAACAGTGAGGGTTACAAGGTGTAGGGGTCACGTGTCCTTCATAGCTCACTGTGCTGTATTAGAAGGTTTACAATTTATAAACTGCAAGTAACAAAAGGATCTCTGTGATAAAAGCAGTAACCCACTTATCCATTTACATAAAATTAAAATCTGTCTTCCGTGTGTTGGATGGTTTGCTTTGCAGGAGTCACATCAACCCGCTATGCTACTTTAAGTCAAAACTTGGAATAGAGGAAGCACAGATCTCTCCAGCAAGTGCATTAACCTCCAGAGTTATTGTACCATTATTTTTGTTCCCTGGGATTTACTAGGCACTCAGAGATCTCTGCAGCAGGTGCCTTCACCCCATAAGATGTTAAAATGCAGACTTTGCAACCAATTTAAAGCAGAACAGATGTACTACTACGTTTCTCCATGTTGCCAACTTCTTTGTGGAGGAGGTTTTAACTAATAAATTGAACAAATTGAGTTCCATTTTGCGTCGAGGGTGCGTCACTTTTTTGGCACAACCCAGCTGCAAAATAACACTTATTACATCTCATAATGCTCCAAAATGTACTCATGATAGACCTGCAAAACATGTGTGTGAAGTGTTAAGATCTGATGTCACTTCTTCTAATGTCACTTCGAGTGAGGTCATGGGTTGTGACGTCACTGCCTTTGATGCGTGCTAATATGTCACGCACCTTGATGTCACTTGCATACTGCCTAACTTGGTTAGTCCCCCCACTTCTTTGTTAGGACTTGTGCCCTGCGTTTATGGTTTAGGGAGATGCTACGCTAAAGGCTGGGAGATAGCATTCCAGTTTGAGTGGGACAATTAATGTACCCCAGTTAGCAAAGATTTATTTTTGGGACATTAAGGGGCCCATTAGGATGGCGGGCGGATTGCCCCCGCCAGGCTGGCGGTAGCCACCGTCAGCCGGGTGGGGGCAATCCACCCGCCATCCGTACCTGAATTCCCCCCTGCCATATTAGGATGGCGGGGGGGACCTCGGCGGACGCGCTTTTCCGCCCCGGTCGCCTTGCGACCGGGTCGGAAAAGGTTTAATATGATGGCGGTGTCTATCAGACACCACCAGCCATATTATGATGGGCCTAGTGAGATGCCTTTCAGCGGCGGCAATGCCGCCACGGAAAGGCATGCGGTCTTCACTCTGAAGGAGAGGTGGGGGGTGAACACGGGCGGGTACCTGTGGTACCCCCCTTCATTTGCATAAACAAAGCAGCAGGCACCACGCGGTGCCTGTGGCTTTGTTTATGCAAATGCATGAATGCATTTTTAGCATTGTGGCGGGCGGTGCAGAGAGCACCGCCCGCCACAATGCTAAAAATGCAGGATGTGCCCGCCACTGTGGCGGGCACATCCTAATACCCCCACGGGACCCCCGCCCTTAATGCGGGCGGTCCCAAACCCCGGTAGGAATAGGCCCCTAAATATTCAAATTCTGTCTTAGATCTTAAAACCATTTTCGATGATTCTCTACTCTCTCCCTGTTGGGGACGTAAACATGCTGTAATAAGCACAAACTTTTTAGAGCTTCCATTAAAAAGGGCTTAGGTGTGTCAAGGTCTGACTCCCATCAGGGAGCGGCCACAAGTCGGGTATAGTTAAAGCAATACCTGGTCTCCGTAATTGGATTATGAAAACAAAAAAATATCATTGAATGGTAAGAGAAGACGTAACAGATACTACAGGCTGAGTACGCAATACCAGCCAACCAGGACTGGTCCTGGTTACCTGAAGCCCTCACGTAGAACAGCCTGATATCAACCCGCAACCAGATCCAAATCGCTATCCCTAAAAAATAAATTGGTAAAGTCAATCTCCCACACAGGCTACGTCCAATTAACAATCTTCAGATCTGTTCTTGGAACATTACAGGCTGGCAACAGCTCAACATTCAGGACAACACAGCTAACACCATTTGATAGGTCTGCAAGAGACATGGACAATGGAAGCCCTTTATCTCCCAGGATGAGATGCACTTCACATGTCAGTAGCATCATTTTTTATTTTGATTTTTTTAGAGTTTTATATAGCGCAAACCAGACATGTGAGGGTATCAGAGCACTTTACAGGGTAGAAAGGAGGTAAACAAAGGACCTTGTTGGGGGGATACAGTTAGGATAAAAACAGGGAGATACATTGTACAAAGAGGCAGGCAGTTTCAATCCCAGGATACCTGTGGGAAAAAAAACAGGTGGAAACATTTGAAACAACAGTCTCAGTGTGGGTGAGTATCATCCAGGAAGACCATGGATAATGCCAAGCTAGTGGGTGGAACAGGGACAAGGAGGTGCTTGTAATGCCAGCATTAGGGGAGGTATTTGTCCAATATCCTCTCAAGTTTGTAGGCCAGCGGGGTGATCTAGCAATCTTCGAGAGCAAAATCCTTAACTTTTTTAATTGGCAAATTAGACACACGTCACAGATGGCTAATCCGAGTCAAAATAAATGCTTCTGCCAAATACAAGGTCTCAAAATGATTACTATTACATTTATACCTCAAGCGAGCGAAGCAGCTTCGGTCAAATGTGGGCAAGTTCCTGTTCCACTTATCAGAGCTGCTTATATCTAAAACACATTTTGATTTTCATAATCACAGAGACTTAAATCTCAACTGGTTACATTCCAACCCCGAAAAGGAATCAACTAGAGACGAAGGTGCAATATGGAATGTGCCAGCATCATCAAATCCTCAGCAGAGGATCAACCCTCCTGGCACAAATTTGTTTCCGGTCCAGGGAAGGCATGTCTTGGCAGTTCGGGCTGGACTGTTCCCATGAGGCACAGGGTCAGACTGATTTGCATACGGCCATGTCTGAACTGGGGTGGCAGAGTGGGCTAAAGAACGGTGATGGATTAAACCCAGATCTTTTGACTGGGGGTGAATGTTTGATTGGTTCTGATGCTCCGTCCATCACCACCCCCTTTTGTACCACAAGTTTATTTTATGCACAGCATGAGCATGAGTATGAAAGCTTTAAATAGCCGCCTGATGTCAGACAAATCCACCTCCTTTGCGTACATCGAGAAAACAGTAAAGTGATATTCTGGAAATGGGTTCATAGAATTTCCTCAGATTGCAGTGCCCCCTGCCCACAATCAAACAAACTCTACAGAGTGAGAAGAATTTGTAGAGTAAGTGACTAATGATAGGATAAAGGAAGAAGCATTGCCAACCATCTCCCTTCACCATCCAAAACCTTCTTTAGAACCAATGACCAATTAACCGAGAAAGAAGGACTCCTCGGTCAATCAACAGGGAAAACATGCCCTACATGGCCTGAGTTGGCCAAACTGCGAGCGACTATCCATGATTATCACAAAAAGACACAAGATTATAAAAATCTTGTTCCAACTGCTACAAATTTGATAAAGGATTTGTCTATGGCATATTGTGAATATTGTAATTGAAGTATATATAGTGTGTTGTGTATGTGTATGTTTGAGAAAGAATGTTTGAGGAATATGAGTATAGTGAGTCTGAATAGAAATGTGTAGAGGGTAATGTTTTATGATACATTTGTGTAAAGTTGTATATGTTTTGTACAGATGGTTTTTGAAATGTAAAATTGGTGAAAATTTAGCCAAAATAATGAAGTAAAAGAAAAGCAAAATAAATAGATTTATTCAGAGAAAAATTGCGACGATACATATTGTTTAATTCGTATGTATCGCTTAATGCAAATAAGAAGAACAAGAACAGTATTGGCACTCTTTTGTTCAGTATCACAAAAAGAAGGCACAAAGCATCCCCAGTACCATATGGGAATCTAGGAATCACATTTAAAATAAATACCGCCTTTCGACTGGAGCCACTGAGAAGGTTTTCGGAAACTGCCTCCTTTCACCTTCAAAACCAACATCCTTGCAAGGATCCTACGCTCAGCAAATTTATCAAACGGGAAAATGAAAAGATCTCTCTCTCTAGCTACAGATTTATTTTTTACAGATTTTAGATGTGAAGGCCAAGTATTATTCCTCGCTGATGCTTGCAAATCGTTGCGAACGGGCAAAAAATCTCGAGCTCATCCCCTGGTTCCAAACAGGGTTCAGAGAAAAAAGTGGAGCCACGGATAACATCATGGCCCTTGTTTCACTTGTTTATAAAAATATAAGCGAGGGTTAATTCCTTCATGTATGCTTCGTTGACTTCAAAAGGCTTTTGATGGATTCAATAGATGTCTTGCATGTGCCAGATTGACCACATGGGGAGTTACAGACAAAATCTTAAATGTAATAATCTTACCATATACTCACACATGGGTCCAAGTAAAATTTAACACTGATGTCACTCCGTCCAGTAGGGTATTTGTCAATAGAGCTCTGAAGCAAGGAAGCGCCCTGCCTCCAACACCGTTCCATCTGTTTGTTGCTGACATAGAGTCAATGGTTGTGTGAAGCTAACTTTAGATAACAATGGTGGCATCCATTTTTGAATAATTTGACATTCTGATAATTCAATGATGATGGGAATTATATACAGATATAATAATTGCTTGATATCATGTGACAGTCTTAAATAAGAGTTAGAACTTTGCTATTAGTAAGCTGCCTATACCGCCACACATTGCAAGGCTTGCACAAAAAAGTACATTTTATTGGTATTACATTTCTGCCTGCTTGCATTAGCAACAGGCCCTGTAGGCCTCAAAAGTGTGTTCAGCAACATCAGCTAATAGAGACCATTGTGATTGCATTTGGGCATAAATCTAATAGTTAACTTTTCTGGCTTTAGATACAGGGGACTTGTCACATGCACATACAGTGATTTCCAACGTATTCTCGTGTAATGATGTACTGTAAGTTTCCGAGCACAAAATGCTTCTTCACCATCTGCCGGGACATGAGGGCCAGGACATGACCTGTTACGCAGACAAATTATAAGAAATGTTGTTGTTTGTGACAATAAATGCTTATGTTTTACTTCTGCTATTCAAGCACTAAGCGCCCATCTGAGGCGCCTGGGCACGTTAAATAAATTATCTTTATTTTACTCAGGTGGTTGTGACGGAGTTATGATTTTGGGTTCAACAGATCTTTTCAGTTTCCACAGTTGCAAATCAACGGGCATGTCCCCTAAGATAACTGTTATTAGGAACAAGGGAAGACCAAACAATGCCTGAACCAGGGAAATATAAACGCACTAAGAACAATGATTACAAGTGCAACTATGAGACTACTTTAGGTCTGATCAATCAATCAAGCAGTAGAATTATCCATCAATAACGTAATAATTCTGTTCACATTATCGTGGTCATCGACGGTGCATCTCCGATTCTTCATGATGGTTGATGGGATGTGGGGAAGCTGGGCATGACCAATGTTGGCGTGCAATACTCCTGCTTTCAGAGATCCTTGCAATTAATGTAGGACCCTGGATTCTAAGTTCGATCTGATTGATGACATATGTTGATTTTCCTGTCAATACATTCCCTGGTGAAACCTTTCCCACTTTGTTGTAGCATCATTGAACTCTTACTTATCCCAATGATGACTCTTTAGTGTTATGGGGTCGAAACGCCTTCAACAACAATGGCAATGTGAACACAATACTGAATGGACTGTTTCACTTCAGGACTAGAGGGATGTATGACGTTACAACGCATGCTATTACAAAGCATGCCTTTACGAAGCAAGTTTTACAACGCAAGTCGTTGCGTTGGGGGGCGCTGGATACTGAATAGTTTAATTTACTATTCCAACTCCAGTCCCCGTGGATAGTAGGGAAGGAGTTGGAAACTATTCCCTATCCTAGAGCACCCCCCAGCTCAAGACGTTGTAAAAGTTGCATTGTAATGGTAGCGTCGTAAAGGTACTTCGTTGTAAAAGTTGCGTTGTAAAGGATGTTCCCCGGACTAGAGAATTGCTCTGACCACAATTATTTGAACTTGTTTCATTATCGTATGTTTTTACGCCCTGTCGAACTCTATTTTGCCATTTTCTATGGAGAGATCATTTGAGCACAGAGCATTTTTGCATTTTTATATGAGACTATTGAGATATTGTTTACTTTTGTTTGCACATTAAGTTATTGATTATTAATTTTACTGGTTGATTGATCTGTCCTTATAAGTAACCTCATTGTTTAACTCGGAACCACTGTTCTTGATGTGCACCTAAGATAAATATTAGAGTTGGGCAGAATGTTACATCCAGCCTTCAGATTTTGCAGAATTTTGGCCACTCTGCATTACTTAAACACGGAGTTCTGGCCAAATTCCACCAATCCCAGGGTGGCGGAATATTTCTCCCTTGAGGTTCCAGAATATGGAAGCTGGTGAGCAAGATATGGCGTCCCCTACTATGCTTTTTTTAACGCAGGCGGTCACCGGTGTTCACGAGCAGTTACTGTCAGAGGGCCGCCATTCGAGTAGATTTGCTGCCGCTCTAATAGAATTTTTAGTCGATTGGCAGCAAAATGAACTTGAATGGCTGTGCACTCTTGCGCAACGTATGGTGCGGTTCATGCTGATTTTCAGAGCTGCTCATGCTACCGGTGCTAAATTGAAGTGCGAGCATCGCAAGCTGCATGCTTTTGGCCCATTGGCAGAATTTTACGGAATCTCAGTGAGTTTTCTGTGACTCCATGGAATTTTGTGGAGTGAAACTCTGCCAGATCCACACACCCCTAATAAATAGCAATCTGTCGCATGTCCTGCAATTTGCTAACAACACAGCCACTTCGGTTGTATGACGTTACAACGCATACTTTTACAATGCCTACCTTTACAACGCAATTTTTACACCGCAACATCCACTACAACGCACACCATTACAACGCATGCCATTACAACGAATACTTTAAAACTACCTTTACAACGCATTCCATTACAACGCATACTACATTTACAACGCATACCATTACAACGCATTACATTACATTGCATGTAAGGTAAGTATTGGATAGTGTAGGGGTAAAAATTACTATTCTAACTCCAGGGGGTGCAACAGTAGGGTAAGTATTGGATAGTGTCGGGGTAAAAATTATTATTCTAACTCCAGGGGGTGCAACAGTAGGGTAAGTATTGGATAGTGTAGGGGTAAAAATTACTATTCTAACTCCAGGGGGTGCAACAGTAGGGTAAGTGTTGGATGGTAATTTTATGCGTTGTAATGGTATGCGTTGTAATAACTGAGTTGTAATGACATGCGTTGTAGTGGTGTGCGATGTAGTGTCATGCGTTGTAATGACTGCGTTGTAAAAACATGCGTTGTAATGGATTTTACGTTGTAAAAGTTGCGTTGTAATGGTAGTGCGTTGTAAAAGTTGCGTTGTAAAGGTTGTTTCCTGCCACTTTAGATTATACCCCAGTAGGCCTTAAACACTCACTAAACCATCTGCACAACTATTACTAATACAAAACATTTGATGAAAATCACTTTAAATGCTAACTTTATCAATAGAACATAGTGGCATGCAAACATTTCGGCTAGGCCCCCTTTGAATCCCAGCACAGTATCCTACAAATACCTAGGCAGAGTGGAATTCCGTGCCTTAGAGCTTGAAAAGAAAAATGCATGATTAAGTTGTGTGCAAACCAATGGGGCATATTTACAAGCCCTTAACGTCACCAGAGCGTCACTTTTTCTGACGCGCCTGGCTCCATACTCCTGCCTGTGCCTATTGTCTTTCTGGCCAGGAACACAGCAGAGTCCTGTCCATGTCAATTTTTTATCTTTTGGAGCAGAGACCTGGCTGAGTGAAGTGAGTGACCATCTCGTGTTTTCAGTTGTTCCAGGTGACAACTATAGCACGCATGCAACTTGACTTCCTTATGCGAGGAGTGATATATTCCTAACTACTGTCTCTCACCTGATGGTGGCCCAATTACATGTGACATGAGACGGAGTGCACAGTACAATCAGTGACTGTACAACAGCTCCCATTGGTATGTACTGGTAATGCAGTGAAATGAGTTTGCAAACATCACTGGTGCCACCTGCATTGGTGCCTGCATGTTGATCACTGTGCATTTGCAAGTTGATGGTTCATCTGCAATAGTGTTTCGCAACACTCATTCCCTGACTGATGACATGCATAAAGGAGTGAGATGCAGATCTGAAAAAATAATATGTGAGTGTCTCCACTGATCGCTACAAGGCAATCTGAGTTTGCAATACCGAGTGCTGTGACGTGCCAGCTCATTGGGACTCTAGTGATCCGTCATCTTCATGCCGTAGACATTCGGTGAAACGCAAAACCTTCAAAGGTGTATAGACTTGTAGGTTTACAATTTATGAATGGCGGTATCACCTGTACCAAGCAGGATTGGGGATGTTCATATGGCTATTTGAAGACTTGTGCTGTTTGAAATCAGAGTAACTGTCTCCCAAATGTTTGGACCTCTATCTTTTCAGGCAACTTTATATGCTACATGTGATACATAGATAAACTACCTCTCGACAGCTTTCATTAGACTTTTCAGGAAGTGGCCATATGATGTAATTTGGAGTCTAAAGTGTCACCAGTGTGCAGTGAGCATTTGCATGTGACACAATGTCTGCCACAGCACTAACTGATTGCAATTGGTGTTGTACTTGACCTTTGTGACATCATGATGTGTAATGAGGGGTAGATAGATCTGTTGGACTCTGGGCCTTGTGTGAGCTTTGCGTATATCTCAAATTGTACCCATCCTAGCTGGTCAACTATCCTAGTATGGACTTAAGGATGGAGTGTAGCCGACTCCACCAATGCCTTTGAGCCTCTCTGGGGTTTTAACATGAGACCATGGACCCAACTATTTGCAGGTTTTGTAGCATGCATGCATGTGCTCATGCTAAATTTTAATCCTTTAGTGTGAACCATAGAGCTGGTGTGATAAGTGGTTTTCATCAGTGTTTTCTGTTGTTTTGTGATGGTCAGGTATGGAAGCGCATTTGCCAGAAACCCATGTTACATTTCATTTCAGATACACCCAGGGCAAGTGGAGGAGAAGGGGGAACATAGGCGGGGACACAGCTGGTCACAGTGGTTCCGGACGTGATACCTCAGACACAGAGGGACCCAGTGACCAGGTGGGTGTGGGGAGTGCCACGGAGGACAGCAGCCCAATCTCGTCATCATACGAGTCATCCTCCTGTGGACACTCCCGAGTGGTAGCGGAACCCCAAAGGATCAGTAACACCTTCATCCTTGTCTGCCATCCCAAGTTCCATTGCCACCCTCCCTGTTGTCCCCCAAGAAGTTGGCCAGCCCGCTCCCTTTAGAGGGCAGAAATCTCCTTAGCTCCAGGCACATCAGCCCCTGACCCTGTTGGCCCGCTGCCCTGAGTGAGGAGGCTATTGTCCTCCTGAGGACCATCTCCGTGGGTCAGAATGCAGTCCTGAATGCCATCCAGGAGCAAAGAACCCAACTGAAACAGATGGTTGTCCACCTGGAAGGAATTCACAATGCCTATCTGGCCTTCGGAATCTTTTCAGGCTCTGGCCTGCTCCTTCATGGTATCTTTCCACCCATCCCAAACTTCAATCCCACTTCCTGCCCCTTCCCCATCCAAATTCCCTATTCCCATTCCTGTCCCAAGCACACACACACACACCTAAGCATGCACACACTTCAACAGACACGAGCACCGTACACATACACAAAACATACAAAAAAAGAAACATGAAATTGCACAACAGACACTCACCCTCTCACATTCCCCACCACCCCCAGCATACCCCCAGGCACCACAGCAACAGACACAGACAACTACTAACCTGCAATCATACCCCCAGGCATGACAGCAATTAACACAGACCCCTCCACCCACATACCATATCCCCAGGCATCACAGAAACAGACACAGACCCCTCCACCCACCACAACCATACCCCTAGGCACCACAGATACAAACACATACCTTTTTACCCCCACAACCATGCCCCAAGCCCCACAGCAACAGACACAGACCCCTCCATACCGACAACCATACCCCCAGGCACCACAGCAACAGACACAGGCCAGTCCACACCTACAACCACCCCCAGGCACCACAGCAACAGACAGAGACCCCTCCACACCGACAACCATATCCACAGGCACTAAAGCAACAGACCTCTCCACACCCACAACCATACTCCCGGACACCACAGAAACAGACACAGACCCAACCACAACACCTAGCATGTTCACAGCACACACAGGCAAAAAACGCAAACACTCACAGTCATCCACACAACAGACACCCATGAAACACACAGTTCAAACAGAAGACAGAAAATACATCTCACACTTCTACTCTCTCTTCCTCTCAAACAGAACTCCATCGGAACATCGGACCTGTTTTCTCCGTGAAGATGTGTTGTTTGCCCTTGCCCTTAGTCCTGTGACAGCCGAGCCCAGGTCTCAAAGACTCCTCCCAGAGCTAAACCCATCCCTTCCCATCCCAATCCACCCCAGAGTAAGTGGATCCCCACCCCACTGAGCCCAGCCCAAAAGTAAAAATAAAGAAAATAACCCTACCGAATCCGAACCTGTCCCTTTCACATCCCACTCCAGGGAAACCAGAGCCCTACCCCACTGCACCCAGCCCGAAAGGATAAAAACAAAAAGAAAACCTCCCAAAGCCCAACCCATCCCTTCCACATCCCACTCCACCAGAGAAACCAAATTCTTATCCCACTGAACCCAGCCCAAAACACCAAAAATTCAAGAAGACCCCTCTCAAAACAAAAACCAGCCCTCCCTAAACCACAGCCAACACTCCCAAGTACCATCTTCTAGGTGCCTGCAATGCCCAATGAATTCCCCTTTGTGAGGAGGTTCCCTGGCAGTGTTGGAAAGGGCTAGTTTGTTGGCACCACAGCATTGCAGTGTGGCACATGAATCTTGTATGGACTGCCCATTGGCCTTTGTTGAACATTATATATTGACACTCCTGAGGCACAGCGGGGAGAATTAGCTTGTTAATGCTGTAACTGCTTTTAAAATCATTGTATTTCGTTTGGAATTTTAGCTGCACTTTCTCTTACCTCTGGGCACTTTCCCTCCGTATTCCTGATAAAAATCCCCCCCGAGTAAGACATCACCGCCATTTCCGCTTTGGCAACGCCCACTATCGAGAGGCCACGCCCCCCACACCCTACATCAATGAGTATTCCTCGGACGCGCAGCGGACGAGCGCAGCGGGCGCGCCGGCTGCGCGCCTAAGGCAAGCCCATCTGCGCCCGTCCGCGCCTGGCCCGGGCCTAGGGTCCCAACCCCTGGTACAACCGACCCAGTCATCAAAGGAGTCTACTCTCGGCAGGCCCTATTAAACCTGCGCCCTCCTGAAAAATGCTCAGGTACTGTTTTTACCTTTAATGAAAATCATTACCTCCCTAAAACCTGTGCACACTGTGATTTTAAAATTCTTTCTGCACTCGACCCCAACACCACTCACTCCCCACTTCCTAATAACAAACAAAAAACGCCTCACATCTTAGCAGCCCTTATTAATGCAAGGTCGCCATGTAAACATAAAGAAGAAATCGCCGATTTTATAACTTCTTCAAAAAAAGATCTTTTTATTACCGAAACACGGACCAATCCTTCATCAGAGCCTGATTCATTAGTTGCGGTCCCGGAGGGTTATAACATTCTCAAGCAAGATAGGGCCCGGAAAACGTGTGGTGGAATTGCCATAATATATCATAACCATCTTAAAACCACTATAAGTCCAGTTCCCCTTACCACCTGTGAAGCTATACAATTCTCCACTGCACTCACACCTTCCCAACGCCTTAAAGGCATCTTACTTTATCGCCCCCCAGGTAGCAAAACTGAATTTCTAGCTTCCTTCATGGACATACTTGAATCTCTTGCAACTGATAATACAACCACCATCCTAGGCAACTTTAACTTTGCTTTAGAAAAATCGGAAGACAAAGATACCAATAGACTCCTATCGGACTTAGAATCTTTGAGTCTGATGCAACTGGTTCCTCACAGTACACATGAAGCCGGCCATACGCTAGACGGCCTGTTCACTAATGACAAAAACATCAAAATAAAAGAGATCCTACCACTAGCTTGGACCGACCATCATGCTGTGATGTTTGAAATCCTACTCAACTCTCCCATACATACAAATGCCACTACTCATTCCGGTACAT
Source organism: Lissotriton helveticus (assembly GCF_964261635.1). Taxonomy (NCBI): domain Eukaryota; kingdom Metazoa; phylum Chordata; class Amphibia; order Caudata; family Salamandridae; genus Lissotriton; species Lissotriton helveticus. The sequence continues at coordinate 42,830,448 of NC_136068.1, forward strand.
TTAGATCATGGAAAGATCTTGATAATCAATTGCTCATTGAAACCTTGTCATCCACGCAACTAGCAACTTCCAAGGATCCTAATATTGCTGCTAAATAATACAACCATTGGCTCACTACAGCTCTGAATAAATTAGCTCCTATAAAATCTATTTCTAAAAACCGCACCCTCCCCTCAGCTCCTTGGTTTACCAATGCCCTCAGACTTCAAAAACAGAAATGTCGAAATCGAGAACGACATTGGAGAAAGGCCTATACTGCCGAGGACAAATCCCTCTATAAAAACGAACTTGCAATATATAAAAAAATGATCTTGCAAGAAAAAAGTCTTTATTACTCTACTCAGATCGAGCAAGCTAAACATTCTAATAAACAACTGTATCAGGTTGTATCCAAACTCTCAAAGCTACCCCCTCAATCACTGCCCATTCCCTCACAATTGTTTTGTAATAACCTTGCGAGCTTGTTCTACGACAAGGTCAATAATGTCTACACTAATTTCTCCTCTAGGAAAATAGATTATTCCTGTCCCCCCCAAACTATCTCACGAAAAATTACCCAGCCTACCTTTGGGCAGTTTCCAGCGACCAATATAGGTGAGGTTTCCAGGATCATGACCACCATCAAATCAGGCTCCGCCTACGATCCCTGTCCCCCTCAAATTCTTTTTCCGGTAGCCGATATAGTAGCCCCCCAACTCACAGAAATTTTCAATTCTATGTTTTCTACAGGGGTCTATCCTGCCATCTGGAAAGATACCCTTCTTAAACCCCTTTTGAAAAAACCTCACTTGGACGCTGAGGACCCCAACAACTATAGGCCCATTGCCAGCTTGCCTTTTGCAGCAAAACTAGCAGAAAAACTGATGAATATACAACTATCCCAGTACATTGAAGATCATCTCCTATTAGACGATACCCAGACAAACATCATAGCACCGAGACAGCACTTAATAAAGCTACTGACGAGATAAGAACAATTCTCGATCAACGAGGGACGGCAGTACTTATCCTGCTCGACCTATCTGCTGCCTTTGACACGGTCGATCACAACATCTTGATCGACCGTGTCAATGCTATAGGTATTCAGAATAAGGCCAAAGATCTTCTCACCTCCTTTCTCTCCAACCGTACCCAAATGGGACAACTGGGTAACTTCAGTTCTGCCCGATTGACACTTCCCTGCGGCGTCCCCCAAGGATCATCCCTAAGTCCAATGCTATTTAATGTCTACGTGACAGATCTAGCTAGGGTCATCAAGGACTTTGGGATGAGCCTAACATCCTACGCGGACGATACCCAATTGATCTTAGCAATCAAAAACAACGGAGATAAAATTGCGGTTAATTTTCAACAAGGCATGGTGACCATCAGCAACTGGATGACAACCAACTGTCTCAAGCTAAACTCCAATAAGACTGAAGTAATGATCTTTGGAAATCTTTCCCCTAATTGGCCAGGAGCATGGTGGCCCGCTGAATTAGGCCCTCCGCTCATACCAACTACTAAAGTAAAAAATCTGGGAATACTGCTAGACGATAAACTAACATTTGCTGCACATGCAAATTCTATTGTTTCAACTGCATTTTATAAACTTAAATCCATCAAAAAAATTCTTCCCTTCCTTCCCCCTAACTCAGGTAAAACTCTGGTCACGGCTTTTGTTATGTCATCCCTTGACTATTGCAATGGACTTTTCATCAATGCTCAACAGAAAGTCATCCGCAAATTACAGTCTGTACAAAATGCAGCTGCAAGAATGCTTTCTGGTACCCCAAAATTCAATTCAATCACCCAAGTGATCAAAAACTATCACTGGTTGGCGGTAAATAATCAAATTAAATTTAAGGCACTTTGCATAGCCTACAAAGCCTCCCGTAAACTAGGGCCCCGTTTCCTCATCAAATCCTTGGCATTCTACGCCCCCAACAGAACACTACGCTCTATGAATGCCTTGTTGATGACTGTGCCCCAGACTAAAACAGCTTCATGGGGTGACCGTCGTTTCACCGTTGCCACATCCAAACTGTGGAACTCACTTGATATGGACATCAGATCCTGTCCTACTCTTACTCTTTTCTGAAGAAAAATAAAAACTTTTTAATCAATAACCCCCATTACCACTTCTTTGGTCTGTCTCTGTCCACAGCGCCGTGACGCCCTTGGGCATTTGCCTGCGCTTAATACATTTCATAAATAAATAAATAAATAAATAAATAAATAAATAAATATGGTTCACAAAATGACATTCATTAAACCTTTTTCCGGTTTTGCCAATATTGGTTCTGCCATTACCTTTCTATTATTTTATGTTATTTTATAGTTAGTGACGTGTGACTACAGTTGTGTTGGTTTCATCCCTGATTGATGGTCTAGTTGATGTGGTTAATAATATGATGTGACCTTGGACCCAGTGCTAGAGTTACACAGGACAAGGGGAAGTGTTGGATGGAGGTTTATGTGGGATGAAATCCAATCGGGGCAGACAACCCATTGGATGCTATGTTATATGGTAAACATTTCAGCTTGGCCTGGCCAATGTCAACATCAATTCGGTTTCACTTCTCCCTATATTGTAGCTTGGACATGTGTTTGAAGTGTTGAAGTTAGATGTTTGTTTATCCACACCTGGAGGGTGTTAAATTTTCATACCTTTTTGGAGTTTTCTATGGAAATATGTCAATTTTCCAGTATGTACCTTTCACCTACTGTATCTAAATGTATGCCACATGCTGTTAGTGCTGTGTTTGCTTTCATGACTAGGACTTACACATTACCTACACATGCAAGGCACTTGGTTATGCTACACAGGGTCCCAGTAAATATGTTTACCCAATCGACACCAGCACTGTTGCCTGGTTCACGGCGCAACATCGTATTGCTGAGGACTGAGTCTATGGAGACAGGTAGTAGTATGACTTACCGCCAGTTGTGTCCATGACTGTGTGGGTTTTGGACATGATCAAGCAGGTACAGCAGGATCAGGGCGTGCCTGATCAGCTCCATGACAGCACAGGACATGTTTGGGCCGGTGGTTTCACTGGCAGTTCAAGCCCCAGACACATTGGCCTATTCAGCAGTCGCTGCTGTCGGATTTCACTGGGCATTGTGGCGGCAGCGCTGCGGTCCTTCCTTTATGAAAATGCATGTTTCGTAATACGGTGATTGAACCACCACCGCGGATACGGCGGACTTGGGAATCCCGAACTTGTAATCAGGTCCTTACACTTTGATTTGCTCTTTAATCTTGGATACACCCTTTCAAGTCCTGTGACGTTTGTACACAGAGTCATTCTTTCTAGGGGTACAAACGCTACTGCACATATTCACTAACCAGCTAGTGAATCCTCTACATTGTACAGAATTTGTTTATATCCCTTGAATAACGTATAGCATTGAGATATTGCCAGAGGCGGGGAGGTGAAAGTATACTGCTGGACATTAAATCACAAGTGCAATCAGCATTCATTATGTTACAGCCGATGAACGATGTGTATGGAGAATGGTACAGATCACAGACTTGAGTTCACAGTCACTGAAGGTAGTTATAGGTATAAGAACGTTTATTACAGTTCAGGATATCCCACGCATTTGTTAAAAAGGCTATTTATATCTTTCAGCTCTAGGAAGTCCTAGTTATCAGCCAGAGAGAGTGGGTTATACAGAGAGTGTCACAGGCCATATCAGATGTTGTTGTAGCAATACTGAAGTGTGATATTATTGACAAAATTATTGTAGATGAATGCCTCTGCAGTTCAGGTTGAGTCTAGCAGTAAGAACAGATATGGGAAGACACTTAGGGGCCCATTAGGATGTCGGGTGGATTTCCCCCGCCAGGCTGGCGGTAGCCACCGCCAGCCTGGCGAGGGCAATCCACCTGACATCCTCACTCATTTTCCCCCCGCCATATTAGTATGGCTGGGGGGTCCGCGGCGGACGGAAAGATCGTCCGCCGCTTTTTCGCCCCGGTCGCCCTGCGGCCAGGGCGGAAAAGGAATAATATGGTGGTGTCTATCAGACACCGCCAGCCATATTACAATGGGCATTTTACAATGACTTTAAAGGCATGCGGTCTTCACTCTGGGGGCCCCCTGCGGGCCCCCAGAGTGAAGTAGGGGTGGGGGCTGCACATGGGGGTACCTGTGGTACCCCCCACATTTGCATTAACAAAGCGGCAGGCACCGCGCGGTGCCTGCCGCTTTGTGCATGCAAATGCTTAAATGCATTTCTAGCATTGTGACGGGCGGTGCTGAGAGCACCTCCCGCCACAATGCTAGAAATGCAGGATGTGCCCGCCAGTGTGGTGGGCACATCCTAATGCCCCCAATCCCCATCAGGATGGCCGGAGGCCAAAGTCGGCCCGCCATCCTAATGACCCCCTTGGTTTTTCAGTTTCACTCCCCCTTGTCCTCTTCCCCTTTTCTCAATGTACAACAACCGGCATTGATGGTCCATGCATGGTGGTCAGTGGGCTCAAGGACGTGTAGATACTAGTATCACTGCTGTTGGGTGTGGACATCTAGGTTAGTGCCACCATGACAGCCTCATAGCTCCCTCTAGAGGTAGTGTTATGTATTGCAGCATCCTATGACATCCAGACTCAGTAAATGCTTTGCTGATGACAGGACTGGCTCTGGAGTGGTACGGCTGGTGCCAGCGCACCGGGCGCTGACTTCAAGAGACATGTTTGCAAGCATATTATGGTCTTAAAAACACCTGCTGCTGGATTCTTAGCCTACAGGAATTTTCAGGCAACAATAAAAATGTCAAGATAACGCCGGTGAATGAAGTTCTTCCTGGAGAGAGATTGAGTTTTGTCTAGCGGAAGTTTTGACTCATTATAACGCAGTGCAGAGGGTTAATGTGCCTGCTGCAAAGAAGGTGTCCCAGGCAGATCGCAAAGTGCATATAATGTAAATAACTCAGTGGGTTACTGATTTTGTCAGCAGGAGCCTTTTGGTATTTGCCGCTTGTAAGTTAAAATCCTAATAAAGAACAGTGAGCGATTAACTGTCATCTAAGAACTGCATGCAAACTGCAAGGTACAGATTAGAGCGTTATGATTTTTCCCTCCAGTCTTTCATTATGCTAATATTGCATTAAGGGTTCATTTGGGTAAAAATCAATTCTTATTATTAAAAAGAACACCCAACCATTCTGAGTTTGTTCTTTTCCAGACCAAACACTCTGAAACTGTACTGCCTACTAGTATGGGTGATGTGTGATTCCTACACTTTGTGGTCCTCTGTCTACTGTAACATGTCCCATACACTGATTTACACACGTATGATTGATTGTCTCTGTGTAATGTGTGTGTGATGTAAAGTGCTCTGAAACCCTACATTGGTGTGAATGGCGCGATAAAAAAAATTAAATGCATCTGAGAGAGAGTAGTTATGGAGACTTGAGGGGCACTGTTAAATGGTGGTAGTGAGGGAATCTGTGGCAAAGGGGGTCCTTGGGGAACGCCAACAAACATTGTCACACCGGCGCCACCAGCACTAAAGCCGGCCCTGGCTGCTGGATTCACAGCTTCCTCTAGAAACAGTTGTACTTACTCCGTCATCCTATGTGTGATGGGCTCATACAATGTACTGCTGGAGGCTTCATAGCGCCCTCTTGAGGCAGTGCTGAGTATTGCACCTACCTAAGACCTCTGGGCTCAGACAATGCATTGCTGGAGGCTTCATAGCGCCCTCTTGAGGCAGTGCTGAGTATTGCACCTACCTAAGACCTCTGGGCTCAGACAATGCATTGCTGGAGGCTTCATAGCGCCCTCTTGAGGCAGTGCTGAGTATTGCACCTACCTAAGGCTTCTGGGCTCAGACTATGCATTGCTGGAGGCTTCATAGCGCCCTCTTGAGGCAGTGCTGAGTATTGCACCTACCTAAGGCTTCTGGGCTCAGACAATACATTGCTGGAGGCTTCATAGCGCCCCCTTGAGGCAGTGCTGAGTATTGCACCTACCTAAGGCTTCTGGGCTCAGACAATACATTGCTGGAGGCTTCACAATTCCCTCTCGAGACAGTGTTCATCCCTTTACGTTCTTACCCTTAGTGCTGACCATTCCTTTCTAACATTTCAAAAGAGATACAAAGTTAGTCCTTCTCTTCTGTCATGAGTGTCCCATTGATAGCCTTTATGGGGAGAGGTGTGGCGCAGCTGCCGGAGCAGCTGACTCCGGAGCACAGGGCTCATGGTTCGACCCCTGACGCCGGCTTAGATCAGCAGCATGTGAGACTTGGCAATAGCTCACTTAATCTCCCCGACGGCCCCCGTGCCTTGAGACCCTTAGGGGTGAGTAGTTTGCGCTTTACAAATGCCAGATTTAGATTTAGATTTTATAAGTTACATAGGTATCTGTTGGGCCATCTTGGTCACTGGCACACCGACCTGCTGTCAATATGAATATTTCTTTTGTACCATGCCCGAATGGATCTTGACCACAATTTCGATGGTTTTTAAAACTTTTACAATTAAAATAAAAAAAGATTTTAGAAAATAGCGGTTTGAAAAGCAGCAATTTTCAGTCAAGACTGAAGGTCTCTGAATAATACATTAAAAAAAAAATTGTTTTTGAATGCAGATGCACAGAGCGTAATATGCTATATATTACCTTTATGAGTGTGGGGAGGGATCACGACTCATACTGTTTTGTCAAGTGTAGCCCTTATGGGTTAAGAGATTTAACCAGACTGGGATACAAGTTCTTAAATCCATGCACTGATATAAAATCACACTGAATATTCCACATGACTATTGGTGGAGCGGTTTTCCCTATCAAGTCACTGTAATATGTGTGTTGTGAGAGAAGAAGCTCTGTTATCTCGAGTTGCTATACTGTCTAATAACATGAACCTTGACCTCTGTACTTTAGTAATACATATGCAGCTGTGGTTTTTGTAGTACCCTCCAAGTAAATGACATAAGATACTGGGTGGCACACTCCGCTTGGGAAGCCGCGAGGCAGGCAGAAGCTACTGGGACATACCCGTGAGAGCTGGGATCATTTGCCTCTATTGAACCAGTGTGTGTCCTCACTGTGACTCTGCAAACTGAGCCAAATACATTTTCAGCACTTGACTCTCAGTGATAGTTATGGCGAGCAGTCAGAGGCTTATTAGGGAGGTTAGTATGGGGTACTCAGGCTCAACACTCAAACGCCAGCAGCACAATCAGATCAATGTGCAATCCAGCACTTCTATGTATATTTATGGCAGGTCTGGTCCTGACACTTGAGTGAGTCTCTTGGTGTCGATTACACTAGTGTCTCCTCATTCAGAAGGCAGCTGAAAGTCCTGTTCTTCCTGTTTGGGACTTTCGTCATGATGACACACCTCCAGGCTGTCCTGGGATATGACCGCAGTCACCCAAGCTTGAACACTGGTCTTCGGCAACTCGGCTGCCAGGCGATATCTTTGTTATGTAGAGTCCCAAGGCGATAGCCTTGCATCTTCTGAGCAGGGTGGCACTGTGTTTTAAGTTAGATCATTTATTAATTATGAAATTGTTGAAATGGTTGTTTTTGGTTGTATTAATTTATAAAAATAATAGATTTATATATATTTTTTTCAAATATATTAGGTTCTTAGGAGATAAGGGTGGAAATATTTTAAAATATGGATGTTTGTGGATATTTTAATGTATATATTGGGGCCGATTCTGATCCGGAGCCATCGCCGTACGATTCGTACCCGTCCGTCCGAGTCGCGTAGTACAATCCGTATTTTGTCAATCTGTCCGAATAGTCGCGATCCGTACATATTGCAAGGCTGAAACAGTGAACCGGGGAATGAGGACGCGATTTGTATGGTCCACGTCAGGTAAGGGCGATTCGTACGGAAAAGCACACAATCACTTACACACCGTACAGTGCGTACACTCCATGATCGCAGGGGTACGGTGCATACCCCTGCGATCTTGGGGTGTACGCACCGTACCCCGCGGTCACAGGGTGTACGCACTGTACACCCAGCGAACATGGGGTACGGTGCGTACACTCCAAGATCGCAGGGGTACGGTGCGTACACCCCGTGATCGCAGGGATACGCACCGTACCCCTGCGATCATGGGGTATACGCACCGTACCCGGGGGGGGGCGGGGCGTTCCATACCTGTTTCGGGGTGTACTCTGCTTTTACAGCTGTTTTCAGCTCCCGTAGAAAAAGGGTCGTACAGTGCGTACCCGACACAAATCGTACTTGCCAGGCCGGAAAAAGCAGCCGCGAACCGTACAGATGTCACGTACAGCGGGTTCCGAGGGAGATTCGTACGGGGATTTGATTTGTACGGTCTCTGTACGATTGGTACGGAGTCCAGCTCCTGGTACGAATCGTACCTCGTCGTACGTGCGGGGGACCTTGCAGGGTACGATTAGTACGGGAAAAACGCTCCAAACCGCCGTTCCGAGCGGTTTTTCCCGAATCGAAATCGACCCCTTTATGTTAATTATTTAATGATTTGCAAATTAATATGGTAAAATCTTAATATTTTTGTTACATTAATAGTTTTTTTATTAATAATGTATGATTAATTAAATAAATATTGTAATACAGGTACAAAATATCATTTTATTGTAAATATTTATATAAGTATCTACATTATTTTTTAATGAAACTCTAAACTAAATAAATATAGTGAAGTAAAGAAATTGTAATTTTACTAAATAAATATTGAAGTTTCATAATTTTTGTTAAAAAAATTGATTGTTAAAATATTCATAGGTTTTTTTAATGCAGAAAATTATGCCTGCATTTATTTTTCAATTTTTATTTAAAAAATGTTTTTTATATATTTTTAATTTATGATGTTTAATTTTGGGATATGATTTTATTTTTTATTTTAAGGTTCAAAGTTTAGGAATGGTAGTACATATTTAAATATTATATTAATTATTAATAGTGCTAAAATATTATTTTATATGTTAATGTTTTGCGCCCAATTATGAGTTCAGTGGTAAGGGAACTGCCATCGAAACAGATACAGAAACCTCATGGCTTAGTTGGCGGTTTTGAGAGTGAAAGTCCACCGGAGCACAGCCACCACCACCTGCCATACGCTGACCGCCTCGATGGCGGCTTGGGGAAAGCAGCAACCAGAGGGCAGAACAGACAACAATTCCACCATCTGAACTGCAAACTGGTTTTCTGTTGTGTTGACTGTGGCAGGTAGACCGTCTGCTTTGAGTGGAAACAAAGGAAATGGGGTGCAAACTCACACATTTCCTTCTTTTTTCTACAGTCTATTACATAGGACCCTTCATCTAGGTCCTCCCTTCACAGCAGCAACTTGCCTATACAGAAAACAACCCTACCATCACTGAAATCCAGGTAAGTTAATTTCTCCCTTTACTCCCATTGACTGGACTGGGCACATATGGTCTGGACTCCATATTGTGAATTGCTGACCGTGTCCCGCACCAGTCCCCCACCGTCAGGGACAGTGCAGCAGGAACATCATAATCTGCTCTGAAGTATACCGCCAACACGGTGGTCATAGAGTGCGGTCAGATATTGCCAGCTGCAACATCATAATTGGACTGTTCCCATGAGGCACAGGGTCAGACTGATTTGCATATGGCCATGTCTGAACTGGGGTGGCAGAGTGGGCTAAAGAACGGTGATGGATTAAACCCAGATCAGTTGACTGGGGGTGAGTGCTTGTATTGTCAACGCTCCGTCCATCACCACCTTTGGTTTTGCTTTGTTCGCCATAAGTTGGCAGGGTATGCTCAGACGTGAGTCCCTTGCTCACTTTGCCACTGGATTCAAGCAAGCCGGGTTGAAGACGGCTGTAATGCCAGAAACCGGTCCTCGGAAGCTTGTTTCCGGTCCAGGGAAGGCATGGCTTGGCAGTTCGGGCTGGACTGTTCCCATGAGGCACAGGGTCAGACTGATTTGCATATGGCCATGTCTGAACTGGGGTGGCAGAGTGGGCTAAAGAACGGTGATGGATTAAACCCAGATCAGTTGACTGGGGGTGAGTGCTTGTATTGTCAATGCTCCGTCCATCACCACCTTTGGTTTTGCAACATCATAATATGGCAGGCGGGAATTCCTTCAGCGCAGCAGAGTTGTCAGTCTCAAACTTATAATCAGGCCTAAATATGAATATATAAGTTGTAGCTTTGAGTAGTATATTTTTTAAGCATATTTTAGATAATTTTGTAGATGAAACATTTTGTGTGAGCATAGAGTGATGATTGTGTATATACAAGTTTTAGTCTGTATCACCTTGCATAAAATGTTTCAGATTGTAGTGGTAATAGTCATTTTTAACCCTTTAGTGTCCAACACCTTCCCTAAATTGGCTTAGACAGGAGTGGGAATAGTAAATGTCAACCTTTACTGTCCAATACGTACTCTAAATTGGTATAGACTGGAGGGGGAATAGTAAATGTTGTACAATAAACAATATACTTTTATTTTATGTCTTTTTGTATAAATTGTTTTTAATATAAGAAAGCATTGTCCTGAAGAAGGTGATCAACTCTTTCACCAAAACGCCGCGTCGACAATTTCTTGCTTTTTCTAATGATTTTTATAAAAGAAATGTAATGCTATGTTTTAATAAATTGTATGTGATAAAGTGTTTTTATGGAATAATAATGAATGAACAAATCAGCTCTTTTTTGTTATAATAAAATCCGTATATACAAATTATAAAAAAACTCTTTAATTTTATTATTATCTTTTGCTTACTAATGGATGCATATTTCAAACTGTTTAGAATTAAGAATATTCAAATGTGGAAAGTAAATTACATGTACTGACGATACGTTTGTAAATTTGTTGTTTTGTGGTATGGGATTCCAAATTGACTATACTCACAGGCCATTCTATAATACGGTTGGATATAAATATCACGGGGTTAATCTTATCTGCCATTTAAAATCAGGAAAAGGGAACTTTTTGACTTTTGTTGGAATAGTAAATGTTACCATGGGAATAGTAAAAGTTACCCTTTTAGTGTCCAACACCTTACCCAAATTGGTATAGACTGGAGTGGGAATAATAAATGATATCCCTTCAGTGTCCAACACCTTCTCCAAATGGATTTAATTTTGACTGAGAATAGGAAATGTCATCCTTTTAGTCTCCAACACCTTCCCCAAATTGGTAAAGATTGGAGGGGGAATAGCAATGTCACCCTTTTAGCGTCCAACACCTTCACCAACTTGGTATAGATTGGAGTAGGAATAGGAAATGTCAACATCTTCCACCCTCTATGACACCGCTGGTGGTCCTTAAACTCATAATATTAAAGGTGGTGCCGCAGTGGCACCGCCAGAATATTGTGAGCCCCTGACCGCTGTGGCAGTGTGATGGTGGTTCGACTGCTAATGTTGTAATATTAGTTAGACCGCTGGTGCGGCAGGGGCTGGACCACCACCACCGTACCCCCGCAAGTCTGACGGTCCTCAGGCTGCCAAAATCATAATCAGGTCCTTAGTGGAGATTGTTAGCGGTATCTTCATATGCTTTGATTGAAATGTTAGTAACAGCCTTGAATGGGTGTGTGGAGTTACATTTTAAAATGGTTTGAATCACGGCTTGTTCAAAACCTATGATTATTTTTTAGGGTAGTAGTTATTTACTTTATTTTTCATGTGTTTTAAAAGATTGTGTTAAGTGTTGTTTTGTTTATTTGGTAGAGTGATGTTTGAGTTGTGATTTTCACAATGTATGGTGTATATATCTAAGTGAATCGTTTGGGGAACATTTTGAAGGTCCCATCCTTCATACAGGTTTGACAATGGCATAGCTGTAATAATTTATTTGCTGTGTAGAATATTAGGGTTTGTTTATCATTATTTAGGTTGTCTTGTAAAAGGAAAGGTTCCTCACTATGTGTAATTGTGAAATGTTCAGGTATGTGTATGTCTTAGTACCTCCTAGGGGCAGGTGTGAGATCCCTGCACTCTGCAGAGCACGTGGAGTTCCAAAAAACCCTGCTCCACTTCTCGCTTGTGCTTGCCAACATTAAGTTGGTTAGAGCGAACGTGGAAAATCCAATGCTGGACCACCTCCCAGAGAGATTTTGCAATGCGGGCAGTCACAGATGGTCACAACCGCCCGCGTTGAGAAACCATCCTTTAGCGTTGAGGAAGCTGCCGCTCTAATAGAACATCTACTCGAGCGGCAGAAAAAAGCAGCGCACTCTTACGCTGTGCATGGTGCCATTCATGCTGATTTTCTAGCATGGGACAAACACCCAGCACTGAAAATAACCTTGAATGGCACGACCTAACGCACTCCGCCGCTTACGGAACTCCGCGTTCCGCGGAGTTCCACCCTTCTATGATAAATAAGCAGTGGGTAGCAGAAACATAAAATGATAATAACTTTATGTTATTATGATGGGGAGTCTTGCTCACTCCTAAGTGTGCAATGACTGTTTGGCCGGCCCTCTCGGGACACCCAAACCAGTCATGCACACTTTTCCCTTATCCATGCAGGCTGTATTACAGCCTGTATGGAGAACATACCGAACCGTGCAGCACCTGGTTGAGAGTCGTGTCACAGCGCTCAGACCAATCACAATGCTGCATTGCAACATTGTGATTGGCTTTGGGGAGGGAGCCTGTTTGCCTGCTTCTTGTTCCTGTCAAAGACAAAGGCAGGAGAGGAGGAGCTGGGAAGACGCGGGACCCAGCCTCAAGGTACGTTTTTTTAAATGTTTTATTCCGATCCCTAATCGCCCCACCCCCTTTGTGACCCCCCTCCCCAGATCCCCGTGCCTGCCGTGAAACCCATGAGCCATGCTGGCTGCCACTGTTTATAATATTTGATATATAGTTTGATATTTTTTAATATAATTCTATTTATATATATTTATTAATATTTTACTTGCTATATAAATGTTTGTAGTTTATGGAAATATTGTTTTCGGGTGATAGTGTTATGAATTTATTGATATATTTGATAGGGTTGAATTGTAAATATTTTGGTGATGTAATATATTTATTTTTAATTTAAACAAGTCTATATTGATTTTTAAAACTAGTTTTACATAAAAATCTTTTTTTAATATTTATTAATGATAAAGTAATTATTTTGGTGAATTGATATTTTAGACATATTATATGTTTATTTGAAGGTGACAATATTTTTATTGCCGATATTTGTATTTTCGAAATAAGTATAAATTGATATTTTTAACAACAATGTTTGTGTTCTCAATATTTGTGGTTTTATTAGTTAAGTATAAGAAGGCGATTTTTTTGTTAAAACTATTTATTTTCTGATATTTTGTGGTTCGGTATTGCTGTGGAAAAGTAAATTTTGCCATGTTCTGTGTCTCTACGTGTCATCCATCATATGTTATGTGTGCATGACCAATATGCATATGTTATTCCCCATGTCCGATTCAAGACGCAATTATAGTTGTGTCCTCCTCTAGTATGCCAGTTTCCAGTCCTCGTGAATACTACGAATATCAGGCCTATGTAAAGTTATGTTGCCACGTTTCTCAGTGTGCACGTTATTTCATTATAAAGTCCCCGTTTCCAGGCCTCAACAGGGCCCGGACATCAGATTCAGCTCCTGTCCCCTGAGCCCTCGCTGAGGAGCGATCCAGCCCCCACCTGTATCCTCGACCTTTCACTTACTTCCTGCCTCGCAGTGCCCGGTGCAGCTTGGCTCTGCCTCTGAGTCTGCCAAGACTATGTTATGATTCCAGTTATCAGTTTAGTCCTCCTTCTCTGCATTCCTAAGCTACTGAACTACATCAATAGTTTCCGTCATTGTCTAGCCTATGCGGCTCCATGTTAAGAGAAATACTGTATTTAATGGTCATTTAATATTCTTCATCACGCACTACAGGTAGAATAAATGCATGCTCCAGTCTTAGAGTCAGTTAGCCTTTCCCCTCATGACTTCTAGTTTATATCAACATGTTCCCTAAACATCAGATACTAGATAGGGTTTAGGTACATGTCGCTCCGACCCTCCAGACTTTAGTCTCTGCTCCTAGCACAGAGTTCATAGCCCCCAGCTTCTCCTCGTAACACGTCATTGCCAGTTTGCGCGCACCACCAGGTTAGAGGTCCCGGCTCCTTAGGTAGCCCCCTCCTATGTTTCCGCCCATTCATGACATATTCTGTTACGTTTGCATCACATGTCTGAGTTACACCTTCTTTTTACTCTTATCTTTCGCGACTGCTACGCGTCACGCCTTCTGCTCCACCCACTGCTACGCCTACTGCAATGTAATGCTATGTGTTTGCGCTATGTATATATGCTCGTGTATTGTTATTAAAAGTTAGCGCGCGCTCATCCCAGACCCAGCCCCAGCAGCTGCTGGGCCCTGTCATCCTATTCCTATGCAGGTTGTCCTGTTCCTGTCCTTATGCTGTATTAAACCTGCAAAACTCCCACTACCTCGAATCTTGACTCTTATTTATTGAGCTATCTGTTATGATATATGTCTAGTCAAAAATAGGGTATTATTTATTTATTTACCACATAATGGCGCCCGAATAGGGACTTGCCCTTTCCCCACGCGTCGGTGAAGCCACGCCGACCCCTGACCCTCTGCAGTCGTGACGGAACTCTTCTGCGCAGTGGCAGATATTTCTGCTCAAGTATCCCTCAGGCCCACGGAGGAGACGGAGGAGGCGGTCCAGCATCCAGACGAGACGGTGGAGGAACGCGGCGAGTCCCGACCAGAGCCCAAGCCAAGAGTCCAAGGTCCGAGGTATCCGGAGGTCCACCCGTAACTGAAGTCCGAAGTTCGTCGTCGTAGCAGTCCAGTCCAGTCCGAGGCCTTCCGTTCTTGCTGCCCGGTGAGTACCGTTACTGGGGTGGTATCTAGACAGGGTCAATTTAATTGACTCTGGTCTGTGGGTTGGTGGTACACAGTCCCACAAACGAAGTGTCCACTTCGGTGGATGCGGGTCCTGACGTGTCTCTTTAAGAGACCGGTAAGTTTCGTACTGTTTCAGCAGTGCATCTAGTTTCTGTTCTAGTCAGTTCTGTTCTCGAGAAATTTCAAGTATTTTCAGGTGGTATTCTGTTCGAACTGTTATTCATAATGTTCTTCATGTATTTTAATGTTGTGGTATGAGTGCGACGTGATTTCGTGTTTTCATTGTGTATTGTATTATGTCCAGATTATAGTCCAGTCATGCCGCTCTTCTCAAAATTACGTCAGTTAAAAACTAGAAAGGGTCTGCTGGAAGCAGCAGTTCCCGTCCCGCCCAGGGACAGTCCAGGTCACTTTATGTATCAGAAACATGGCATAAGTGCCATATTGTATCTAGATTTATGGGTAGAGTATACCAAACAGTTAGAAGAAAAGTATAGATGGCCCGTATCGGGTACATGGGATGCCGAATGCATCATGCGAGTAGAGGAGGCATTATGGAAAAAGAAAGCCAGACAATCACAGAAAGATGCCATCGAGTTATGGCGCAAAGAAGCTCATAAAAGAACCGAAAAAGAAATCAGCAAGTCAGAACTAAGTAGAGAATCCCAAGAACGAGCCCAAGAAAGAGAATTAATCGAGATAGGTGAACGAGTTAGAACTGAGCAATCAGACAGACAGAGGAATGCCCTCATTAAGGGTATGTATCCTCTTCTTGCTGAGGGCTTGCCAAAAACGACCCCAGAGGCATCCAGTAATTTCCCGCCACCATTAGTTCCGACCAAGCTACGTCACAAACCGACCGCAGCTGATATTTTTATTTCGTCCTATCTGGACGACACAGTCCCCGAATATGCAAATCCTGTCCGCACTCCGCCAGTCCCTGTAAATCAGGTAATTCCTGCTCCTCCAGACACCGGGGTGCCCTTAACAGCTCCCCCGGGTCAGCCCGCCATACAAGTCCAGCCCACGTTACAATTACCGACCCTGCAAGGACGGAAAACATCAGTTGATGATTCTAGTTTAGGGGCCGCAGGAGGAGGTCTTCCTCAAACCCCGCCGCCATACAAGCGTTTATCAGCACTCGAATTACATGCTCAAGCATCACAGCGTACTCCTAAAAGTAATAAGTCTGTTGCAGAGATCAGGCAAACCCTTGGCGAATGTGTCTATGACCCAGTACCAGGCGAGTTTAATATGGTTTTATATTCCGTACGCGTAAGGAGAGTGACCGAGTATCTAGTCACCCTGCCGAATATGAAAGAAGATCTAGACAGGATATATCGTTTCATCCGTACAGGGGATGACCCACAAAGTATTAGTGATGCCATGTCTCAAAGGAAAGCCGAGATTCAGCGCATGATATTAAAGTTCTTAATTAACTGTCTAATAAGAGAACAGGATTACCCGTCTAAAGACCCGGAAGAAATGAAAACTCTGACAAAGTGGAGTGATAATATAGCCGAAGGAAAGCACAATACCATTGGTGCCATGGAAAGTATGTACAAGAAAATCCGTAGAGAGATAATAAAGATACACGAACAGCGTAAAGCAGCACAAGTAAGCGAGAAAGAAAGTATCTCTGATCCTGAAGAGGAAGACGACGAGAATACTGCCAGAATAGCGTATGTAGGAAAACCCAGATTTCCAGATCGCCATTTACGTCTAGAACACAAGCCTACTTTCCATCATTCAGCACCAGAACAAGGTTCCCTAGAACAAGTATTTCAAGCTACCGATCACATTCTGAAATCACGAATCGGTTATAGTGAGTTAAGTACTATGCATGAACAGGAACTAGTCCGATCAGCAGTCAGATGGATTACTGATTCTACCACTTTTCCAGACGAAATAGTGGCACAAATGTTTCTGAAAATGCCCCCAGCCGAGCAGCGACTGGTGGGTATGTATATGATTCAACACCTCATTACTCTGTATGAGGGTCAACATTCTGATCCAGGCCCGTTACATGATATCCTGAACGAGTTACTCCAGTATAGATGGAGAGGTCTAGGTACCGATTTAATTAGTGTCATTTTAGAACAACGTCATAAATATAGAACATTCTTGAACCCGCATTTTGTTCATGTCTCACCCCCAGAAAGTAAATCATTCTACATAGACAGACAGAATCCGTTACGAGAAGTCCACCCAGTCAGAGGAGCGGGTGGCGAAATGCAGCGAGTGTTTGTATACACTCCAATCACAAAGATGGAACTCCTCGAAATGAAGAAATTAATTCCCTGTCATGACAAAGATCCAGCAGGGTTCCATAGAGAATTAAAAGACATGCTCCGTATGGGAGAATACACTTACCCAGATATCATTAAAATGTTAAAGGTTCTGCTGCCCGCAGGGGTGTATGAAAAGCTAAAGGAAAAAGAATGGGAGGTGGGAGAGAAAAAGATAGATTGGGCAGTCCTAGAAGCTGAAGATAAGATACGAGTACCAGGTACTGGTCTAGGAGAGAAATGTAAAGAATTACCAGAATTATTGATTCAAGTTTTACCCAGATTATTGACAACTAGAAAAGAAGACTGGGATGCAATCTCAGCCTGTAAACAGAAACAAGATGAAGATATTAGTGATTTTTATTCTAGGTTTGAAAAGTGCTTTAGTATCAACAGTGGCCTCAAGACAAGTAGTGAGTCATACCCTCACCTTTTCGTTACTAAATTAGTCGAGAATTCAAGCCCACAAGTTAAAAACCGAGTTTTGAAAGTCGAAAGCACCTGGCAAGCAAATACTCCGTCCCAGATGCTCCAGATGCTCCAGTACCACCAGAATAGAATCAGGGAAGAGCAAGAACACGAGAGAAAACGTATGAAAGACACGAAAATGAAAGTACTAGTTGCACAATCTGTTCCTCAAGACAGTCAGAAGAGGGGTCCGAATCAAGCCAGTCATCCTGCAGCTCCCGTTAAAGGGAACTGCAATTATTGTAAACAGCCAGGTCATTTTATAAATGAGTGTGCAGTTCTGAAACATAACATAGCTACTGGTAAGACTAAAGAAAGACCACGTCCGCCTAGACAAGAACAAGTTTCACAGACTCCTCAGTCACAGAATGCACCACAGACAGTTACAGCACCGCAGCCTATTGCTGCAACACAGCATGTTACATCGCAGATGTACCAGTATGCACAGTCTGAGTATCCAGAGTACCAGCCATATTCATGAAACAGCCTAGAGAGGGAGGTAGGCTTGCCTCTCATCGAGATACCTGTAGATCAAGAAGGTCCCTATGTTCACAGTCAAGTATTAGGGAAAGACAGAAAGTTTTTGATTGATACAGGGGCAAGTAGGACCACAATTAGTCATGCCGAAGTTCCAGGGGCTCCGCTCTCAGGCTCAAGAAATGTTTCCCTTGGATTTTCAGGAAAGCCTATCGTTAATGAGATTTCAAAGCCAGTCACTCTAGAAGTAGGTCCATTGTCCCGCACTACTGATCTGTTACTTACTAAGTCATGTCCAGAAAATCTATTAGGCATTAAAACACTGAAAGAGTTAGGTGCAGTTATATGTTGTTCCCCAGAGGGAATACGATTGTTCCTACGTGACTTTAAGGGTCACTATGTATTACGAGATTTTGATTCCAGACTGTCTAAGGTTCCGCAGCATTTATGGGCGCAAGGTCCAACTGATGTAGGTTACATGCAAATCACACCCCATCGTGTGACCCTGAAACCAGGTGTAGTGTTACCACGAATCAGGCAGTATAAATTGCCACCTGAGGCTGTAGCAGCCTTATCCAAAATTATTGACGAGCTCATGGCTCAAGGAGTAGTTGTAGAAACTGACTCCAATGTATGTAACTCTCCGATCATTCCAGTCATGAAACGTACTGATCCAAATGCACCCCCAGTATATCGATTAGTGATTGATTTACGGGAACTTAACAAATGTATTATTCCTCAGTACCCAGTTGTCCCAGATATCTCTTCCCTATTGACAGCCATTGATTCCGAAGCCACGTTCTTCACTGTCATAGACCTCAAGAACGCATTTTTTAGTGTTCCCATCCATCCAGACAGCCAGTTTCTTTTCGGATTTTGTTTAAATGGAAGGAGCTATATGTTCACACGCGCTCCTCAAGGTTTCACAGAAAGCCCTAGTATTTACAGTCAAGCACTTAAGAGACAACTAGACAATATTCACATGCCAACTGACACTGCCCTGCTCCAGTATGTCGATGATCTATTGATCACAGCCCGTTCTGAACGTGACTGCGAGCGAGCGTCACTCACGGTTCTGTATTTCCTAGCCGA
This sequence comes from Lissotriton helveticus, assembly GCF_964261635.1. Lineage (NCBI taxonomy): Eukaryota > Metazoa > Chordata > Amphibia > Caudata > Salamandridae > Lissotriton > Lissotriton helveticus. Next base: position 42,849,578 of record NC_136068.1, read on the forward strand.
GATGGGGCACAAGGTATCCCCTTCGAAGCTTCAATTCTGTGTCCAGCAAGTGGTCTACTTAGGACACTTACTGTCCAAGAGGGGTAGGCAGTTGACACCAGACCGTATCCAGTTAATAGCGAGTCTTCCTCAGCCCAGGACCCAGAAGGAGGTACGTGCCTTTATCGGCCTTACTTCTTATTGCAGACAATGGATTCCCCAGTATGCATTTCTAGCCAAGCCACTGATACAGTTAACGACACAGGAGGCAGCCGTATCGACTATCCTCCCTTGGACATCTGAACATACACTTAGTTTCAACGAGTTAAAGAAAGCTTTATGCCAAGCTCCAGTTCTAGCTACGCCGAACTACAGTAAGCCTTTTACACTTTTCGTCACTGAACGCGAAGGTACAGCATTATCTGTTCTCACACAAGATCAAGCAGGACAATACAAGCCCTGTGCTTATTTTTCGAGCACATTAGATCCTGTAGCCCAGGCTCTGCCTGCGTGCCTCAAGTCAGTTGCAGCCACAGCACTAGCTATCAGACAAAGTGATTCCATAGTTTTAGGACACTCCCTGACAGTACACGTTCCACACTCCGTGGAAGTTCTTTTAAACCGAACACAAACACAGCACTTGACAATTGCACGTTTAACAGGTTATGAATTGACACTGTTCCAGCCACACATAGAAATCAGACGCTGCAACGTTCTGAACCCTGCTACACTGTTACCATCAGTTAATTCAAATTCTGCCACACACGACTGTGTGGAAGTAGTCAACATTACGACAAAGCCAAGACAAGATCTGACAGATATTCCGTTACCAGATCCCGACCTGACACTTTATGTGGATGGTTCATGCATGAGAACTAGTACAGGAGAACTAGTTGCCGCATATGCAGTGACTACTGACACTGAAGTTATTGAGACACACCGCATTGACACCCTGTCCGCTCAAGCAGCAGAGCTAGTTGCTCTGACACAAGCCTGTATACACGCCAAGAACCTGAAAGTTAATGTTTACACAGATTCACGTTACGCATTTGGAGTTGTACACGACTTTGGAGTGCTTTGGCAAGAGAGAGGTTTCATGACTTCTCATGGAACCAAGATTCAGCATGGTCTCCTTATTCAAGCTCTGTTAGATGCCATACATTTACCGACATCTATCGCTATCATGAAATGCAAAGCACATACGAAAGTCACTGACATTATTTCTCAAGGTAATGATCTAGCAGATCGCACAGCCAAGCTTACAGCACAGACTCCAGACATTCCAGTTAACATGACACACACTCCAGATCCGACTACATGTATGACCGTTAAGGACCCTACTCAAGATGTCATAGATATCCAGTTACATGCTACTCCCGATGAAATCAAGAAATGGTCTGAACAAGGAGGGGTCCAGACAGATCAAGGATGGTTAACAAAGGGTAGAACCACATGGTTTCTCCCCGACTCTATGGTTCAAGTCATCATTAATACCGCACATAGTCCAGCACATTTAGGAGAAAAAGCAATGTTAGACAGTATCCAGAACATTTGGTTTAACAAGCATTTACGAGCTGCAGCCAAGCAGAAAGTCCGTACCTGTATGATATGTTGTCAGTTTAATCCAGGTAAAAGTGTCCCGGTGGAACAAGGTGGTTTCCAGCCCCCTGACCACCCTTTTGAAGTCCTCCAGATGGATTATATTCAGATGGAGCGATGTCGAGGTTTCAAGTATGTCCTTGTAGTTGTATGCGCTTTGTCCAGATGGACAGAAGCATATCCAGTCCCAGATTACACAGCCGCGACCACTGCCAAGCAGTTGGTTCGTGAGTTTTTCCCTCGATATGGACTCCCTAGAGTCGTATATTCTGATAACGGTCAGCCATTCTCATCTGAGTTGATGAAGCACGTTTCCCTGTTGTTAGGGTACCAGTGGAAGTTTCATTGTGTACGCCATCCTGAAGCAGCTGGTCTAGTCGAGAGACATAATCAGACTCTGAAAATCCGAATCGCCAAAATATGTAAAGATAAGGGTGTGGACTGGCTAGTAGCTCTGCCAGTTGCTTTGTTTTACATGCGCATGGTCGCACATTCCAGATCAGGTCTGTCCCCGTATGAGGTCGTTTTCGGCCGCCCCCCTAACATGTGGGGTACTCCTAGACCCCGAAGTATTACTGATGTTTCATGTAATATGCTGACAGATTACCTAGCTTCCTTGATGTCTGCCCTCAACTCATGTCGTTCACAGGTTGCCGCCGCATTTCCAGACAATACCGAGGTGGCACCGCATGAGATCGTTCCAGGTTCGATGGTGCTCGTCCGGAACTTTGACAGATCAAGTCCGCTGGAGCCACGTTGGAAGGAGCCCCGTCAGGTCCTCCTCACCACCCGTACAGCTGTGAAATTGGAAGGACGCCGCGGCTGGGTGCACCTTTCGCACGTCAAGAAATTCTACGGATTAAAGCCGGTCTTTAAAAACATTTCCCAGGATATCAAGACTTGTCAAAACATTGTTCCTAAGGACTGTCCCGCAAATGACATTGACACAACCCCTCCCCTGTTAGAGAAAACTCCGCAACAGGAGTATAAACAGAAACTCCGGTCTAGTAAAATAAGTCAGTCAGTTTGATTGTCTAAGTCCTCCCCTAGGTGAAACGGTTAGACTGTTTCTGACATGTATAAAATAGACCCCCATAGTGAGAGAGTTAGTCAAAACTCAAACCGATGTATCGTTTTTCTAAGTTTCATATTATTTCTCAGCATAATGATTTCCTGCACTAGTTACGCATTTTTCCTGTGTTTTCCAGTTTCTCATGTAAATAAGCATTCTAATGTTACAGTAGAGCACACGTTTAGTGATCTGCCTCCTCACGAATATTCATACCGCCTCGCTATGCGTAACAATACATTTATCCGCATGTTACATTATTCACACCAGACCAGCAATGCCACTAATTGTTGGGTGTGTGGTCGACTCCCCCCTTTTCAGACGTCAAAGGGAGTTCTGCCACTCTTTCCTTATCCTTTTTCACATAATGGTTCGTGTGGAGCATGGTCCACGTTAACGTCATCCTCAACAGACATGTCTTTTCTTAACAGTACATGTTTCCCAGACAAGCAAGGTTTCCCCCACAGAACAGGTTTAGATCTAGAAAATGAAGTGTATAATTTAGGTGACTATTCTTCGAATTTCATGGTCCTGAATGTTCAGTCTGATACTACTCCAGACTCACCTGCTATTTCAGTATTACCAGTCAAAGGCGAATTATGTGTCCGAAATCATGGTTCTGTACACGTAGGACATAGTGATTGTATTACTATTATCCAGTATAGTGACAGTGGGAAATCTATTTTTAAAGCTTCACGTCATTCTTATTTTGTTTGTGGTCAAACTGCATATGCTCGTCTGCCCCTCGATTGGGAGGGAACCTGTTACATTGCCTTCCTACTGCCACCTGTTTTCCTAGCCCCACCTGACTACCATAGGAATTCCTTCCTAGTACATACTAGACACAAGAGAAACCTCCCGATTGTCGATTATACTGAAACTGCTGCAGAGCAATTCATTGATATTGATAAAGGTGTGTTCCCTTATTTAGGTACAGTTGTAAATAGTAAGCTAATCCGTAGGTTAACAAGAACCCTTGAAGCTGTAGTAGATGAGACTGCCTCCGCTCTAGGTAACTTAACCGAAGAGCAATCCTTTATGAGAATTGTTGTGCTCCAGAATCGTCTCGTCCTTGACGTCATACTGGCCGATAGGGGCGGGGCCTGTAGAGTCATCGGATCCAGTTGTTGCATTTTTATTCCAAATAACGCGCCGTCTGTTTATTCAGCTATAACCAGACTTCATAAAATTGCCCATCTATTACACCAAGATCCAGGCACCTGGACATGGTCCGGTTGGTTCTGGAATATAATTTCCGCCTGGGGATGGAAAGTCCTGTCCTTTCTAGGTATCGCAGTAGCGATCATATTCAGCTGCTGCCTCTGTATACAATGTGGCCCTGCGATTTGCGGCATGTGTGCTACCTCTTGTATTCCTAGTCCCAAGCCCCGTTCTAAATCCCGTTCCAGGATAATTCGAGATGAACAAATGGTACTGTATGAAATGATAGATGGTATCATGAATATTGATGTTTCCTAATGGAAACGTAGTGACAAGGAGGGAATGTGGAAAAGTAAATTTTGCCATGTTCTGTGTCTCTACGTGTCATCCATCATATGTTATGTGTGCATGACCAATATGCATATGTTATTCCCCATGTCCGATTCAAGACGCAATTATAGTTGTGTCCTCCTCTAGTATGCCAGTTTCCAGTCCTCGTGAATACTACGAATATCAGGCCTATGTAAAGTTATGTTGCCACGTTTCTCAGTGTGCACGTTATTTCATTATAAAGTCCCCGTTTCCAGGCCTCAACAGGGCCCGGACATCAGATTCAGCTCCTGTCCCCTGAGCCCTCGCTGAGGAGCGATCCAGCCCCCACCTGTATCCTCGACCTTTCACTTACTTCCTGCCTCGCAGTGCCCGGTGCAGCTTGGCTCTGCCTCTGAGTCTGCCAAGACTATGTTATGATTCCAGTTATCAGTTTAGTCCTCCTTCTCTGCATTCCTAAGCTACTGAACTACATCAATAGTTTCCGTCATTGTCTAGCCTATGCGGCTCCATGTTAAGAGAAATACTGTATTTAATGGTCATTTAATATTCTTCATCACGCACTACAGGTAGAATAAATGCATGCTCCAGTCTTAGAGTCAGTTAGCCTTTCCCCTCATGACTTCTAGTTTATATCAACATGTTCCCTAAACATCAGATACTAGATAGGGTTTAGGTACATGTCGCTCCGACCCTCCAGACTTTAGTCTCTGCTCCTAGCACAGAGTTCATAGCCCCCAGCTTCTCCTCGTAACACGTCATTGCCAGTTTGCGCGCACCACCAGGTTAGAGGTCCCGGCTCCTTAGGTAGCCCCCTCCTATGTTTCCGCCCATTCATGACATATTCTGTTACGTTTGCATCACATGTCTGAGTTACACCTTCTTTTTACTCTTATCTTTCGCGACTGCTACGCGTCACGCCTTCTGCTCCACCCACTGCTACGCCTACTGCAATGTAATGCTATGTGTTTGCGCTATGTATATATGCTCGTGTATTGTTATTAAAAGTTAGCGCGCGCTCATCCCAGACCCAGCCCCAGCAGCTGCTGGGCCCTGTCATCCTATTCCTATGCAGGTTGTCCTGTTCCTGTCCTTATGCTGTATTAAACCTGCAAAACTCCCACTACCTCGAATCTTGACTCTTATTTATTGAGCTATCTGTTATGATATATGTCTAGTCAAAAATAGGGTATTATTTATTTATTTACCACATTGCGTGCATCAATATTGTATCACTGAACCTCGGACACATTACAGCAGCTCTGCAGCTCCTTCGACACAGCTGAACAGCTTCACTCCCAATCTTTGTCTCGGTTGGATGGACCCTCAGTCAGGTTCAATTCTGCAGTCCCTTCCACGGTCAGCTGCTCCTGCGGGGAAGTTTATTACTAAGGGTAGGTGTAACAGGTGTAATTTTCTCTATTACTTGTAATCACTGCAAAACTTCTCCTAATTATGCATAATTGTGCGAGAAGAGTATTCCTGCATTTAGGGCTATTTTCTTAGTGGTAGTGGAAAATGCACCTTCGCATCCACAATGGACCATGGATGCATTGTAGGCTAAGAAAATAGAACCTAATGCTACAGGGCATGAACAGCTATAGCCAACAGCCACTCATGTTCTCAGTGCGGCATATTTACAAGAGGATTGCGGCACCGGAACGTCACTTTTTTGGACGTTCTGGTGGCACAATTCCCTGCACATATTCACTAAGTGGCATTATTTGTGGCTTAACTCCGCTTTGTAAATATGGTACCCTTTCACGCAGGTATCTGCATGAAGGGGGCATGCATTGGTGTTGATGTGGGCATTCCACCGCAACACCATGCTTTTTGACACTGCCCCAGATTTACAATTTACAAGGATGTGTCAGTCTGCGGCAGCGTCAACAACAAGCGCTATGCAATAGCAGGCTTTAGAATGGTGCAACGAGGAGAAATACGTTTATTTCTCCCCATCTTTGCTTTTTCAATGTGCCCTGCATTCTTAGGCACACAGGGAAAGAGCAAATTGCCATTCATGATTGCTCATGTGCAGGAAGGCGTACCTTCCTGCACATGAACAACCATTAAATAATGGCGATTTGTTACTTCTATGTGTACTGCAAAATTGAGGGATACCGTTGCGCACGTTATCAATCATTCCCTGAAATGCAGGCACCCTTGCAGTATGGTGCATGGGTGTCTGCATTGGCGCTAGGAAGCTATTTTTAGCACCAGCGCTAGGAAAAACACAGGGGTGTGCCATATTGTTGTAAATACGGTGCATCCCTTCCTTTTTTGAAATGGCAGACCATGGGGAACATGTAGCAGCTCCCACATTCACATGGTCTGCACAGTGAGCGGATTTGGATTCCAAAGCTGATTTGGGATGGTTTCTAATTCCTGACTCCCAGCCAGGCCTTCTTCCCTACCCAGATTTTATCTAGAGGGATGCTCCTCACACAAAAGCAGTCTCCAGGGGGAGTGCCCACCACAGTGGTTCAAAAGAGGTGCAAATAACCAATATAATGAAGGGGAACCCCTGAAGGCAAATGTAGGTAGAGAATCAGGGGAAAATTCAAAAGACACGTAGACAAAGGTTTCTCTACCTATATGTTTAAATATGTACAATGTATCATATATTCCGGTAATGACACTCTGACTGGACCAAAGAGCAAGAATTCTAAAGAATCGTGAAGGATCTATGAATTATTTTATTTTATCTGTCATATTTTTCTTTGGACAAAAAAGGGAACAGTCCCATTAGAACATAATATTAGCAATTAATAAATAGAAATATCGTAAAAAGTGACAAAAAAGCATTTTTAGAAAAAACAAAAGTTATTAGAACCCAAAGGGGAGGTTCCGTGAACAAAAGAGGTGCAAGCCAACAGCACCCTGGCTATTTATGACCACTCCTGACAGATCAGGAAGCGACAACAGTCTGCTCCCTTTCAAAGGCATCCTTAGTACCTGATAATAGATGCTGCAGTTTTCACCCTTCGTCCTCCTGCGATCCCCCAACTGGCACTTCTGGAAGATTCATTAATAGCCCTCTGGATCTCAAATGATAAAAACAACTTCTAAGAGAGTCTGTCTTCTCTTTCTTCACTTATCTCTCTCAACTCAGGGATGTCAGCAACGTGGTTCTGCCCGTGAAAGCAGCGCCACCCCCACCTTGTACACATGCCAGGGCATTCCATAATGGAACCCGCATACCTGCACCCCTCAAACACATCATTCAGACCTGCATCATTCATTCAGACACAGGTATACTGTGCACCCACCCACGCACATGCTCAGTGATTGTGATCTGAGCGCTAGGATTCCAGGTTCGCCATGAGCAGTGGAACTTTTAGGTGAATGGACTAGTCTGTTGCAATGGCAGAAAGCAGGTAACTTAACCTTAAAGGTCACTTAAATAATTTGCAAAACATGGTATTAGGGCATCAAAAAGTAAAAGTGATAGATAGAATGCTAGAAGTAATCTCAGCCAATGGTGATCACTCTTGCCGCATCCCAATGTATAACTTTTCACCCGCCATGCAACCTCAGTTTGGATCCAGCTATATGCAAATTAGCCTTGGCCCTGCTCCAATACGAACAGTCCATCCCGAACTGCCAAGCCAGGTGCTCCTTGAACCGTAACACAAGCAGCCCAGGGCGGTGTTGCCCCTATTATGAGTTCATCAGCCAGCTATAGCTTGATTCCAGTGGCACAGTGAGCACAGGACCACATCTGGGCATAGTCCTCACACCTGGGCATCAAAAACAAAGTGATGGATGGAATGCTTCAATTATTTTCAGCCACTCGCGATCGCTCGGGCCGCATCCCAATCCATCATTTGGACTGGATTGGTCCCATTGGAGCTGGGTCGAGATTGAATTGCACCCAGCTGGGTCCAACCTGAGGTGGCATAATGTGCAAAGTAACGATGAACTGGAATCCAGCCAGAGTCTTTACCAGTGGCTGAGATTATTCAAGCATTCCATCCATCAGTTTTTGGTATAATCTAGTGCATTGCCCTTAGTGTGTACCCAGGTGTGTGTCTTGTGCACACTGTGCCACTGGAACAAAGCTGTACCCGACTGATGAGCCCTAACTAGGGTGAAACTGGTTCTAGGTAACCCTGGGCGCGGTTTGCGTAGTAGCGCTATGCGTAGCTACGCAAAGTGCACTTCGTGAGCTACGCGAACTGCGTAGTGCACTGTGCAAAATACTGTTCGCACTGATTGCATAGTGCCCGATGCTTGTCCGCACTGTTCAATCAGTGCAAACTGCATCTTGCACAGTGCAAGCAGTCGTTTCTGCCACTCTAATAGATTTCTACTCGAGCTGCAGCTTTCTAAGCGCGGACTGGTAGTTTCTCATCGCGAACGGTTGCGAGCATACGCGTCCACTCGCAATGTGAAACCTGACCTCCCCGTGTTGAGATCTCGCCGGGAGGTTTATTTTCCACGCTCGCCATCGGCAACTTGATGTTGCTGATCGTGAACGAAGAAAAAGTCTCGCCGGGATGTCATTTTGCTCGTTCGCAGTCGCCAACTTGACTTCAGGACCGCGAGCAAGCAAAAAACTACCGCTAAGCTATGCGTGTTTGCACAGAGCTACGTGCAATTCGCGTAGTGCGAAGTAGTGTCTGTGTTCTGATATAAGGAGGACCTGGCTTGGCAACTAGGGCTTGACTGTTCCCACTGGAGCAGGGGTGAGAATGATTTGCATATAGCTGAGTCCCAACGGAAGTGGCATGGTGTGCAAAATAGAAATGTGCTTGGATGCGGTTCGAGTAGTTACTGGTGGCTGAAATTATTTCAAGCAGTCCATCAATTTGGTTTTTTTGCATACTTTAATACATTTGTGTTTGGCAGCCACAAGGATGTCAGCACAGGGAGAGAACTGAACAGTGCTATATATCTTTGTAAATATTGTGCAGTTTAGCGCTCTTCCATTCCCATGACAAGGTACAACCACTTGCCTTGCAGCGCTGCATGAACTGTTAGAAATTGTGGGCCGCAGTGTCTCCCCTTACACTGTGTGTGAGGGTCGTCCTCACGTCAGTAGGTAATGCTTTCTTACTGTTCAGTATTAGGGGTGTGCGCAATTTGTGTCATTTCCTGTAGCATAATTATGGTTAAATACAGTAAAATTATACAGAATTACTGGAGAGTGAACCACCATTCTGCACTTTTTTTCAGTGCAAAGTGCACCCTCACGTCAAAAATGGACCCATATGCACTTTGCTCTATGAAAATAGTTCTAAAAGTAACAGAACTCAAACAGCAGCAGCGGCTCGCACTCTCTAAATTGCTTGTTCCTATGCGCTGCGGTAGGATTTTTGCTCCAAATTAATCTTAATGCAAGCGGACATATTTACATAATTGCATAATGATAGTAACTTTGTGTCTCAAGAGTAACGTGGAATTATCAAAATTCCTCTGATCACTCCGGTGTAATTAAAATTTTACCCAGACCTACTCCGTGTCTATTTCACTGTCTCTTTTTTTCTCTGTCTGTCTCTTTTTTCCTTCGTTTCTTTCTCTCTCTGGGTCTCACTTCTCCTCCTGTATTTGCCTCCCTCTCTCTCATTCTACCTTCATCTCTCTGACTCTCTTTTCACTGCCCCATTCTCTCCTTGTTAGTCTTTCTCCCTGTCTCTATCGCCCTCGATGTCTCACTCTTTCTGTTACTTTCTGCCTGTCTATCTGCATCCTTCTCTCTCTGTTCCTTTTTAACTCTCTCTTTTGTCCCTTTCTCTCTGTCATTCAGCTCTCTCTCTCTCGTCCCTGTCGTTTTCCCCTGTCTCTTTCATACTTTTGTATCTCTTTCTCTCTCTGTTCTTTTTTAACTCTCTCTCTCTTTGTCCCTTTCTCTCTGTAAATCATCTCTCTCTCTCTCTCTCTCTCTCCTTCTCTCTCTCTCTCTCTCCTTCTCTCTCTCTCTCTCTCCTTCTCTCTCTCTCTCTCCTTCTCTCTCTCTCTCCTTCTCTCTCTCTCTCTCTCTCCTTCTCTCTCTCTCTCTCCTCTCTCTCTCTCTCTCTCTCTCTCTCTCCTTCTCTCTCTCTCTCCTTCTCTCTCTCTCTCTCTCTCTCTCACCCTCTCTCTCTCTCTCTCTCTCTCTCTCTCTGTCTCTCTCTGTCTCTCTCTCTCTCTCTTGCTCTCTCTCTCTCTCTCTCTCTCTCTCTGCTCTCTCTCTCTCCTTCTCTCTCTCTCTCTCTCTCTCTCTCTCTCTCCTGCTCTCTCTCTCTCCTTCTCTCTCTTTCTCTCTCCTTCTCTCTCTCTCTCCTTCTCTCTCTCTCTCTCTCTCTCTCTCTCTCTCTCTCTCTCTCTCTCTCTCTCTCTCTCTCTCTCTCTCTCCTTCTCTCTCTCTCTCTCTCTCTCTCTCTCTCCTTCTCTCTCTCTCTCTCTCCTTCTCTCTCTCTCTCTCTCTCTCTCTCTCTCTCTCTCCTTCTCTCTCTCTCTCTCTCTCTCTCTCTGTTCCTTTTTAACTCTCTCTCTTTGTCCCTTTCTCTCTGTAACTCAGCTGTCTCTCTCTGTCGTCTCTGTCATTTTGCTCTGTCTCTTTCATCCGTCTCTAGCGCCTCTTCTCTGTACCTCTCTTTCTCTTCTTCTTCTCTCTCTCCCTCTGTCTTCTCCCTTGCTCCCTTTCCCGGTGACGTCATGCCCAGACTCTGTCCATCACCTCCTTCCAAAAAAACCCGCGGTTCCTTCGAACATGATCACAAATATATCTGTGGTATTAGAACAATCGTTCCAGGACAGACCCTCGAACCCTCGCAGGCAGGGGGAGCCCCCTCGCCCTGGGGTGAGTGCATGCTGGGTCTTATCGCTGCGAGGGAGACATTGGGTGGATATGAGCCCCCCCTGCCCCCACCACCACCACACACGCGGACCTCCCCCCCCCACACCCCCACCACCACCACACACGAGGACCTCCCCCCCCCTCCCCCCACCACCACCACCACACACGCGGACCCCCCCCCACTCCCCCACCACCACAACACACGCGGACCTCCCCCCCCCACACCCCCACCACCACCACACACGCGGACCTCCCCCCCACCACCACCACACACGCGGACCTCCCCCCCACCACCACCACACACGCGGACCTCCCCCCCACCACCACCACACACGCGGACCCCCCCCACTCCCCCACCACCACCACACACGCGGACCTCCCCCCCCCACACCCCCACCACCACCACACACGCGGACCTCCCACCCCCCACACCCCCACCACCACCACACACGAGGACCTCCCCCCCACCACCACCACACACGTGGACCTCCCACCCCCCACACCCCCACCACCACCACACACGAGGACCTCCCCCCCACCACCACCACACGCGCGGACCTCCCCCCCCCACCACCACACACGCGGACCTCCCCCCCACCACCACCACACACGCGGACCTCCCCCCCACCACCACCACACACGAGGACCTCCCCCCCACCACCACCACACACGCGGACCCCCCCCCCCCCCTCTCTCCCCCGGTGGAGCTTTGGCCTTGATATATTACTAAGTAATTAATTCTCTAATGCGGCCTTTATCAGAAACTTTGCTGAGCAGCTGCTGCGGTGAAAGGAGGCAGCGAGGCGTGCCGGGGAGGACAGGCCTAGTGACAGCCAGGACAGAGCGACACACGGGGAGAGGCCTGGGCTGTCAGGACCCCTTACCTGCCCGGGAGAGGAAGAGGGGAGAGACAGGGGACAGGGAGAGAGACAGCCAGGAAATCAGCAACACACAGGGAGCAGGCAGGGCTGTCAGGACCCCTTACCTGCCTGTGAGAGGACGGGGAGAGAGAGACAGGGGACAGGGAGACAGACAGACAGGAAATCAGCAACACACAGGGAGCAGCCGGGGCTGTCAGGACCCCTTACCTGCCCGTGAGAGGACAGGGAGAGGGACAGAGGACAGGGAGAGGGACAGGCAAGAAATCAGCAACACACAGGGAGCAGCCAGGGCTGTCAGGACCCCTTACCTGCCTGTGAGAGGACGGGGAGCAAGATACAGGGGACAGGGAGAGAGACAGCCAGGAAATCAGCAACACACAGGGTGCAGCCAGGGCTATAATGTTAAATATTAGATCGTAGAGTGAACATTACCAGCGCCATCTTGTCCCATTTCAGACCTTTTGCGAACACGTAAGCGGCAGCCATTTTAGAACCTATGGCCACTCTCGCAACATTGCCGATCGCTAGCACGTCTCCTCGGCCTTGCGATCATCCCCCACGCGCTGGCAACCCCAAACATCTGTCGGAGCCATTAAACAGCCTCAGCACGACCCAGCCCCGGAGCCACATCCCGTGCGGAATCCACATACCCTTTCATCTCTTTCACACAGACGGGCTTCTGATAACCCCCTTCCCCTGTGCCCGATTGTCCGAGCTGATCCCAGGCCATCACCTAGCCCTTCGGATGCGGTTTATTGCCCCCTACAGTAGAAACTCACCCCTCTTCAAAGAGGGCCGAGATTAATCGATGTGTTCACATCATCAGATCCGACCGATCCCACATATTCCTGTTCCCAGCGGAATGTCCAGCTGCGCGATAGCCATCATGCTGAGATCGGGGTGGGGACTTCTACTGTAGATATGTGTGGGAACGGGCCTGGAGCGGGGGTTCCGGGGATGTCTTTCCGAATATCAAAGCATTACCAAGAATGTGTTGTATGTAATAAAGCAATAAACCCGTGTATAAGAGGCCAGGCCTCAGAGATGTTGTGAGAGCACCTCGAGAAGATACCCTCTTGTCTTATTTGACGTGTTCTGCTCCGGAGCGAATTAAACTCTGTTTTCCCGCATTCCAGATTCCAGCGCCTGCCTCTTTATTTGATAATCGTCAAAGTGGTTTAGAGGCCGCTAACGCCAAAACAGTGTGTAGAAAGATAACCTGGAATAGCTGTTTTTCCACAAATTGGCGACCCAAACGTGGGGCCCATCAGCGACACGTGGATCCAGTGGGAGAGGTCCTGACGACAGAGTGAACGACTGCAACGATCGGGAAGAGCTCCGGCCTGATAGACCCTCGTCTGGCGGCCGATCATCCGAACTTCGCTGGTTCCGAACAGACCTCTCTTGAGTGATCTACGGTCCTGACTGGGAACCCTCAGGAACGCCGGGGCACTAACGGAGAATAGAGGACAACCGGGCGCTGGAAGTGGAAGACGAGACAACTGTCCATACGGTCCGGGTAAGGTCGTGCAGCAAGACTCTCTTTGTTTGTTTGATTGTTTGAAAATACTAGTTAATATTTATTGATTTAATAACTTAACCTCGGTTGTTAAGCGTCATTGGTTCTTCTTGAGACATTCTCCGTCTACAAACGGTGAAGAATAGGAATATTCTCTCTCCCTTTGTGAATAGTGAAGGATAGCTAGCGCGGACTTTTTGTCCATATCAGTAAGGGCTGATAACATGCCGCGCCTATCTTCTCCCCACTGATTGTTTTGTTCTATTGATTCTCTTGAGATATTCCCTGTTTGCAAATAACGAAGAATAGGAATATTCTGTCTAGTCTTTGCAAGTAGCGAAGGATAGGTAGTGCGGACCTTTGTCCACCATTGTTTGTAGTATTTTTTACCACTATACGTCATGCCTATCTTCTCCCCATTGATTGGTAGTTGGTTCAGCCCGGACCGTTTATTAGAGGTAGATCATCCAGCTCCACTGGAGGGAACCCCTAATAATGACATGTTTACAAAGTATGGATTAGTCGCCATAGCCTACAGCAAGCTACGGCATAAAAATACCAAGAAAGATCGAGAAAGTCAGTGGCCACTGATGGGATCTTTTGATATAAATAAAATAGAAGCACTAGAGACAGCCCTTCTTAAACAGAAAACCACGCCAACCATGCTCGATAGTCTCGGCATGTGGCGGAAAGAAGCAATGCAGCGTAAAAAGAGAGACGAAGCGAAGGTAGAAAAAGAAATGCGAAAAACAGCCCACCTGGCTGGTCAAAAACTAGAAGAAGAGATTAGGGAAAGAGAGAGGATAAAGAAAGAACGGGAGTCCGAAACATCGGGACAATGCCCCGTTAGAACACCCTCCGCACTTTACCCTGTGCTACCACCGAAGCAAAAGGCAAACGATGATTTACTCCTAGGTCCCCCATTCACCTATATGCCCCCTCCATATGCTCCCTCCCATCCTAAAGCTCAGCACCAACAACCTCCGACCCCTAATGAAGGTAGTACCAGGGCCTCGGTACCCACAGCCTCCGCGCTGACTGAGCCTCTCGTACTAAACCCCACATCAACTGAAGCTTCAAACCAGTTTGAAGCTGTAGGAAAGGAAACTACGAGAGCAAGCCGCCTGAACAGCCATGAACGGGCGAGCATTGACAAAATTGTGAAAACGCTAATAGACCGAAAAGAGACGGAAGAATATATTTCAGATATATGTGGCACGTATACTAGCAGCCATAAACGACTCTTTATTGTACGATTTTGCTACCATACCCTCACAGCCTATGAGGAGAGATATCAGGATAAGGGACCTGAACGCCTTGCGAACTTGTATCGAAAGGTAGATGTAGGAGAAGAGAGCGAGTGTGACGTGGCGGAGCTCTTCTCGCATACGCTGGAAGTCTTCCGCCATCTCACTGAGCAAAGACCGGTCGCTAAAAACACGACTCCTGTAGTGACCGAACCCCCGATAGGAAGAGTTGATACCATGATGCCGATAAAGGAGGCCGCTCCCTACTGGGTCCCCCCCACGAAGTCAGGGAACTAAAGTACTGGGTTTTTCGGAACCGGTAACGAACCGGTAACCCAGCGGTGCCAGGGACAACACCCTAAGACTTCGGGTTCTTCCTGTTTAGACTACAGAAACTCAGAGTCTTCTAGGTGAAATCAAAGATCAAATTTATTGGCTGCAACCAAGTAACAGTTATCCTAGAAGTACAACACGGTGTATATTCTCAGGAGACTGCTCACACTTACAAAGCCAGCCTTCTCTTTTTATACAAAATATTACGCTTTAGGCAAACATTCTTTACATTTCAGTTGACCATTCACATGTTTTCACTACAAAGAAAAAGCAGAGTCATGATGACAAGCCCATATTTCAGTTTGTTCAGCCCACAATAAATTATCCGGCAAGGCCCAGTTTTCTCATCAGATATGGACGGACCCCCAATAAAATCGGGCACCTCCTCCTCGTAAAGCAAGTCATAAAGTAGGAAACAGGGACAGGTGTGTGCAAGATTAGGTGTGGTTTGTGTACGATGAAAGGTTTATGGCATGTTGTGCCTTGATACTATCTTGTTCGGCCTCTGGGAGAGGAACTGACCGAACAGGTTTGGCCTTGGGCAGTGGAGTCAGCTTGCCCAGGTCGCAGAGAAGTCAGGAAAGGTGTACGTGTCCTTCAGGATCGAGTTTGGCCTTAATCATTGGCCTATGTGAGGGCAACTCACAAAATGTCTGCCGTACACAAAATGGAACCCGAGGGTTCAGGATGAAAACTGCGATTTCAAGGTGAAATCGTCACTTGAATATGACGAAAATGCTTGTGCATAGTGTACTAGCCATATATCAAAATCGTCATGATACGATGATGTGTATAACATGGGTCCAGAATTTCAAGTACTACAGACCCTCCTTTTTCCCTTACATAGGCAATAACCTATACTCATGCTAATCTGAGTCTATATTCATAAAGTCATTGAGATGTTGCTGTAGCATCATCCTATTACTTAGCTCGTCCCTCGATACAGGCTTCCTTACACACGATGTAGCACAGAGGCCACATATTGCAGGAGCACACTGTACGCACAGACAGAACAGAACAGGAAAAGAATGGCTAAGACCATCCCAATGACCATCAGAGTTTTCCATCCCCAGCCGGATACCAGTTCCCAGAACCATCCCATTAACGACCAATCTCCTTTGTCCACATGAATAGATTCGGAAATCTTATGCAGTTTGGAGATGGCCTGGTACACTGTTGGAGCGTTATCTGGAATGAAAACACAGCAACTCGATTGGATCACTCTACATACCCCACCTCGGTCTGCAAGTATGACGTGTAATGCGACCCTGTTCTGAAGGGTAATAAGACGATCCGACTGGAGCTCAGCAGTCAAGTTACTGAGGGCACCGGCAGTTTCAACTACGGTGGACTCAACCACCCTTGTCAATTGCCTTATGTTCCTGCTGTTGACCATGGGTCACCAGAACGGCAGAAAACCCTTTACGAAGTCTCCAAATTCTTGTTCTGCAGTGTCCTCTTTACTGAAGACACCTCTAACTATCCTTGTCTTATGGTAATCTGCCTCAGCTGTGTAGGTGGGAGGCAACAAGAACCAAACAAAGCATGTGCCCGAAAAGTCAGGGGGCAACCATGTATAGGCTCTATCATGGCAGATGAAATAGGTACCCCTAGCTGCTAGGAACGAAGGGGAAGTCTGAGACGCAAAAACGTATGTCTCAGTACAGATACTCTTCCCTAACTGAGCTCTGGGATTCTTGCCAATACCTTGCAGACATAAGTGGCCCTGATTGGGTACAATCCAAATCGGGGAAGATCTCTTTGCTTGCTGTTTCTCACTCAGAGTAGCTCCATATCCGGTCACGTTCCATCCTATATATACTAGTGTCTCATCTCTCGGGATAGCCTCATAGGAGATATCTTCCTTAATCATATCTACTATACCCTTGACTAGAGCACTATTCTTAGGATTGTCTGTCACAGAACGTAGGGGGTAGGTCTCATGTGCGTAGATGAACATTGTTCTGTATGCCCACACAGAACCATTATGGCTGAATGGCAGGACCAGATAAGGGATACCTTTATCCGTTGTGTGAGGCATAAGACCACACACCCAACAGTTAGTGGTGTTCATTACTAGTTGGTGTTGGTGCAAAAGCTGAACGAAGGAGTTGTTAATAAACTCTAATCTCCTAGCGGATTCATGTTCAGGAAGAGGTTGAAAAGAATGTGAGGAAACAGTAGAAGGAGGAGGTATGGGCGATGAAGTGGGTGCAAATGTCACTCGAAAAGAGAATAGAACATATCCTATAAAAAACATCATTACACTGAACAACATAAAAATGCATGATATCAAAAAACTTTTCTTGGTCATCATTCTGCAAATTGTAGTCTTAAAGTTCATTTGTTTGGCAGGTCTCTCCATCTCAAAAAACTCCATCCTCTCTAAAATGCTGCTCGCGATGGTAGGGTGTTCTATGCTAAGGAATGCTTCTGTCAGTCCAGGGCAACTCCCTTAGACCAACCAGAACTGTCAACCTAACGTCTTCAGCTGCACCCCAAAGACTTGGGCAACCGCGATCCTACAGCTGAACCCGGATGGTGGTTCGAAAAACAAAAATAAAAAGTTTCTCAGATGAGAGAGCTGCACTTTCAAATTTTAGCAAAGAAAAGAAAAAAAAGTTATTTGTTCATAGTTCTCGGCCGCAGATTATATCGTTTCTTCCCAGGTACTGTCTGGTCTTGAAGCAGGAGTTCAGGCTCTGTAGTGTCCAATCGAATTGACGGCGGCACAGCTTCTTGCAAGAGATTGTCACTTTCTTTTTCAGTAATTGTTCCTTTTACACGTGCATCGCTGAAAGGCAGAAATCGAGGCACAGTTTCAGTCTCTGAGTCAGCGACACCCTCCTGGACCCACCTGTCGTACGGCAGAGGCAAAGGTACCCTCTTGCAGTGTACACCGTGGATCCAGTGCTTCTTCCCTTCCACTCGAACAGCTGATCTCGTTGACAGAAGGACGAGGTGAGGGCCGGTCCACCGGGGCTGGTCGTTCTTTGTTCGCTGGAAGTTTTTGACCAGCACCCAGGATCCAGGGTCGATCGGGTGTCCGGGAGCTTCAGAGACCTGGGGCAGAGTATCGTGAACCTGTTGGTGTAAAACACGCAATTTAGCCGTCAATTCGTACAAATAATCAAGCAGGACAGGGTGTTCGATCTCACTGAATTTTGTCGGCCTTGGCACTCTCCATATGTTGGCCGGACGGCCGAACACGATTTCGTACGGACTAAGTCCCACTCGCGAATGCACAGTCATTCTTGTTGATAGGAGTGCTAAAGGTAGCGTCAGGCCATTTAAGACCAGAGCTTGCTTGATTTTGGCCAATTTTAGCTTTAACGTGCCATTGTAACATTCTACTAGTCCAGCTGATTGAGGGTGATTTGCAGCGTGGAATTTCTGTTGGATGCCTAGCCCTTCGCATACTTTCTTCATCACCCGACCCACAAATTCACTCCCATTGTCACTCCAGACCATTCTCGGCATTCCAAATCTAGGGAAAAACTCTTTCACAAGGGCTTTAGCTGTGGATAAGGCAATGTTGTCTTTCAGGGGATATGCTTCTACCCATCTTGAAAAGGCACAAACAACAACGAGTACGTATTTCAAATTGTTGCACCTTTCCATGTGGATGAAATCTAGCTGCAAATCCTTGAACGGATACGTTGAAGGCGCAAAATGACCAGCTGGAGTTGGGGTTCCCCTACCAGGATTGTATTTCAGACACACCATACAATTCTTGACCACATTCTCTGCACACTTAGGAATTCCAGCATTTTGCCATACTGGAGCCAACAACTTACAAATCCCTTTCACACTGATATGAGCCATTCCATGGGCCATCGTAACCACTCCAAGCATGTACGCATCGGGTAACAACCCTCTCTGATGCTCTGACAATTCAACCCAACAACCATTGGCATCCATTTTACCTGTACTTTCTCCCCACACACTCAATTCTTTCTCTGTAGCTTCAGCTTGAATAGACTTCACACTCTCTATCGTGTCTTCACACATTCCAACGTCACCAATCCATCTTGCAGGGCCTGCAACATACATTCGACTCATCACATCCCTCGCTGTTTCTTTTGTGACTTCGTCAGCAAATGCATTTCCACGACCAACATCGTCAGTAACCTTTTTGTGCGCACTGCATTTCACAATCGCAACTTGTAACGGTAAAGTAAGTGACTCGAGAAGCTCATTCACCAACTGACCATGCTGTATCTTAGCTCCATGCGAAGTCAGAAACCCACGTTCTTTCCACAATCGTCCAAAACTGTGAGCCACACCAAATGCATACTGGCTGTCGGTATATATGTTCACTTTCATTCCTTTCGACAACGCACACGCTCTCGTAAGTGCAATCAACTCTGCTGCTTGAGCTGAATTGTGTGGGATACGTGCAGCTTCAACAATCGTATGCAAAGTCGTGACAGCATATGCTGCAGTTGTATCTCCATTCGGAAGCTTGAAGCATGAACCATCCACCCATAAGGTACCATCACACTTCACAAGAGGAGTGTCCTGCAAATCTATTCTTCCTTTTGTTTCTTCTTCTGTTCTGAGAAAACAATCATGCTGTTCAGAAGCATCTAACTCTTCTACAATAGGCAACAAGGTAGCTGGATTAAGCGTGTTGCATCTCTTTATGTGCACATGACTCGCTAATAGTGTCAACTCGTAACCTGACAACCGAGCACTAGTTAAGTGCTGTGTCTTGGTACTGTTTAACAACGTGTCCACTGCATGTGGAACCATCACAATCAATGTATTATTCATCACTAAACCAGCAGACTGTCGAATAGAAACAGCTGCTGCCGCTGTGGCTCTCAAGCTACTCGGCAATGCTTTGGCTACCGGGTCTAAAGTCGACGAAAAATATGCACATGGACGCTGCTTGTCTCCGAACAACTGTGTCAAAACCGACAATGCACAACCTTCTTTCTCATGGACATACAATGTAAAGGGCTTACTGTAGTCGGGGGTACCCAACACAGGAGCCGAACATAATGCATTGCGCAATTCGGAAAAACTTTTCTGGCACTCTTCAGACCATGGAAGGGGATTCGGTGTATCTTTACAGGGTAATGCTACCAAAGGTTTGGCCAGCAAAGAAAAAATCGGTATCCATTGTCTGCAATATGATGTAATGCCCAAGAAAGCACGCACTTCTCTCAGCGTCCTTGGCACACTCAATTTCGCTATTGCCTGAATTCTTTCTGGGGTCAGTTTCCTTCCCTCCTTCGATAAGAGATGACCTAAGTAGGTCACTTTTTGTCGACAATATTGCAACTTGGAAAGAAACACTTTGTGGTGCAACTCAGACAAATGACGTAACAACGACAACGTGACTTCTTTACAAATTTCCTCAGTATCTGCAGCAATTAGCAAATCGTCGACGTACTGAATATGGGTAGCGCCATCAGGTAAAACAATCGTATCAAGCTGTGTCTTTAAAGCCTGACTATATATTGATGGGCTTTCACAGTAGCCCTGGGGTGCGCGTTTGAAGCGGAAGCTTCGGCCTCCTAAACTGAAGCCAAAAATATCCCTGCTCTCCTCGGCAATCGGGATACTGAAGAAAGCATTCTTCAAGTGAATCACCGAGAACCAAGTGGCGGAAGCTGGAATCATATGCAATAAGGCAGTGATATCAGGAACAACTGGAAATTGTGGCACAACAATCTTATTCACCTCTCTAAGATCAATCACAAATCTGTAAACAGGTGGTTGGGAAGGGTCGGTACGCTTCAAAACAGGCAGAACAGGACTATTGCAAACATTGCCTCTTGTCTCTTCAATCACATCTTTTTCAATCAGATCGCAAATGATCGCTAGTAACGCTTTTTCACCTTCCCTAGAAATTTTGTATTGGGGAATGCGTGGCATTTTAACATTGGCTTTCAATGTCACAACATATGGCGGTATTTCTAAAAGACCCACATCATTAGGACCAATAGCCCAAAGAATATCGGGAAGAAATGACAATTCTGTCGGAAGTTTATCCTTCGATAAATACATTGGAGAGATCACTTTCTTACCCAATGTAAGTTGTACTCCCGAAGGAGAACAGTACAAAGTCGCATACAATCTTTTCAACAGATCCAATCCCAACAAGTTTTCACCACAACCTGTCGTCAGAATAAGGGGTGCTTCGAATTCGCAAGGTCCAACAGAAAGGGACATAGGACTAGAAACTGGGTTCCTAACCGGGGCGCCAGAAAAACCTACTGAAACATTCGTTTCCCCAGACAAAGGTGTGCCAGGGAGTTTAGAGTGCATAATAGAACTCTTTGTAGCACCAGTATCCAACAGAAAAGGCTCTGACACACCTGATGTAATAACCTCAACATAAGGTCCACTCTGATCTACTGGAACTGAAACAACTCCCTGTCTTTGTCTACGGCTGTCCTAGCAATCATTACCTTCCATATGCTCATCTTCTGCATAATAGTCATCAGCATAGTACTGAGCTGTCCTACCAGACGCGTTATTCTGCTGATCAAACCTATTCATTGAATTTTGAGGCGGAAGTGAACGTGCGTTCTGGGGGAAATTTCCACGTCCTCTACCTCTATGTGCTTGTGGAATACATCGACCTCTTGCGCTAGAAACACCATTCATACGCTGCAACAAAGCAGGACAGCTACTTTTAAAATGGCCCTCTTCTTTGCAATATGCACACTGATTAGGGCCTACAGGAAAACGTTGTTGAGAAAACTCGACCCTTTGCGAGTTTCTCGGATACTGTTGTTGTTGCTGAAAGTTATTCGGGCCATCACTTGGCGGATGTGCTTGCTGTAACAGAACCTTCGTCTTTAACTCCTTAGTCTTCTTATCTGCTCTATCCTTCTCATCTTTATCTCGATTTTCATAATACTGTGCAGTAGCCAATATTTGTGCTGAAGAGGAAACGGCCCAAGAACTTTCTGAATCTTTTAATTTCTTACACAACTCGGGAAGCAAATTGTGCACAAATTTGTCAACGAACAACCGTTGACCACCTTCTGTACTCATATCTTGACCACTGGTCGATAAACGTCTTTTCAAACCTAGTGAAGAAATCGGACACTGTTTCGTCTTTCTTCTGCTTACATGCAAACAATTTATCCCAATTCACACGCATCGCCGGCATTAAAGTCTTCGTGTAATTAATGATTCTACCAGGGAGATCTGCTACTAAAGGCTCGGGTTTAGCACCACCAACTTGTCGGCCATCTGCAGCACTGATATTAGCCCATGAGTCACCTAACTCCTGATCATGATCCGCATGACGAATCTAGGCTGTGGAACAACATTTCCAAACAACATGTCTATCAGCTAAATTCATAATGCAAGAGCCTGCAGTCTTTGACAATTCCTTGTAATATCCTGCAGGATTTTTACGTGGATCAGGCAGTGTCTGTTTAAGAGCCAAGACTTCAGCTTGCTTCCATGGGACATGTACCCAGACACGCTGAAAGTGTGGTGGAATGATCGGATTAGCATTCGGGTCCCCATCTCTCCAAACTGGGGGAACTTCTCTCATGGGATACTGCCTCGCCTTCTTTTTAACAGAGGAATCAGACTCAAACAACGACAGAGAAACACCTTCACTCCTGAGTGATAACAGTGTCGCAACTGCTTTCTCAACATCGGAACCCACAATCGTGCCCTTTGCAAACTCGAACCGTACACGGCACAACTCAGGCGGATTAGGCTCTAAATCATTCTCCTCTAAATCCTCACAAAGAAAAGTACACATTTTCTCAAAAACGTACCTCTGTTTTGGTTCTTCCCACTGATGGAAGACATCCATAACAGACTCTAGCTCATATCTTGTCGGGTTGTGGTAAATAAATAATTAATTACTGGTTCTATTTTTCGGGATACTCATATAAACAGATAGCTCAATAAATAAGAGTCAAGATTCGAGGTAGCCGGAGTGTACAGGCTTTAATCAGGCATAAAGGACAGGAACAGGACAGCCTGTACGGGAATAGGATGGCAGGGCCCGGCAGCTGCCGGGGGCAGGATCTGGGAATTGACCAAGGGTAACTTTTAATAACAGTGCACAATATTTATAGTTAAACAAATACATTACATTCAATACAGTAGGCGTAGCAGTAGGCGTGGTTTCGTAGCAGTCGCGAAAGATAAGGACTAAATGATGTAACAAGAAGGCGTGTACAGGGCGTATACATAGACATGTGATGTAAACGTAACCGAAGTGTCATAAACGGGGCGGAAACATGGAGGGGGCTACCTGAGCAGCTGGAACCTCTAACCTAGTGGTGCGCGTAAACTGGCAATGACGTGTTACCAGGGAAAACTGGGGGCTATGACTTCTGCGCTAGAAGAGGAGACTAAAGTCTGGAGTGTCAGAGCGACATGTACCCAGGCATATCTGGTATCTAGTGTTTAGAGTACATGTTGATAGAATCCAAAAGTTATCAGGGCAAAGGCTAATAGACTCTAAGACTGGTGCATGCATTATTCTATATGTAGTGCGTGTGTGAGGAATATTCTATGAATATTAATACAGTATTTCTCTTACATAGAGACATAAAGGCTAGACCATGACGGAAACTATTGATGCGATTCAGTAGTTCAGGAATGCAGAGAAGGAGGGTTGGACTGATAACTAGAAACATAACATATTCTTGGCAGACTGGGAGGCAGAGCCAGGCCGAGCCGGGCACTGCGTGGCAAGAAGTAAGCTAAGGGTCAGGGATGCAGGTGGGGGCTGTATCGCTCCTCGGAGAGGGTTCAGGAGACAGGAGCTGAATCTGAGTCCGGGCCCTTTTGAGGCCTAGAAACGGGGACAATTCAATGAATTAACGTGCACACTGTGAAACGTGGCAACGTAGCTTTACATAGGCCTAATATTCGTTGTATTCACGAGGACTGGAAACTGGCATACTAGATGGACACAACTGTAATTGCGTCTTTAATCGATCAGAAAGGAATACATGCATATCGGTCATGCACATATAACATAACATGGGGAACACGTAGGCACATACAACATGGCAAAATTTACTTTTCCACATTCCCTCCTTGTGCCCTACGTTTCCATCAGGAAACATCAATATTCATGATACCATCTATCATTTCATATAGCATCATTTGCTCGTCTCGAATTGTCTTGGAACGGGACTTAGGACTAGGAATACAAGAGGTAGCACAAATGCCGCAAATCGCAGGGCCACATTGTATACAGAGGCAGCAACTGAATATGATCATTACTGCAATACCTAGAAATGACAATACTTTCCATCCCCAGGCAGATATGATACTCCAGAGCCAACCGGACCATGTCCAGGTGCCTGGATTCTGGTGTAACTGATGGGCAATTTTATGAAGTCTGGTTATAGCTGAATAAACAGACGGCGCGTTATTAGGAATGAAAATGCAGCAACTAGATCCGATGACTCTACATGCTCCTCCTCTATCGGCCAGTATGACGTCAAGAACGAGACGATTTTGGAGCACGACAAATCTCATAGCAGATTGCTCTTCGGTTAAGTTACCTAGAGCAGAAGTAGTCTCATTCACTACTGCTTCAAGGGTTCTGGTTAATCTACGTATTAACTTACTATTCTGGACAGGGCCTATAAAGAAGAAGAAACCTTTATTGAAGTCTTGATACTGTTCTAGAGTAGTTTCAGTTTGATCGACAATTGGGGACTCGATCTCCCTCCTATGTCTGACGTGTACTAGATGTGTGTTTCTGTGATAATCAGATGGGGCTAGAAAAACTGGTGGCAGTAGGAAGGCAATGTAACATGTTCCATCCCAATCGAGGGGCAGACGAACATATGCGGTCTGACCACAAACAAAATAAGAATGACGTGAGGCTTTGAAAATAGATTTCCCACTGTCACTATACTCGACAATAGTAGTACAATCACTATGTCCTTCATGTGCGGAACCATTCTTTCTGACACATAATTCGCCTTTGACTGGTAGTACTGAAATAGCAGGTAAATCTGGAGTAGTATCGGACTGAACATTCAGGACCATAAAATTCGAAGAATAATTACCCAAATCATATACTTCATTTTCTAGATCTAACCCTGTTCTATGGGAGAGACCTTGCTTGTCTGGGAAACATGTCCTATTCAGAAGGGACATATCATTTGAGGATGACGTTAAAGTGGACCATGCTCCACACGAACCATTATGTGAAAACGGATAAGGAAAGAGTGGCAGAACTCCCTTCGGTGTCTGGAAAGGGGGGAGTCGACCACACACCCAACAATTAGTAGCATTGCTGGTCTGGTGTGAATAGTGTAACATTCTTATAAATGTATTATTTCTCATAGCAAGACGATAGGATAGCTCGTGAGGAGGCAGATCACTAAATGTGTGCTCTACTGTAGCATTAGAAAACTTGTTTACATGTGAACTTGGAAAACATAAATGTAATGCATAACTTGTGCAGGTAACCATAAGACTTAGAAACAATAGGAGACTTAGAAAAACGATACATCTCATAGAGTTTTGACTAACTCTCTCACTATGGGGGTCTATCTCATACAAGTCAGTAACCTGTCTAACCGTTTCACCCGAGGGGGACTTAGACAATTAAACTGGCTGACTTATTTTACTAGACCGGAGTTTTAATTTATACTCCTGCTGCGGAGTTTTCTCTGACAGAGGAACTTTCAGTTCAGGATTTAGATCAGAGTCTGGTTTCAGGCAGTCTTTAGAAATGTCCTTTGAAAATGTCTTTTTACGAATTCCATGGAACTTCTTGACGTGGGACAGATGGACCCACCCCTTGCGGCCCTCCAACTTCACGGCCGTGCGGGTGGTCAGGAGAACAAGTCGCGGCTCCTTCCAACGAGGCTCCAGTGGACTTGAACGATCAAAGTTCCTGACGAGGACAAGGTTGCCTGGAATGACCTCATGCGGTTTCACTTCAGTATTGTCTGGGAATGCAGCGGCAACCTGTGAACGACAAGAGTGTAGGGCAGACATCAAGGAAGCTAGGTAATCTGTCAGCATATTACTGGAAACATCTGTAATACTGCGGGGTCTAGGTGTACCCCACATATTTGGGGGGCGGCCGAATACGACCTCATAAGGAGACAGACCTGATCTGGAATGTGCAACCATTCTCATATAGAATAGGGCTACTGGCAGGGCAACTAGCCAGTCTACACCTTTCTCTTTACATATCTTGGCAATACGGATTTTCAGGGTCTGATTATGTCTCTCTACGAGACCGGCTGCTTCAGGATGGCGCACACAATGGAACTTCCACTGGTACCCTAACAGAAGGGAAACATGTTTCATTAACTCAGATGAGAATGGCTGGCCGTTATCAAAATACACGACCCTAGGGAGTCCATAGCGGGGAAGGAATTCACGAACCAACTGCTTAGCAGTGGTCGCGGCTGTATAATCTGGAACTGGATATGCTTCTGTCCACCTGGACAAAGTGCATACAACTACAAGGACATACTTGAAACCTCGACATCGCTCCATCTGAATGTAATCCATCTGGAGGACTTCAAAAGGGTGGTCAGGAGGTTGGAATCCACCTTGTTCCACCGGGACACTTTTACCTGGATTGAACTGGCAACATATCATACAGGTACGGACTTTCTGCTTGGCTGCAGCTCGTAAGTGCTTGTTGAACCAAAGGTTCTGAATACTGTCTAACATAGCTTTTTCTCCTAGATGTGCTGGACTATGTGCAGTATTAATAATGACTTGAACCATAGAGTCGGGGAGAAACCATGTGGCTTTTCCCTTCGTCAACCATCCCTGATCTGTCTGGACCCCTCCTTGTTCAGACCATTTCTTGATTTCTTCGGGAGTAGCATGTAACTGTATGTCTATGACATCTTGTGTAGGGTCCTTAACTGTCATACAAGTAGTCTGTTCTGGAGTGAGTGTCTGTGTCTTGTTAACTGGAATGTCTGGTGTCTGAGCTGTAAGCTTGGCTGTTCGATCTGCTAGATCGTTACCTTGGGAAATGATATCAGTAACTTTCGTATGTGCCTTGCACTTCATGATAGCGATAGCTGTCGGTAAATGTATTAACAGAGCTTGAATGAGGAGACCATGCTGAATCTTGGTTCCATGAGAAGTCATGAAACCTCTCTCCTGCCAGAGCACTCCGAAGTCGTGTACAACTCCGAATGCGTAACGTGAATCTGTATATATGTTTACTTTCAGGTTCTTGGCACGTATGCAGGCTTGGGTCAGAGCAACTAGCTCTGCTGCTTGGGCAGACAGGGTGTCAATACGGTGTGTTTCTATAACTTCAGTTTCAGTGGTCACTGCATACGCGGCTACTAGTTCTCCTGTACTAGTTCTCATACATGAACCGTCCACATAAAGTGTCAGGTCGGGGTTAGGTAATGCAATGTCTGTCAGGTCTTGTCTTGGCTTGGTCATAGTGTTAACAACTTCCACACAGTCATGTGTGGCAGGATTTGAAGTAACTGACGGTAACAGTGTAGCAGGGTTTAGAACGTTGCAGCGTCTGATTTCTATGTGTGGCTGGAACAGTGTCAGTTCATAACCTGTTAAACGTGCAATTGTCAAGTGCTGAGTCTGTGTTCGGTTTAAAAGAACTTCCACGGAGTGTGGAACTTGTACTGTCAGGGAGTGTCCTAATACTATGGAATCACTTTGTCTGATAGCTAGAGCTGTGGCTGCAACTGACTTGAGGCACGCAGGCAGAGCCTGGGCTACTGGATCTAATGTGCTCGAAAAATAAGCACAGGGCTTGTACTGTCCTGCTTGATCTTGTGTGAGAACAGATAATGCAGTACCATCACGTTCTGTGACAAAAAGTGTAAAAGGCTTACTGTAGTTCGGTGTAGCTAGAACAGGTGCTTGGCATAAGGCTTTCTTTAACTCATTAAAAACAAGTGTATGTTCCTGGGTCCAAGGGAGGACAGTCGATACGGCTGCCTCCTGTGTCGTTAACTGTATCAGTGGCTTGGCTAGAAATGCATACTGAGGAATCCATTGTCTGCAATAAGAAGTGAGGCCAATAAAAGCTCGTAACTCCTTCTGTGTCTTGGGCTGTGGAAGACTCGCTATCAACTGGATACGGTCTGGTGTCAACTGCCTACCCCACTTGGACAGCAAGTGGCCTAAGTAGATCACTTGCTGGACACAGAATTGTAATTTGGAAGGGGACACCTTGTGCCCCTGCTCGGCTAGGAAATACAGAACCGTAAGTGACGCACGCTCGCAGTCACGTTCAGAACGGGCTGTGATCAGTAGATCATCGACATACTGGAGCAGGGCAGTGTCAGTTGGCATGTGAATATTGTCTAGTTGTCTCTTGAGTGCTTGACTGTAAATACTAGGACTTTCTGTGAAACCTTGAGGAGCTCGTGTGAATTTATAGCTCCTTCCATTTAAACAAAAACCAAAAAGGTACTGGCTGTCTGGATGAATCGGGACACTGAAAAATGCATTCTTGAGGTCGATGACAGTAAAAAATGTAGCTTCGGAATCAATGGCTGTCAATAGGGAAGAGATATCTGGGACTACTGGATACTGGGGTATGATACATTTATTAAGCTCTCGAAGGTCAATCACTAATCGATATACTGGAGGTGCATTTGGATCAGTACGTTTCATGACTGGAATGATAGGGGAATTACATACATTGGAGTAAGTTTCTACAACCACTCCTTGAGCAATAAGCTCGTCAATAATTTTGGATAAGGCTGCTACAGCCTCAGGTGGCAATCTGTACTGTCTGATTCGTGGCAAAACTATACCTTGTTTGAGAGTCACACAATGGGGTGTGATTTGCATAAAACCTACATCAGTTGGACCTTGCGCCCATAAATGCTGCGGTACATTTGATAATCTCGGATCAAAATCACGTAATACATAGTGACCTTTAAAGTCTCTCAAAAACAAACGGACTCCTTCTGGGGAGCAGCAAATAACTGCACCTAATTCTTTCAGTGTTTTAATGCCTAGCAAATTTTCTGGACATGATTTCGTAAGTAACAAATCAGTAGTTCGGGACAATGGACCAACTTCTAGGGATACTGGTTTTGAAATCTCATTAACAATAGGCTTTCCTGAAAATCCAAGGGAAACATTTTTAGAGCCTGAGAGCGGAGCCCCTGGAACCTTGTCATGACTGATAGTAGTCCTACTTGCCCCTGTATCAATCAAAAACTTTCTGTCTTTCCCTAATACTTGACTGTGCACATAGGGACCCTCTTGATCTACAGGTATCTCGATGAGAGGCAAGCCTACCTCCCTCTCTAGGCTGTTTCATGAATACTGTTGATACTCTGGATACTCTGACTGAGCATACTGATACATCTGCTGTGTAACATGCTGTGTTGCAGCGATAGGCTGCGGTGCTGGAACTGTCTGTTGTGCATTCTGTGGTGACTGAGAAGTTTGCGAAACTTGTTCTTGTCTAGGCGGACGTGGTCTTTCTTTAGTCTTACCAGTAGCTATGTTGTGTTTCAGAACTGCACACTCGTTTATAAAATGACCTGGCTGTTTACAATAATTGCAAGTCCCTTTAACGGGAGCTGCAGGGTGACTGGCTTGATTCGGACCCCTCTTCTGACTGTCTTGTGGAACAGATTGTGCAACTAATACTTTCATTTTCGTGTCTTTCATACGTCTCCTTTCATGTTCTTGCTCTTCCCTGATTCTGTTCTGGTGATACTGGAGCATCTGGAGCATTTGTGACGGTGTATTAGCTTGCCAACTACTTTCGACTTTCAATACTCGATTTTTAACTTGTGGACTTGAATTCTCGACTAGTTTAGTAACAAAAAGATGAGGGTACGACTCGCTACTTGTCTTCAAACCACTGTTAATAATAAAACATTTTTCAAATCTAGAATAAAAATCACTAGTGTCTTCATCCTGTTTCTGTTTACATGCTGAGATTGCATCCCAATCTTCCTTTTTCGTGGCTAGTAACCTTGGCAAAACTTGTATCAATAACTCGGGCAATTCTTTACATTTGTCCCCAAGACCGGTACCTGGTACTCGTATTTTATCTTCAGCTTCTAGAGCTGTCCAATCAATCTTTTTCTCTCCCACCTCCCATTCTTTTTCCTTGAGTTTCTCATATACCCCTGCGGGCAACAGGACCTTTAGCATTTTAATGATATCTGGATACGTGTATTCTCCCATACGGAGCATGTCTTTTAATTCTCGATGGAACCCTGCTGGATCTTTGTCGTGACAGGGAATTAATTTCTTCATCTCTAAGAGTTCCATCTTGGTGATAGGGGTGTAAACAAATACTCGTTGCATTTCACCACCCGCTGTCCTAACTAGATGTACTTCTCGTAACGGATGCTGTCTATCTATGTAAAATGATTTACTTTCTGGAGGTGAGACATGAACAAAATGCGGATTCAGAAACGTTCTATATTTGTGGCGCTGTTCTAGAATGACACTAATTAAATCGGTACCTAAACCTTTCCATCTATACTGGAGTAACTCGTTCAGAACATCATGTAACGGACCTGGATCAGAATGTTGACCCTCATACAGTGTAATGAGGTGCTGGATCATATACATACCCACCTGTCGCTGCTCGGCTGGGGGCAGTTTCAGAAACATTTGTGCCACTATTTCGTCTGGAAAAGTGGTAGAATCAGTAGCCCATCGGACTGCTGATCGGGCCTAGTTCTTGTTCATGCATGGTACTAAGTTCACTATACCCGATTCGTGATTTCAGAATGTGATCGGTAGCTTGAAATACTTGTTCAAGAGAACCTTGTTCTGGTGCTGGAAGAGGAAAAACTTTCTTGTGTTCTAGGCGTGAATGTCGGTCGGGAAGTCTAGTTCTACCTACATACGCTATTCTGGTGGGATTCTCGTCGTCTACCTCCTCGGTAGGAGAGTCGTCTTCTTTCTCGCTTACTTGTGCTGCTTTGCGTTTCTCGTGTAACCTTATTATTTCCTTACAAATTTTCTTGTACATACTGTCTATACTACTTAGTGTCTTGTGTCTTCCCTCGGCTATATAATAACTCCACTTTGTCAGAACTCTCATTTCGATCGGATCTTTAGTCGGATAATCTTGTTCCCTTATTAAACAATTAATTAGAAACTTTAATAGCATGAGCTGGGTCTCAGCTTTCCTTTGAGACATGGCTTCGCCAATACTTCCTGGATCGTCTCCTGTACGGATGAAACGATATATTCTGTCTAGATCTTCTTTCATATTCGGTAGGGTGTCCAAATACTCGGTTACTCGCCTTACACGCAATGAATATATAACCCTATCATCATCACCTGGGACTGGATCATAACGGCATTCAGTAAGAGCTCGCTTGATATCTGCAACGGACTGCTGTTTGGGCGTACGCTGTAACGCACGTTCATGTAACTCGACTAACGTTACACGTTTGTGTTGAGGAGGATCTCTCCCCGCGGCTCCTAAACTAGAATCGTCGACGGGTACTGTACGGGCGGGCAGAGTGACTGATGTAGCGGGTACTTGTACTATAGGCTGGACCGGGGGTACCGTAACAGGTGCTGTAACAGGTGCCCCGGTGGCTGGAGGAACAGGAATTACGTTATTTACAGGAGCTGGCGGAGCAGGATTTGCATATTCTGGGACTGTGTCGTCCTCTGTATGTCTGACTGTTCGGCTTCAACTCGTTCACCTATTTCGATTAATTCCCTTTCTTGGGCTCTTTCTAAGGATTCTCTACTTAATTCTGATTTTCTGATTTCTTTTTCGGTTCTTTTATGAGATTCTTTGCGCCATAACTCGATGGCATCTTTCTGGGACTGTCTGGATTTCTTTTTCCATAATGCTTCTTCTACTCGCATGATACACTCGGCATCCCACGTACCTGATACGGGCCATCTATATTTCTCTTCTAATTCCTTGGTGTACTCCACCCATAAGTCTAGATATAATATGGCACTTATGCCATGTTTATGATACATAAAATGACCTGGACTGTCCCTAGGCGGGACAGGAACTGCTTCCTCAAGCAGACCTTTTCTAGTTCTTAACTGACGTAATTTCGAGAACAGAGGCATAACTTAGACTGGAGTCTGGACACAATACAATACACGATAAACACAATAATAACTAAGAGAACAAATCACTCATACCACGACATTGAAAACACATGGAATAACATTTATAATAACAGTTCGGACAGAATACTACCTGGAATACTGAAAACAGAACACATGAATTTCTCGAGAACAGAACTTACTGGAACAGAAACTTACTAGAATGACTAGATGCACTGCTAAAACAGTACGAAACTTACCGGTCCCATAAAGAGACACGTCAGGACCCGCATCCACCTAGGTGGACACTTCGTGTTGGATCTGTGTACCCAAACCCACGAACCAGAGACAAATTAATTGACCCTGTCTAGATACTACCCCAGCAACGGTACTCACCGGGCAGCAAGAACGGAAGGCCTCGGACTGGACTGGACTGCTATGACGACGGACGGACGAACTTCGGACTTCAGTTACAGGTGGGCCTCTGGATACCTCGGACCTTGGACTCTCGGCTTGGGCTCTGGTCGGGACTCGCCGCGTTCCTCCACCGCCTCGTCTGGACGCTGGACCGCAACCTCCGTCTCCTCCGTGGGCCTGAGGGATACTTGAAGCAGAAATATCTGCACGTGCCCGGTATGGTTCCGTCACGGCTGCAGAGGATCAGGGGGCCTGCGTGGCTTCTCCGGCGCGTGGGGAAAGGGCAAGTCCCTATTCGGGCGCCATTATGTGGTAAATAAATAATTAATTACCGGTTCTATTTTTCGGGATACTCATATAAACAGATAGCTCAATAAATAAGAGTCAAGATTCGAGGTAGCCGGAGTGTACAAGCTTTAATCAGGCATAAAGGACAGGAACAGGACAGCCTGTACGGGAATAGGATGGCAGGGCCCGGCAGCTGCCGGGGGCAGGATCTGGGAATTGACCAAGGGTAACTTTTAATAACAGTGCACAATATTTATAGTTAAACAAATACATTACATTCAATACAGTAGGCGTAGCAGTAGGCGTGGTTTCGTAGCAGTCGCGAAAGATAAGGACTAAATGATGTAACAAGAAGGCGTGTACAGGGCGTATACATAGACATGTGATGTAAACGTAACCGAAGTGTCATAAACGGGGCGGAAACATGGAGGGGGCTACCTGAGCAGCTGGAACCTCTAACCTAGTGGTGCACGTAAACTGGCAATGACGTGTTACCAGGGAAAACTGGGGGCTATGACTTCTGCGCTAGAAGAGGAGACTAAAGTCTGGAGTGTCAGAGCGACATGTACCCAGGCATATCTGGTATCTAGTGTTTAGAGTACATGTTGATAGAATCCAAAAGTTATCAGGGCAAAGGCTAATAGACTCTAAGACTGGTGCATGCATTATTCTATATGTAGTGCGTGTGTGAGGAATATTCTATGAATATTAATACAGTATTTCTCTTACATAGAGACATAAAGGCTAGACCATGACGGAAACTATTGATGCGATTCAGTAGTTCAGGAATGCAGAGAAGGAGGGTTGGACTGATAACTAGAAACATAACATATTCTTGGCAGACTGGGAGGCAGAGCCAGGCCGAGCCGGGCACTGCGTGGCAAGAAGTAAGCTAAGGGTCAGGGATGCAGGTGGGGGCTGTATCGCTCCTCGGAGAGGGTTCAGGAGACAGGAGCTGAATCTGAGTCCGGGCCCTTTTGAGGCCTAGAAACGGGGACAATTCAATGAATTAACGTGCACACTGTGAAACGTGGCAACGTAGCTTTACATAGGCCTAATATTCGTTGTATTCACGAGGACTGGAAACTGGCATACTAGAGATGGACACAACTGTAATTGCGTCTTTAATCGATCAGAAAGGAATACATGCATATCGGTCATGCACATATAACTTAACATGGGGAACACGTAGGCACATACAACATGGCAAAATTTACTTTTCCACAGGGTCGGTAACCCATTTATGTGCCAAATAATTCAATGTTTCCTTCTCCCTAGAATCAGGCAGTTGGCTACGTAACTGTTTACGCTATGAGACAGGAGTTGCACTTGTTGCTCCGAAAAGAGGATAGAGAAGGCTAGCAACAGTGCTAGTCATTCGCTGTCGAACAGAGGGAGGAGTCGATGAAAGGACAGGTGGAAAGCAGAATGAGGCAAGGCAGATGCAGAGGCAGTGTCAGGAGGAATACCAGGAGTGGTAGACGATATAGTTGTCAAAGTTGTAGGAAGTAAAGGCAGAGCAGATGTCAAAGTCGGTGGCCCTTGAGGGGGCTGCACTGGAGGAATAGGAACCAACTGAAGAGGAGCTGGCTGTTGTGGAAGGACTTGAGGCACAACAATCGGGGGTTGCACAACTAAAGGTTGCGGTGGTGCTGTAGCACTCTGCGCATAAGGGGGTGGCGAACTCAATAAGTGCGACATTAGGGGGTCTTTTTCAAGATCTTTTGCTGCATCTTGCTGAAGAGGCGGCAAAACGGGATAACATTTATCGATTACCATTTGACGTTGCCTGTGCAACTGTTCGCTCATCTGTTCCTCTACGTTATCTTTAAACTGCATAGCAGCTTGCATTATCGAGATACCCCCTTTCTCTCTTATTTTTCTTCTCTAATTTAATTTCTTTCTGTTTGGCTTCCTTTCGCCATAGGCGGAAAGAGTCAAACATCGCCGGCCGGGCTTTCTTCTTGAAAAGTTTAACCTCGAGATTATCTAGTATTTCCGTGTCAAAGCTACCATATTGGGGCCATTTTAAAGCACCATCCTTTCTGGTGTATCGGATCCACACTTCATTATATGTGATGGGGCCTACGCCATGTTTCACATACAATTCATATGTTGGAGTTCCAATCGGAGGAACCGGACACGAGTCCTCCAATCGGGAATCCCTATTACAACCAAGACAAAACAAATTTCCAAGTCTGCTAAGACCAGGCATCTTCGCTCTCTAGTCTAGCTTCAAACTTCAAAGGATTATCGAATACGATATTCTCGTGAATACACGAGTCCTTTGGCTTTGGTACTTGCAAGTTCCAAATCAAAGATCCCAAAGGATACCCAAACTAAGAACCAAACTAAGGACTGGGAGACGGTCCACTTATACTTAACTGAGGTATCGATGACGTCACCAGAAGACTCGTCAATCGTTTCGCTCTACCAACATCAAGGGTCCAAATCAGGGCGATAGTCAGGGCAGCAGTCCTTCGTAGCCGTCGGGAAGCGGGGAACCTCGCAGCAAAGACTTTCGGACCACGTCGACATGCAGGGGTCGATGAAGTGGCGGCCTTCCTCCAGAATTTTCACACGAAGCTCCTCACAAACCTCTGGCTTGGACCGGTACCGCTGATATCGCCCCACGTGGGGCGCCAAATGAAGTACTGGGTTTTTCGGAACCGGTAACGAACCGGTAACCCAGCGGTGCCAGGGACAACACCCTAAGACTTTGGGTTCTTCCCGTTTAGACTACAGAAACTCAGAGTCTTCTAGGTGAAGTCAAAGATCGAATTTATTGGCTGCAACCAAGTAACAGGTATCCTAGAAGTACAACACGGTGTATATTCTCAGGAGACTGCTCACACTTACAAAGCCAGCCTTCTCTTTTTTTACAAAATATTACGCTTTAGGCAAACATTCTTTACATTTCAGTTGACCATTCACATGTTTTCACTACAAAGAAAAAGCAGAGTCATGATGACAAGCCCATATTTCAGTTTGTTCAGCCCACAATAAATTATCCGGCAAGGCCCAATTTTCGCATCAGATATGGACGGACCCCCAATAAAATTGGGCACCTCCTCCTCGTAAAGCAAGTCATAAAGTAGGAAACAGGGACAGGTGTGTGCAAGATTAGGCGTGGTTTGATTGCGATGAAAGGTTTATGGCATGTTGTGCCTTGATACTATCTCGATCGGCCACTGGGAGAGGAACTGACCGAACAGGTTTGGCCTTGGGCAGTGGAGTCAGCTTGCCCAGGTCGCAGAGAAGTCAGGAAAGGTGTACGTGTCCTTCAGGATCGAGTTTGGCCTTAATCATTGGCCTATGTGAGGGCAACTTACAAAACGGCTGCCGTACACAAAATGGAACCCGAGGGTTCAGGACGAAAACTGCGATTTCAAGGTAAAATCGTCACTCGAATATGACGAAAATGCTTGTGCATAGTGTACTAGCCATTCTCGGTCTTCTGATATCAAAATCGTCATGATACGATGATGTGTATAACATGGGTCCAGAATTTCAAGTACTACAGAACTCATGACGACATTAACCATCAGGACGCAAAGGGAAGGGTAGTTTATAACTGGGTATACCAACCCTGGGATCGACAGGACATCCTGACATTCCGAAAAACCTTACCGGACTTGCGAAAGAACCCCACAGCCTTCTATACAGAACTAGGTACGGCCCTAGATTCCACAATCATGACTTTAGCGGATATCGACTTGTTTTTCGGGTTATGTCTACCAGCTGATGTGTGGAAGCAAATCCGGGAAGTCGACCACCTTGAGCTGTTCGGACATACCTGGAAACAACTTGATGACATAGATAGGCAACGAGATCCCGGACAGAAACCCTTAAAGGCCATTTTAGAACTCCCAGACAAAATTGTCCAAAAATTAAAGACACTGATCCCCGAGAAAAAGGTAGACTGGTCAATTGAAACGGCTTGCCGTCAGAAACCCCAAGAAGATGTCTCCGAATACTTTTCTCGATTCTAGACGGTGTTTTCTGACTATAGTGGTCAGGACATGACCACTGCAACCGGACATCACCTGTTTGTCCAGAACTACGTTAAAGGTCTGTTACAGGAAGTCTCACAGAAATGGCAGACTAGCGAGAGTAGTTGGGCGGCCTCCAAACCCACGGCTATCCTTCAGATGGCCCAGTACTATGAGCATCAAAAGAATGAAAATGACAGGGCATCCGAAAAGAAGAAGAAAGACCTAAAAGAAAGAGTTATGATTGCACAGTTGCAGGGAGTGACGATAGGAAGGGAACCCTACAAAGGAAACTACCAACCGACTGCCCCCAGAAACCCACCTCCTAGAGATAACGCATCCACATCCTATGCTGGACGAAGGGATTTGACCGAGAACCAATGTGCGTTTTGTAAAGGGATCGGACATTGGAAATTCCAGTGCCCGATTCTGTTAGAAATGATCAAAAATAAGGAGACGAGGGACTCCACGAACGATCCGAGAAATAGAGGACGTGGGAGAGGGTACACGAACGACAATAACAACGACAGGCCTGGTAAAACGAACACATTTGACCGTTCCCGACAGAATCAGTGCCAACAGTCTGATCACGACAACACGTACGACTATGCATAGGACTGCCAAAGGGAAGGGAGGGATCCAGTCAAGCTCTATGTTGACCAGCAAGGCCCTTATGTCACCGCTAAGGTCCTAGGCAAGAAGTCTCCATTTTTGGTAGACACAGGAGCAACACGTAGTGCTTTATCCAAACGACTGATTCCAAGGGCACCCTTGTCTGGCTCACATGTAACATCGATAGGTTTTGATGGAACGCCCTCCACTAATCCCTTGTCCACACCAATCCCTTTTGCTTTAGAAAACCACGCTACTGACACGACATTCCTGCTGTCCTCCAACACCCCCGACGCCATTATGGGTCTTGACTTATTGAAGCATTTCCGAACCACCATTAGATGTTCACCGGACGGAGTCCGAGTCATCTTGTACGACAATCCCAACCAGCTCAGACTTTGTCCCACACGACACATGCTCTCTGTGACT
This sequence comes from Lissotriton helveticus, assembly GCF_964261635.1. NCBI lineage: Eukaryota > Metazoa > Chordata > Amphibia > Caudata > Salamandridae > Lissotriton > Lissotriton helveticus. Next base: position 42,887,198 of record NC_136068.1, read on the forward strand.
GACGCCGACATATCCTTGCTTGACACCCTACCCCTGTTCTTATGGGCAAAGACCGACTCAGACGTAGGACGAATGATGATTGACCCCGTGCACATAACTGTACTACAGGACGCAACGCTCCCAACCCTCCCACAATATAGGATATCTCCCGAAGGCGAGAAGGCACTGGTGAAGATTATTCAATCCTTAGTAGATGCAGGAGTGGTAGAGGAGGTGGTCAGCAACATTTGTAACAGCCCTATCCTGCCGATCATCAAGAAACAAGGAGAGGGAGATGAAAAAGCTTACCGCTTCATCATCGACCTCCGAGAGGTTAACAAGGTAGTCGTGCCACAATACCCTGTGGTCTCCCACATCACCACCATCCTGACCCTGATTCCGCCCACTGCCACCACTTTCACTGTCATTGACCTCAAGAATGCCTTCTTCTCCATCCCCATCCACCCTGACAGCCGCTACCTTTTCGGATATACCCTAAAATCCCGCTCGTATAGATTTTGTCGAGCACCCCAAGGCTACACCGAAAGTCCCAGCATCTATAGCCAAGCCCTCAAGAGACAGCTAGACGCAGTCCAGTTGCCAGATGGAGTGGTGTTAATCCAATACGTAGATGACATCCTCTTAGCAGCCAACACCACTCCCCTTGCAGTCACGGCCACCATCCAGCTCCTACACTTCCTTGCAGAGAATGGTCACAAGGTTTCCAAAAAGAAATTTCAGTTTTGTCAACCCCAAGTGACATACCTAGGCCACCTTTTGTCCAAAGAAGGGAGGAAACTTACGCCCGACAGAATTCAGACCATTTTGGAAACTCCCGTCCCTAAAACCCAGAAGCAAGTCCGCTCCCTGGTAGGCCTCACCTCCTTCTGTCGACAGTGGTTACCAAACTTCAGCCTCATTGTCAAGCTATTACTTTCCCTCCTGGCCAAAGATGTCCCCTTCCCACTCCCTTGGACCCCCGAATGCCAAGCATCATTCAAAGAATTGCGAGATGCCCTTTACTCAGCTCCTGTCTTAGGAACCCCAGACTATTCCAAGCCTTTTTCCCTTTATACTCACGAAAGGGAGGGATGCGCTTTGTCTGTCCTGACACAATCCATGGGCTCCAAGCAATGCCCTTGCGCCTACTTCTCTGCCACTCTTGACCCTGTAGCCAGAGGTTTGCCTGCGTGCCTTCGAGCCGCAGCTGCCGCTGCGGTCTCCATCCGACAGAGTGAAGGAATTGTACTCTCTAATTCCCTCACCGTGCTGGTACCCCACTCTGTTGATACCCTCCTGAACCAGACCAAAACCCAACAACTGACTAGCGCACGACTGACCGGGTACGAACTGACTTTACTGGGACCCCACATAACTCTGAAAAGATGCACCACTCTGAATCCAGCAACCCTATTACCCTTGCCCGAGAACGACCCCAATGCCGCTCCCCTGCATGACTGTGTGACCCTCACTGACGAACAGACCAGGAGCAGGGTAGATCTCCGAGATACTGCTTACCCAGAACCTGACGGTGAGCTATGGGTGGACGGCTCATGCATTAAACTCCCTGACGGTACCACTTCCGCTGCATACGCTGTGACCACAGCCCGAACTGTTGTCGAGACAGCTCGCATCACACAACGATCCGCCCAAGCAGCAGAATTGATTGCCCTTACACGAGCATGCATCCTAGCAGCAGGGATGACCGCTAACATATACACAGACAGCCAATATGCCTTCGGGGTGGTTCATCACTTTGGGCTCCTTTGGAAGGAGAGGGGATTCCTGACCTCACATGGCACACCGATCTTACATGGAGACCTAGTCTCTGCACTGACCGAGGCAGTCCTCCTCCCCAAACAGCTAGCAGTAATCAAGTGCCAGGCACACAAGAAAGTCTCGGACATCATAGGACAAGGGAATGCACTAGCCGACATCACTGCACGAACGACAGCTGAGAATAGGATGACTACCCGCATGTACGTAACCCGGTCTCAAGGAGAGAAATGGAAAGACGCTAGAGAGACCATAAGAGACATTCAAACGACTAGCACACCACAGGAACTAACTGAATGGGTGCGGGTGGGACTAAAAGATGATGAAGGCTGCTGGCGAACGAAAGACACTGACAAATGGTTGTTACCCAATTCCTATCTGATCCCCATACTGACCATGGCACATTCCCCTGCACACATAGGATCCACCCCCATGATTGAACTCGTCTCTAAAGTTTGGCAGAACAACACAATAACTGACTCAGCAAAACGCCTGGTTCAACAGTGCATGATATGCCTGCAACACAACCCAGGGAAAGGGACTGTAGTACCCTGGGGAGGGTTTGGAGTCCCCGACCACCCCTTCGAAGTCCTCCAAATGGACTACATTCAGCTAGAAAGGTGCCATGGTCTAAAATACGTACTGGTTATTGTGTGGGCGTTCAGCAAGTGGGTGGAAGCCTACCCCACTCGAGACAACACCGCCATCACCACTGCTAAGGTGTTGTTGAAAGAGTTTTTCCCCCGCTACGGCCTTTGTCGAATTTTGTGGAGCGACAACGGCCCCCACTTCGTAGCCGAAGTTATCCAACTCATACTGAAAGGGTTGGGTGTAAAGCAAAAGTTCCACGCGGTCTTCCACCCCCAATCAACAGGCCTAGTGGAACGACATAACGCCACACTGAAACTCAAGCTAGCAAAAATAGTTGCCACCACAGGACTGAAATGGCCAGACGCTCTCCCACTGGCATTGCTATCTATGCGCTCCACTCCCACCAAGCACCACTTAACCCCCTATGAAGTTGTCTTCGGCCGGCCTATGAACATATGGGCCGCGCTGAAGCCAACGTCCATCCATGACGTCCCAGACATCCTAATGTCTGATTACTTGCATAAATTGACGAAAACACTAACTGTTATCCACCAACAGGTGCAGCAAGCCATCCCGGACACATCCAAGGGCCCCAGGCACGACATCAAACCCGGCGTTTGTGCTCACCCGGAACTTCCAGAGGACAAAGAATCTGCAACCCAGGTGGACGGGCCCCTGGCAAGTCCTGATCACCACTCGAACAGCACTCCGGGTGGAAGGCAAGAAGAATTGGCTGCACGCGCAGCATTGTAGGCGGATCTCACCAACCCTAACAACGGACAAAAACGGACAAAAACGTGGACACTCAAGAAGAACTCCTGAAGAAAGACCGACCGGCTCTGAGTTGTTACCCTGATTCAGAGACACTTGAACTGACTGAGTCTCCCGATCCCACTGTACTAACCAGGGAAGGGTACAACTTACGACGAAAGGGGTGGGTTCCGGCAAAGCAGGCCACTAACTGAATCAACAGTCTCAGAACGGCAGCTAACACTACAAAGGCTGCCGGGAGAGAAACCGACAAAGTGTGTGGTTCTGCCCGCTACCGGGCCCTCCTGAAGGTGATGGAAGCCCTGGACATGAAGGTGATGGAAGCAACCGGACGCCCGAAGATCAACTACAGAAATCCAAAGACCGAAAAACTGAATCGAACAAAGACAATTGCCCTCTTCATCTCTTTTCTCTTCTGCCTCCTTCTCATGGCCACCATCTGGGTCGTGGAAGAAAACGTACCAGCCCATGAGACTTTGATACCTACCATACAGCCTACCACCAAAAGAGAACACTATCTCATTTCTCTTCCACCCCAACTCCGAGAAAGACGTAAGGAGTACTGGAACAATTCCTTTGTGCAATTGCTACACCAGCACAACCTCGCTGCCAATCCCACCAACTGCTGGATCTGTGGACTGCTGCCACTTGCAACTGAACATTCTATCCCCTTCATCCCTTCGCCTTTCTCTGTTCATGGGTCCTGCCTTGCCTGGCTGATGCTCCTGCAGGAAAGCTACAAGGACAATGCAACTTCTGGCGAAACCATTTCACACTTCTACGATGGGTTCTGGCTGGGAAAAACCGGAAAAGCCTCCACTCCCTTTTGTCCTCAAACTTCAAATGCAACACTCCAGCTGAACATTCCGGAGAAAGAACGGCTCGAGATGCAGGTTTTCAACAATCCGGCCAGACCCACCTTTTCATATCTACGCAAACGGACTGCTGCAACTCTGACTGTGGCCCTATCTGTGGTGAATGTCTCTGGCCTTGTCTGCATCGAGGGCCTGGGGACCAAAATTGTGGGCCACAGCTGCTGCCCTATCAGAGGAACCCTGAACACTGCTGATCCCCCTTCATTTGTAGCATCCCGAACTTGTACTTTGTCTGCGGCACCAAAGCCTACACGTGGCTCCCTAAGGGCTTGGGAGGCACATGCTACATCTCCTTCGTCCTTCCTCCCACCTATGTGGCACCGGCAGCATACCACAGGCAGAAGCGCTCTTTGGACATAGAACGAGCAGATTCCACTTCTTCGCAGTTCCTTGATGCTGCAAAGGGACTCATTCCTTTCTGGGGTCCGATGTCAAACAGTCGGGCCATCCATCATTTGACCCAAGCAGTCGAAACAGCATTGAACGTCACAGCCGGCATCCTTGCTAACAACACAGCTGAGCTGCAGGCGGTCCGCCTCGTGGCTTTACAGAACCGCCTTGTGCACAACGTGGTGCTGGCGGACCGCGGAGGAACATGCCGCATCATCGGTGCCAGCTGATGCACCTTTGTCCCAGACTACTCACCTTCCGTTTACAAGGCAATAGAACACCTCCACAGACTATCTTCGGAAATCCATCAGGAACAAGACGGCTGTACACTCGGAGGGTGGTTTTGGACCACTTTGAAAGACTGGGGCTGGAAATTGTTGATAATTGCATTGGTGCCAATTCTTGTTTTGTGTGGGTGTTGCCTGGGGATACAATGCATACCGCCCTTGTGCTCTCTGTTTGCAAATTTGTTATGCCCTAAGACTTTGGACAATCAATTTGAGCACATGAAAGTTTTGTACGAGACAGAGATCCACCACATAATGAACATTGACATAAATTAACAAGATGCCGGGGTATGTTCAAAGGGTAACCTGTTAAATATTAGATCGTAGAGTGAATATTACCAGCGCCATCTTGTCCCATTTCAGACCTTTTGCGAACACGTAAGCGGCAGCCATTTTAGAACCTATGGCCACTCCCGCAACATTGCCGATCGCTAGCATGTCTCCTCGGCCTTGCGATCATTCCCCGCGCGCTGGCAACCCCAAACATCTGTCGGAGCCATAAAACAGCCTCAGCGCGACCCAGCCCCGGAGCCACATCCCGTGCGGAACCCACATACCCTTTCATCTCTTTCACACAGACGGGCTTCTGATAACCCCCTTCCCCTGTGCCCGATTGTCCGAGCTGATCCCAGGCCATCACCTAGCCCTACCGATGCGGTTTATTGCCCCCTACAGTAGAAACTCACCCCTCTTCAAAGAGGGCCGAGATTAATCGATGTCTTCACACCATCAGATCCGACCGATCACACATATTCCTGTTCCCAGCGGAATGTCCAGCTGCACGATAGCCATCATGCTGAGATCGGGGTGGGGACTTCTACTGTAGATATTTGTGGGAACGGGCCTGGAGCGGGGGTTCCGGGGATGTCTTTCCGAATATTAAAGCATTACCAAGAATGTGTTGTATGTAATAAAGCAATAAACCCGTGTATAAGAGGCCAGGCCTCAGAGATGTTGTGAGAGCACCTCGAGAAGATACCCTCTTGTCTGATTTGACGTGTTCTGCTCCGGAGCGAATTAAACCCTGTTTTCCCGCATTCCAGATTCCAGCGCCTGCCTCTTTATTTGATAATTGTCAAAGTGGTTTAGAGGCGGCTAACGCCAAAACAGTGTGTAGAAAGATAACCTGGAATAGCTGTTTTTCCACAGTCAGGACCCCTTACATGCCCGGGAGAGGAGCAGGGGCGGCCTTAGGCATGTGCAAGCTGTGCACCTGCACAGGGCCACCAAACCCCAGTGGCCACCACGCCAATATATATCCTTAATATAATAATCCTTTGAGGATGGATACCTATTTGCGTGGCAGCCCCAGTGGCAGGGATTTGGCGGCCTCCGGCTCTGTTCCACTTCCAAACACCCTGACCCCCCCCCCCCTCTTCACTGGCCTTCACACTCTGCCCCGTGCGGACCCCCTCTTCCGGGGCCCCCTACCTATGCTCCCTGCCCAGGGCCACCATGAGCCTTGAGCCACCCCTGAGAGGAGGAGGAGGGGAGAGATTGGGGACAGGTAAAGAGACAGCCAAGAAATCAGGACACCAGCAACACACAGGGAGCAGCCAGGGCTCTCAGTACCCCTTACCTGCCCGGGAGAGGACGGGGAGAGACAGGGGGGACAGGGAGAGAGACAGCCGGGACACCGCAACAAACGGGGAGCAGCCAGGGCTGTCAGGACCCCTTACCTGCCCGGGAGAGGAAGAGGGGAGAGAGACAGGGGACAGGGAGACAGACAGACAGGAAATCAGGACACCAGCAACACACAGGGATTAGCCAGGGCTGTCAGAACCCCTAGCCTGTCTGTGAGAGGTAAAGGAGGCGAGAGGGAAAGGAGACAGGGAGGGGAGATAGCCAGGAAATCAACAACACACAGGTAGCAAACTGGGCTGTTAGAACCCCTTGCCTGCTTTGAGAGGACGGGAGAGGGGAGAGAGAGAGAGAGAGAACGGGACAGAAAGGAGAGACAGCCAGAAAATCAGCAACACACAGGGACCAGCCAAGGCTGTCTAAACCCTTTAGCTGTCTGTGAGAGAAAGAGGATCGAGAGACAGAGGACACGGGGAGATACACCTGGGAAATCAGCAATTGAGACAGAGGGCAGCCAGTGCTCTTGGGAACACTAGTCTGCGAGTGAACGTGGAGTGAGGAGAGAGAGAGAGAGAGAGAGAGAGAGAGAGAGGGGTCAGGAGGATGAGACCGAAATATACAGAAAGCACTTTGAAGAGTCAGAGCCCCTTAACTGTTAGAGGAAGGAAACTGTAGAGAGAAGAAGGGAACAGAGGAAGAGGCAGCAATTCACAGAGAACAGCCAGCACCTAACCTGTCTGTGGAACAACAAGCATACAGGAGGGAGAAAGACCGATAGACAGACTGGCCTACTGACTGACTGACAGCCCGAAGGACTTACTGACTGAAGGATAGATAGATAGATAGATAGATAGATAGATAGATAGATAGATAGATAGATAGATAGATAGATAGATAGATAGATAGATAGAGTGAGGGCGGTAGATCGATAGATAGATAGATAGATAGATAGATAGATAGATAGATAGATAGATAGATAGATAGATAGATAGATAGATAGATAGATAGATAGATAGATAGATAGATAGATAGAGTGAGGGCGGTAGATCGATAGATAGATAGATAGATAGATAGATAGATAGATAGATAGATAGATAGATAGATAGATAGATAGATAGATAGATAGATAGATAGATAGATAGATAGATAGATAGATAGATAGATAGATAGATAGATAGATAGTTAGTGTCGGGCTTCGTCTGATGCTGATGGAGAGGCCGTTTCAGATCTGCCTCCCGTTCTGGCTCTATGGTTGCGAGGGATTTCGGCAAGGGCTAGGTCGGCGGAGCAGAGGTTTCTCTTGAGGGCATGGGAGGAGATTCTGTCATTGAGGTATTGGAGTCCGTTGTTGTGGATGGATTTGTTGGCATGTGTGAGCAGCATGAAGGTCACTCTTTTTCCGACGGGGAGCCAGTGGAGGTGTCAGAGGTGCTGGGTGATGTGACATGTCGTGGGTAGCTGAGTACGAGTCTGGCTGCAGAGTTCTGGATGGTCTGGAGTTTGTGACCGAGAGATGTGTTGATTCCAGCATAGAGAGCATTTCTGTAGTCCAGCCTGTTAGTGATGAGTGCATGGGTGAAGGTCTTCCTGATTTGTGGAGGGTCCATTTGAAGGTCTTGCAGAGTATGCGGAGGGTCTTGAAGCATGTGGAGGATACAGAGAGGAGTTGAGTATGATGCCATGGTTGTGGGCATGGTCCATGGGGGTGGGAGGGATTCCAAGGACGGGTGGCCACCAGGTGTCGTCCCACGTGGCGGGAGTGGATGCGAGGATGAGGACTTCCGTTTTCTCCAAGTTGAGCTTTAGGCAGCTGCTGCTCATCCAGGATGCGACGTCCTTCATCCGATCCTGGAAACTGTGCCTGGTGATTTTGTGTTCTTTGGTGAGGGAGAGGATGAGCTGGGTGTTGTCGGCGTAGGATACTATGCTGAGTCCATATTTTCTGATGATGGTTGTGAGGGGGGCCCTGTAGATGTTGAAGAGCATGGGGCTGATCTCTGTGGGTTTGGAGAGGAAGGGTGGGAGTCTTATTCTTTGTGTTCTGCCGAAGAAGAAAGAGCAGATCCAGTTAAAGACAGTTCCCTGTATGCCGGCATCGTGGAGTCTGGTGGCTAGTGTGCAGTGGGAGACAGTGTCGAAGGCTGCTGAAAAGTCTAGTTGGATGAGGGCTGCAGTGTGGCCTTGATCGAGGACTGTGTGGATGTTGTCCGTGGCGGCTATGAGGGCGATCTCTGTGCTGTGGTTGCTGCAGAACCGGGATTGAGATTAACCATGGGCGGAGAACTCTGCTCCACCTGTGGAGTGTTCGAAGATTTGCCTACTCCGCATTCCATGGAGAACGTGGAGTAGGCAAATCTCCGCACACTCCATGGCGGAGCGGAGTTGGCCAGTCCCCGCCTCCCATCCACCCTATTAACAATTGGTTAAAACTTTTAAAAAATGAGTTAAAAGTAAATACAAAATGCCTTACCTTAGCTGTGGCATCCCCGGCCGGCCCTCTTCATCACGTTCTTGGTGAGAACTGGGCACGCGCGGGCGCCGGCATATGCACAGTTTTCACCAAGAACGCGATGAAGAGGAAGGAATTACCGATGAGGTTCAATGAATTTATTCTAAAGTAAGGAAAATAATGGTTTATAAAGGGGGAGGCATGTTTTATGCACGAGCGTGGTACACTCATGTGTGTTTTACACACACGTGCGGCATTATTGTTCTGCGCTCGTGCATGGGAAGTTTTGTCTCTTCTCGCGCTATTGATTGAAGTAGACACAAGAGTGACTCTTGCTGATGCTCGTGTCTATTTCAACTTAACTCCGACCAGGAATCTATGCAGTGGTCTAAGTTGAATTGTAATAACTGAAGTGAAGAGCTAGGCATCCCTAATTCTGTGCCTTTGCTGCTAGGAAATCAGTTCTTAGCTGTCTCAATAAGGTTTCTCCTCTTGAAGGAAATAGAGTGTGATGAACTGCATGGCCAGGGGACATGAGGGAGTTTGTATATCTCAGGCCAAGCAGTAGAATGTTGGTCTCTAGTCTGAAATCTTTCAAGCAGGTTCATCTGTCACTCAAGTGTGGATCGTGCACTTGTGGGTCTCTGCGGTATTCAGATGGGGAAACATCCTTTACAACGCAACTTTTACCACGCAGTGCCTTTATGACGCAACTTTTACAACGCAAACCATTACAACGCATTGCACTGGGGGGCGCTCTAGGATAGGGAATAAGTTTAATTTACTATCCAACACCTTCCCTAGTGTCCACGGGGACTGGAGTTGGAATAGTTAATTAAACTATTCACTATCCAGCACCCCAAAACGCTATGCGTTGTAAAGGTTTCGATGTAAAAACCGCGTTGTAAAGGCATGCGTGGTAAAAGCATGCGTTGTAATGTCATACATCCATTCAGATAGTGTGGATGTTTTGGAGCAGACATCTTTAACACAGACACAGACTCTGCTGCTCCTTTCAGTGGATTTTGGGATTGTCTGCTGAGTGCCTTCATGCCATTGATGTATCCAGAAATCATGTCCATAGTATTTCCAATGTCCAAAAGAGAGGGCTTGAGGGCACTGGTAGGGTTTAAATGTGTCACGCACCAATAGCTTGATATCTGATCGAACGAAATAAAGACCTTTGAGACCTGCACGGCACTATCCAATCAACAACGGAAGGGGAGGGGTCTAACTAATGAACATCCTGGAGGCATATTATCAAGGACGACGCTAAAATTATCGCCGGTTTAGCGGCAGCGGCAATAATGGGCTTGACAATATGCCCTGGAGAATTCCAATAGAAATCCATGTTCACACCATAACCTGGGCTTCTATGGGAATTCACAAGGGCATATTATCAAGCCGATTATCGCCGCTTTAGCTGCAGTTTTCTGCCGCTAAACCGGTGATAATTTTTAACGCCGTGCTTGATAAAATGCCCCCAAGTTTTCAAGGAATTTCTAAAAGAGAGTTCTCGTTCCGTTGGCGCAATCCAATCGTAAAGAGTTCCAAAGTTTCGAGGCCAGGTATGCAACCGAACGACCTTTCCATCTTGATCTAAGGTTCATTGGAACTATTACACGGTGGGACGAGGATGATCTCAGTGGCCTACCAGGGGTGTAGGGGGAGGCCAAAGATTGTAACAGCGTTGTTGTGGAGTGTGCTGTCAGAGACATTCTAACGATTTTGGGGGCCCTGGGCCAAACGTATTTTGGGGCCCCCTTTTCAGAGTAGCTTTGAATTCATGATCCAGTTTCAGCTCTTTCATACCCTCTTTGGCGAGGTCATTGACGGTGCACAGGCACACTTGTTCAAATTCTAAACGTGTTCATATCTAATATTCAGGGATAGGGACAATATTGTAAGGTAGCAGCTCACTACTATTACTATCGCAAATAATCTCCATGACACCCCCCATTTCTCATTTGAGAGGTCCTGTTTTGATCTAAAAGAAACTTTTTGATGAATGTTGCATAAAACAAACACAACATTTCTCTGCAAAATGCCTGCAATAGACTCTCACACATCACCCACATTTAAAATAAATGAAAGGAAAACAGTTTTTAAAACAATCTGTTAAGGAACTATTCAAAGTCAGCCGGTCAATACTCTCTGCAGAACAGAGTTGGCTGTATCAGGGGGCCAAATAATCAAAATGAGGATGGATCACTTGTCCTGCTTTAACCTGGGTATGCAGGTAGCGTACTGATATGTCCCAATTAAAAAACACTCATGCGCGTGTCAGATCTAGGGTGGGAGCCCTGAAAGGCCGGTTCCCTGGGCCAGAGACCACCTTGCCCATGCCTTAATATGTCTCTGTCCACTGTGAGAAATGCATAGTGCCTTGAACTGGACCCGTTGCTCCACTGCAAGCCAATGGAGTTCAACCAGTGCCTTTTTGGCACATTGATGCCACGCGGTGTTCGGCAAGAGACGGGCAGCGGCATTTTGCATGACTTGCGGGCTTTTTAGCTCATATCTGGTAGAGCCAAAATACAGGGTGGTCATGGTCAAGCTGTGATATGATCACGGCATGAACAATCCGCCTTCTGAACTGGAAGGGGAGACGGTGCAAAATTTTCCGGAGCATTCTAAGAATGCCATAACCGCTGGCGGCAAGCTTTTTAGCTCCATTATGATGCTGTTGTCCAGTAGGACGCCTGGGTTTTTTATCGGGATTTTTGGGCTCGGAAGGCACCTAAGACATTTAGGCCAGAGTGTCAATGTGTGGTATCTGACATTCTTTCCCAGCAGCAGGACCTCTGTCTTGTCTTCACTGAGCTTCAAGCAACAATTTGCCATCCAACTGGCCACTTCCGGAAGGCAGGGGGCGCGTTGGAGATGATTCAAACTGGGTTCTGGGAAGACTGACATAAGTAAATGTGTGTCATTAGTGTAGGAGACTAATGACAATTTCTGCCAAGGGGCATATATTTAATTTGGAGAGGGTAGGGCTTTAAGCCGAGCCCTGGGCCACCCCACAGAAGACTGTCCAAGTAACAGGACAGGTCTAACACTTGGAGGCTTCTATCCTCAAGGAAAGATCTGAGCCATTTCAGTGCCCTGCCTTCAATGCCTGCATCGGAGATTGTCTGAGTGGATACAGTGTGGTCAACAGTGTCAAACGCTGCACGGAGAGTTAGGAGAATAAAGACTGTGAAACCGCCTTGGCCCAGGAGTCATCTCAGTTCCTCCACCACAGCTAATCATGCTGTTTCAATGATGTGTTGTGGTCTAAATCCCATTTAAGCGGGCCGGAGGACTTTGTATGATTCGGAAAAGACCGACAGATGCTCGTTTACATCTTTCTCTTTGAGCTTGGATCCTCCTGGTAGCAGATTAATCGTCCTGTAGTTGCCCAGCCCTAGAGGGTGCAGGGTGGGCTTTGGTAATAATGTTTTTACCACCATCTGTTCCACTGAGATGTGTTCAGCATATCTAAAAGGACGGGGAAGATACTTTGAATGTGGATGGGGGCCAGGTCTAAAAGAGAACCCCACTTTACCTTTCTGAATAGGTCTTTAAAGAAGACTCAGTGTGAGGTCAGGGAAGGGTTGTATGTCAATACAACGCGGTGTTTACACCGCACTGCCATTACAATGCTGGTTTTACAACGCAAGTCATTACCACGACTTGCGCTGTAGGGTGCTGGACTTAGGAATAGTAAAATGTACTATTCCAACACCAGCCTACGTACAGTAGGGAAGGTGTTGGAATAGTAAATATACTATTCCTTAGCCTAGAGCGCCCTCCAGCGCAAGTCGTGGTAACGACTTGCGTTGTAAAACCATTGTTGTAATGGTAGTGCGGTGTAAACACCGCGTCGTAATGGATGTTCCCCCAGGGAGGGCCAAGGGTCCATCTTCAGGGCGCTCTAGGCAGTTCCTGCTGGACAGAGGATCGTCCAGGTTTGGCATATCTGGAAATGAGGAATACATGTCCATTATATACTTTTGAAGGAAGTATGCCAGGTTGTTACTGTGCTCTACTGAGGCTCTGGTATAGATCTGACTAATTTAGGCCCAGCAATAGTTTTTAGAATCTGAAAGATCTCATCGGGTGAGTTGAAGTTGTTTTCAACCCTAGCAGCATAGCATGAGGCTCGGGAAGTTCTAATTTCTGAGTGGTATATTCTGATGGTGTTCCTATATTCGGATTTGCTTGCCAAGCCATAGGATTTTCTCCAATTCTTCTCTAGGCACTTACATTCTTTTGTTAAGGACATTAATTGAGGGTTGAACCTAGGGATATATTGCCTAGCCAGGCGCCCTTGTGCCATCATGCCGGTATAACCTCAAACAAGGAGTTGTTAATCCACTCGCTGAATCTGTGGGAAGACACAGTGATGTGTTCAGGTGGTTCGGGTTTTGTTGTAATCAGGGCAGGTGACCACTCCTTAAGGTTTAACTCAGGCAAGCGTTGTTCATTCCGGGTGGGCAATTGAGGGTGGAGGAAAGGTAGGGTATTGGGTACTAAAAATGATCTGACCAGGTTAATGACAGAGGTCCTTGCGCTTGTAGGTTTGGAGTATTAGTAAATACTAGATCAGTAGTGTGACCCTTCTCATGAGTAGGGACCTTGGCCAATTGAGTGAACTGTAGGGAGACAAGGGGGTCCATTATGATATCGGGCGGATTGCCTCCGCCAGGCTGGCGGTAGCCACCGCCAGCCTGGCAGAGGCAATCCGCCCGATATCATAACCAGATTTCCCCCCGCCATATTAGGATGGCGGGGGGGAACCCGCCCCGGTCGCCTTGCGGCCGGGGCGGAAAAGGAATAATATGGTGGCGGTGTCTAATAGACACCGCCAGACATATTATGATGTGTGGTTTTCAGTGCCTTTCCGCGGCGGCAATGCCGCCACAGAAAGGCATGCGGTCTTCACTCTGGGGGCCCCCTGCGGGCCCCCAGAGGGAAGTACAGGTGGGGGGTGCACATGGGGGGTACCTGTGGTACCCCCCTTCATTGTCATTGACAAAGCAGCAGGCACCGCGCGGTGCCTGCCGCTTTGTAAATGACAATGTGAAAGTGTATTTTCAGCATTGTGGCGGGCGGTGCAGAGAGCAGCGCCCACCACAATGCTGAAAATACAGGATGTGCCCGCCACTGTGGTGGGCACATCCTAATAGCACCCCCGGGACCCGAGTAGGGTGAAATTGGCCTTGTTCATGGCCAGACTAGCGACCAACTCAGGGATTGCCTGTAGAAAGAGGGCATAGGGCCCAGGGAGCTAGTAAAGTAGGATTCCTGAAAGGGTGAAGACTGCAGTGAATGAAATGGAAAAGCAAAGACTCTCAAGAGTCAGTAAGCTAAGGAGTGCAAAAGAAGCACAGAACGAGTCCTAGTAAATGGTTGCTACCCCACCACCTCCCCTGCCAGTCTGATCTACACAGCTAATAAGGTAGCTGGGTTTTATGGCTTGAACGACATCAGGTGAGGAACCCTCATGGAGCCAGGTTTTGGGTTAAGAATGACACGTCCTGTGCGGTGTCATGGATGAGACAGAATATGTCCATTTTGTCTGGAGCCAGAGAGTGACAGTTGACCTAGGACATATGCCACTCTGACTCCTTGGAGTCTGCGATGGTCTGACTCAACCAAAGGTTGGGGCATATTGCGCAAATTTTGCAGGACAATGCCGATAGATTAAGGTTGATAGAGTGGAGGCAGTAGTCTTTGTGTATAACCCGAAGCACTCGCAGTTGGCTGGAGGTATAGCTTACCTTAGTTGAGTTATGTTAAATGTTATGTTAAAATGCTCTTTTATAGCGCACGGCTACTCCGAGGAGTGTCCCGGCGCTTTGGCAAAGAGCCTAAGGAATAGGCGAAAACACAGCACAGCATAAATGAAAGAGAGGAGGATAGAAACCAGTTACTGGGTAAAAAGCCAAGTCTTAAGTCCCCTTCTAAAGGAAAGCAGATCATCAGTTTTGCGGAGTAGAACAGGGAGACCATTCCAGCCTTGAGCCGCTAGAAATCGAAAGGAGCGTCCTCCGATTCTGGTCAGACGAATAGGGGGAATCAAAGCTTTAGAAAGAGACGCAGATCGTAGCGTCCTACGAGGCACATAGAAATACAGGCGTTTCTGAAGGTATTTGGGGCCTATTTGATGAAGAGATTTGTAGGCAAAAATAAGCGCCTTAAAAGCAATCCTTTTGGCGACTGGAAGCCAGTGCAATTTCTTAAGCAGCTCTGTGGCTCAGGGCGTCCTGCATACTACATGGTCCCTAATGGGTGCTGACAGGCACAGGTGGGCTTGTTTTTGGCATGCCTTCGGTGTGCCTGCAGCACACCCGTTGCACACATCAGGCTCCCTGTTCATTTATGGAGGACTGCCCAGAACAACAAGAGTGCCTCCCAAGATGGCGGCTCAAAATACTGAAAAGTGCAATATGCTTCGCTGATATCAGTACAAGTAAAACAGATTTTCCCAGTTCCCCCTTCTCATTCGAAGCCTGTAATTTCTTCAGAACACTAAACATTAAAAAATGGCCCATCGCTGTGGCATTAGTGGCACGGCATTAGTTCTAGGGGTGTATCCACTCTGCTGCATTCATTTATGGAGGACCGCCCGAACAAATAGAGTGCCTCCTAAAATGGCGGCTCAGAATATGCAAAATAGGCCAAATAGTGCAATATGCTTCACCAACATCAGTGCAGGTAAAACAGCTTTCCCACTTCCCCCAGTTCTCATTAACAACCAATTATTTTTTGAAATTGTCAGACCACTAAAACATTAAAAAATACATTCACTAGTGAGGTCTCTGGCCGGTGTCCAGCAGCCTGCCACCGCCAGGCATGTTTCAGACCTCATAGGGTGAGATCGAGCGCTCTCAGAGGACAGAAACAATACCTGCTGTGGGCATGGGTGTTTCACACCCCCTCTAGGACAGGATGGCCTTCCCTCGTGGGAAACTTCAAAGGTGATGCTATCTTTGATATCCAATGCCAAACCCCCTTTCCTGCTTCACTTTTGGCGGAAGTAAAGGTGGGAAAATTAGTTTGATTAGAAGGGGGGTCTCTCCTCAGCCTGAACCACTCCTACAGCAGGGCAAACAAGGTGTATACCTCTCCTGAAATGCCACCACCTTGAGATGGTGAGAAAACCTCCAGTCAGGGCTAGGATTGTGTCTCTTCTGACAAGAAGTTGTCACTAGAGGGTGTAGACACCCTACAGGTAAGTAGCCCATTGACTACTGCCTGTCTCCCCTTGTAATGCCCCTAAATTCAGTATTTAAGTGGCACCCCGAAACCTTGACTTCAGATTCCATGGACCAAAGGAAGACAATGGAACAAGATGCGCTGCTGCACCAGGAATTAAGCCCTGCTGCAAAATAAACCGGCGACAAACACTGCCAACTGCGAAAGGACACAACATCTGTGGCCTGCCGTCCCTACCTGAAACCTGTGCAGCCTCCAAGATCCTAGCCTGGCCTGCATTCGCCAATTGCTTGCGACCTCCCTTTCGACTAGTGGTACTAGTCCCCGGCACACCGTCGATAAAGACTGCTGGGGTGAAGACCAGCACGGACCGTGTCGGCGCGATTCACCTCACCAACCAAAAGTTGCTGCAGCCAAGGATTGTTTGCCCGACCAACCCCTACAACGCATCCATCTGCCTGAGGGATCCTCACAGTACCTGTGACCGACGCTGAAAACAGCCCCATTCCTGTGAGCCTATATCCGCTCTCTGGTGGTGTTGACTGCGTGAAAGCAGCACCTTGGGTAAGACTGACTCGACCGCAATGACTACCCTCACCGCACCTGTAGCTGAACGCCACCGGTGAAGAACCAACTCCACATTCCAATACTCCGACACCTCCAACCCAGGCAACCCAGAACCCCAGGCTGGGATGTATGTCGTTACAACGCATGCTTTTTCCACGCATGCCTTTACAACGCAGGTATTACAACACAAGTGAAAATGTGTTGGTGATTGCCTTGTAAACCAATGCTTTCTTTGCCTTGACTGTGCCGGTCTCTGCCTGACGGAATTGATCACTGTTGCATAAAACCTGCAAGCACTTGTGTCTTGAACTGCATTTGGTTAACAACCAACATACAAAGCAATTAATAACAGGTGAACGAAGTTCTTGGTTTCTATATACATATATAAAGATACAAGTCTTTTTTCCTAATTGATCTTGGATTTATTCTTGAGTGTTGTCTCATTTATTACCTTTGTGACAACAAATGCTTAGCACTACCCTCTGATGAGCCTAACTCTCACCCACACTACCACAAAAGAGCATAAGAATGATCTGCTGTTACGTCTGCATACCAATGGGGGATCCACCGGACTCTGCACAGTGCACTTCATTTTAGTGCACTATATAGAGCCAGCATCCTACACCATGTGTAACTCTGAGCTGCAGCTTTGAGAGCATCTGAACAGGTGTGACTCAGATGTCTCATGTGAGACTGGGAAGTGACTCAGGTCACTGAGACCACGTATGACTCTGAGCTACAGACCGTGAGAGTCTGTGCTTGAGTTGCATCTTGTGAGATGCTGAGCTCTCACATGCTAAAGAAGGGGCTTGTGGCAGCTGGGCCAGGTGTGGCTGAGAGTTGCAGGTCACAAGAGCATCCTGTGGCTCAGAGGCATCTTGTTTTTTTTTTTTATTCCTCATATACCAATATGAGCGTTTTAAGTGGAGAATCCCACTCGCTCTCCTCTACTCAGGATGTTCCGGCTCCGTTATATGAGACCAGAGGAGAGAGAATGGGAAAGCCCCTCCAGCAGCTACTGTTTTCTTAATCCACTCCATTCCTCTTTATCTGGATGACCCTTTGATGGATTGGAGACAAAGAACCAACAGTGCGCTGGTGAAATCATTGGAATACCCTCATCTATTCCCCCATGCCACAAAGGCCGCCCAGATCTTATCATAGCTTGTACTATCGCAGGCCATGTCCGACTCGCTTGTGGAGATGATATGTTTCAGGCACGCTGAAAAAGTGGGGGCATTCTCATCTTTCCAGGCCCTGCATATTTCTCGCCTTGCCAAGATGATAACATAGAAAATAAATTTGGACGCCATATCGTTGGGATGATAGTCTGTGGGTAACTCAAACAGAATCATCCCCGGGGTGACCACTAGTTGTGTATCTAGTACCTCAGCCAGAAAATCCTGTATTTTAGTCCAATAATTAATAACCATTGGGCATTCTACAAACATGTGGACATCATCAGCGGCCAGATGTTTACACCTTGGACAGTAATGATATAGACTCGTGATTTTAACAAATTTTTTAGGTGAAATATATACCCTGTACATAGTGAAAAGGTGATTTCTTTTAAGGGGGGCTGACTTGACCACTGCATTGAGCATAGTGAAGGAGTCCACCCACAGGTCCTTCAGGTTGTTAGAATTTAGACCCATAGCACTGCCCCACAACCTTTGATGTTTCAGTTCTGTCACTCCCTCTACCTCAATCATGGCCCAGTACCAAAAGGATAGCTCTTTTTTCCATCCGCCCTTTCTACTTACTAAATCAAACTTTGGATTGGATCTATTAAAGTCCCATGATATAGTAGCCCACCAACCTGACAGCTGATAATACTTGAACCTAGTAAGAGTTCCGCCAGTCAATCCAGATAGAGATTCTGGCTGTCATACAGAGCGAGTTAGATTCTTTGCGGGCCGAATATCAGGCTAATCTTGATAAAATAATTAAAGATAGGTGGGATGCAAGTAAATTGCAAACTTTCTCCTATGGGGAAAAATGTGGACGACTTCTTGCCTGGAAGGCCAGGTCTGACAGGGCCAGAAATCAGATCAAGGGATTAATCATGCCTAGCACAGGGGTCATCTCCCATGACAACGATCTGATCTCTGAGGAGGCAAAACTGTTTATGCAAAATCTCTATACTGAAGAGAACGGTTTTCCAACTCGAAATGCAGAAGACTGGTTAAATCAGCTCGAATTACCACAGTTAACAGAGGCAGATAGAGCATTCCTGAGCTCAGACACCAAAGAGGGTGAAGTTTATAATCAGATAAAAAAATGGCCAAGGGAGCAGCCGGCCCAGATGGGCTCCCGATGGAGATTTATCAAATAGGCTCTGATAAAGTCATCCCTGTCCTTACGACCTTGTTCAACAAGATACATCTGTCAGGTGAAACTATTCCACAAACTTGGTCAGAAGCCACAGTCACTCTGATCTTGAAACCTAATAAGGATCCCTTAACTATTGAGTCCTATAGGCCAATCTCGCTGCTAAACACTGACTATAAGATCTTTGCAGGGGTTTTGGCGGCTAGATTGGCTAAAGTTATTAAAACTATAGTACATAAAGATCAGAGAGGCTTTATTCCGGGCAGGCAGTTAAACGAACTAACCTTCCAAGTTATCGCTGCCATAGATGTCGCTACAGATAAGAAACTCCCCCTGACTATTGTAGCCATCGACGCCGCTAAGGCCTTCGACCAAGTAAACTGGCCGTATGTATGGTCGGCATTATCTGGCTTTGGAATTCCGGAAAATGTTATATCATCGATCAGATCACTCTATTCCAGCCCTAGAGCAAAAATTCTTATAAACGGACTCCTTACGGACTGGGTTCGTATATCGCGCAGAACTAGGCAAGGGTGCCCCCTTTCCCCGCTGTTGTTCAACTTGTACATTGAACCATTTGTCTGTCAGTTAAGATCAGACACTTTGATTAAATCTTTTAATATCGCAGATCTAGCCCTAAAATTTGCCCTATAGGCAGATGATCTTCTAATGTTCACCTCTAACCCGGAAGAGGCCATCCCCAGGTTATTTGATCAGGCGGAGACCTTTGGGGAAATATCGGGTTATAAAATAAATAAAGAAAAAAACGAGATTATGCAATGGAACCAGGAGGTGGTGGTCCCAGGTGTTAAGTCACGTATGAGATACCTGGGAATACATCTGGCCCAGGATATCTTAGAGATATCTAAAATAAATCTAAATAGAGTCTATAAGGATGTCTGATGCCTTCTGCAATGTTGGTCAGGCCTCCCGCTGAACATCTTTGGGAGAGTGAACCTAATTAAAATGATCATCTGACCCAAAATCACTTTTCTTTTCAATTCAATACCACTAATGTTTAGCCCCTATGACATAGCCAAAGTACAGGGGAAAATTGGTTCTTTTATCTGGAATACGAAGACATCAAGAATCTCCTGGAAAAAATTGAGGAGAAATTTAAGAACAGGAGGGTTAGCTTTGCCAGACCTACTTATTTATTGCCACTCTTTCCACTTCAAAAACGTCAGACTCTTGGCAGAAAAGGCGGATGCATCCTCCTTAGGCCTACTGTTCCAGGCACTACTTCATGGTATTCCACAAGGGCATGAATACTTTTTGTTTAAGTACGGCGATCCAAGGTTTTATAAGAAGGTGAGGTTAAAGATCCTGGGTGCGGCCCTGAAAAATTGGATATTTATCAGGAAAAGGCTTGGAATTCCCTATTATGCGCCCCAGGCCCTGATATGGGATTCTCCAGGGACACCAGATTGCCTCAAGGATCAGCTATCACGCCCCCTTAAATTAGCAGGAATAACATGTTGGCGTGACTTGCAAAAGAATTCAATGCTCAGAGGCATCTTGTGACAGCTGTTCCAGGTGTGGCTCAGGTTTGCAGCTTGTGAGAGACAAGTGTGACAGCTGCAGTTTGTGAGAGCCTGGCATGACTATGAATTGTGAGAGTTTGGTGTGACTCTGAGCTGCATTGCATGAGATCCTGAGCTCTCACACGCTTGTGACAGCAGGGCCAGTTGTGAGCTTGTGAGAGGCTGGTGTGTCTCAGATCTGCAGCTTGAGAGAGTCTAGCTTGTACCTGTGGCTTATGAGAGTTTGGTGTGACTATGAATTGTGAAAGCCCAGTGTAATTCAGAGCAGCTACTTGAAAAAATCTTGAATCACTCTGACACAAGGGACTGGTGTGACAGCCTTTTGTGACTCTGAGGTGCAGCTTGTGAGAGCTGAGTGTGACTCTGAGCTGCAGCTTGTGAGAGCTGGGTGTGACTCTGAGCTGCAGCTTGTGAGCTTGTGAGAGCTGGGTGTGACTCTGAGCTGCAGCTTGTGAGCTTGTGAGAGCTGGGTGTGACTCTGAGCTGCAGTTTATGAAACCCTGGAGCGACTTCAAGCTCATAGTAATAACAGCTTGGAATGACTTTGTCATTAAAAGACACGAAAGGCTGGTATTCATATGTAAAGTAGGTATATTACATAATATTACATGCAGGCGAACAAGCGTCCCAAGTGAATCGATTACTTGTTTTCATTATGGGTGTGCGAAATTCACATAAGTCGCTTTTACTTAATTACGTGAAATTGCGGCAAAATTAAGCGTAAATTTGCAAAATGACAATGTGTCATTTAGTGTTATATTTTAGTGCAAAATGTGTCCTCCCATCAATTTTTGAAGCAAAGTCGCATTTCAGCTAAAAAAAGATGCAAAAAAACCAAAGCACCATGAACAATCGCCTCTCGCGTTCTTTTGCCCCAACACTTAGTAACACATTTTTAGTAGATTTTTACCGTGAATTACACGTTCGCTGTAATTTTTTGCCGCAAACGGTATAATTTCAGGGAATACACGTAACAAGCATGACACGAAATTACTAATATTACTAAAATCAAGCTGGGTAATTTTATTTTCTCTTAGGCCTAGTGTTTACCAGTTAAATACGAGACATGAATGCATGGAACGGTATAGAAAGAGGCCTGAGATCTGGTGGGGGGAGCTAATTTATTTGCAATATCTATCACTTAATATGAATGCATGAAAGTACCTGTGGCGACAATTAGTATATAAAGGATCAAAGGATTTGACGATGCAGTCAAAATGCATAGGTCGGTGAAGTTAACTAAATAACCTATAGATTTTTTGATGTAATAGACAACAGTTGTAAATAGTATTCATATTCACAATATATAGGGGCATATTCTCAAGAACGTGTGATAACCATTGCAAAAGTAACTTAACGCAACACTCAACATCGCAGTCCATTGCGGGAAAATGACGCCGGTTTAACTAAGTATTCTCAACACGGTGGTACCATGCGATAGTCACTAGATAACGCGTCAAATGGCGGTGTTAAAATCAACGCCACGCCGTAAAAATGTGAAACATGAACGCAAAAAAACCTGCAATGAGGCCAATTGCGATACAAATATCAGCGAAAACCAGTGATAGGCCTGCAATTCACACTTGTCAGGTAGGAGAAATCACCATAAAAGTAAAAAAAAACCAGACAAACAAATGCCAAAGAACAGCGAAGCACAATGGATGTTGCCGGAGTAAGTACAGAGGAGAACCAGAACCCTACAACCCCCCAGAGGACAAGTCTGGGACCTCGGGGTCATGGAGAAGAAGAGTAGGAAGAAGCGGTTCAGTCCGCAGGAAAATAGAATCCTGATAACAGAGGTGGTAGAACACCATCAAAAACTGTTTGTCACCTCCACTGTGTCATTGGCAACCAAAAATGGGCTATGGCAGTCCATAGTGGACAAGTTTTATGCAGTGGGAGTGCTGAAGAGGACAATGGAAGAGGTCAAGCGGTGCTGGAATGATGTGAAGCGCAAAACCAAGCAGAAACACGCCAACAGCCGGAAGGCAGCAATGGAGACTGGAGATGGGAGTCCTGCGCCACAGGAGGAGCTGGACGATATGGAGGAAATGGTGTCCACAGTCATCAGTGGGGAGACGGTGGCAGGAGTTTGGGAACCGGACATTGCTCAACATGACCGGACACAACAGCAACAGAGTGAGTAATGACCAGGGACTGGGGGACGGGGGAGATGGGCACAAATTTATAAATAAATAAATGGCACACATGCACAATTGAGCTGGGCATATCTGCGGACAAACCATGCCCCAGCCCCAACTCCCACCAAGAGACCAATGTACCCAAGTATGCAATATCTCAGCACTGTATCAGCACAGAAGTCAAAGGCACACTGAATGAAAGGGAGAAGGGGCAGCAAAATCAGAGCTACAGGGGCGAGTCCCCCGAAATGCAGCACACACACATAACATGCAGAGCACATCAACGCTGACAACTATGTGGTACAAACCACAATACACCTACCACAGAACACAGGACACAACTGATGCCGCATGGGTGTCGACACTGGCCAATCACATTTGGCCTTGCAGGGAAATGTGAGTTGATAAGGTACAAGTACAAACACACGCGTCTGTTGTTGAAATGACCACTGTCCCCCATCAAATAGGCAGCTCCTCCCAAACAGCCACAATGTACACAGTCATGCAGTCTGTATGTAAACATGTACAATGCGACAACATACATGTGAACACATTGTTAAACTGGATCTCCCCTTCACATTGCAGAGGGAGAATCAACACCTCCTGCAGAGCAGCCCAACCCTCTCTT
The DNA here is from genome assembly GCF_964261635.1 of Lissotriton helveticus. Lineage (NCBI taxonomy): Eukaryota > Metazoa > Chordata > Amphibia > Caudata > Salamandridae > Lissotriton > Lissotriton helveticus. Next base: position 42,910,311 of record NC_136068.1, read on the forward strand.
CTCTGATGAAAAAGATGACCACCACAGCTTCGACTCCGAGCAGGGCAGCTTAGCTGCAATGAGGAGACCTCACCCCCTGTACAGACCACACAGCAGGCAGCAACCACCACCATGACTGCCTACCAGGGCCCCCACGAAGTACACATGGCCTTCCAACGCCGTGTGTTGGGGGTCCAGGAGCGGCTGGCTGAACAAGTGCGGGTGGGCTTTGACTGCATGGTAGGCAAACTAGATGCCATACATGGGGGTCTAAGTCCCATCAGGGACGGTAAACAACCTTTACAACGCAACTTTTACCACACAATACCTTTACAATGCAACTTTTACAACGCAAACCATTACAACCCATTGCACTGGGGGCGCTCTAGGATAGGGAATTGGTTTAATGTACTATCCAACACCTTCCCTACTATCCACGGGGACTGGAGTTGGAATAGTAAATTAAACAATTCACTATCCAGCGCCTAAAAGCACTATGCGTTGTAATGGTATGCGTTGTAAAAAAACGCGTTGTAAAAGCATGCGATGTAAAAGCATGCGGTGTAATGTCATACATCCATCAGGGACCACTCACGGTCCCTAATGGACACCCAGAGTCCACTCCATGCTCTTGAACTGACCATTGCTGACATTGCTGGTGCCCTGACTCAGGGAATAGAACAACTGTCCAGTCAGAGTGGCTCTAGCGATGTCACACAGGAGTTGGGAAACATGCAGAGGTTAATGGAGACCATGGAGCGGGCAAATGCGGGAAGAGCGGCTGCCACGGCTGCACACCAGCAAGTAGTAGCTGGGTTCCTCAATGACCTCAAAACCATCCTCATGGCATTGCTGCCACAAGGCCTGGAGCTAATGCACGCTGCTGCTACCACTACATCCACATCTTCACCCCCTGAAGTGTCAGTGCCTCACAGTGCGGCAGACATTCCACCTCCGGCCCCTGACGTATCACTGCCACACAGTGCTGGAGACAGAACTCCACCCACATGTGAGGCACATGAAACTGCAGAGGAAGAAAATGCGGATGAAACCGCCTTCGTGGTAAGAAGGACACAGTAGCATTAATCTCCGCCACAGGGCCTGTTTCTGCTTAGTTCTGCCCTCTGCATCATCACCTACCACTGTCCCCCGTTGCACCCTGCGACATTCACCTTGGACCCCGACATGGACTGCCATATACTGTTTGATCGCCAATCACACAGCAATCAGACTGCGGACTGAACACTACCTCTTCCTTTGTACTTGTCATTCACTGAAGGACTCTGGCAGGCCCTCCATGTGCCAACAATGTCATGTGGGGTTTGCAAGGCCATGTACTGCTCCAGATGCAACACGTCACTGAATGTGCATTAAACATTCCTAATCCCACAGACGTGTCATGTCTATGGTCTTTCAAGTGTGGAAGTATGGATGAAAGTAGGGTCAGTGAATTCCTTTTACATCCATGTTGCTCATGTCGTTGGACATGGGTCACAGGGTGATACATTGACAAATGTTGTCCGGGTGGCGCCGACGCAACAACAGGGACACACGCATTAGTTACTTCCTTGTCCAGCCCCGTACGGAACCACACCCAGAGCCCCGGGGTCATTGTTCCAACCCTTACGCTGGACTGGCATATTCCAGGCCAGCCCACTCCGCTTACGCTCAATGGGCGGGACGGCAGAGCTACATGTCACAGGTCTGCCCTGTAGTAATCTGCTGATCACAGGTCTAGTTGTCAGCATGCCACAGCTACTCCCTCACGGCTGGTATACACCCACACTACACCCATCCAGCACACGCGTCACAGGACATGTGACCCTGCCAATAAAAAGACCCGGGCGCACATGCTCAATGCCATTTCCAACCTCTCTCGGGGTGTATCCATGTGGTGTTCATGTAGGCATGGGGGCCCAGGGCCCTGCAACATCACGTTCCGCCAGCCCAGAGGTGACATGATGGCGTCAGCAGCACGATACCCAGTCATACGGGGGCCATGACTTGCAGGGCACAGACTTGGTGGCACCGGATACACTGCAGCCGGCACAGGCACACCGCCACGGGGTCGTGACTTTTGGTGCACTGAGGTAGGGACACCTTAAGTCCTAAGCGGGTGTGCAGCCTGCGATGATGCCCCGTCCCGGCGATCCTGACTGCTCAGGTTTTGTGTGCCCTGCTGGACCGCAGTGTAGGCCAGAGCCAGCAGTCAGCGGCGGCCTACAGCCACATGGCGTCGCCTTCTGGATTCCAGAGTTAGTGGCACCTCAAAGGCTGAGCAGGTGTGCAGCCTGCAATGATGCCGGATACACTGGTATGTCCTCTGCCATGGTGAAATCAAGACCCAGAATCAAAAGTGAGACCTGGTGGCCTGCAGAGCGGGGCTGCATGATGTGGAGGGTGCCATGCCTGCGGGCCCCAGGCTTGTGGCTTGCAGCGGCACGTGGTGGGCCCTCATTGCTACACGCCGGTGGCGGAAGGTGAGCAGTGAGGCCTGGGTGCGCAGGGGCGGGCAGTCACCGCTGGGAGGCAGGAGGGGCTGGGGTGCATCTGCCTGGGTGCGCAGGGATAACCATGCACAGCTGGGTGGTGGGAGGGGCCGGGGTGCATCTGCCTGGGTAGGCAGGGGCAGACAGGAGATGATGTTGTGTGCAATTGTATGTACTCTGTCATTCATGAATCTGGACTCTGTTTCGGATGACGGATCTGTTTCAGATGTGGGACCTGGTGAATTGCACTAAATACCGGCACGTGGTGGGAGACACACCGGTGTCAGCAGGTGAGCAGTTTGACCTGGGTGCGCAGTGTCAGCACTCTCTCTCCCTGTCTTCTGTTATCTGTGTCTCTCTCTCCCTCTCTGTCCGTCTATCTCTCTCCCTCCCTCTCTGTCCGTCTTTCTAACTCTCCCTCTCTCTGTCCGTCTATCTCTCTCTCCCCCTCTCTGTCTGTCTTTCTCTCTTGCTCCCTCTCTTTCTCTCTCTCTGTATCTCTCTCTCTCCTTCGCTCTCTCTCTCTGTCCATTGATGTGCGCAAGACACACCTTCTCATCATGATTTGTGTCTTGCAGGCTGTGACCTACGGAGTCTACCGAGGGGAGCCGCCATGTCTCTTCATTTCTGTTCAGTGTTTATTTGAATATATTTTCATTTGTTAATTCGAAGGTGAATGTGTGATGCTCATTTTTTGTGATGACGCATGCATCTCACCTAATGTGATTGTGCGACTGCAGGGGGATTATTTGGTACATGATTCCGTGTGGTTGATGTGGCATGTCTTTGGCCGGGAGGGAGGGGTTGCCCGGGGAGGGGGGGGGGTCCTGGCGCTGGGTTTTGTGGTCGTATCGCCGATTTGGCTGGTCGTTAAGAATGTTGCGGAGTGGTGCTGTAGCAGCTTTTGGCACGGGAACGCCTACTCTCCATCTCTTTAGCGACAGTTGTGGTCGTCATCTGTGGTGATGTTTTTTGTGGCTGCTATCGCAGGTAAACTAGTGCTATGGACTGTTAGCACCAGCTTGTGACTGGGGTGTTAGTTTTATCATGACTTTGGCTGTGATAAAGTGCAGATAACTCGGCGATAACTCCTTGAGAACATGCCTCATAGTCTGCTGAAAAAGGAAGTTGATGTTTCAGCCTCTATGATCTGAACTGCAACATGGTCCTCATCAGGACGAGCAGAAAAAGCCACTTGTAGGGGTCACCAGTCAAACAAAACCCGATGAAGGAGTAGGGGCTTGTCGAAGAATAATCCTACAACAAGAAGTGAAAACAGTTTTACTAGGCAAACCAAAGAAGAGCTGTATTGAGAAATGTAATCTTCATGAGCCCGCTGTAGTAGCGCAAACAGCCAGTATTGAAATAAATGGGAGAGAGCAGGAGCAGTGTCTTGTGGGAATGATGTGAATTAGGACGGAAGCATGTGAAAGTCTGGTGTGCCTTTCAGTGCAGCTTTTGAGGGACTTCTATGGCTAAATGTTGTGGCTTTATAGAAACTGCGGGAATATTTATGAGAAAGTCATGCAGTGCTGCACACCAAGTCACCTTGCTGCACTGCATGGCAGGGAAAGGGTAGGAATGTGCTGTATTTAGGGAACTAAGATGCATTCCTGTCCTTTCCCATGTGCTGGTTCCCTTTTGTCTGCCTAGTGCCAACGCAGGCACCCTTGTACCATGGTATAAGTGTGCCTGTGTTGCAAGCAGGATTGTTTTTGCACAGGAACTGACACCTTTTTGTTTCTATGTGGGTGCAAAATGCAGACCCTGAGAAAGAGGAAGAAACAAGGAGAAGCAGAGCTATTTCTTCTCGTTATGCCTACCCTCGGAAGGTGTAAGATTATGGTGCATTCCCAGACTTAGGGGTCCATTATGATGTCGGGCGGATTTCCACCGCCAGGCTGGCGGTGGCTACCGCCAGCCTGGCGGAGGAAATCCACCCGACATCATCAGCACAATTCCCCTCCGCCATATTAGGATGGCGGAGGGGACCGTGGCGGTGCGAAACACCGCCCGCCTGTTTTCCGCCCCGGTCGCCTAGCAGCCGGGGCGGAAAACCTGTAACATGGTGGCGGTGTCTTGGAGACACCGCCCGCCATATTACAATGTGCTTTTCACTATGCATTTCCGTGGCGGCAGAAAGGCATGCGGAGACTCCCTGCGGGGCCCGTTGCGGGCCCCCTGGGAGTCCATGGCTTGGGGGGTTGCACATGGGGGGTACCTATGGTACCCCCCGCATTTCAAAGTGCAACATGACAGGCACCGCGCGGTGCCTGCCATGTTGCACTTTGAAAAGCAAAACGTGCACTTTTCACATAGCAGCGGGCGGAGATTTCTGCTCCGCCCGCCGTAATTGCAACCATACAGGATGCGCCCGCCTGTGTGGCGGGCGCATCCTAATGCCCTGATCGGACCCCCGCCCTTATGGCGGGCGGTCCTGGCTCCCGATGTGATGGCGGGTGGACTAAGTCCGCCCGTCATCATAATGGACCCCTTAGAGGTTTTTGTAAATCTGGGAATCTGTCAAGAACCAAGTCAGTTGCGTGGTAACACCTACCGCAACACCAATGGAACGCCTCCACTGCGCTGAGTAAAGCAATGTCGCGATTTGCTCTGTGTTGCAGTACTCCAGATTTAAGGAGCCGCTCAGAGCCAAGCAACATGGCTGTGAATGGCTTCAAAAATCTGACTTAGAGGTTTGAGTCACGCATGTATCATGTTGCATGGTGCAAACGCGCGGCAAGCCTCTCATAAATATGCTCATGTCTGACTCATATATGTGGCTGTGAGAGTCTGGTGTGAGGGTGAGCTGCAGCTTCAGAAAGCTCTATGAGGTCACAGAAGCAGCTTATGGGAGCTCGCATAGATGCGGCTTGTGGGAACCTAGAGTGACTGGGGACAGATGTACAAAATGTCAGTTTGCGATTTCCTAGTTGCGAATTATTGCAATTCACAATTGGAAAATCGCAAACAACTATGTACAACAGTGTCTGAGACACTGTGTTTGGGGTGTTTGGGGTTCCCAATTGGTTGCAAATGGACCTGCCTCATCAATATTCATGAGGCAGGTTGCAATTTGCGACCCATTGAGAATGGCTACAATCACAGGGTTGGTGGCCTGCTGAGGTCAGCAGACCACCATGTCTGTGATTGCTTTTTAAATAAAGCAATATTTTTTTTGTAATGCGGCCAGTTTTCCATAAAGTAAAAGGGGCTGGAGTGCAAAAATAAAAATGGAAAGTTTTCTTTTCTTTTTTTAAGAGTAGGCAGTGGTCTTTGGGACCACTGCCTTCCTTCAAAAATGTTTACACCCACATTCACCAGGGGGGCGAATGGGTTACCGCCTGCTCTACGGAGTTGGCATATTATAAATGTTTTGTAATCGCATTCCGGTTGCAAAACATTCATACATACCAGTGCTACTCAGTTTTAGGAAGGGGCGCCCTGAACACGCCACTTTCTACTACCGAATCGCAAAAGCGAAAGGCGCTTCGGTAGAAATGCATTTTACCGGTTGCAAGTGGCTTGATGAACCGGTAAAATGATTTGTACATCTGGCCCATCGAGTTGCTACTTATTACAGCCTGCTATTACTCTGAGCTGTGATTTATTAGAGCTTGGTATGATGTGGAGATGCAGCTTTTTTAAGAACAAGTGTGACTTAGAGCTTAGAGTGTGTGACAGTCTTATGTGGCATAAAGTTGCAAATTTGTAAGAATGTGTGTCACTCAAGAATGTAGCAAAATAGTGCCGCTGGTGGTGGGCTGGTTGGCCGAAATGGACCGCTGCATGATTGCTGAGAAGACTGTTTATAAAATTAGAGGCTGCCCTAAGAAGTGGGACTCGAAGTGGGGACACTGGAACAGATACCGGGGTGAACTTTGTGATTCGCCTACTACTGAACTGGCTATGTCTCGTGCTGGACCCCTTGGTCGAATGTAGCGCTGATTTACATTTTGTTTGCTTTTTGTATCGCCCTATGAAGATGTAATGGTGATGTGACTAACTCTTTGACTCTGTTTTTCTTTTTCCTCAATAAAATCTTATGTTAAAAAAAAAAAGAATGTAGCAAAATAGAGCGTGCTGTGTTGCTGACCTGCAGCTTGTGAGCCCCAGTGGGACTTGGAGGTGCACCTTGTGAAAAACTGTAGTGACTTGGAGCTGCAGCTTTTGAGAGCCTGGTGTGACTTATAGCTGAAGAGAATGGCTTACTTCTGCCGGCTTGTGGGTGACTAGCATGATTTACAGCTGCCGTGTCTTTTTTTGTGTTCAAAATATTTTATTAGGATAATGATACAGGAAACCAACCTAAGATATTAATAGACCAAATTTGACTACATTCTTTTAGCAAGAAATTAAAGGAAAGTTCTATATTCCAGAAATTGGATAAAAAGGTCAGGTTGAATTATGAAATTGTTTATAGAATTTGGAAACAGTATGTTGGGAAGCGTAAAAAACGCTTGGATACAATTTATTGAATCTGGAGATTCAATTTGGGGTAGCCCAATTGAAAAGGTGTTAATCAACGAGTTACAGAGAAGTTCATATTTAGTTGCTTGGGTACCATAAATCTGGATTGTAGAGCAGTATTTTCATAAATATCCTGGAGAAAGAAAATACCAGCTGAAATCCATAATTTCCAAAATGCAATTGTGCGAATATATTACAATATAGGATTATGCCAAAGGGAAATCATTGTAGAATCTGAAATACGTGATGAAAAGGAAGCATTGAAATCAGTAATAATCAGTTTAGTGGACAAAATGATGGGGGGGAATTTCAAGAGTTTATTTGAATTAAACATGGATAGAAGTAATGGGAGAGGAAATGGTGATATTAGATTATGTTAAATTATTAACCAATTAGGGTTCCAACATGAGAACCAAAGTGAGACCTGCTTTAAAATAAATGCCTTTTGATATTGGAAAAAAATCAGGTATACCAAATCCTTCATGCAGTTTAGATAGCTTAAGTTTTGGTATAAGCAATACGAGGTTTGTTTTATTCCATATATATTTAAGAAATAAGCTTATCAAATTTTCTGTAAACTGAAAGGGGTAATTGAATATGAATCAGCAATAAGGTATAGAAAATAATCAGAGCTAATACCATTTTAATGGTTTCCAGTTTACCCCACCACGATAAATGTAGAGTGGACCATTGATGGATTTTTTCTGTGATTTTGGTATGTAGATATTCACAATTGAGAGTAATGGAGTGTTTTGAAGGTAAGTGAAAAGAGTATACATAAATATTTAACTTTCTCTCTTTGCCAGATACTTTTAGTATTATTAAGTACTAAAGGTGTACAATGCACACATTTAGGGGGGAAAATCTGTTTTATGAGTATTCAGAATGTAACCAGAAACAATGGAATAATTACTTATGACATCTAAAACTGCTGGTAAAGAAGTAGTTGGATTGATAAGATATAATAAGACATCATCTACATATGCAGACATTTTAATGTTGATATCAGCTAGCATAATTCCTTGAATGTTGATAGAATTCCAAATGTGTAAAAGAAAAGGTTCAATTGCCAGTAAAAAAAGAAGAGGCAACATGGGTAACTTTGTCTGTTTCCTCTGTAAAGAAAAAAGGGATTTGAAAATTGACCATTAATAAATAATCATGCTGAAGGGAAGTCAAATCAAGGATGCTATTATTTTTTATAAAACTATTACCAAAATTGAAAAAAGAGAGCGTTCAAAAAAGAAATTGCCAGTGAACCTTATCAAATGTTTTCTCTGCATCTAAGGCTAATGAACCAGCAGGGGAAGTAAGGGTAGAGGCCTTATCAATGACAAGAAAAAGGAGTCTGGTGTTATTAACAGAAAAAAGTTTTGACATAAATCCAGATTGATCCATATGAATAAGGGATGATAAAACTCTAGCTAATTTGGTGGCAATGACTTTTGCATACATTTTTTACAATCCTGATAGATCAAAGAAATAGGACAATAATTTGAAACTTTGGTATGGTCTTTATCTGGTTTAGGTAAGACTATAATTAATGCCTCTGCAAAAGAGCCATCAAGCACACCAGATTAAGCAGATGTAGTAACCAGATGGGGTAGGTGAGAAATAAGGGTTTCAGCAAATGTTTTATAAAATTCAGCAGGAATACCATCAGGGCCAGGTGATTTTTGAGTTTTAACCACATCGCTGCTTGCTAGTTTCCCCTGCTGTGCTGGACAGCAACGAAAACGGGTGTGGTCATGACGAGCTCGTCTTGTGCACCTGAGAGGTGCATGCCATGACGAGCTGAGCTCGTCATGAGCATGGAAGGGGTTAAGCGATTAGATAGATAATAAAAGTTCATCTGTTATAATAGGGTTGTCTAACTTCGATTTATCAGACTGGGATAGTTGAGGTAAATTGGCTAAGGTTAAAACATTATCAATAATTTGAAAATCTAAAAGGTTTGGGAAGAATAGAATTTAAGAAATTCTTCTATAATTTCTAGGGTAGATACAGCAACAGCATTATTATCTCTATGTGTAGCATGACTTTGGTGTTTATATTTCTTGATACAGAGATAATTGGCTAGGAGTTTACCTGATTTGTTGGAATTAAAAGCAAATCTAGCTCTTTGGTTTGCAATCTGTATACCAGCTCTCTTACTCAACAAAAGAATTATATTTGTATCTAAATGTTTACAATGTAGTTTTAAAAACAAGATTTTGAGAAGAGATAAACAATGTTTGAATTTTGCAATCTGTTTTTCAAGGTGTAAGAATTTGGAGTTAAACGATTTATTTTCATGTGCCATTATAGAAATAACAATCCCTCTAAGATGAGCTTTAAAGGCATCCAATATGAAAATAGGGGAGGTAATAGGGGAGGCAACATCATCGAGGTAATGCAAAAAATATTCTTGAATAGCTTTTAAGATGCTATCTTCGTGAGTAGCCCGTAGAACAACATCAACATTCATGCGACAAAAGGAATGTGAAACTGAAAGATTACCTGGTAGTAAATGAAGCAAAAAGATTCCATGGTCCGAGATTTCAATATTACCAATAACAGGTCGAGTTACAGCTTTGACTAAATCTCTAGATACTAATAAATAATAATCTAATCATGAGTGAGAGTTATGTGGATTGGAGAAAAAGGTGAATTGTTTTTGAGTGGGAAAATGTAGTCTCCAGATCTTCAACCAATTTGGTGTTTTTAAATAAAGTTCTGAGAGAATGAAACGCTTTAGGAGGAGCATATTTAATGGAAAATAGTCTATCTAGAAGAGGGTCATTAATCAGATTAAAATCTCCCCCCAACTTTAAGGAAACTTTCTCAAGTTTAAGAATCTTAGAAGTAATATTCAACCAAAAATTAGGGTCATCTGCTGTTGGTCCATAAATATTAATTCAGTGTAAAATCATATATCTAATTTTAACTTTGACCAAGAGAAATCTACTGACCAAGTCAGATTTTTTCATCTAGGATTTGTAGTTGAAGAGATTTTGAGAATAGAATAGCTACACCATTTTTCTTACCGTGTGCAGGAGATGAGATAATCTGTCCAACCAATTTCTTTTGCATGTATTTTAAAATGGTGTCATCAACGTGATTTTCTTGTAACAAACAAATATGAGCTTTTTGCCTATGTAAATACCATAAAATCTTCATTCTTTTAACTGGATGACGTAAACCTTTGAAATTGAGTGAAACAATTGTAACTTTAGGAGAACTATTCATAGTTTATAAGGTAAAAGGAAGGAAGATAGAAAAAGAGTGGGGGACATATATAGATAACAGAAATAGCAGAAAAGGCCAGAGCAGTAGCCAATAGACATAGAGGACAGAAAAGTAAAGAAAAAAGAACACACACATATATATATATATATATATATATATATATATATATATATATATATATATATATATATATATATATATATATATATATATATATATATATATATAAGATAGCAAGAACATACATATATAACAAGGAGACACACACGTGCATCCAAGAAGAAGTAAAGGATGAGGATAGCCTACCTGCACTAATAGGACTATCATAATATTAACAGGAGTATTAATGGTTGAACATTAGATATATCTGCAAGTCATATAAGCAGTAGTAAATCAGAAAGTGAATGTACTAAGAGAATAACTTCAGGTAGGGGTGTCTTGTGTATCCATTGAATGGGGAAAGTGGTTGTATAAAAAAATCTTGGAGGTCCTCTGGATGATGAAAAGATTTGGAGATGTCGCCTTTCCAGATAAGCATTATGGATGGATCGAATAGTCCATATTTGAAACCAGAGTCTCTTAGTCGTGGTCTCATCGCCGCAAAATCTCTTCTGATCGCCACTGTCTCTTTGGCGAAGTCTTGGTGGATGAAAATATTCGAACCATTAACAAGGCGAGAAGGAATTTCATGTGCTGCCTTCCTAATAAGAGCAAGGTGGTGGTGACGCAAAACTTTGAAGATGACTTGTCTGGGCTTAGTTTGACCTGGTTTCCGGTGTGACGGAATACGATGTGCTTTATCCATTTCGAATTTCTCTAAAAATTTCACATTCAATAAATTAGGTAACAGATTTTCTAAATAGCGCCTGCAATCATTGCTTTCAATATCTTCAGGCAAATAAAAAATGCGTAGATTATATTGCCTATTCCTGTTCTCCAATTTGAGTAACCTGGTATTTATGAAGGGGATTTCTTTAACTATTGGCAATAAATCATCTGTTTTAGTAATAACATCATGCAGCTTGATCTCATTATCAGCAACCTTCATTGAAAGACTAGCCATGTCCTTCCGTAAATGTTTAATCTCTGTGGCAATATTATCTGTGTTTGACCTGACAGCTTTTAATTCCTCCAGGATAGTGACAAAGGAAGGTTCTGATGAATCAGCCATTTTTGACTTTAAAGGAGGAGGAGAAACAGTCTGTTTGCATTTATTTGCTACAGATTTTTTTTCCATTTTTAGTGAAATAAATGAATAAACCCAAGCAGAATAGTCAGAATGAGAGTAAAATTAAAGAAAAATACTTCAAACCAGTGCAGCAACTAAGACTAGACGTGGGAGGAGCCCAAGGCCGAAGCCGCGCCCTTTCCTGAAGTTGAACTCTGCCTCCCTGACAGAAATCCTGGAGCAGGCTGAGGGAAGTCTCGGAAGGAAGTGAACTGCAGCCTGAAGATGTCCAGAATCGTTGAATTCAGCAGAAAAACCACTCAGCTGCTCTCCTTGGGTTCAGTAAGTGGTGCTATAGACAGGAAGTCTCATCGCTAAGACAGGTGAGCCGGAGTTAACGTTTGCATGTCTCACAGCTGCAGTGTCTGACATATAACTGCATCTTGTGGGTGCCTGGTGTGAATTACAGCTGCAGTTTGTGAGTGACTACTGTGATTTACAGCTGAAGCTTGGGAGTAGCGAGTGTGATTTACTGTTGAAGCTTGTGAGTGCCTCGCGTGATTTACACCTGCAGCCTGTGAGGGGCTCGTGTGATTACAGCTGCAACTTATGGGTGTCTGGTGTGATTTACAGCTGCAGCTTGTGTGATATAACTACAGCTTGTGGGTTCCTGGTGTGAAATACAGCTGCAGCTAGTGAGTGACTAGTGTGAATTACAGCTGGAGCCTGTCAGTGGCTAGTGTGATTTACAACTGCAACTTATGGGTGCCAGGTGTGATTTACAGCTGCAGCATGTGGATAGCGGGTGTCATTTACTGCTGCAGCTTGTGAGTGCCTGGTGTGATTTACAGCTACTGCTTATAGGTGTAAGGTGTGATTTAGAGCTGCAGCATGTGGATGGCGGGTGTCATTTACAGCTGCAGCTCGTGAGTGCTTGGTGTGATTTACAGCAGCAGCTAGTAATTTACAGGTGCAATGTATGGATGTCTGATGTGATTTTCAGCTGCAGTTTGTGGGTGCTTAGTGTGATTTACAACTGCAATTTATGGGTGCCAGGTGTGATTTACAGCTGCAGCATGTGGATGGCGGGTGTCATTTACAGCTGCAGCTTGTGAGTCCCTGGTGTGATTGCCAGCGGCAGCTTGTAATTTACAGGTGCAACGTATGGATGTCTGATGTGATTTTTAGCTGCAGCTTGTGAGTGCCTAGTGTGAGTTACAGCAGCAAAATGTGGGTGCCAGGTGTGATTTACAGCTGCAGCTTGTGGAAGTCTGGTATAATTTATAGCTGCAGCTTGTGAGTGGCTACTGCGATTTACTGCTGCAGCTTGTGAGTGCCTAGTGTGATTTACAGCTACTGCTTATAGGTGCAAGGTATGATTAACAGCTTCAGCTTGTGGGTGCCTGGGGGGATTTACAGATGCACCTTGTGGGTGCATGGTGTGATTTACAGCTGCAGCTTGCGGGTGTCCTGTGTGATTTACAGCTGCAGCTTGTGACTTACAGCTGCAGCTTGTGGGTGTCTAGTGTGATTTACGCCTGCAGCATGTGAGTGGCTTGTGAGATTTACAGCTGCAACTTATGGGTGCCAGGTGTGATTTACAGCTACAGCTTGTGGATGCCTGGTGTGATTTACAGCTGAAGCTAGTGAGTGCCTGGTGTAATTTAAAGCTGCAGCTTGTGACTTACAGGTAAGTGCCACTTGTGTGTGCCTGGTGTGATTTATAGTTGCAGCTTGTGGGTGACTTGTGTGATTTATAGTTGCAGCTTGTAGGTGCCTGGTGTGATTTAAAGCTGTAGCTTGGGGGTGTTTGATGTGATTTACACTGCAGCTTGTGGGTGCTTGGTGTGATGTACACTGTAGCTTGTTGGTGCTTGGTGTGATTTACAGTTGCAGATTGTGGGTGACTGGTGTGATTTACAGTTGCGGATTGTGGGGGCTTTTGTTATTTACAGCTGCAGCTTGTGGGTGCCTACTGTGATTTACAGCTGCAGCTTGTATATGCCTTTTGTTATTTACAGTTGCAGCTTGTGGGTGCTTGGGGTGATGTACACTGTAGCTTGTTGGTGCTTGGTGTGATTTACAGTTGCAGATTGTGGGTGACTGGTGTGATTTACAGTTGCGGATTGTGGGGGCTTTTGTTATTTACAGCTGCAGCTTGTGGGTGCCTACTGTGATTTACAGCTGCAGCTTGTATATGCCTTTTGTTATTTACAGTTGTAGCTTGTGGGTGCTTGGGGTGATATACGCTGTAGCTTGTTGGTGCTTGGTGTGATTTACAGTTGCAGCTTGTGGGTGCTTAGTGTGATTTACAGCTGCAGCTTGTGGGTGCTTAGTGTGATTTACAGCTGCAGCTTGTGGGTGCCAGGTGTGATTTACAGCTGCAGCTTGTGGGTGCTTAGTGTGATTTACAGCTGCAGCATGTGGGTGCCTACTGTGATTTACAGCTGCAGCTTTTGGGTGCCTGGTGTGATGTACACTGTAGCTTGTTGGTGCTTGGTGTGATTTACAGTTGCAGATTGTGGGTGCTTGGTGTGATTTACAGTTGCGGATTGTGGGGGCTTTTGGTATTTACAGCTGCAGCTTGTGGGTGCCTATTGAGATTTACAGCTGCAGCTTGTATATGCCTTTTGTTATTTACAGTTGCAGCGTGTGGGTGCTTGGTGTGATATACGCTGTAGCTTGTTGGTGCTTGGTGTGATTTACAGTTGCAGCTTGTGGGTGCTTAGTGTGATTTACAGCTGCAGCTTGTGGGTGCCAGGTGTGATTTACAGCTGCAGCTTGTGGGTGCTTAGTGTGATTTACAGCTGCAGCATGTAGGTGCCTACTGTGATTTACAGCTGCAGCTTTTGGGTGCCTGGTGTGATGTACACTGTAGCTTGTTGGTACTTGGTGTGATTTACAGTTGCAGATTGTGGGTGCTTGGTGTGATTTACAGTTGCGGATTGTGGGGGCTTTTGTTATTTACAGCTGCAGCTTGTGGGTGCCTATTGTGATTTACAGCTGCAGCTTGTATATGCCTTTTGTTATTTACAGTTGCAGCTTGTGGGTGCTTGGTGTGATATACGCTGTAGCTTGTTGGTGCTTGGTGTGATTTACAGTTGCAGCTTGTGGGTGCTTAGTGTGATTTACAGCTGCAGCTTGTGGGTGCCAGGTGTGATTTACAGCTGCAGCTTGTGGGTGCTTAGTGTGATTTACAGCTGCAGCTTGTGGGTGCCAGGTGTGATTTACAGCTGCAGCTTGTGGGTGCTTAGTGTGATTTACACTGTAGCTTGGGGGTGCTTATTCCTTGTTGTGATTTACAGTTGCAGCTTGTGGGTGCTTAGTGTGATTTACAGTTGCAGCTTGTCGGTGCCTGGTGTGATTTACAGTTGCAGCTTGTGGATGCCTCGTGTGATTTACAGCTGCAGCATGTGGGTGCCTACTGTGATTTACAGCTGCAGCTTTTGGGTGCCTGGTGTGATGTACACTGTAGCTTGTTGGTGCTTGGTGTGATTTACAGTTGCAGATTGTCGGTGCTTGGTGTGATTTACAGTTGCCGATTGTGGGGGCTTTTGTTATTTACAGCTGCAGCTTGTGGGTGCCTATTGTGATTTACAGCTGCAGCTTGTGGGTGCTTAGTGTGATTTACAGCTGCAGCATGTGGGTGCCTACTGTGATTTACAGCTGCAGCTTTTGGGTGCCTGGTGTGATGTACACTGTAGCTTGTTGGTGCTTGGTGTGATTTACAGTTGCAGATTGTGGGTGCTTGGTGTGATTTACAGTTGCGGATTGTGGGGGCTTTTGTTATTTACAGCTGCAGCTTGTATATGCCTTTTGTTATTTACAGTTGCAGCAAGTGGGTGCTTGGTGTGATATACGCTGTAGCTTGTTGGTGCTTGGTGTGATTTACAGTTGCAGCTTGTGGGTGCTTAGTGTGATTTACAGCTGCAGCTTGTGGGTGCCAGGTGTGATTTACAGCTGCAGCTTGTGGGTGCTTAGTGTGATTTACAGCTGCAGCTTGTATATGCCTTTTGTTATTTACAGTTGCAGCTTGTGGGTGCTTGGTGTGATATACACTGTAGCTTGTTGGTGCTTGGTGTGATTTACAGTTGCAGCTTGTGGGTGCTTAGTGTGATTTACAGCTGCAGCTTGTGGGTGCCAGGTGTGATTTACAGCTGCAGCTTGTGGGTGCTTAGTGTGATTTACAGCTGCAGCTTGTGGGTGCCAGGTGTGATTTACAGCTGCAGCTTGTGGGTGCTTAGTGTGATTTACACTGTAGCTTGGGGGTGCTTATTCCTTGTTGTGATTTACAGTTGCAGCTTGTTGGTGCTTAGTGTGATTTACAGTTGCAGCTTGTGGGTGCCTGGTGTGATTTACAGTTGCAGCTTGTGGATGCCTCGTGTGATTTACAGCTGCAGCTTGTGGGTGCTTGATGTGATTTACAGTTGCAGCTTGCGGATGCTTATTCCTTGTTGTGATTTACAGTTGCAGCTTGTGGGTGCCTTGTGTGATTTACAGCTGCAGCTCGTGGGTGCTTGATGTGGTTTACAGTTGCAGCTTGCAGGTGCTTATTCCTTGTTGTGATTTACAGTTGCAGCTTGTGGTGCCTGGTGTGACTTGAAGCTGAAACTTGTAAGAGCCTGATTTTGTATTTAGTTAGTAAACAAATGTTAAATATTGTATTGTTAACCTGGTCATAAGAGCAATGCAGTGCTCCACGACTAGCCATGAAGTAAACTTCCAGAGAAGGTAAAGATATAACAACTACAGCATGTGGAGGGAGGCAGAAGTTAGATATCAAATAGGTGAAGAATAATATACATTGTTTAGTATATAATAAGCTGGTCTCTAAATAGTGTGCCTTAAGTTATTATAATTAGGTTAGGGTTGTCTAATATCTTAAGGCAAGTTATGCCATAGTGCTGCTTGTCCTGACACGAGGTGTTTGCATAAGCAGGTTGCTTTTTCTTTTGTGCCCTACTTTCCTACAGTGGTTTGCAGTTTATTTGTTGGGCAGGTGTGTACGTCCAAATGCAGTGGCTTAAGGCTTTTTGAAAGTTAAGTCTGCCTTCCAAATGACACTCTTTAATGAGGTGTAGCAGCCTGAAGTCTTGGCACCAGTGCCTAGCCAGTTTGGGGCACTAAAGGGGGCCTTGAAGGGGCCTAAAGCAAGTTTGGGGAGGCAGGCAGTGACATTGTCTGTATGAAAACACTTCTCTTGGCCAGAAACCCTGAAGTTAGGGAGTGTTATGGAGACACTGAGGATATTGATAAGTGTTGATGGACTGGTGACATTCTAGTCAGCTTTGAGACATGTGGCACCAAGGTCAGGTTTCAGTGATTGGTGAATTGTAGAGGTTTAGCTACTTGTGGGGTGAACCCTAGAAGTGTGAGTATTCCCAGTCTTTTTTATGCAAGCGGAGGGATTCCTTGGAAGATTAAGGAACCGCAGTAAAATTAGCAGCCATTCCAGAACCTTTTAGAGCAGTTAAGTTTGCAGGGTGGAAGAATCTTAGATGCAGTTTGGAGTCATCACCACATTGGTGAATGTCAATATCATTGTCTCAAAGCATAGTGTCCGGAGTCACCCGATTCACAAAGGTAAAGGTAGACCAAAAGTTTAACTTACACCAAAAGTCTAACTTTACTACTTTTCGGTATTCACAAAGTAAGTTACTACTAGTAACTTTACTACTAGTAACTTTACTAGTAGTAACTTCACTAGTAGTAAAGTTATGAGTAGTATCTTACCTTGTGAATACCAAAAAGTAGTAAACTTAGAATTAAGTAGTAAACTTAGAATTAAGTAGTAAACTTAGACTTAAGTCTAAGCTTGCTACTTTTTGGTATTCACAAAGTTAAGTTACTGGCAATAAATGTCATACTAGCAATTCTACTTTCAGTAACTTTACCTCCAGTAACTTTACTACTAGTAATTTTACTAGTATAGAAAAGTGAGGGGGCCTTCCTGCACAGTACTTAGGGGGGCCCCCTCTCGGCTCAATCAGGAGCTCTACCGGCCAGAGTTTAGTGCCGAGGGGGCCCCTTGGAGGTAGGGCCCCCCCCGCACCGCGTGGCCTGCGGGGGCCTGTGTTACGCCCCTGGTTACCAGTAGTAACTTACCTTTGTGAATACCGAACAGCAGTAAAGTTAGACTTTGATTCTGAGTTAGACTTCTGGTCTAACTTTACCTTTGTGAATTGGGCCCTCAATGTATAGATTGAAAAGGTATGGAGAAACAACTGATGCCTGTGATACTGTCAATGCTTTCTCCTAATAAAAAGGCAGATTGGACAGATCAAGGCTGTGTGAGTTCCATAGGACGAGGGCCCTAGGCAGATAAAGGTAAATCCATACAGGAAAACCCAAGCAAGCATGATTCAAAGTTCAAACCCTGGAGGTTTATTCATAAATTAAGAATCATTGAAGAACGCAAAAGAGCAAATGGTTAGTCAATTAAAATCAACATTAACATCATAAATCAAGAGAAAGTCTAAGTTTGGAATCAGCAGGAACAGCCTCAACCATGTGTCACATATGAGGCACTCTTCCTTCAAAGCACATTATTTGATAAAACACTAACAAACACCACCACTGTATAGATCCCAAGAGGGGCACTGAAGCGAGAGAAACATGCATGCACTAAACTTCCCATTACAGATTTTAAAAAGCCACATTTCTTTATCTGCCAGTGCGACTAGATGGGCAGGCCCAGTACATTCATTTTGTGGCCCACATGTACTAATTTCAACACACGAAAGTTCACATTGACCCTTATTGATAAATTTGCACTAAGAGTGCACAGCCATATTGAGGTAATGCTGCTGATCTGTGTAGGAAAGTGCCTCTTTTGCATGGTTGGCCCTAAATTGTTGCCTGATGTGATTTCGAACTGTAAGTGCACAGGTGCATGTGAGAGTATGGTGTGAGTAATAGGTGTGGTGCTTGAGAGCCTGATGTGACATGTAAGTGTGGCCTGTGAAAGCCCGGTGTGATATGAGCTGGTACATGTGAGAGTGTGGTGTGAGTAATAGGTGTGGTGTTTGAGAGCCTGATGTGACATGTATGTGTGGCTTGTGAAAGCCCGGTGTGATATGAGCTGGTACATGTGAGAGTGTGGTGTGAGTAATAGGTGTGGTGCTTGAGAGCCTGATGTGACATGTAAGTGTGGCCTGTGAAAGCCCGGTGTGATATGAGCTGGTACATGTGAGAGTGTGGTGTGAGTAATAGGTGTGGGTTTTGAGAGCCTGATGTGACATGTAAGTGTGGCTTGTGAACGTCTGGTGTGATATGAGCTGGCACATGTGAGAGTGTGGTGTGAGTAATAGGTGTGGTGTTTGAGAGACCGATGTGACATGTATGTGTGGCTTGTGAAAGCCTGGTGTGATATGAGCTGGCACATGTGAGAGTGTGGTGTGAGTAATAAGTGTGGGTTTTGAGAGCCTGATGTGACATGTAAGTGTGGCTTGTGAAAGCCCGGTGTGATATGAGCTGGCACATGTGAGAGTGTGGTGTGAGTAATAGGTGTGGTGTTTGAGAGACCGATGTGACATGTATGTGTGGCTTGTGAAAGCCTGGTGTGATATGAGCTGGCACATGTGAGAGTGTGGTGTGAGTAATAAGTGTGGGTTTTGAGAGCCTGATGTGACATGTATGTGTGGCTTGTGAAAGCCTGGTGTGATATGAGCTGGTACATGTGAGAGTGTGGTGTGAGTAATAGGTGTGGGTTTTGAGAGCCTGATGTGACATGTATGTGTGGCCTGTGAAAGCCCGGTGTGATATGAGCTGGTACATGTGAGAGTGTGGTGTGAGTAATAGGTGTGGGTTTTGAGAGCCTGATGTGACATGTATGTGTGGCTTGTGAAAGCCCGGTGTGATATGAGCTGGTACATGTGAGAGTGTGGTGTGAGTAATAGGTGTGGTGCTTGAGAGCCTGATGTGACATGTAAGTGTGGCCTGTGAAAGCCCGGTGTGATATGAGCTGGTACATGTGAGAGTGTGGTGTGAGTAATAAGTGTGGGTTTTGAGAGCCTGATGTGACATGTAAGTGTGGCTTGTGAACGTCTGGTGTGATATGAGCTGGCACATGTGAGAGTGTGGTGTGAGTAATAGGTGTGGTGTTTGAGAGACCGATGTGACATGTATGTGTGGCTTGTGAAAGCCTGGTGTGATATGAGCTGGCACATGTGAGAGTGTGGTGTGAGTAATAAGTGTGGGTTTTGAGAGCCTGATGTGACATGTAAGTGTGGCTTGTGAAAGCCCGGTGTGATATGAGCTGGCACATGTGAGAGTGTGGTGTGAGTAATAGGTGTGGTGTTTGAGAGACCGATGTGACATGTATGTGTGGCTTGTGAAAGCCTGGTGTGATATGAGCTGGCACATGTGAGAGTGTGGTGTGAGTAATAAGTGTGGGTTTTGAGAGCCTGATGTGACATGTAAGTGTGGCTTGTGAAAGCCCGGTGTGATATGAGCTGGCACATGTGAGAGTGTGGTGTGAGTAATAGGTGTGGTGTTTGAGAGACCGATGTGACATGTATGTGTGGCTTGTGAAAGCCTGGTGTGATATGAGCTGGCACATGTGAGAGTGTGGTGTGAGTAATAAGTGTGGGTTTTGAGAGCCTGATGTGACATGTATGTGTGGCTTGTGAAAGCCTGGTGTGATATGAGCTGGTACATGTGAGAGTGTGGTGTGAGTAATAAGTGTGGGTTTTGAGAGCCTGATGTGACATGTATGTGTGGCCTGTGAAAGCCCGGTGTGATATGAGCTGGTACATGTGAGAGTGTGGTGTGAGTAATAGGTGTGGGTTTTGAGAGCCTGATGTGACATGTATGTGTGGCTTGTGAAAGCCTGGTGTGATATGAGCTGGTACATGTGAGAGTGTGGTGTGAGTAATAAGTGTGGGTTTTGAGAGCCTGATGTGACATGTATGTGTGGCTTGTGAAAGCCTGGTGTGATATGAGCTGGTACATGTGAGAGTGTGGTGTGAGTAATAGGTGTGGTGCTTGAGAGCCTGATGTGACATGTAAGTATGGCCTGTGAAAGCCCGGTGTGATATGAGCTGGTACATGTGAGAGTGTGGTGTGAGTAATAGGTGTGGGTTTTGAGAGCCTGATGTGACATGTATGTGTGGCTTGTGAAAGCCTGGTGTGATATGAGCTGGTACATGTGAGAGTGTGGTGTGAGTAATAAGTGTGGGTTTTGAGAGCCTGATGTGACATGTAAGTGTGGCCTGTGAAAGCCCGGTGTGATATGAGCTGGTACATGTGAGAGTGTGGTGTGAGTAATAGGTGTGGTGTTTGAGAGCCTGATGTGACATGTATGTGTGGCTTGTGAAAGCCCGATGTGATATGAGCTGGTACATGTGAGAGTGTGGTGTGAGTAATAGGTGTGGGTTTTGAGAGCCTGATGTGACATGTAAGTGTGGCCTGTGAAAGCCCGGTGTGATATGAGCTGGTACATGTGAGAGTGTGGTGTGAGTATTAGGTGTGGGTTTTGAGAGCCTGATGTGACATGTAAGTGTGGCTTGTGAAAGCCTGGTGTGATATGAGCTGGTACATGTGAGAGTGTGGTGTGAGTAATAGGTGTGGGTTTTGAGAGCCTGATGTGACATGTATGTGTGGCCTGTGAAAGCCCGGTGTGATATGAGCTGGTACATGTGAGAGTGTGGTGTGAGTAATAGGTGTGGGTTTTGAGAGCCTGATGTGACATGTATGTGTGGCTTGTGAAAGCCTGGTGTGATATGAGCTGGTACATGTGAGAGTGTGGTGTGAGTAATAAGTGTGGGTTTTGAGAGCCTGATGTGACATGTATGTGTGGCTTGTGAAAGCCTGGTGTGATATGAGCTGGTACATGTGAGAGTGTGGTGTAAGTAATAGGTGTGGTGCTTGAGAGCCTGATGTGACATGTAAGTATGGCCTGTGAAAGCCCGGTGTGATATGAGCTGGTACATGTGAGAGTGTGGTGTGAGTAATAGGTGTGGGTTTTGAGAGCCTGATGTGACATGTATGTGTGGCTTGTGAAAGCCTGGTGTGATATGAGCTGGTACATGTGAGAGTGTGGTGTGAGTAATAAGTGTGGGTTTTGAGAGCCTGATGTGACATGTAAGTGTGGCCTGTGAAAGCCCGGTGTGATATGAGCTGGCACATGTGAGAGTGTGGTGTGAGTAATAGGTGTGGTGTTTGAGAGCCTGATGTGACATGTATGTGTGGCTTGTGAAAGCCCGGTGTGATATGAGCTGGTACATGTGAGAGTGTGGTGTGAGTAATAGGTGTGGTGTTTGAGAGCCTGATGTGACATGTATGTGTGGCTTGTGAAAGCCCGGTGTGATATGAGCTGGTACATGTGAGAGTGTGGTGTGAGTAATAGGTGTGGGTTTTGAGAGCCTGATGTGACATGTAAGTGTGGCCTGTGAAAGCTCGGTGTGATATGAGCTGGTACATGTGAGAGTGTGGTGTGAGTAATAGGTGTGGGTTTTGAGAGCCTGATGTGACATGTAAGTGTGGCTTGTGAAAGCCTGGTGTGATATGAGCTGGCACATGTGAGAGTGTGGTGTGAGTAATAGGTGTGGTGTTTGAGAGACCGATGTGACATGTAAGTGTGGCTTGTGAAAGCCCGGTGTGATATGAGCTGGTACATGTGAGAGTGTGGTGTGAGTAATAGGTGTGGGTTTTGAGAGCCTGATGTGACATGTATGTGTGGCTTGTGAAAGCCTGGTGTGATATGAGCTGGTACATGTGAGAGTGTGGTGTGAGTAATAAGTGTGGGTTTTGAGAGCCTGATGTGACATGTATGTGTGGCTTGTGAAAGCCTGGTGTGATATGAGCTGGTACATGTGAGAGTGTGGTGTGAGTAATAGGTGTGGTGCTTGAGAGCCTGATGTGACATGTAAGTATGGCCTGTGAAAGCCCGGTGTGATATGAGCTGGTACATGTGAGAGTGTGGTGTGAGTAATAGGTGTGGGTTTTGAGAGCCTGATGTGACATGTATGTGTGGCTTGTGAAAGCCTGGTGTGATATGAGCTGGTACATGTGAGAGTGTGGTGTGAGTAATAAGTGTGGCTTTTGAGAGCCTGATGTGACATGTAAGTGTGGCCTGTGAAAGCCCGGTGTGATATGAGCTGGTACATGTGAGAGTGTGGTGTGAGTAATAGGTGTGGTGTTTGAGAGCCTGATGTGACATGTATGTGTGGCTTGTGAAAGCCCGGTGTGATATGAGCTGGTACATGTGAGAGTGTGGTGTGAGTAATAGGTGTGGTGTTTGAGAGCCTGATGTGACATGTATGTGTGGCTTGTGAAAGCCCGGTGTGATATGAGCTGGTACATGTGAGAGTGTGGTGTGAGTAATAGGTGTGGTGTTTGAGAGACCGATGTGACATGTAAGTGTGGCTTGTGAAAGCCCGGTGTGATATGAGCTGGTACATGTGAGAGTGTGGTGTGAGTAATAGGTGTGGGTTTTGAGAGCCTGATGTGACATGTATGTGTGGCTTGTGAAAGTCCGGTGTGATATGAGCTGGTACATGTGAGAGTGTGGTGTGAGTAATAGGTGTGGTGTTTGAGAGACCGATGTGACATGTAAGTGTGGCTTGTGAAAGCCCGGTGTGATATGAGCTGGTACATGTGAGAGTGTGGTGTGAGTAATAGGTGTGGTGTTTGAGAGACCGATGTGACATGTAAGTGTGGCTTGTGAAAGCCCGGTGTGATATGAGCTGGTACATGTGAGAGTGTGGTGTGAGTAATAGGTGTGGGTTTTGAGAGCCTGATGTGACATGTATGTGTGGCTTGTGAAAGCCCGGTGTGATATGAGCTGGTACATGTAAGAGTGTGGTGTGAGTAATAGGTGTGGTGTTTGAGAGCCTGATGTGACATGTATGTGTGGCTTGTGAAAGCCCGGTGTGATATGAGCTGGTACATGTGAGAGTGTGGTGTGAGTAATAGGTGTGGTGTTTGAGAGCCTGATGTGACATGTATGTGTGGCTTGTGAAAGCCCGGTGTGATATGAGCTGGTACATGTGAGAGTGTGGTGTGAGTAATAGGTGTGGTGTTTGAGAGACCGATGTGACATGTAAGTGTGGCTTGTGAAAGCCCGGTGTGATATGAGCTGGTACATGTGAGAGTGTGGTGTGAGTAATAGGTGTGGTGTTTGAGAGCCTGATGTGACATGTATGTGTGGCTTGTGAAAGCCCGGTGTGATATGAGCTGGTACATGTGAGAGTGTGGTGTGAGTAATAGGTGTGGTGTTTGAGAGACCGATGTGACATGTAAGTGTGGCTTGTGAAAGCCCGGTGTGATATGAGCTGGTACATGTGAGAGTGTGGTGTGAGTAATAGGTGTGGTGTTTGAGAGCCTGATGTGACATGTATGTGTGGCTTGTGAAAGCCCGGTGTGATATGAGCTGGTACATGTGAGAGTGTGGTGTGAGTAATAGGTGTGGTGTTTGAGAGACCGATGTGACATGTAAGTGTGGCTTGTGAAAGCCCGGTGTGATATGAGCTGGTACATGTGAGAGTGTGGTGTGAGTAATAGGTGTGGTGTTTGAGAGCCTGATGTGACATGTATGTGTGGCTTGTGAAAGCCCGGTGTGATATGAGCTGGTACATGTGAGAGTGTGGTGTGAGTAATAGGTGTGGGTTTTGAGAGCCTGATGTGACATGTATGTGTGGCTTGTGAAAGCCTGGTGTGATATGAGCTGGAGCATGTGAGAGTGTGGCATGAGCAATAGCTGTATGTTGTGGGAGCCTGATGTGACCGGTAAGTGTGGCTTGTGAGAGGTTGATGCGACATGAGGTGTGGCTTGTGAAAGCCTGGTGTGATTCTGTGCTGGAGCATGTTATGTTATGTTATACACATTTATAGAGCGCATGGTTGCCCCAGCAACAGGGCGTCCCAGCGCTAGCAGACAGGTAGCCAGAGAGAGAAAAGCTAGATAGAAGAAAAAAGCCAGGTTTTAATCAGTTTCCTGAATGCCCAATGATCCTGGGTACTGCGGGCAGCCAATGGAATAGAGTTCCATAGAGCAGGGGCCTGGGCCTTGTAAGGACGTCCCCCTGCTGTACGCCTGCGCACCCACGGAGTGCAAACCAGATGCAGGTCAGCGCAGTGCTCGCGATGGAGCATATGAAGAGCACAGCCCCTGTAAAATTTGGGAACCCCGGCTGTGTAGAATCTTATGTGTGGTACAGTGGGTTTTAAATTGAACCCTGTGATTGGCAGCCACTAAAGGCAACGGAGAAGATTAGAGGTGTGACAGTACTTGGGTAGGGCAAAAAGAATGCGTGCCACCGCATTCTGTGCCCACTGTAGTCTTTTAATAGCTGTTTTGTTCACGCCAAGCAGAAGGCGATTACAATAATCCAGGTGCAATTGGACTACAGATTGAACCATCAATTGGCGGGTAGGGGCATCAAAGAACCACAGAATGGGTTTTAGGCCACGTTGAAGGCCAGAATATGAACCTGCCACTTTTTTAGCGTGAGGCTCAAATGAAAGGGTATTATCGATCAGGACCCCCAAGTCCTTGACTGTGGTTTTTGGTTGGGGCGGTGTACCCAGAGCCGCAGGCCACCATTGGAAGTCCCACTTAGAAGTATCTCGGCCAACAAGGAGCACCACTGTCTTGGCTGAATTAAGTTGAAGATAGTTGTCCGACCAGTCTGAGATGGCAAGGAGATTGTCATGGAATTTCAGTTGGTCCTGTGCAGGGTTGTTAGAAAAATGAAATACCAACTGGGTATCATCAGCATAGGATAACAAGTTAATGTTCCGTGCTTTGGCCAGAAGCGCTAGTAGGCGGACGTACACGTTGAATAACGTGGGACTCAAGGCAGAGCCTTGAGGCACACCAAAGCGAAGGGGGTAAACACGAGACAGATAAGGTGGGGCGTGGATCTGAAATGAGCGCTTGGATAAACAAGCATTTGCAATGCAATCGGTCTCGCCTTCGGGGCCTTTTAAGTATTTAGCCATGCAGCACACTTTCCTGGGTGCTGCCACATCTACTGTTCTTCAACGTGGAAGCGTTGACAGTAATAGCACTGCTTTGAGAAGTACTCGTCATGAAACAATTATGGTCATTTTTGTGTGCAGTGAGAGTGGTTGCTAAATATATACCATAGCACCTAAGCTACCACTAATTGTACTTTCAATATTGCAATGTTTCCTTGTCTTGCTGCATAATTTACTCAACCCTGACGCATAAAGCTTTATAAACAGCCAGTCGAACCAATCCATTCCTTAAATTTCACTAAAAAGAGGGTAAAGTTTTTTTTATGAGGTAAAACTCACTTTTTTATTATTGTTTAAAGTATTTCCTAAACTGATGATTGAGAAGTACAACCATTTGTTATCACTGCATCCTTCAAATTGGATTTCATGAGAACATTAAAAGATGGCACAAAATGTAAGAGGCTCGGAAAGGCTTGCTAAGCTGATGCACAGTCAATTTAAGAGGCAGGGTCCACTCACTGAAACGGTCCGTTCTGGGGCCTCACATGAAGCGTGACTTCGGCAGCGTTATAGTTAGCCACCATACTTTTACTTTATGATATACATAGTGTTGCATATAGATGCCTTGTGCTGTGATTGACAAGCCACAAAAATGTCAGTAGAAGCTCCCAAGAAGGCGCAGAAAGTGCTTTATGTTGAAAGTATAAGAGAGACCTGGCTTGATTGAGGGTGAATGCACAGGGTCGTGTTAACAAAAAATATAATAAGAATTAATAAAAGCAAGTAATCAGGTTGCCAATCATTGCCACAGCGGGACATGTGGCATTTCGAAAGGTAAAAAAATTTAGGCAAATGACATTTTTCAGTAGAGAGGTACCACACAGCGTACTGCATGTATTTGCATGAAAACGTGAGCAGTTTTGCTGTAGTGACAAAAAATGAAAATAAAAAAGCACGTGAGCTAAGATAAAATCAAGTAACAGAATAGAAAGTAATTACGTAAAAAATTTACATGAAATTACATTAGGAGATGATGGTTGGAGGTGAGCAAGTTAGAGAAAGAAGGGGGGAGGCCTTTGTGTGGAAATCGCCACGGCCCTGTTGCGCCTACACAATGGCATGTTTGGAATTACAGATTAACAAAGTAATGAACACCATTTATCAGTGTTTTGAATGCAACCTGTGATTAGTGGTTATCCCTCTCAATCTGGCTTCCATCACCTACTGCAGAGCGCCTGGAGCAAATGTTTTGTGCAGCGCGAGCTAAATACCTCCCTCCCCACATGTGTAAATGCACAAGCAATATAACTCATTGCAAAGAATTATGATGCCCCGTCAACATGTTTTTTTAAAAGTAAAACGTTATTGTATATGCCGTTGTTTCCCTGAAATTGTCCTGAATCAGGTTATTTCTGAATGAAAATCTGTTGGTGTGAAGGTGAATGCTAAGCCGCCAGATTGCCCCGGGAGCCCCGTCTACACTTGCCTCCTTGCCGCTGTGAGGCCCGAAGGTACGCCGGAAGCGTAGCAGTCCGCGGGTGCTCCCCGCACGCCACATACGCCTGAAGCGTACCCCTTCGCACCAACCTGCAGCGTCCTGGAAAGTACGGCGCGCACGCCGCCTACTTCCTTTGGGCGGGACTTCCGTCTTCGGGAGTCCCGCGCACGCGCCCACGGAGTGCCTGAGAGCGGGGCTCCCATGCCCGAGGGAGAGCCCCGGCTACAAAAGTCCCGAATGGCGGTAAGTGGGCTTAGTTGTAGGGGGGAGGGGGGTGCGCTTGTGTGTGTGTATATGTGCGATGGTGGCGGCGGCGGGGGGAGGGGGTCTCTGTATCTGTGCGTGCGTGTGTGTAGGTGCGCTGGTGTGTGTGGGGGGGGTCTCTGTGTGTTTGTGTAGGTGCGCTAGTGTGTGTGTGTAGGTGCGGCGGCGAGGGGGGGTGCGTGTGTGTATGCAGTGTGTGTTTGCCTGTGTATGCGTGTGGCTGTGTATGTGCGCATGCGTGAGTGTAACTGTGTGAGTGCAGGAGAGGGGCACGGCGCCGTGCGCGCCCACGAGGTACAATCTCCGGCAGGAGATGCGCGTGACAGTCTGCTGTCCACATTCCCCCAAAAGTGATAACATAAGTTGTCTCGCCCTAGACGAAGCTTTTGCTTTTGTCTAGGCGAGACCTAAAAAGAGGCAAACCAGGCCAAAGCCCCTACTATAACCCCGATCTCCTCTAGCCATTGAAGAAGGATCCTATGGGAGACCGTGTCGAAGGCGGCACTAAGGTCAAGTAAAAATAGTGCCGCAGTGTTACCCTCGTCTAGCGTGCCCACAACTGCTCTGTAACCGCCAGAATGGCTGATTCCGTTCTGTGTCTGGACCTGAGCCGGTTTCGTGAACTGTCTAAAATCTCATTGTCTGCCAAATATTTGGTCAGAATGATATTCACATGGGACTCGATAATCTTTGCTAAATATGAGAGCAGAGAGATTGGCCAAAATTTCTCAGGCTGGAACGCGTGAAGTGTGGGCTTTTTCAACAATGGAACGACCTTAGCGTGCTACCATGTCTTAGGGATCACTGCCGACCAAAGCCATCTATTGATGAGCTCCCTGTCCCCAGTCATCAGACAGTCGTAGAATTTCCTAAAGATATCCGGTTTTATGGGGTCGTCAAGAGAGCCTGATAACCTTTGCAGCCAGAACGCCCAAGTCTTTAAGAGACATGGGTGGAAGATTTAGAGTGAGAGTATGGTGTGAGCAAAGTTGCATGTTGTGAGAGTATGGTGTGAGAAAAGCTGCATGTTGTGAGAGTATGGTGTGAGCAATATCTGCATGTTGTGAGAGTATGGTGTGAGCAATAGCTGCATGTTGTGAGAGTACGGTGTGAGCAATAGCTGCACGTTGTGAGAGTATGGTGTACTAGCTGCATGTTGTGAGAGTATGGTGTAATTGCTGTATGTTGTTAGAGTATGGTGTAATAGCTGTATGTTGTGAGAGTATGGTGTAATAGCTGTATGTTGTGAGAGAATGGTGTAATAGCTGTATGTTGTGAGAATATGGTGTAATAGCTGCACGTTGTGAGAGTATGGTGTACTAGCTGCATGTTGTGAGAGTATGGTGTAATAGCTGCATGTTGTGAGAGTATGGTGTAATAGCTGCATGTTGTGAGAGTATGGTGTAATAGCTGCATGTTGTGAGAGTATGGTGTAATAGCTGCATGTTGTGAGAGTATGGTGTAATAGCTGCATATTGTGAGAGTATGGTGTAATAGCTGTATGTTGTGAGAGTATGGTGTAATAGCTGTATGTTGTGAGAGTATGGTGTAATAGCTGTATGTTGTGAGAGTATGGTGTAATAGCTGCACGTTGTAAGAGTATGGTGTAATAGCTGCATGTTGTGAGAGTATGGTGTAATAGCTGCATGTTGTGAGAGTATGGTGTAATAGCTGCATGTTGTGAGAGTATGGTGTAATAGCTGCATGTTGTGAGAGTATGGTGTAATAGCTGTATGTTGTGAGAGTATGGTGTGCTAGCTGCATGTTGTGAGAGTATGGTGTAATAGCTGCATGTTGTGAGAGTATGGTGTAATAGCTGCATGTTGTGAGAGAATGGTGTGAGCAATAGCTGCATGTTGTGAGAGTATATCATGACTTGGAATGGTCTCACAGCTACAGTTTTCTTAGTGCTTAGAGTGCTGCCTTTGAGGTGCTGGCGCTTGGTGCCTGGCATTAGAGAGGGCTCCTTGAATTGCTTCCTTTCCTCAGTGTCAGAGACAATGAAAGCAGGGCTTGTTCAGAGGCAGGGCCCCTCCAAGCTGGTTGGCCAGGCTCATTCGAGGTCCACTCTCAGCTGCCCAGAGCCTCTCAAAGACGGACACACTTCTATTCTCTGCACATGTAACCGCTCCCTGAGCCGCTGCTGCTCGTTCTGCCTGCTCGCCTCACCTGCTTGAGAGGCAGCTTGTCCACCTGGGGCATGAAAGCTGGGATGAGACAGTCTGTTAACACTTCTCTTTCACTCCTGCAAGAAAACAGCAGGTGTATCCAGAAACACTGACTACAAGCACAGAGGGGAGGCAGCCAGCCCCAAAAAAAGGAAATGAAGACACAGTGAGGGTGGGAAGAAAGAGCTCTTACTTCCAGATACAACGTAAACAGAATGTGCACAAGAGCACACGTCTCAGTGGGTTTGCTTTATGTTCTCAGTGTTACGAAGATGTTCTTAATATATGGTGCTACATAAACTTTGATATAATCATTCATAATATAATATTGTGTACCCATGTGGGTCTGTGTGCTGGCATTGTGACGTCTTCACGGATGTCTGTGTAACTAGTGGGGCGCGGGTGGGGGCGGAATGTTTTATAAGCTACACGAAGGTCTACTCTATGGAAACATTCGAGGAATTTTTTAATTCAAGTTAACTGTGCGAAAAATGTAACATTTCTAATATTTTATGTTGCATATTTCCTACTTTTGTTATGTTATGTTATATGCTATAAAAGGATTTGTATCGCGCTCAAATACCCTAGAGTGTCCTGGCGCGTGCGCGGGCTGTGGGAAAACGGGCAGGGAAATTAAATGACCATTTTAAAGAGATGGGTTATTAAAAATTTTTTTAAAAGACCAAAGTCTTGTGTACGTTGTAACTCCACTGGGAGGGCATTCCAGGCAGCTGCTGCTTTGACAGAGAGGGACGGATGTATGACGTTACAACGCATGCTTTTACCACGCATGCTGTTACAACGCAAGTATTACAACGCAAACCTTTACAACGCATTACACTTGGGGGTGCTGGATAGGGAATAGTTTAATTTACTATTCCAACTCCAGTCCCCGTGGACACTAGAGAAGGTGTTGGATAGTAAATTAAAACTATTCCTTATCCTAGAGCGCCCCCCAGTGTAATGCGTTGTAATGGTTTTCGTTGTAATACATGCGTTGTAACAGCACTGCGTGGTAAAAGTTGCGTTGTAAAGGTTGCATGCCGAGAGGGACTGGCCACCCAGGCGCGCCCTACGAAACCGTGGGATGACCAGCCGGCGCTGAGTGGCAGATCGTAGAGGGCGATTGGGCGTATACAGAACAAAACGCCTCCCGAGAGACGCTGGCCCTTGGCCATGAATGGCCCTGTGAGATAGAACGAGGGCCTTAAATTGCACCCGCTGGGCCACCGGTAGCCAATGCAGATCACGCAGATCATGCAATGACAAAAGTTGCACTTTGTACAAAAGAAGTCTTTTTCTTGACACGCCCTGACCATAGAAAAACTTGCACATTCAAGGCTCGCAGAGAAACGCCCTGCATACAAGCTTCAGCATGAAATTGTGGCACAAATATAGCACAACTCTCTCTGAGCAAGCAGAGTGTGGAGTGGGGGCGATGGGTCTCTTAGTATGAACATTTACCAGCTAAACATACTGTAAAAGCTTTATAAGATCTTTGCTTGGAAGAAGGTAAATGAAAACTTTGTTAATGAGGAATTTGGCAAATCTTTGTGGGTGAAACTACTCTTGGCTTATTGCCATGCACAGGCCTTCGTGTAACCAGCAGGGTGCAAGCTTGAATTTCAGTAGCGGCGCCTCAGCTTTCATCCTTCTAAGAGTGATAAAATGAGTGTCACTGAGTTGAGTAATAGGAGAACCTCTCGTTTAGAATACTACAGAAGTGGGAGAAACCGTGTTCAAGATGGCGGCGGCTGTGTAATCATTTCCTACACGTCCACCACTTAGAAATAAAACCTTGGGGCATATTAGCTACAAATAGCGATATTTTTTTTTTTATCGCTACGCCTGCCTTGCTATTAGGCGATAGCTGTGTTAGCGACTGCTTTCAGTCGCTAACAGGTTGGGTACACCCACTTTGCATGTCATTAGCGATAAATATCACTGACAGGCAAAGTGGGCCCAAACCTGCAGCTATCGCCTGAAATCTGTCACTAACTGCTGTTAGCGACAGCTTGCTAATAGGGCGATAAAAATATCACTGCTTTAGCTGGAAAAAGTCCCTCTAAAGCGGCAATATCGCCCTTTCTAATATGCCCCCTTGTTTGGTCCTGCCCCACACAACTGGCTGGGCTAAGAACGCCAGGGCTGGAACCCCTGCCTGGCAGTTTTCAAGAGAGTTTGAAGTCCACCTGGAGTGCTCACCCACGGTATCGATCAAGAGGCTCAAGAAGTTGGTCTGTCCGGCATCCTCCCACAGAGGCGCAGGACGCTTTGACCGTGAGGTGGGCGACAGGAGGGCACACCCCGATCTCCGCGAATGAATCCCCTGTGAAGGGTCTTGATCATAAAGGAAGGACTCTGCTGGCAGCTGAAATACATCCTGACATAAAACCGGCTCCGGCCCAGGCGGGGCCTGGCACCATGAGACGGCTGGAGCTAGTTGACATGTAGTAGCCTCCCCCAGCTCTGATATACAAGTGCCACCACCTGCACTGCCTGCGTCTGTCACTAATGACCATTCCTGGAGCCCAAGGGTGAGGGGTGCAGAAGACAGGCAGCAAGGGGTGACCTGAGGACTACACTAACGGGGGTAGGGAGTGGCCCTGGCATCACCACTTGACTGGACAGACCACTGTGTCGTGCAATGATCATTCCAAAATTCTATGCATTGTTAAACTGAATAAACTTGATTCAAGCTAGCCGGGCTGATGACGGCTGATTAGCCAGAAACTGGTCCCAGGATGCATGTTTCCGGTCCAGGGAATACATGGCTTGGCAGTTTGGGCTGGACTGTTCCCATGAGGCACAGGGTCAAACTAATTTGCACATGTCTGAACTGGGGTGGTGGAGTGAGCTAAAGAATGATGATGGATTAAACCCAGATGAGTTGACTGGGGGTGAGTGTTTGATTTGCTCAAGCGCTCCGTCCATCATCCCCTTTGGTATCGCTTTGTTCGCCCTAAGGTGGCAGGGTATGCCCAGACGTGGGACCCTTGCTCACTTTGCCACTAGATTCAAGCTAGCCTGGCTGATGACGGCTGATTAGCCAGCAACCGGTCCCAGGATGCTTGTTTCTAGTCCAGGGAAGACATGGCTTGGCAGTTCGGGCTGGACTGCTCCCATGAGGCACAGGGTCAGACTGATTTCCATATCGCCATTTCTGAACTGGGATGGCGGAGTGAGCTAAAGAATGATGATGGATTAAACCCAGATCAGTTGACTGGGGGTGAGTGTTTGCAATGTTCAACACTCCGTCCATCATCCCCTTTGTTTTTGCTAAGTGCTTTGTATAGCCTTAACTGCTGTATGTATGTATATATGTACATATGTATATATGTATTTTTCTCACACACCAATCTTCCAGTATAAGAGATTGCATCAAGCCCAAAGTCCTTTTTCAGTGTGCTTTATTTACTTCAAAGCAATGGCAAAAACTGCCTGACGCGTTTCGGAACACCAATTCCTCTATATGTATGTACGTATGTATGTATGTATGTATGTACGTATGTATGTATGTATGTATGTATGTATGTATGTATGTATGTATGTATGTATGTATCTATGTATGTACATCAGTATGTATGTATGCATGTGTGTATGTATGTGCATACATATGTATGCACTTATGTATGTATGTGTGTACATATGTATGTATGTATGTATATACATATGTATGTATGTACGTATGTATGTGTGTATCTACATATGTAGGTACGTATGTACGTATGTATGTACATTTGTATGTATGTACATATTATGTATGTATGTACATATATATGTATAAATGTGTGTATGTATGTATGTATATATGTATGTAGGTATGTATGTAAGTATATATGTGCATATGTATGTATGTACATACATATGTTCGTATGTATGTACGTATGTATGTATGTGCATATGTACATATGTACGTATGTATGTATGTATGTATGTATGCATGAACGTATGCATGTACATAAGTACTTGTGCATGTATGTACGTATGTATGTATGTATGTATGTGTGTACATATGTGTGTACATATGTATGTACATATGTATGTGTGTACATAGGTATGTACATATGTGTGTACATATGTATGCGTGTACATATGTATGTACATATGTATGTACATATGTATGTATGTACACATGTATGTACGTATGTATGTATGTACCTATGTATGTATGTATGTATATATGTACATGTGTGCATATGTATGTATGCTTGTGTATGTATGTATGAGTGTACGTATGTATGTATGTATGTACATGTGTAAGTATGTATATATGTCTGTACATATGTATGTATGTACATGTGTACACATGTACGTAAGTATGTATGTATGCATGTGTATGTATGTCCGAGTGTACGTATATAAATATGTATGGAATCACTGACAAAATATCGACTACCACAATATAGAGGTACAAAAATAAAGTGACAAAAATATTGAAGTCAAGAATAGTGACATCCTATCTACTCATGGTAAGTACAAAAAAATCGAGAAAAATGTATCGGTCTAAAATATCGTTAAAAATATCCTTTTTTTAAATGTTAAAAAAAAATGTAAGATAAAGTAAATAATACATATAGTTAAAGAAACATAGTCATAAAAAGTTAAAAATATTCTGGAGCATTTTTCCCGTACGAATCGTATCCTCGAATATCCCCGTACGCACGATGTAGTACGATGCGTCCCCAAAGCAGTTCTCTGTCCGAATCGTACCAAAGCCCGTACGACTCAATAAACCGTACGAATGGCATTCGGAACACGCAGTACGCGATGTCCGTACGGATCGAAGCAACATTTTCCGACCCAGCAAGTACGATTCGTCTAGTCAGCACTCCGTACGACTCTTTACCCATGGGAGCTCAAAACGTCCAGAAAAGCAGAATTAGACTCAAAATGCGTAAAAAACTGACCCCCGGGTACGGTGCGTACACCCCATGATTGTAGGGGTACGGTTCATACACCCCATGATTGCAGGGTACGGTTCGTACACCCATGATCGTAGGGGTACAGTTTGTATACCCCATGATTGTAGGGGTACGGTTTGTACACCCCATGATCGTAGGGGTACGGTTTGTACACCCCATGATTGCAGGGGTACAGTTTGTACACCCCATGATCGTAGGGGTACGGTTCGTCCACCCCATGATCGTAGGTGTACGGTTCGTACACCCCGTGATTGCAGGGTACAGTTCGTACACCCCATGATTGCAGGGGTATGGTGCATATGTGATTGTGTGGCTCTCCGTACGAATTGCTCATACGCGACATTTACCGTACGAATCGTGTACTCATTCCCCGGTCCAGATCGTACTTGGTGGGTCATACGGCATGTTTATGATTCGTACGGTTCACTGTGAGGGTCCATGTCGTACAGATTTACCCTTGCTTTTCGTACGGTCCGCAACGATTCAGACGTATTTTTTCCTACGGATCGTACTACGCGATTCGGACGGATTTGTACGATTCGTACGGAAAGGGCTACGAATTCGAATCGCCGTACAGATTAGTTTCTCGAATCGGAATCGACCCCATAATGTTATAATAAATTGAACGTATACATATAATAGATAATATATATACTTAATTAATGATATTTGTACATAATTATTTTAATAACTTATAAATAAAAATATAAAGAATATATATATAACAAATTAAAAAACTATAATATTTGTAATCTTTTTTAAATTAATTATACACAACATTAACTAAAACAATACAGAAACATATTGAATACCAGAGGGAATAAAATTACTATTACAACTCCAGTGAGTGCATCATTAGGGAAATTGTTGGATAGCGTAGAGGTAAAAATTACTATTCCCACGCCAGAGAGTGCAACTATTGGGCATGTGTTGGATAGCATAGGGGTAAAAAGTACTATTCCAACTCCATAGAGTCCAACAGTAGGGAAAGTGTTTTCATAGCATAGGGGTAAAAAATACTATTCCTCACTAGAGAGTGTAACAGTAGGGAAAGTGTTGGATAGGGAAGAGGTTAAAATTACTATTCCCACTCTAATAATTGCAACAGTAGGGAAAGTGTTGGATAGCGTAGGGGTTAAAATTACAATTCCCACTCCAGAGAGTGCAACAGAATGGCAAGTGTTGGATGGCATAAGGGTAAAATTTACTATTCCAACTCCAGAGAGTGCAACAGTAGGGAAAGTCTTTGATAGCGTAGGGGTAAAAATGACTAGTTCCACTCCAGAGAGTGGAACAGTAGGGAAAGTGTTGGATAGTGTAGGGGTTGAAATTACTATTCCCACTCCAGTGAGTGCAACAGTAGGGAAAGTGTTGGATAGCCTAGGGGTAAAAATTACTATTCCCACTCCAGAGAGAGCAACAGTAAGGAAAGCGTTGGATAGCGTAGGGGTAAACATTTGTATTTCCAATCCAGAGAGTGCAACAGTAGGGAAAGTGCTGGATAGCGTAGGGGTTTAAAATTACTGTTCCCACTTCAGTGAGTGCAACAGTAGGGAAAGCGCTGGATAGCGTAGGGGTGAAAATGACTATTACCACTCCAGTGAGTGCAACAGTAGGGAAAGTGTTGGATAGCATAGGGGTAAAAATTACTATTCCCACTCCAATAATTGCAACAGTAGGGAAAGTGTTGGATAGCGTAGGGGTTATAATTGCTGTCCCAACTCCAGAGTTTGCAGTAGGGAAAGTGTTGGATAGCGTAGGGGTAAAAATTACTATTCCCACTCCAGAGAGTGCAACAGTAGGGAAAGTGTTGGATAGAGTAGGGGTTAAAAAAAATACTTATCATTTAAATACATTTTTCTAATAAATAATGATTTGATAAAAAAGTAACAATAAATTAATTACAAATACCAATAAAATAAAATTAATATGTCTTTAATAACATTAAATTACTTCCCACCCTATGCCACAATAAACCCACAACTCGCTCCACACAAAATTAAAACAATTAATATAATTATCAATTAATCAATTATTAAAAATGTATTACCAATTAATAATTAATCAACAATAAAAAATTATAATTAATACAAATTAATTATCAAGTAATAATTCATTACCAATACATTAATTATCAATACCAATAAATATTAATTAATAATTACTTAATTATCATAAATTAAAAAACAGACTATACTTATACAAAAATACTTACATCACATACATTAAAACTATAAACTAAAATTCATAACACTAAGTAAAAAATCGATATTTTAAACAACTATATTTTTGCAAACGATATTAATGACATCTATATTTAAAAAAACAATATTTCTTACCTTAACTTCAAAATTCTTGACCACGATATTCTTGTTGTCGATATTTCTGTGTCATGATATTTCCAACTCAATATTTGTGTAAGCTGACATTTCTGACTCGATATTCTGTCTGAATACCACAGCACAGGCAGACTGGAGTTGGCCAGCATAAACATATCCCTCCATTTAATATTATATTAAATAAAACTATTGTGTTGTAGGCATATGGCCTAGAAAGAAGAATGGTAATGCTAACATGAATGACTCTTCCTTTCTCCATAAAACATAATTGGAAATAAAGAGGGGGGGTTAACACATTGACTGCTTGCAGGGGGTAGATGCTGAATGATCGGGTTCTGACTTCTAACCCGCGGACAACATAAGATACACGGGGAAATTATCCATGGCTTAGTGTAACTTATAATAAAAAATGTAATACAGCTGTATGAGCTGAATAAATGGCAAGATATTGGACATTGCTTGTAGAGACTAAGCTAATAGATTAGGGATGTGTAATGAAATATGATTGTGGCTCGTATAATATTTGCACTGATTTGCATATTACCTGCTGAGT
Organism: Lissotriton helveticus; assembly: GCF_964261635.1. Taxonomy (NCBI): domain Eukaryota; kingdom Metazoa; phylum Chordata; class Amphibia; order Caudata; family Salamandridae; genus Lissotriton; species Lissotriton helveticus. Next base: position 42,947,315 of record NC_136068.1, read on the forward strand.
TGTTTATAATAATTCTAATCAATTTGATACACAAAATTTGTAGACACTATTCATTGCTTGTGTGTGCTGATTTGGGGGTACCGGTTTGGCACTCAATACTATCATCAAATGCACATGAGGGATTTCTGGGCCCGATTCTGATGTGGTTTGGAAAGCTTCCCGACCGAATGGGTTTGGGAATGGTTTCCAAACGAATCGATTGAGAGAGTCCAAACGACCGAGTATGATGCATCTTGATGCTTCCAGACACGATTTGGTTGGACTCCCGTTGACTTCAATGGGAGCCTTTAATCCGATCGAATGCATAGGCTCCCATTGAAGAAAGGGGTGGCTGGGGAAAATTGGGCACCCTGTGGCGAGCACCTCCTGGTACCTGCCACACTGTGCATGGCTGGTAAGGGAAGACCAATGGGTACCCCTAGGGGCTTGATTGGGAAGGTTTCAGGTGCAGGGGGCCCACTATGGGCCCCCAAATGTCTGATTCTAACTGGCAATTCGAGTCAGACAGCACAATTCGGAAAGGCTGTCCAAATCCAGCATTGTACTCGGTCGTTTGGAAACGCAGCTCATAGAGACGTACAATTCTGCTCCGTATGGCTCAGTCATTCCAAATGCCATCGGATTTGGATTGGGATATTCCTAATGCCTAACTCGCATTGTACTCAGTCGATTGGAAACCTTTCCGAGTCGGGCCCGATTCCGATCTTGGTCAGAAGGGCTTCGAATCGGATTTGGTTTTACCTAAGCTGATCGGGAGCCCTTGTTTCCAACCGACTCATTCCCAATTCCGAACGACCAAGTATGATGCATGGAAACCCTTAACGCTGACCGAATCATTTCTGGAAGGCATGCAGAGACATAGATCCCTCTGGAGCTGAACCGTACAGCTCTATTGAGTTGGTTTTCCAAGCGAGCCTTTTTGATTCCTCTTGCCCGAATCGAAAAGGCTGCCGGAATCAGTCAATGAGGCTCCATAGCAGCCCCCCCTTTACCCGGGGTCCTCTAACTCGTACCAGTGGGGGTACTCATGGGTCCCCCCTTTCAGACTATGCACAGTGTGGCAGGTACCAAGGGGTGCCCGCCACAGGGTGCACGATGATCTCCAAACACCCCTTTTGTCAATGGGAGCCTGTGTACGCGTTGGGAACACAGGCTCCCATTGAAGTCAATGAGACTCCAACTGAATCGTTTCCGGATGCATTCAAATGCATCATATTTGTTTGGTCGGACTCTCCTGACACGAGTCGTATGGAAAGCATTCTGGATACGAGTCGTTCGGTTTGCTTACGAGATCGGAATCAGGCCCTCGGTTGGAAAGACATATTACTGATCCGATTTGGATGGAGCAAAGGCCATTAGGAGGCCTTCCTAACCACATCAAAATCAGGCCCTTAGTGTTGAACAGAACCTAAATCTCTAAAAGAGGCGTTAGAAGCACCTGCCAGTTCTCCTTTGCTTAGGCTTCATATGTTTAACTGGCTAAGGGATTTACCAAGTGAGACCTCAATTAATTGAGTTGAACATGACAGAAGACTGCATTGAGAAGGAGGAACAGAATGATAGAGAAGGGGAATTCCTAGACTGCATCCCAGGAGGAGAGCCTGCCTTGAGGAGCCATCAGCCCTGCTGTCCTTCCTGGGACGATTGAGCTGTGCAAAGGATTATTTACAACAAGGGGTGGTGATGGACAGAGTCTCTGAATTAAGCAGAGTACTCTCACCCAGTCAAGAGATCAGGGCTAGATCCAACACCGTTTTTTAGCTCATTGCACCATCCCAGTTTCAGAACCTGGCTGTATGCAAATTAGTCTGTCCCTGGCCCAGTGCATCATGGGAACAGGGCAGACCAGACTACAAAAGCCAATTCTTACACTGGGAAGGAAACAAGCTTCCGGGGACCTGGCATTACAGCCGTCTTCGGCCCGGCTTGCTTGAATCCTGATGGTGCAATGAGCAAGGGACTCACATCTGAACCAGGGACAGACTAATTTGCATATAGCCAGGTTCTGAGCTGGGATGGGGCAGTGAGATAAATAACGGTGATGGATCAAGCCCTGATCTTTGGACTGGGTAAGAGTGGTCTGCTTAATTCAGACACTCTGTTCATCACCACCCCCTTTTCTGTATCGTGCAAAGGATTAGGCTGAACCCTAACCAGGCAAGAGGAGCTGCAACTGCCTTGAAGGTTGAGGTCAACTTTCATGTTGTTAGGGGTGCTGGAAGTGTTTCCCTGCAAGTGGATGCTCTCTAGTGAAGATCACCGACGTGCATGAATGACAAAGATATGTGGCAATCTGAGGCGGCCTCTAAAAGGAAGGCTGTAGAGGAAACAATCCACAACGCTTCAAAAATCTGTGCCCTGGGCATTTTCCTACAGTGAGTCCACAGGCAGGGGGGAAAACTTCAATACTAGAGCAAATGTCCACAAGGCACCTGAACCTGACCTGCCCTGAAACATGAGGAGACTGAACCAACCACCTGCGGCAGCTCCAGAGAGGCAACAGTGCACATTCCCTGGCTCAACGTGCAGAGTAACTGTGTAAAACTATACCCTAGGGCCTGCATTTTGTGATAATTTTAGAGGAAGCTGGCTGGTTTAGGGGGTGAAAACAAATGGTTGATAGGCAACTGTGTAGAGAAATCCACAGGCGTTCCATGCCTCCTGTAGCAAGGTATCTTGAGTCTGTCCACAGTTTTGTTCACTCTTTTAGGCCTGCCTGAAAATCTGTTTGGCCTCTCTAGGCAGGTATCTGGTGTGAAAGATAGAGCCTGTAGGCCTGCATTAAAATATTGTAATTTTATGTTCTTGTACCTTGTGAATATTCTGCTACGGTCTGTAGCACTCACTCTGTTGAGATGGAAAAATGATATATATGTTGCATCGGCCTGTACAGGGTTAGTGCTAGTTTCATATGTTAGAGCCCGCGGCTCACAATCTGTCACTAGGTACCTAGCAGGTAGAGTCAGCAGACTAGATGTATGGAGTTAGTTCCCCTTGTAATACATCTTCACAGTAGGTGACTTGCACCCAATTATTTAGTAAGGACATCCTTTAGGAGGAGTTGGGAATGGGTATTCCCAGCCTAGAAGGTGAGGACTTTTTGCTTTACATTTTTGCCAATTGTATATTTTGTATAACATTTTAACTTCACATGTAGTGTTTAGCTTGTGTTCATTAAAATACTTTGGACTAGATGTAGGTAATGAAAATTTATCAATTCTAAAATACCGAATTTTACCGATTCGGTATTTTAGAATCGGTAAATACAAAATTGAGTAAGTATTACCGAATCGGTATGATTCGGTATTTACCGAATCTGTATTTACCAATTCCGTAATTCCCATTCATTCTTATGGGCCTAGGCCCATAGGAATGAATGTGAATTACTGAATCGGTAAATACTGATTCGGTAAAATAGGGAAACATTCAAGGGTGTCAGGATGTCACATTGACACCCTGTTGCACCCCTGAAAAGTGCTTGTGTGCACACGTGGCACACATACATGCCCTAAGGGCATGTATGTCTGCCACATGGCACTGTTGAAAATGCACAGATTTGCATTTTCAAAGGTATTCGTTATTTACCACCAACTAATAGTTGGTGGTAAATAACGAATCCTTAAATGTAAAAAGCACTCACTTGAGTGCTCTCTACATTAAGGATTCAGTAATTTACCGAATCAGTATGTTAAGAATTCGGTAATTTACCGATTCTTTAAATTACCGATTCAGTAAATTACCGAATCCTACTATTTGGCCACCTACATCTGAATAGCCTAATTCCGGTCGGTAACGGCCGAAATTCGGTAATTATAGCCGTTACCAACCGGAATTAGGCTTCCTACATCTGGCCCTAAATCTTTTTAAAGTGTAGTTAATGGTTATTTGAATGTTATTCACTGAATTACTGAGTTCTGGGTTCCAAATGCAGATTACCTAATGAGGGGAGCTGTATGTGGTTTTGCCATCACCAACTTGAGAGTTAAGTCCTGAAGGAGGGAGCTTGAGTTCACTTTGGTGTGACAAAGGTATGGCACCCCCAAACACCAGTGCTAAACAGTTGGGGCCTAGTAACCCCTCACCTTCTGCTCAATGAAATGCAACAGCCATAAAAAGGTAAGAGTAGTCCCTGGAGTCTGGAAATATTTTTATGAATAGACACAAAAACAACAAAAATCAAAAATGTAGGGAACTGGAGAAATGAATTTGAAAATATTAACCACTTTATAGTATTTAAAACATATAGCGCCAATCTGGGGAATCTGGTTGCGCTAGACCGGGACAAAGTCGAAGTTTGAGGCCAACAGCAATGGAGCCCTGGTCAGATACACTAAGTGGGAGGCCCCGGTCACAATGTTACCTTCACACTTTGAATCTTTTCTGAAACTTTTTCTTCCGACTTCGCTTGACCCTCCATAGTGGGCCAGATTCGGAGAGGGTTCGAGGCTTAACTTTCTGCAAGGCTACAATCAAATCCTAGTAGTCTGGAGCTTTCAGCAGAACAAACCTGAAATCCTAGCTGGGTCGCAGTTGAAGGGAGTCAGCTTGCCTCTTGATGTTGGGTAGGTCACCTCATGGAGTTTTTTCACAAAAGTTCTCCAAAGGTCATGAGGTGCTTTCTGAATGTATCCTTGTATGTTCAAAGTGTCCAAATTACCACTACAAAGGTCTGGAATCTCCTAGATGGTCTCTGGGATGTCTGTACTACAATTCCCACAATGCACCTAGCCGAATCTGTAAAATTCCACCCGACAAACTCCAGGATGAGGACTTTTGGTGGAGATGATGCAGGTGGACTCTGTTAACCAGTTGCTTGCAGGGAGTCCACTCCTTAATCCTTTTTAAAGCAAGGCACAGACCCCAGGGCTGTAACACCAGATTGTGCAGCAGGTGCAGTCCTTCAGAGCGCAGGCATTTGGGTGCAGATCTAGATTCCAGCAAAGCAGTCTTTCTTCTCGTAGTTTCAGGCAGTAGATCTGAGAGACTATGCAGCTCTCACATATTTATTCAGTGTTCTGGGGCAACAAACAGGGGGGCACCTCTGTCCAATGAGATGCTGGGTGCTACCCAAAAGTGGTACAAAAGGGGGTGGTGATGGACGGAGCATCTGAATCAATCAAACACTCACACCCAGTCAAAAGATCTGGGTTTGATCCATCACCGTTCTTTAGCCCACTCTGCCACCCCAGTTCAGACATGGCCATATGCAAATCAGTCTGACCCTGTGCCTCATGGGAACAGTCCAGCCCGAACTGCCAAGCCATGCCTTCCCTGGACCGGAAACAAGCTTCCGAGGGTCCTACCCAAAAACATGACAACTTCACTAAAGTGTGGCATATTCTTGTCCCACAAAGCACTGCACTTCCAAAATCCAACATGGATGATTTCTCTCCAGAAGAATAAGAGCTGGCTAAACAAACCCACAGTGTGGGTCATTTCCATTAGCCTTCCACCCCCTGACCTCTGCAACTTCCTGTCCTAGGCCTGCTATCTGGCTGGGGCCCAGGATATGGGGGTAGGCTCGCCTGGCATTCCCTACTGATAGGCTCTCTCTTTGAGCTCAGTTTGATTTACCCAGCCCCCTCTTTATGACCTATCCTCCTCAGCTTCAGAGCTCACTCCATCAGGTAACCACTGCTCCAGCCAGGCCATGTATCTCCTAATCAAAGCAGCATGGGTAAGCCTGTTAAGGCTGACCAATCAGCAGAGACTAGTAGAAGGCTGGAGTTTGGCTTATAAAAGAGAAAGTTCTACAATTTTTCTTCTGTACTAATTATGATAGATTCAACAGTGGCAGGTTGTCAAATTTATCAATACCAATCTTGTAAGCCTTTGAATTGATATGTTTCTCCTTTCCTAGCACTCATTATATCTAAATAAAAATATTGCAATATTAGCATGTGGAGCTAAGTATCTACAATGGGAAAAAACAAAATGGGCAGTTTTTACCTCACCAGGGTATATAAACCATATTTTAAGAGGTCCCTGCTTTTAGGTACATGTCTCCTCACCCATGAGACACACAGGGAGACCTTGGGGTGCCTAATATGAATAAATAAGATAGTTTACCACTTTAAAAGTGCCCATACCACAAACATCGAGTTTGCATTCGATTCATTTTTAGAGATGGTCTGCAAAGCCAGGCTTCCTTTAAACCAACAGCAGGCACTCATCGGTGCACACTTCCAAATGCGGTAAATCTGCTGAGCCTCTAAACCTCCATGCCCTATTATACACTAGGGATTTATAGGTAGATTATATCCCCTGGCCCTATTATCTGCTAGGGACTTATAGGGTCTTTCATAGTCAGTTGTAAGTGCACCCTATTACATTTACATTTGAAAACAAAAGCACTGACCCTGGGCCTGGTCAGCAGAGCCCAGGGTACAGTCAGAGTCAGTTACCACCAGTGTCGTTCAGCAAAACATGGAGGTGGACAGGCAAAAGGATGACTTTCTAACACCCTTACTCATTTTAGTATCCCTTATACATCTGAATATCCCTTACATATCTTAGAATCCCTTACACATCTCAGAATCCCTTACATTCCTTACACATCTCAGTATCGCTTACATTCCTTACATGAGTATCCCTTACACATCTTAGCATCCCTTACACATCTCAGTATCCCTCACACATCTGAGTATCTCTTTAACATCTGAGTATCCCTTATATGTCTCAGTACATTTTGCACATCTCAGTATCCCTCACACATCGTAGTATCCCTTACACATATCAGTATCCCTTACACATATCATTATCCCTTACACATCTCAGTATCCCTCACACATCAGAGTATCTATTACACATCTGAGTATCCCTTATACATCTCAGTATAATTTATACATCTAATTTTCCTTACACATCTGAGTATCCCTTACACATCCCAGTATCCCTTTGTAACAGGGTCGGGGCGGGAGGCCTTGAGGACTGGTGGACCCCTGACCCTAACTCCTCTCCTTCCCCGCAGACTGACTCTTCGAGGGCAGAATGGGAAAGCCTTTTGGAACAGGACGGTGAATATGACCACGGCGCCTTTAACTGGGCGTATGATGACCTAGGCGAGACTTCGCCCCCGGCTGATGTCGGAGGCTCCGGATTGGTGAAAGGGCAGGAAATCCTGTATGCAGCGTGTGACATCACCCCAGAGGTCGGAGAAGGAAGCGGAGAAGAGGGACTGAAGGAGAAGCGAGGAGAAAATGGAGAGGACAAGAGAATCGAGAGCGGAGGAGAGCCAGGAGGCCAACGACCCCGTGAACCGCCGTGCCACACTCCCGAGGGAGGAGTGTGGCTTTCTCAGGTACGGCGGCGTTGGGCAACCTGGGTGGGGAAAAAGAGCGCCCCTTTGTAAATATTGTAGATTCCCCTGTGTGTGCCTTTCCCGTGTCCTTTCCAATACCCTCCACCCCTCCTTACCCATCCCACGTTCCTCACGTCACTCCTCCTTCCTGAGCACGAGCAGGTTAGTCTTGTACATACCACGGGTGCTCCCTCACAACCACTCGGTCCTAATTCGGGCAAGCCGGTATCAGGCGACAAACTAACGGCTTCCCTCGGTTGGTCTCCTTTTTCCTTGGGGTCCGGAGACGGTGTACCGGAAAAGGAGGAGAAGACATCTACCAGGAGCTACCTCGGCAAAGAGACTCCGCCACCACGGACAAGCTGGAGTTTGCTAGAGAGAGACTCACCTTTCGAACCCGGCGTACTCTGAAAATAAAACCCAGTTTGAAGAAGTATTCTGGTCTCCAGCCTGTTAGTGTTACCGCGCCCGTTTCCACCTCCCCTCCCACGCCCACACCCTTATACATCTCAGTATAATTTATATATCTCATTTTCCCTTACACATCTGAGTATCCATTATACACCTGAGTATCCCTTACACATCTCAGTATCCCTTACACATCTGAGCATTCCTTATACAGCTCATATAATTTGCGCATCTCAGGATCCCTTACACATCTTAGCATCCCTTACACATCTCAGTATCCCTCACACATCTGAGTATCTCTTACACATCTGAGTATCCCTTATACATCTCAGTATAATTTGCACATCTCAGTATCCTGTACACATAGTAGTATCCCTTACTCATGTCAGTATTTATTAATTTAGGCAATTTGTAGAGTGCGCAAATACCCGTGGGTGTCTTACCGCTTAGGACGGGAGAGGTGGTAGTGAGGCGGAGCGCTGCTCATTGGGTGAAGAGCTAGATCTTTAATAGCTTCCTGAAAGTCAGCAGCGATGGAAATGATTTATTTGCTGAGGGAGGGTGTTCCACAGTTTCGCCGAGGCGACAGTGAATCTTTTGTCTCCTCAGGAGACCTTGTTTGTACGAGGGATTTTGAAGAGATTAGCGGATGAGGATCGTAGGTTTCTGCTAGGTACGTGGGCGCATAGGGCTTTTTTTAGAAAATTTGGACCAGTGTTGTGAATGGTCTTATAGGCTATGCATAAAGCCTTGAATTTCATGCGATTTGTGATTGGAAGCCAGTGCAACTTACGCACCGCAAAGGAGATGGATTTGTGTTTGGGGGTACCTGTAATTATCCTAGCAGCAGCATTTTGTATCTACTGTAATTTGTTAATGACCTTTTTCTGTGCATTCAGGAGAGGGCCGTTGCAATAGTCAACTTTTGACATAACCAGGGTGCTTATCAGGGTTTTTCCTGCGCTGGAGGGAAGGAATGGTAGCAATTTTTTAATCATTCTTAGCGTGTAGAAAGAGGAAGAGGGATTTGCATGGGCATGGGATGAGAAAGTAAGTTTATCGTCGAACATGACGCCAGGTTTCTTACTTTCTGTACTGGGGGTCGGAGAGGGCCCAAGGTGGTGGGCCACCAGGTAGGGGACCATGTTGGATGTAGATTGCCAAAAATCATAATCTCCGTTTTTTCGGAGTTTAATTTTAGGCAGTTTTTGGCCATCCAGGAGCTGATGGCAAGCATGTCTGCTTGAAAACTGGCCGCAATTGCTCCTCCATCGTTGTTAATTGCTAGCACCAGTTGTGTGTCATCGGCATAGGATGGTAGCCCCATCCCATGGGTTTCGATGATCTTAGCCAGGTCCGACACATAGATATCAAATAGTGTCAGACTCAAGGATGATCCCTGTGGCACCCCACATGGGAGCGTGAAAGAAGGGGAATTATATTTGCCAAGGCTCACTAGCTGGGAGTGGTTGGCCAGGAATGAAGCCAGTAAGTCTTTGGCTTTGAGTTTATTGCCCATATTTGAGACACGGTCGATCAGAGTGGCATGATCGGCTGTGTCAAAAGCTGCTGACAAGTCCAGCAGTATGAAGACCGCTGTTCCACCTTGGTCTCGGGTGGCTCTAATCACGTCTGTAGCTTTGATGAGGGCGGTTTCTGTGTCGTGGCCCTTACTGAAGCCAAAATGTGATTCATCGAGAAGATTGTTTTCTTCCATTAAGCGAGCTAGTTGTATATTCATTATTTTTTCGAAAAGGTTTGCTGGGAAGGGGAGGCTCGTGATAGGTCTATAGTTTGTGGTGTCTAGTAGTATAATGTACACATCTGAGTATCTCTTACACATCAATCAATCAATCAATCAAAGCATTTGTATAGCGCACTACTCACCCGGAGGGTCTCAAGGCGCTAGGGGAGGGGGGGTCCGCTACTGCTCGAACAGCCAGGTCTTGAGCTACTTCCTGAAGGCGAGGTGGTCCTGGGTCAGGCGGAGGTGGGTCGGGAGGGAGTTCCAAGTCTTGGCGGCGAGGTAGGAGAAGGACCTTCCCCCTGTGGTGGCTCTTCGGATGCGGGGGACGGCGGCGAGGGCGTGCCCGGTCGATCGAAGATGGCGTTTGGGAGCGTAGAAGTTGAGGCGGCTGTTGAGGTATCCTGGGCCTTGGTTGTGCAGGGCTTTGTGTGCGTGGGTGAGGAGACGGAAGGTGGTTCTCTTGTTGACCGGGAGCCAGTGCAGGTCTCTCAGGTGTCCGGAGATGTGGTTGCGACGGGGGATGTCCAGGATGAGTCGTGCCAAGGCTTTCTGGATCCGCTGGAGTCTCTGTATCCCTTACACATCTGAGTATTCCTTACACTCCTTAGTATTCCTTACACATCTGAGTATCCATTATACATCTCATTATAATTTACACATCTGAGTATCCCTTACACTCCTTACACATCTTGGTATCCCTTACACATCTGAGTATCCCTTACTCATCTGAGTATCTCTTACACATCTGAATATTCCTTATACATCTGAGTATCCCTTATACATCTCAGTATAATTACACATCTGAGTATCCCTTACACTCTTTACACATCTAAGTATCCCTGACTCATCTGAGTATCTCTTACACATCTAAATATCCCTTATACATCTGAATATCCCTTACACATCTCAGTATCCCTTACACATCTGAGTATCCCTTACTCATCTGAGTGTCTCTTACACATCTGAATATTCCTTATACATCTGATAATTCCTTATACATCTCAGTATAATTTGCACATCTGAGTATCCCTTACACTCTTTGCACATCTGAGTATCCTTTACACATCTCAGTATCCCTTACACATCTCAGTATCCTCTGCACATTTTATAGAAACTAAAGACATTATTCAGACATAGGTGGCAACACCTCTTCTGTCAAGCCCTAATCTGAGCCACCACACTAGCATGGTCCCACCCCATCCACCACAGAATATGTCCTTCAGTGCACGGCAGCTGCAACACTGTAGGAGGCTCACGGGAAGGACACAGACATGCAAGCCCCACCATGCTGATGTCCCAGTTCTTTTCTACATCACTGCCAATATTTCAACAGCTGTGTGTACCTCCTTCACATCTGTTCACATAAAATGTTAATTACACTTGGTACATATGTGACCATCACTCTGTGCATTCTGCAGGGCGGCCGATTATTGGATGAGCATTTAGTCTGAACATCATTACCTACCATTGATAGGCATTGTGAGAAACTTGTACTGCCTTCAGTCTCAGCTCCAGTGCTCTACATCATGCCCCGTCACCAGTAGCCACCACAGCTTGAATGTACCCATAGCCCCCCACAGCTTGAACTCACCTATAGCCACACACAGCTTGAACTCACCCATAGCCACACACAGCTTGAACTCACCCATAGACACACACAGCTTGTGTCCACCCATAGACACACAGCTTGAATTCACCCATAGCTGCCAACAGCTTGCACTCACCCATAGCCACACACAGCCTGAATTCAACCATAACCACACACAGCTTGAACTCACCCATAGCCACCACAGCTTGAACTCACCCATAGCCACACACAGCTTGAACTCACCCACAGCCACACACAGCTTGAACTCACCCATAGTCACACATAGCTTGAACTCACCCACAGCCACACACGGCTTGAACTCACCCAAAGCCTCCCAAAGCTTGAACTCACCCAGAACCACACACAGCTTGAACTCACCTATAGCCACACACAGCCTGAATTCAACCATAACCACACACAGCTTGAACTCACCCAAAGCCACACACAGCTTGAACTCACCCAGAGCCTCCCAAAGCTTGAACTCACCCATAGCCACACACAGCTTGAACTCACCCATAGCCACACACAGCTTGAACTCACCCATAGCCACACACAGCTTGAACTCACCCACAGCCACACACAGCTTGAACTCACCCATAGCCACACACAGCTTGAACTCACCCAGAGCCACACACAGCTTGAACTCACCCATAGCCACACATAGCTTGAACTCACCCAGAGCCACCAACAGCTTGAACTCACACATAACTGCCAACAGCTTGAACTCACCCATAGTCACACATAGCTTGAACTCACCCACAGCCACACACGGCTTGAACTCACCCAAAGCCTCCCAAAGCTTGAACTCACCCAGAACCACACACAGCTTGAACTCACCTATAGCCACACACAGCTTGAAATCACCCATAGCCACACACAGCTTGCGCTCACCCATAGCCACACACAGCTTGAACTCACCCATAGCCACACACAGCTTGCGCTCACCCATAGCCACAAACAGCTTGAACTCACCCAGAGCCACACACAGCTTGCGCTCACCCATAGCCACCAACAACTTGAACTCACCCAGAGCCACACACAGCTTGCGCTCACCCATAGCCACAAACAGCTTGAACTCACCCAGAGCCACACATAGCTTGCGCTCACCCATAGCCACCAACAACTTGAACTCACCCATGGCCACACACAGTTCGAACTCACCCATAGCCACCCACAGCTTGAGCTCACCCATAGCCACACACAGCTTGAACTCACCCAGAGCCACACACAGCTTGAACTCACCCAGAGCCACCAACAGCTTGAACTCACCCATAGCAACACACAGTTCGAACTCACCCATAGCCACCCACAGCTTGAGCTCACCCATAGCCACACACAGCTTGAACTCACCCAGAGCCACACACAGCTTGAACTCACCCAGAGCCACACACAGCTTGAACTCACCTATAGCCACACACAGCTTAACTCACCAATAGCCACACACAGCTTGAACTCACCCATAGCCACACACAGCTTGAACTCACCCATAACCACACACAGCTTGAACTCACCCATAGCCACCACAGCTTGAACTCACCCATAGCCACCCACAGCTTGAACTCACCCATAACCACACACAGCTTGAACTCACCCATAACCACACACAGCTTGAACTCACCCATAACCACACACAGCTTGAACTCACCCATAGCCACCACAGCTTGAACTCACCCATAGCCACCACAGCTTGAACTCACCCATAGCCACCCACAGCTTGAATTCACCCATAGCTACACACAGCTTGAACTCACCCATAGCTACACACAGCTTGAACTCACCAATAGCCACACACAGCTTGAACTCACCCATAGCCACACACAGCTTGAACTCACCCATAGCCACACACAGCTTGAACTCACCCATAGCCACCAACAGCTTGAACTCACCCAAATCCACACACAGTTTGAACTCACCCATAGCCACACACAGCTTGAACTCACCCATAGCCACACACAGCTTGAACTCACCCATAGCCACACACAGCTTGAACTCACCCACAGCCACACACAGCTTGAACTCACCCATAACCACACACAGCTTGAACTCACCAATAGTCACACACAGCTTGAACTCACCAATAGTCACACACAGCTTGAACTCACCCATAACCACACACAGCTTGAACTCACACATAGCTGCCAACAGCTTGAACTCACCCATAGTCACACATAGCTTGAACTCACCCACAGCCACACACAGCTTGAACTCACCCAGAGCCTCCCAAAGCTTGAACTCACCCAGAGCCACACACAGCTTGAACTCACCCATAGCCACACGCAGCTTGAACTCGCCTATAGCCACACACAGCTTGAAATCACCCATAGCCACACACAGCTTGAACTCACCCATAGCCACACACAGCTTGCGCTCACCCATAGCCACAAACAGCTTGAACTCACCCATAGCCACCAACAACTTGAACTCACCCAGAGCCACACACAGCTTGAACTCACCCATAGCCCCACACAGCTTGAACTCACCCATAGGCACACACAGCTTGAACTCACCCATGGCCACCCACAGCTTGAACTCACCCATAGCCACACACACCTTGAACTCACTCATAGCCACACACAGCTTGAACTCACCCATAGCCACACACAGCTTGAACTCACCCAGAGCCACACACAGCTTGAACTCACCCATGGCCACACACAGTTCGAACTCACCCATAGCCACCCACAGCTTGAGCTCACCCATAGCCACACACAGCTTGAACTCACCCAGTTGCCACACACAGCTTGAACTCACCCAGAGCCACCAACAGCTTGAACTCACCCATAGCCACACACAGTTCGAACTCACCCATAGCCACCCACAGCTTGAGCTCACCCATAGCCACACACAGCTTGAACTCACCCAGAGCCACACACAGCTTGAACTCACCAATAGCCACCACAGCTTGAACTCACCCATAGCCACACACAGCTTGAACTCACCCATTGCCACGCACAGCTGGAACCCACCCATAACCACACACAGCTTGAACTCATCCATAGCCACACACAGCTTGAACTCACCCAGAGCCACACACAGCTTGAACTCACCCAGAGCCACACACAGCTTGAACTCACCCAGACCCACACACAGCTTGAACTCACCCATAGCCACACACAGCTTGAACTCACCCAGAGCCACACACAGCTTGAACTCACCCAAAGCCACACACAGCTTGAACTCACCCATAGCCACACACAGCTTGAACCCACCCATAACCACACACAGCTTGAACTCATCCATAGCCACACACAGCTTGAACTCACCCATAACCACACACAGTTCGAACTCACCCATAACCACACACAGCTTGAACTCACCCATAACCACACACAGCTTGAACTCACCCAGAGCCACCACAGCTTGAACTCACCCATAGCCACCCACAGCTTGAACTCACCCAAAGCCACACACAGCTTGAACTCACCCGTAGCCCCACGCAGCTTGAACTCACCAATAGTCACTCACAGCTTGAACTCACCCGTAGCCACCCACAGCTTGAACTCACCCATAGCCACACACAGCTTGAACTCACTCATAGCCACACACAGCTTGAACTCACCCATAGCCACACACAGCTTGAACTCACCCATAGCCACACACAGCTTGAACTCACCCAGAGCCACACACAGCTTGAACTCACCCATGGCCACACACAGTTCGAACTCACCCATAGCCACCCACAGCTTGAGGTCACCCATAGCCACACACAGCTTGAACTCACCCAGAGCCACACACAGCTTGAACTCACCCAGAGCCACCAACAGCTTGAACTCACCCATAGCCACACACAGTTCGAACTCACCCATAGCCACCCACAGCTTGAGCTCACCCATAGCCACACACAGCTTGAACTCACCCAGAGCCACACACAGCTTGAACTCACCCATACCCACACACAGCTTGAACTCACCCATAGCCACACACAGCTTGAACTCACCAATAGCCACCACAGCTTGAACTCACCCATAGCCACACACAGCTTGAACTCACCCATAGCCACACACAGCTTGAACCCACCCATAGCCACACACAGTTCGAACTCACCCATAGCCACCCACAGCTTGAGCTCACCCATAGCCACACACAGCTTGAACTCACCCAGAGCCACACACAGCTTGAACTCACCAATAGCCACCACAGCTTGAACTCACCCATAGCCACACACAGCTTGAACTCACCCATAGCCACGCACAGCTGGAACCCACCCATAACCACACACAGCTTGAACTCATCCATAGCCACACACAGCTTGAACTCATCCATAGCCACACACAGCTTGAACTCACCCATAACCACACACAGCTTGAACTCACCCAGAGCCACACACAGCTTGAACTCACCCAGAGCCACCAACAGCTTGAGCTCACCCATAGCCACACACAGCTTGAACTCACCCAGAGCCACACACAGCTTGAACTCACCAATAGCCACCACAGCTTGAACTCACCCATAGCCACACACAGCTTGAACTCACCCATGGCCACACACAGTTCGAACTCACCCAGAGCCACCAACAGCTTGAGCTCACCCATAGCCACACACAGCTTGAACTCACCCAGAGCCACACACAGCTTGAACTCACCAATAGCCACCACAGCTTGAACTCACCCATAGCCACCACAGCTTGAACTCACCCATAGCCACACACAGCTTGAACTCACCCATAGCCACGCACAGCTGGAACCCACCCATAACCACACACAGCTTGAACTCATCCATAGCCACACACAGCTTGAACTCACCCATAGCCACACACAGCTTGAACCCACCCATAACCACACACAGCTTGAACTCATCCATAGCCACACACAGCTTGAACTCACCCATAACCACACACAGTTCGAACTCACCCATAACCACACACAGCTTGAACTCATCCATAGCCACACACAGCTTGAACTCACCCAGAGCCACACACAGCTTGAACTCACCCAGAGCCACACACAGCTTGAACTCACCCAGACCCACACACAGCTTGAACTCACCCATAGCCACACACAGCTTGAACTCACCCAGAGCCACACACAGCTTGAACTCACCCAAAGCCACACACAGCTTGAACTCACCCATAGCCACACACAGCTTGAACCCACCCATAACCACACACAGCTTGAACTCATCCATAGCCACACACAGCTTGAACTCACCCATAACCACACACAGTTCGAACTCACCCATAACCACACACAGCTTGAACTCACCCATAGCCACACACAGCTTGAACTCACCCATAACCACACACAGCTTGAACTCACCCAGAGCCACCACAGCTTGAACTCACCCATAGCCACCCACAGCTTGAACTCACCCAAAGCCACACACAGCTTGAACTCACCCGTAGCCCCACGCAGCTTGAACTCACCAATAGTCACTCACAGCTTGAACTCACCCGTAGCCACCCACAGCTTGAACTCACCCATAGCCACACACAGCTTGAACTCACTCATAGCCACACACAGCTTGAACTCACCCATAGCCACACACAGCTTGAACTCACCCATAGCCACACACAGCTTGAACTCACCCAGAGCCACACACAGCTTGAACTCACCCATGGCCACACACAGTTCGAACTCACCCATAGCCACCCACAGCTTGAGGTCACCCATAGCCACACACAGCTTGAACTCACCCAGAGCCACACACAGCTTGAACTCACCCAGAGCCACCAACAGCTTGAACTCACCCATAGCCACACACAGTTCGAACTCACCCATAGCCACCCACAGCTTGAGCTCACCCATAGCCACCCACAGCTTGAACTCACCCAGAGCCACACACAGCTTGAACTCACCCATACCCACACACAGCTTGAACTCACCCATAGCCACACACAGCTTGAACTCACCAATAGCCACCACAGCTTGAACTCACCCATAGCCACACACAGCTTGAACTCACCCATAGCCACACACAGCTTGAACCCACCCATAACCACACACAGCTTGAACTCACCCATACCCACACACAGCTTGAACTCACCCAGAGCCACACACAGCTTGAACTCACCCAGAGCCACACACAGCTTGAACTCACCCATACCCACACACAGCTTGAACTCACCCATAGCCACACACAGCTTGAACTCACCAATAGCCACCACAGCTTGAACTCACCCATAGCCACACACAGCTTGAACTCACCCATAGCCACACACAGCTTGAACTCACCCATAGCCACACACAGCTTGAACCCACCCATAACCACACACAGCTTGAACTCACCCATACCCACACACAGCTTGAACTCACCCAGAGCCACACACAGCTTGAACTCACCCAGAGCCACACACAGCTTGAACTCACCCATACCCACACACAGCTTGAACTCACCCATAGCCACACACAGCTTGAACTCACCAATAGCCACCACAGCTTGAACTCACCCATAGCCACCACAGCTTGAACTCACCCATAGCCACACACAGCTTGAACTCACCCATAGCCACACACAGCTTGAACCCACCCATAACCACACACAGCTTGAACTCACCCATACCCACACACAGCTTGAACTCACCCAGAGCCACACACAGCTTGAACTCACCCAGAGCCACACACAGCTTGAACTCACCCATACCCACACACAGCTTGAACTCACCCATAGCCACACACAGCTTGAACTCACCAATAGCCACCACAGCTTGAACTCACCCATAGCCACACACAGCTTGAACTCACCCATAGCCACACACAGCTTGAACCCACCCATAACCACACACAGCTTGAACTCATCCATAGCCACACACAGCTTGAACTCACCCAGAGCCACACACAGCTTGAACTCACCCAGACCCACACACAGCTTGAACTCACCCATAGCCACACACAGCTTGAACTCACCCAGAGCCACACACAGCTTGAACTCACCCAAAGCCACACACAGCTTGAACTCACCCATAGCCACACACAGCTTGAACCAACCCATAACCACACACAGCTTGAACTCATCCATAGCCACATACAGCTTGAACTCACCCATAACCACACACAGTTCGAACTCACCCATAACCACACACAGCTTGAACTCACCCATAGCCACACACAGCTTGAACTCACCCATAACCACACACAGCTTGAACTCACCCAGAGCCACCACAGCTTGAACTCACCCATAGCCACCCACAGCTTGAACTCACCCATAACCACACACAGCTTGAACTCACCCGTAGCCCCACGCAGCTTGAACTCACCAATAGTCACTCACAGCTTGAACTCACCCGTAGCCACCCACAGTTTGAACTCACCAATAGCTACACACAGCTTGAACTCACCCATAGCCACACACAGCTTGAACTCACCCATAGCCACACACAGCTTGAACTCACCAATAGCCACACACAGCTTGAACTCACCCATAGCCACACACAGCTTGAACTCACCCATAGCCATACACAGCTTGAACTCACCCACAGCCACCCACAGCTTGAACTCACCCATAGCCACACACATCTTGAACTCACCCATGGCCACACACAGCTTGCACCGACCCATAACCTCCCATAGCTTGAACTCACACATAGCCACACACAGCTTGAACTCACCCGTAACCACACTCAGCTTGAACTCACCCATAGCCACACACAGCTTGAACTCACCCATAGCCACCAACAGCTTGAACTCACCCAAAGCCACACACAGTTTGAACTCACCCGTAGCCCCACGCAGCTTGAACTCACCCATAGCCACACACAGCTTGAACTCACCCGTAACCACACTCAGCTTGAACTCACCCATAGCCACACACAGCTTGAACTCACCCATAGCCACCAACAGCTTGAACTCACCCAAAGCCACACACAGTTTGAACTCACCCGTAGCCCCACGCAGCTTGAACTCACCAATAGTCACTCACAGCTTGAACTCACCCAGAGCCACACACAGCTTGAACTCACCCAGAGCCACCAACAGCTTGAACTCATCCATAGCCACACACAGTTCGAACTCACCCATAGCCACACACAGCTTGAACTCACCCATAGCCACACACAGCTTGAACTCACCCAGAGCCACACACAGCTTGAACTCACCCAGAGCCACCAACAGCTTGAACTCATCCATAGCCACACACAGTTCGAACTCACCCATAGCCACCCACAGCTTGAGCTCACCCATAGCCACACACAGCTTGAACTCACCCAGAGCCACACACAGCTTGAACTCACCCATACCCACACACAGCTTGAACTCACCAATAGCCACCACAGCTTGAACTCACCCATAGCCACACACAGCTTGAACTCACCCATAGCCACACACAGCTTGAACCCACCCATAACCACACACAGCTTGAACTCATCCATAGCCACACACAGCTTGAACTCACCCAGAGCCACACACAGCTTGAACTCACCCAGAGCCACACACAGCTTGAACTCACCCAGACCCACACACAGCTTGAACTCACCCATAGCCACACACAGCTTGAACTCACCCAGAGCCACACACAGCTTGAACTCACCCAAAGCCACACACAGCTTGAACTCACCCATAGCCACACACAGCTTGAACCCACCCATAACCACACACAGCTTGAACTCATCCATAGCCACACACAGCTTGAACTCACCCATAACCACACACAGTTCGAACTCACCCATAACCACACACAGCTTGAACTCACCCATAGCCACACACAGCTTGAACTCACCCATAACCACACACAGCTTGAACTCACCCAGAGCCACCACAGCTTGAACTCACCCATAGCCACCCACAGCTTGAACTCACCCATAACCACACACAGCTTGAACTCACCCGTAGCCACACGCAGCTTGAACTCACCAATAGTCACTCACAGCTTGAACTCACCCGTAGCCACCCACAGTTTGAACTCACCAATAGCTACACACAGCTTGAACTCACCCATAGCCACACACAGCTTGAACTCACCCATAGCCACACACAGCTTGAACTCACCAATAGCCACACACAGCTTGAACTCACCCATAGCCACACACAGCTTGAACTCACCCGTAGCCACCCACAGCTTGAACTCACCCATAGCCACACACAGCTTGAACTCACCCAGAGCCACCACAGCTTGAACTCACCCATAGCCACCCACAGCTTGAACTCACCCATAACCACACACAGCTTGAACTCACCCGTAGCCACACGCAGCTTGAACTCACCAATAGTCACTCACAGCTTGAACTCACCCGTAGCCACCCACAGTTTGAACTCACCAATAGCTACACACAGCTTGAACTCACCCATAGCCACACACAGCTTGAACTCACCCATAGCCACACACAGCTTGAACTCACCAATAGCCACACACAGCTTGAACTCACCCATAGCCACACACAGCTTGAACTCACCCGTAGCCACCCACAGCTTGAACTCACCCATAGCCACACACATCTTGAACTCACCCGTAGCCACACACAGCTTGAACTCACACATAGCCACACACAGCTTGAACTCACCCAGAGTCATGCACAGCTTGAACTCATCCATAGCCACCCACAGCTTGAACTCACCCATAACCACACACAGCTTGAACTCACCCATACCCACACACAGCTTGTGCCCACCCATAGTCACTCACAGCTTGAACTCACCCATAGCCACACACAGCTTGAACTCACCCATAGCCACACACAGCTTGAACTCACCCATAGCCACACACAGCTTGCACTCACACATAGCCACTTACACATAGCCACACATAGCTTAAACTCCCGAATAGTTACCCACAGCTTGAACTCACCAATAGTCACACACAGCTTGAACTCACCAATAGTCACACACAGCTTGAACTCACCAATAGTCACACACAGCTTGAACTCACCCAGAGCCACACACAGCTTGAACTCACCCATAGCCACACACAGCTTAACTCACCAATAGCTACACACAGCTTGAACTCACCCATAGCCACACACAGCTTGAACTAACACATAGCCACACACAGCTTGAACTCACACATAGCCACACACAGCTTGAACTCACCCATAGCCACACACAGCTTGAACTAACACATAGCCACACACAGCTTGAACCCACCCATAGCCACACACAGCTTGAACTCACCCAGAGCCACACACAGCTTGAACTCACCCATAGCCACCCACAGCTTGAACTCACCCACAGCCACCCACAGCTTGAACTCACCCACAGCCACCCACAGCTTGAACTCACCCACAGCCACCCACAGCTTGAACTCACCCACAGCCACCCACAGCTTGAACTCACCCACAGCCACCCACAGCTTGAACTCACCCACAGCCACCCACAGCTTGAACTCACCCACAGCCACCCACAGCTTGAACTCACCCAGAGCCACACACAGCTTGAACTCACCCAGAGCCACCCACAGCTTGAACTCACCCATGGCCACACACAGCTTGAACTCACCAATAGTCACACACAGCTTGAACTCACCCAGAGCCACCCACAGCTTGAACTCACCCATGGCCACACACAGCTTGAACTCACCAATAGTCACACACAGCTTGAACTCACCCAGAGCCACACACAGCTTGAACTCACCAATAGTCACACACAGCTTGAACTCACCCAGAGCCACCCACAGCTTGAACTCACCCATGGCCACACACAGCTTGAACTCACCAATAGTCACACACAGCTTGAACTCACCCAGAGCCACACACAGCTTGAACTCACCAATAGTCACACACAGCTTGAACTCATCCATAGCCACACACAGTTCGAACTCACCCATAGCCACCCACAGCTTGAACTCACCCACAGCCACCCACAGCTTGAACTCACCCACAGCCACCCACAGCTTGAACTCACCCACAGCCACCCACAGCTTGAACTCACCCACAGCCACCCACAGCTTGAACTCATCCATAGCCACACACAGCTTGAACTCACCCATAGCCACACACAGCTTGAACTCACCCATAGCCACCCACAGCTTGAACTCACCCAAAGCCACACACAGCTTGAACTCACCCATAGCCACACACAGCTTGAACTCATCCATAGCCACACACAGTTCGAACTCACCCATAGCCACCCACAGCTTGAGCTCACCCATAGCCACACACAGCTTGAACTCACCCAGAGCCACACACAGCTTGAACCCACCCATAACCACACACAGCTTGAACTCACCCATAGCCACACACAGCTTGAACTCACCCAGAGCCACACACAGCTTGAACTCACCCAGAGCCACACACAGCTTGAACTCATCCAGAGCCACACACAGCTTGAACCCACCCATAACCACACACAGCTTGAACTCACCCAAAGCCACACACAGCTTGAACTCACCAATAGTCACACACAGCTTGAACTCACCAATAGTCACACACAGCTGGAACCCACCCATAACCACACACAGCTTGAACTCACCCGTAGCCACCCACAGCTTGAACTCACCCAAAGCCACACACAGCTTGAACTCACCAATAGTCACACACAGCTTGAACTCACCAATAGTCACACACAGCTTGAACTCACCCAGAGCCACACACAGCTTGAACTCACCCAGAGCCACACACAGCTTGAACTCACCCATAGCCACACACAGCTTGAACTCACCCATAACCACACACAGCTTGAACTCACCCAGAGCCACACACAGCTTGAACTCACCCAGAGCCACACACAGCTTGCACCGACCCATAACCACCCACAGCTTGAACTCACCCATAGCCACACACAGCTTGATCTCACCCAGAGCCACGCACAGCTGGAACCCACCCAGAGCCACCCACAGCTTGAGGTCACCCATAGCCACCCACAGCTTGAACTCACCCAGAGCCACACACAGCTTGAACCCACCCATAGCCACCAACAGCTTGAACTCACCCATAGCCACACACAGCTTAACTCACCAATAGCTACACACAGCTTGAACTCACCCAAAGCCACACACAGCTTGAACTCACCAATAGTCACACACAGCTTGAACTCACCAATAGTCACACACAGCTTGAACTCACCCAGAGCCACACACAGCTTGAACTCACCCAGAGCCACACACAGCTTGAACTCACCCATAACCACACACAGCTTGAACTCACCCAGAGCCACACACAGCTTGAACTCACCCAGAGCCACACACAGCTTGCACCGACCCATAACCACCCACAGCTTGAACTCACCCATAGCCACACACAGCTTGATCTCACCCAGAGCCACGCACAGCTGGAACCCACCCAGAGCCACCCACAGCTTGAGGTCACCCATAGCCACCCACAGCTTGAACTCACCCAGAGCCACACACAGCTTGAACCCACCCATAGCCACCAACAGCTTGAACTCACCCATAGCCACACACAGCTTAACTCACCAATAGCTACACACAGCTTGAACTCACCCATAGCCACACACAGCTTGCACCGACCCATAACCACCCACAGCTTGAACTCACCCATAGCCACACACAGCTTGAACTCACCCAGAGCCTCCCAAAGCTTGAACTCACCCATAGCCACCCACAGCTTGAACTCACCCAGAGCCACCCACAGCTTGAGGTCACCCATAGCCACCCACAGCTTGAGGTCACCCAGAGCCACACACAGCTTGAACCCACCCATAGCCACCCACAGCTTGAACTCACCCATAGCCACCCACAGCTTGAACTCACCCATAGCCACCCACAGCTTGAACTCACCCAGAGCCACCCACAGCTTGAGGTCACCCAGAGCCACACACAGCTTGAACTCACCCAGAGCCACCCACAGCTTGAACCCACCCATAGCCACCAACAGCTTGAACTCACCCATAGCCACACACAGCTTAACTCACCAATAGCTACACACAGCTTGAACTCACCCATAGCCACCCACAGCTTGAACTCACCCAGAGCCACCCACAGCTTGAGGTCACCCATAGCCACACACAGCTTGAACTCACCCAGAGCCACCCACAGCTTGAACCCACCCATAGCCACCAACAGCTTGAACTCACCCATAGCCACACACAGCTTAACTCACCAATAGCTACACACAGCTTGAACTCACCCATAGCCACACACAGCTTGCACCGACCCATAACCACCCACAGCTTGAACTCACCCAGAGCCACACACAGCTTGAACTCACCCAGAGCCACACACAGCTTGCTCTCACCCAGGCACCAAAATCTACAGAAACAGAAAATATGGAAAGCAAATGCTTATAGGCAATGGAATATAAACTAAAGCATTTGAAATGCATGAAGGGTCTGCATCCAGTGCTTAATTTGAGCGGGTGTTTTCCGGTCCTCACTACCAGAGCTCAATTTTCAACATCGCACTTAAGACAGTCTGCCACATGGTGGCACTGCTCATCTAATTTATGGATGGGCAAAATAACAGTTGTTTATTAGTACAATATACATACAAAAATACTAACACCTGCCTCCCCAGTCATTCCTTTAGCTTTGGGGACCTAGAACAATCAGAGCTGTCACACTTACAGGCGAGGAGAGGTGGTTAGTAGTTGTTTTGGTACTGCCGTTGGCAGCAATGACAGGGGCAATGAGTGGTGCAACCTGCAGTGGCCTCCTGGTCAGGACTTTGGCACTTAATATTTTACAAATTAAGCACTGCTGATATGGGTTACTTTCCGGGATTTTTGCATTCAACGTTGAGAAATCGATCTGTGTTCTTGCTTGCAAAGTTAAAGACATGAATATAGGGCCCAGGAGTCATTTTTTCATCTGGCCTAAGTCCTGGCAGGAACCGCCACACTTAAAGCCCTCTTTGGGAAAACTGAGTCCGAAATCTCGCACGCATAAAAGGGTGGAATTGTTCTGTTTTTGCACTTCCTTCAGCCTCCCACGCAAAGTTTGCACCCCTACGTTGCACAAGCTTGAGGTGCAGTAGAAAGAGTTAAGTAGGAAGAAACAGTGAGGTGAAGAGAGCACAAGAGACATGGGAAGGAAGGAGCAGTGAGGTGAAGAGAGAACAAGAGACATGGGAAGGAAGGAAGGAGCAGTGAGGTGAAGAGAGAACAGGAGACAAAGGAGGGAAGAAACAGTGAGGTGAAGAGAGAATAGAGGGTGGAGTGAACAATGAGTGAGGTGAAGAGAGAACAAGAGAGGGTGGAGGGGACAAAGAGTGAGGTGAAGAGAGAACAAGAGAGGGTGGAGGGGACAATGAGTGAGGTGAAGAGAGAACAAGAGAGGGTGGAGGGGACAATGAGTGAGGTGAAGAGAGAACAAGAGAGGGTGGAGGGAACAAAGAGTGAGGTGAAGAGAGCACAAGAGAGGGTGGAGGGAACAAAGAGTGAGGTGAAGAGAGCACAAGAGAGGGTGGAGGGAACAAAGAGTGAGGTGAAGAGAGCACAAGAGAGGGTGGAGGGAACAAAGAGTGAGGTGAAGAGAGCACAAGAGAGGGTGGAGCGAACAAAGAGTGAGGTGAAGAGAGCACAAGAGAGGGTGGAGGGAACAAAGAGTGAGGTGAAGAGAGCACAAGAGAGGGTGGAGGGAACAAAGAGTGAGGTGAAGAGAGCACAAGAGAGGGTGGAGGGAACAAAGAGTGAGGTGAAGAGAGCACAAGAGAGGGTGGAGGGAACAAAGAGTGAGGTGAAGAGAGCACAAGAGAGGGTGGAGTGAACAATGAGTGAGGTGAAGAGAGAACAAGAGAGGGTGGAGGGGACAAAGAGTGAGGTGAAGAGAGAACAAGAGAGGGTGGAGGGGACAATGAGTGAGGTGAAGAGAGAACAAGAGAGGGTGGAGGGGACAATGAGTGAGGTGAAGAGAGAACAAGAGAGGGTGGAGGGGACAATGAGTGAGGTGAAGAGAGAACAAGAGAGGGTGGAGGGGACAATGAGTGAGGTGAAGAGAGAACAAGAGAGGGTGGAGGGGACAATGAGTGAGGTGAAGAGAGAAAGGAAGATGAAGAAGAGAAGAACTGTGCGTGACGAGAGAAGCAAAGCGGAAGAAGGGAGCAAAGAGTGAGGGAAGAGGAAACAAGAGAGAAGGAAGGGGTGGAACAGTGATGTGAAGAGAGAAAGAGAGCAGAAGGAGGGGGCAAAGAGTGAGATAAAGAGACGAAGGGAAGAAGGGAAGAGAGTGGAGTAAGGAGGGAAGAAAGAGGAGGTATGAGGAAAAAAGAGTGAGGTGAAGAGAGGGAGGAGAAGGAAGAAGGTAAGAAAGAGGAGGGAAGAAAGAGTGAGGTGAAGAGAGGAAGAAGGAAAGAGTGATGTGAAGACAAGAAGAGAGGGGAAGAAAGAGGAGGAAGGAGGGAAGAGAGAGTGAGGTGAAGAGAGGTGGAAAGAAAGAGTGAGGTGAAGAAAGGAAGAGAAGGATGGAGAGGAGAGGAGAAGAGAAGAGAGAAAGAAAGAGGGAGGGAGGTGAAGAGAGGGAAGAAGAAAGTGTGAGGTGAAGAGAGGAGGTAAGAAAGAGGAGGAAAGATAGAGTGAAGGAAGTGGGAAGACAGATGGAGGTGAGGAGAGGAAGAGAAGGAAGGAGGGAAGAAAGAGGAGGAAGGAGGAAAGACAGAGTGAGGGAGGAGAGGAGAAGAGAGAAAGAAAGAGTGAGGTTAGGAGAGGAAAGAAGAAAGAGTGAGGTGAAGAGAGGCAGAGAAGCGAAGAGGGAAGAAAGATGAGGAATGAGGGGAGAAAGAGAAGGAAGGAGGGAAGGAACAGAGAGGTGCAGAGAGAAGGAGGTGGGAAGACAGATAGAGGTGAGGAGAGGAAGAGAAGGAAGGAGGGAAGAGAGAGGAGGAAGGAGGAAAGAAAGAGTGAGGGAGGAGAGGAGAAGAGAAGAAAGAAAGAAAGAAAGAAAGAGGGAGGTGAAGAGAGGGAAGAAGAAAGTGTGAGGTGAAGAGAGGAGGTAAGAAAGAGGAGGGAGGAGGGAAGAAAGAGGAGGAAAGTTAGAGTAAAGTGAAAAGAGGAAGGAAGAAAGAGTTAGGGAAAAAAGAAGAGGGCAAAGAGAGTGAGGTGAGGAGAGAAAGAGAGGAAGGAAGGGGGGAGGCCGCAGACAGATGCAATCTCCGCCGCGCCGGGCTCGGCTGTGATCGCCCCTTTCTGACAAGTAAATAGGACATTGATTGTGCGCGGCTCTCTGCACCCCGAGTCCCAGGCGACCCCGCGCCCCCATCTTCACGGAGCACACAGCACACTGGTCAACATTTAGCAACAACAAAAACACCTGCGGGCGGGGGCTCCGGCGCTGGATGGAGCCCCCGGGCCCCCCTCGCCTCGGGCCCGCCCGATCGATACTTACCCGGGTGATCCGAAGAGAGGGTTCGGAGGTCAGGCGCGGCCGGCCGGCGGGGAGCGGGGCTGTGTGCCTGGCAGAGCCCCGCTTCATTTGAGGCGGCCGGGGGCATGGGGGGCGCTGGCACGTGCGTCAACAGCAGGTACCCCCAACCCGGGCCAGGGCCGTGGGCAGAGGTAGAGGCGGAGGCGGGCTGTCAGCAACGCCTGAGCCGCAGAGGAGGCGACTCCAAGCAAGAAGCAAGGACTCAGAGGAGGTAGAGAAGTGCCAGGTATTCAAGGAGGTAGGAAAGTGCCAGGCTGCCGGTGTGCAGGAAAGAAGGAGGTAGGAAAGTGCCCAATATTCAAGGAGGTAGGAAAGTGCCAGGTATTCAAGGAGGTAGGAAAGTGCCAGGTATTCAAGGAGGTAGGAAAGTGCCAGGCTGCCGGTGAGCAGGAACGAAGGAGGTAGGAAAGTGCCCAATATTCAAGGAGGTAGGAAGGTATCAGGTGTGCAGGAAACATGGAGTGCCAGGTGTACATGAAACAAGAAGATAGAAAAGTGCTAGATGTCCAAGAAACATGGAGGTAGGAAAGTATCAGGCGTGCAAGGACACAAGGAGGTAGAAAAGTGCCAGGTGTGCAAGAAACAAGGAGGTAGAAAAGTACCAGTTGTGCAAGAAAAACGAGGTAGGAAGGCAGTTGTGCAAGATGTGCATGAAACAAGGAGGTAAGAAAGTACCAGGTATGCAAGAAGCAACCTCAAGGAGGCTGAAAAGTATCATGTGTGCAAGAAGCAATGAGGTAGCATGGTACCAGATGTGCAAGAAGCAACAAGAAGCAAGGCAGTAGGAAGGTACCAAGGGTGCAAGAAGGAATTATTATTATTATTATTATTATTATTATTATTATTATTAATAAAACAACGTATAAAGCGCACTGTCACCTTGCAGGCATCCTGGCGCTGACTGGCTCAAAAGGGCAGACAAGTATCGGGTGGGGCGTGACCCTTCAAAGAGTTACTTTGGGAAACAGCCAAGTTTTGATCCTTCTCCTAAACGGAAGAAGTTCCGTGATTTGCCTAATCTCAAGTGGGAGCAGATTCCAGAGTTTAGCAGCAGCCACCTCAAAGGATCAGCCCCCTGCTCTAACCTTCCTGAATCTAGGTACATTCACCAACCTGGCCGTTGATGATCGAAGCAGCCTGGTTGGAGTATACCAAACGAATTTCGATTGCAGGGAAACAGGGCCGGTTCCATGGAGAGCAGGCCCGGACTGGCCGTTGTGGGCACCGGGCAATCCACCGGTCGGCCGCAAGGGTGGGGGCCGGTTTTGGGCCCTGGGGGCCGTTTTTGTTGCAGAGCCGTTTTTGCAGCATAGCTGCAAAATCGGCCCTGTAACAAAATCGGCTGAAAAGCGGCCCTGGCAAAGCGCTCGCCCGCCTCCCGCCCGGGGGGCGGGGGGGCCGGCCGAGCACTTTGCCAGGGCCGGTTTTGGTTCCCAGTCCGGCCCTGATGGAGAGCCCTTAAAACCAGGCAGAGGGCCTTGAATTGTATCCTCTGTCTTAGAGGTAGCCAGTGCAGTTTCGCAAGGGTGGTCGGCCCATGTGCTCTTCTAGGAAGCCCCAGGGCCAACCTAGCGGCCACTGATTGTATCCTTTGGAGCCTATCCAACAGAAACTCAGGGGACCCCGCAGAAGGGCGTTGCAATAGTCCAGCCAACTGAGGATTGTACACCTTACCACTTGAACACGTGCCTGAGAAGGTAAGAGTGGCAAGACTTTCCTCAGGGATCGCAGGATAGCAAAGCAGCAGGCGGTCGTTTTTTTGACACGAGTCTCCATACTGAGCTTTTGATCAAGCATGACCCCTAAGTTACGGACTGAATCCACAGGCCGTACTTTAGTCGCTGTTACAGGAGGCCAGAAGTTTTCTGGAAACGAGCGGGAGATCTTATTCCCGGCGCTGAAAAGCACCTCCGTCTTACCAGCATTAAACTGAAGGGAGTTATCCTTTAGCCACCGTGACGTATCCCGCAGACAATTGTGGAAAACCTCCACAGGTGTTGATTCCTCTCCCTCAAAGGCACCGCCTGCTGCCTATCCTGCAAGAATGATCGAAACCACATCAAAGCGCTACCTCTCACCCCAGCCTCAGATAACCGGTTCAACAAGATCTTATGGTTGACCGTGTCAAAGGCGGCAGACATATCCAGCAGGATCACAAACACTGCCTGCCTCCTGTCTGCACGCCTCTGAAGCTCGTCCATGGCGGTGATTAAGGCTGTTTCGGTCCCATGAGCTGGCCGGAAACCAAATTGATCATCCTCTAATAGATGATGCTGTTCCAGATGTTTGGAGAGAGTAGCACTAACCAGACGCTCGACAATCTTGGCTGGAAAAGGCAACAGGGAGATGGGTCTGTAATTTTTGGAACAGTCCGGGTCTAAAGAGGGCTTTTTTAACAGGGGAAATATCACCGCCCTTTTCCACTGGGCTGGAACAATACCAGTAGCAAGAGATTGATTGCAGATTAGGCGGAGTGTAGGAAATAATTCCTCTTCATACTCCTTCCAAATTGTGTGTGGCACAGGGTCCAAAGGAGAACCGGAGGAGATCCCCCTGGCCAGTCCAATGAATGCATCTTCCGTGAAGATATGCGAAAGAGAAGCAAGCCCAGATAAACCAGCTAGTAACCATAATTAATGCCATACGAAATAGCAACCCCTTCTGGGAAATCATTCTTACCGGTGACTTTAATTCAAACATAATCTACACTCCAGAAGAGAACGATAAGCTAGCAGCAGATAACGAGTTCTGGGACGTGCAACCCCAATACCAGCTCAAATCAGCGCACCGAGACCCAGTAGGACAGCAATTGGTATCAACCCTGGAATACCTGGGCCTGAGGGTGATGTATCAGGTCTCTTACGATTTTTAGCTCAAAGTTACTTAGGCTTTTATTCAGATCATGTGCTGTTTTGCTCCAGAATATGTCTGCTGTACTTATTGTTTGGAAATGCATTATTTATTATTGACATGGTGATATATAGATGAATTTCTAAATTTGAATGGACCTCAATAAAACATAAAACTATATATTACTCAACCCCTAAGTTTGAGTCTAACTACACAGCAGTAGATGTCCATCAATACATTAGTATTACTGAACCCCTAAACCTAAGTCTATCTATAGACGGCCGTGGACATCCATCAATACATTAGTATTACTGAACCCCTAAACCTAAGTCTATCTATAGACGGCCGTAGACATCCATCAATACATTAGTATTACTGAACCCCTAAACCTAAGTCTATCTATAGACGGCTGTAGGCATCCATCAATACATTAGTATTACTGAACCCCTAAACCTAAGTCTATCTATAGACGGCTGTAGACATCCATCAATACATTAGTATTACTGAACCCCTAAACCTAAGTCTATCTATAGACGGCTGTAGACATCCATCAATACATTAGTATTACTGAACCCCTAAACCTAAGTCTATCTATAGACGGCCGTGGACATCCATCAATACATTAGTATTACTGAACCCCTAAACCTAAGTCTATCTATAGACGGCCGTAGACATCCATCAATACATTAGTATTACTGAACCCCTAAACCTAAGTCTATCTATAGACGTCTGTAGACATCCATCAATGCATTAGTATTACTGAACCCCTAAACCTAAGTCTATCTACAGACGGCTGTAGACTTCCAGCAATACATTAGTATTACTGAACCCCTAAACCTAAGTCTATCTATAGACGGCTGTCGACATCCATCAATACATTAGTATTACTGAACCCCTAAACCTAAGTCTATCTATAGACGGCCGTGGACATCCATCAATATCATTAGTATTACTGAACCCCTAAACCTAAGTCTATCTATAGACGGCCGTGGACATCCATCAATACATTAGTATTACTGAACCCCTAAACCTAAGTCTATCTATAGACGGCTGTAGACATCCATCAATACATTAGTATTACTGAACCCCTAAACCTAAGTCCCTCTATAGACGGCTGTAGACATCCATCAATACATTAGTATTACTGAACCCCTAAACCTAAGTCTATCTATAGACGGCCGTAGACATCCATCAATACATTAGTATTACTGAACCCCTAAACCTAAGTCTATCTATAGACGGCCGTAGACATCCATCAATACATTAGTATTACTGAACCCCTAAACCTAAGTCTATCTATAGACGGCCGTGGACATCCATCAATACATTAGTATTACTGAACCCCTAAACCTAAGTCTATCTATAGACGACTGTAGACATCCATCAATACATTAGTATTACTGAACCCCTAAACCTAAGTCTATCTATAGACGTCTGTAGACATCCATCAATGCATTAGTATTACTGAACCCCTAAACCTAAGTCTATCTACAGACGGCTGTAGACTTCCAGCAATACATTAGTATTACTGAACCCCTAAACCTAAGTCTATCTATAGACGGCTGTCGACATCCATCAATACATTAGTATTACTGAACCCCTAAACCTAAGTCTATCTATAGACGGCCGTGGACATCCATCAATATCATTAGTATTACTGAACCCCTAAACCTAAGTCTATCTATAGACGGCCGTGGACATCCATCAATACATTAGTATTACTGAACCCCTAAACCTAAGTCTATCTATAGATGGCTGTAGACATCCATCAATACATTAGTATTACTGAACCCCTAAACCTAAGTCTATCTATAGACGGCTGTAGACATCCATCAATGCATTAGTATTACTGAACCCCTAAACCTAAGTCTATCTACAGACGGCTGTAGACTTCCATCAATACATTAGTATTACTGAACCCCTAAACCTAAGTCTATCTATAGACGGCCGTGGACATCCATCAATATCATTAGTATTACTGTACCCCTAAACCTAAGTCTATCTATAGACGGCCGTAGACATCCATCAATACATTAGTATTACTGAACCCCTAAACCTAAGTCTATCTATAGACGGCCGTAGACATCCATCAATACATTAGTATTACTGAACCCCTAAACCTAAGTCTATCTATAGACGGCTGTAGACATCCATCAATACATTAGTATTACTGAACCCCTAAACCTAAGTCTATCTACAGACGGCTGTAGACATTCATCAATATCATTAGCATTACTGAACCCCTACCCCTAAGTCTAACTATAGACGGCTGTAGACTTCCATCAATACATTAGTATTACTGAACCCCTAAACCTAAGTCTATATGTAGACGGCTGTAGACTTCCATCAATGCATTAGTATTACTGAACCCCTAAACCTAAGTCTATCTACAGACGGCCGTGGACATCCATCAATACATTAGTATTACTGAACCCCTAAACCTGAGTCTATCTATAGACGGCTGTAGACATCCATCAATACATTAGTATTACTGAACCCCTAAACCTAAGTCTATCTATAGACGGCTGTAGACATCCATCAATGCATTAGTATTGCTGAACCCCTAAACCTAAGTCTATCTATAGACGGCTGTAGACATCCATCAATACATTAGTATTACTGAACCCCTAAACCTAAGTCTATCTATAGACGGCTGTAGACATCCATCAATGCATTAGTATTACTGAACCCCTAAACCTAAGTCTATCTATAGACGGCCGTAGACGTCCATCAATACATTAGTATTACTGAACCCCTAAACCTAAGTCTATCTATAGACGGCCGTGGACATCTATCAATACATTAGTATTACTGAACCCCTAAACCTAAGTCTATCTATAGACGGCCGTGGACATCCATCAATATCATTAGTATTACTGTACCCCTAAACCTAAGTCTATCTATAGACGGCCGTAGACATCCATCAATACATTAGTATTACTGAACCCCTAAACCTAAGTCTATCTATAGACGGCCGTAGACATCCATCAATACATTAGTATTACTGAACCCCTAAACCTAAGTCTATCTATAGACGGCTGTAGACATCCATCAATACATTAGTATTACTGAACCCCTAAACCTAAGTCTATCTACAGACGGCTGTAGACATTCATCAATATCATTAGCATTACTGAACCCCTACCCCTAAGTCTAACTATAGACGGCTGTAGACTTCCATCAATACATTAGTATTACTGAACCCCTAAACCTAAGTCTATATGTAGACGGCTGTAGACATCCATCAATATCATTAGCATTACTGAACCCCTACCCCTAAGTCTATCTATAGACGGCTGTAGACATCCATCAATATCATTAGTAGTACTGAACCCCTAAACCTAAGTCTATCTGTAGACGGCTGTAGACATCCATCAATATCATTAGTATTACTGAACCCCTAAACCTAAGTCTATCTGTAGACGGCTTTAGACATCCATCAATATCATTAGTATTACTGAACCCCTACCCCTAAGTCTAACTATATATGGCAGTAGTCGTCCATCAATGCATTCGGTTTATTCAACCCCTAAGCCAAAGTCAAACTATACCAGGCAGTAGCTGTCTATCAATGCATTAGTATTCCTCAAACTAACTATACAACAAAGCTCAGTGTCACCTCAGTCTTGACATTAAAACTACCCAGATTTCTTATCCTATGATTTAATTAAAGTTCACCCCAGACGAAGGCTAAGCAGACTCCATAGTACAAACTTTAAAACTAACCCTAACCTAAACATATTCCATAACAGTGGAGCAACAAGAAGGCTATGGGCAAATGGAAAATGGGGCCCATCATAGACTTTCCTAGCCAAAATAGAGCTATAATTGAGGGGGAATGGGTCCCCAGGCCTCTGGGCCCCAGTGCCACTGCACCTGCTGCATTATATAAAGCTTTGCCCCGCCATGTGTCTACTCAGCATGAGGAACTCTAGCTCGGGAGCTGTAATCCATATCACGCGCCAACCTAAAACACCTCCAGATTTCCCGGCAGAAATCCTAAAAATGACCCACTCTCCTGATTGGCTGATAACCAGCAGTGTGATTATAAATCAGGTCCTGACTAGAGCTGGATTCCTGTCCAGCTTCCCAGCAGGATTAACCCACCCAGTACTTGAACAGCTGCACCTCGACAGATGTGCCTGGATCTGACATCTTCAACCTAGAGCAGAGTGTCCTCCTCTCTCCAGCTTTGTTGACGCTGGGAGACTTATGCCTGGACTGGCATGATTTGTCTATCTGACACTCAGCACGAGACTCAAGGACCTTTCGAAGGACCGCATACTCACTCTGAACCGGAGGCTGCGTCACCAACCCAGGTAAGGACCAGCAGACAGGCAGGGCGAGAAGTGAATCCAGAACCAGGATCAGCATGATGATGTTATTGAACAATGTAGTAAAGGCGAGCAGCCATAATGAGTGACCCTGCCCAGGCCGGGTCGCCCCCACGCTCCTCCTGCTCCTGTCCTGCTTTTGCTGGTTCCTGTTGCTATTTCTGCCGTCACAGGCGACCTAGCCACCGCTGAGCCGCCCGCACTCGCCTTTTCCCGCCGCTGCCTCCCTGCGGCCCCGGCCCCCGCCAGCCGATTGGCCCCCCCGCTCCCACCACCCAGCGGACCCTCCCTCCCGGCTCCCTTCTTAAGGGGACTTCGTCCTGACCTCGGGAGCAACCACTGTGCCTTGCCAGGCCGGGTCGCCCCCACGCTCCTCCTGCTCCTGTCCTGCTTTTGCTGGTTCCTGTTGCTATTTCTGCCATCACAGGCGACCCAGCCGCCGCTGAGCCGCCCGCACTCGCCTTTTCCCGCCGCTGCCTCTCTGCGGCCCCGCCCCCGCCAGCTGATTGGCCCACCCGCTCCCGCCACCCAGCGGACCCTCCCTCCCGGCTCCCTTCTTATGTCGCCTCCACGCACGCGCAGCGTTGACGTGCAGCGGGCGCGCCGATTGTGCGCCGAAGGCGCGCCAAGGGCAAGCCCGTCTGCGCCTGTCCGCGCCTGGACCGCGCCCAGTGCCAGGACCCCTGGCCCCCGACGGACCTACGACGACGCCACCCTCATCGCACTCAAACCCAACCGACCGGGAGCCTGCCACCGAGCCACCCCGAGACGCACCCACGGACCTTTCACCTGTCAGGCCTGAAAGTTCACCTGCCTCCGGACCTGCACCACACCCGCCAAGCCAAGCACCAGCAGCAACCACCTCAAGTGCATCCTGCTCAACACCCGCTCCATCCACAGACACGCCTTCGAACTTTGGAACCTGCTCGACACAACCTCACCAGACGTCGCCTTCCTCACGGAAACCTGGATGGACGCCTCCTCAGCACCCGCCATCGCCATCGCCATCCCAGACGGATACAAGATCATCCGAAGAGACCACGCCAACCAGACTGGAGGAGGCATCGCCATCGTACACAAGAACACCATCCGCATCACGACCGACTCCAACGACACCTTCACCACCGCCGAGTATCTCCACTTCCAGATACACACCGACCCAAAGACGACCCTCAGAAGCACCCTCGTCTACAGACCCCCGGGACCACGTACAAAATACAGCGAAGACATCACGGACTTCATCAGCCCGCACGCCCTCCGCTCCGCTGACTACATCCTCCTAGGGGACCTCAACTTCCACCTGGAGAACAACATGGACCGCAACACCACCGCCCTGCTGGACAACCTCCTCAACCTCGGACTCAAGCAACTGGGCAACACCCCCACCCACTACGCCGGCCACACGCTTGATCCCGTCTTCTCATCCAGCAAGCACATCACCTTCAGCCACTCCACCAGACTTCACTGGACTGACCACAGCTGCGTCTACTTCAGCTTCAGAAGAACCACGACCCACCACCACCCGCAACAGGTTCCTCGCAGGAGCTGGAACAAGATCACCGCCGAGCAGCTCACCACCTCCCTCAGCCAGAACCCACCCGCCAGCACAACGGACCCCAACGAAGCAGCCCGCAACTTCACACAATGGCTGACCGCCTGCGCCGACGACCTCGCGCCACTGAAGAACCTGCCCAGCAGACCCAGAAGCAAGAAAGCCTCCTGGTTCACCGACGAACTCAAGAATTCCAAGAAGATCTGCCGCACCCTCGAGAAAGCCTGGCTCCGCGACCAAACCACAGACAACAGGACCGCCCTCAAAGACGCCACCCGCAAGCACCACCAACTCATCCGCACCACCAAAAAGAAATCACTGAAGGAACGACTGTACAACAACGCCCACGACAGCAAGGAACTCTTCAACATCGTAAAGGAGTTCTCCAATCCCAGCAACAGCAACAACGACATCACTCCTTCACAAGATCTCTGCGACTCTCTCGCCTCGTACTTCCACCGCAAGATCGCCGACATCCACAACAGCTTTGGCGCACCTTCCACGCACCCAATCGTCGAACCAACGCCCCCCACCGCCACCCTCCGCACCTGGACCACGGTGACCACCGAAGACACAGCCCGCACGATGAACACCATCCACTCCGGATCCCCAACCGACCCCTGCCCCCACCACGTCTTCAACAAGGCCGACTCCATCATCGCACCGCAACTCGGGGACATCATCAACTCATCCTTCAACACCGCCACCTTCCCGGAGAGCTGGAAGCATGCCGAGCTCAGCGCCCTACTGAAGAAACCAACAGCGGACCCCACCGACCTCAAGAACTTCCGCCCCATCTCGCTCCTCCCTTTTCCTGCCAAAGTCATAGAGAAGACCGTCAACAGACAGCTTGCAGCCTTCCTCGAGACGAACGGATCCCTCGACCCCTCATAGTCCGGGTTCCGAGCCAACCACAGCACCGAGACCGCCCTCATCGCAGCCACCGACGACATCCGAGCCCTGCTCGACAACGGGGAAACAGCGGCCCTCATCCTCCTGGACCTCTCTGCAGCGTTCGACACCGTCTGCCACCGCACCCTAGTGCAACGCCTCAGCAACATCGGGATCCAAGAAAAGGCACTGGAGTGGATCATCTCATTCCTCCCCGGAAGAACACAAAGAGTCCGCCTCCCCCCGTTCCGATCCAAGTCCACCAAAGTCATCTGCGGCGTACCCCAAGGATCTTCACTCAGCCCTACCCTCTTCAACGTCTACATGAGACCTCTTGCAACCATCGCACGCCAACACAACCTCAACATCATCTCCTACGCCGACGACACACAGCTGATCCTCTCTCTCACCCGAGACCCCGACACCGCCAGAACGAGCCTACACGAAGGGATGAAAGACGTCGCCGAATGGATGAAGAACAGCCGCCTGAAACTGAACTCAGACAAGACGGAAGTCCTCATCCTGGGACCATCGCCCTCCGCCTGGGACGACTCCTGGTGGCCTCCCGCCCTGGGCACCACTCCCAAGCCAACAGACCACGCACGCAACCTGGGCGTCATCCTGGACTCCTCCCTCTCGATGACCAGACAAGTCAACGCAGTCTCCTCATCGTGCTTCAACACCCTGCATATGCTCCGTAAGATCTTCCGATGGATCCCCACCGAGACCAGGAAGACCGTCACCCAGGCACTCGTCACCAGCCGACTGGACTACGGGAACACCCTCTACGCGGGAACCACAGCCAAACTACAGAAAAAACTCCAGCGCATACAGAACGCCTCCGCCCGACTCATCTTGGACATCCCCCGACGCAGCCACATCTCCGGACACCTGAGGGACCTGCACTGGCTCCCCGTCAGCAAAAGGATCACGTTCAGGCTTCTCACCCACACACACAAGTCTCTCCACGACCTGTGCCCCAAGTACCTCAACGACCGCCTGACCTTCTACACACCCACCCGCCAGCTACGCTCTACAAGCCTCGCCCTCGCCGCCGTACCACGCATCCGAAGAGCCGCCAAGGAGGAAGATCCTTCTCTTACCTGGCAGCCAAGACATGGAACTCCCTCCCCATCCACCTCCGGCTGACACAGGACCACCTCGCCTTCAGGAAACAACTCAAGACCTGGCTGTTCGAGCAGTAGCAACCCCCTCCCCCTAGCGCCTTGAGACCCTTCCGGGTGAGTAGCGCGCGATACAAATGCCATGATTGATTGATTGATTGCCCAGCAAACTCACTCCAATGTCTCTCCAATTTGGCGCCTAGATATCCCCGGGGGATTGTTGCACTTTATAAATCCTGTTTTCATTTCATGTCCAAAACTGAGACTTTCTGTTGCCTGCATATGTCAGCAGACACCCTCTACCTTACGGACATTGGGGCATAAAACGTGACCCTCACTCCAGTAGGTTGTATGAGTCCCCCCTTGGATGCCATATGGCTTGATATTGTGGTCAAACCAGATGCAACGTATTAACCAGATATAAACCCTGATTCTCCAGTACCCCATGAAGGAACTCAAGTCGCCTTGATCCAAATGCTCCCAAACTCTCAAAACAAAAAAAAAACATTTTTCAATGAAGAACAGCTGTTTCCAGGAATGCCTTTTAAATTTCCATGGCTACTCTTACCCCATCAGATAGGCACCTGTTGCAGACCCTGAGACCAACAAATAAATGACTCCTGCCAATTCCCTAATAAGAGCATTTGAAGGCCGATGGATACCGAGAACCCTAACCATCAGCTCTCAGTAGCCAAAGGACACTAGAAAAAGTTGATCATCACTGGTTAGTTTCTAAATTCTTTGGTGGCCAGATCCTTCAGGCAATGGATCATCCAGGGCACCACAGACATCTGATCTGTGACCTTATAAACCCATAAGATGCTGCCACACAATCCTTCTTGTGGCCCAGATTGGTGCACTTGTCCTGAATTGTGGCCCAAACACCTCAGCAGTAGCCAAACTGTTGAAGTGCCCTGGAATCTCTGGTAGACACTGAGAGACTGCTGTTCCAGATCAGTGGGCCCGGCACAGAAAGACCAAAAGTCTAGCTTAGACCAAAAGTCTAACTTTACAACTTTTCATTACTCACAAAAGTAAGTTACTAGTAGTTAAATTACTAGTAGTAAAGTTACTAGTAAT
Source organism: Lissotriton helveticus (assembly GCF_964261635.1). Lineage (NCBI taxonomy): Eukaryota > Metazoa > Chordata > Amphibia > Caudata > Salamandridae > Lissotriton > Lissotriton helveticus. Next base: position 42,986,367 of record NC_136068.1, read on the forward strand.
AACTTACGTTTGTGAATACCAAAAATAAGTAAACTTAGACTTTAGTCTGATTTACTGCTTAAGTCTACAACTAGTAAACTTACTACTAGGTAGTAAAGCTTCTGGTAAATCTGGTAAACCTTCCATCACCAGCTGGGGACCTTGCTACCTCAACCACACTACCAGACACGGATCAAGGGAACTTACTGAGTCTTGGCAGAGATGTGCAATCAGCTGTATTTATCAGCAGGAACAGGTCAGGAATCTGTAAAGTCTGCCTCTGGTCTGGTTTTTAAAAAGCAGTAAAATCAGCACCAGAAGCGAATATGACTGTAACATGCAGTCCAGGGAGAAGTTGACTGCACACTGTGAGATTATTGGTGTGCACGTGAGTTAGGGGCAGTTTTTGAACTTTGGAGTAGGCTGTCTGGTTGGCTATTAGCGACCAATCAGAATACTTGCAGCACAGGGACCTCTTTTAATTGGTTGAAAGAGTAAGTAGTCAAATTTTCGCTCTTTGAGCAATTTTACAGGTCAAGTATTAGTTGGACTGAATTGGGTGATGTGTTTGGCATATTCTAATTGCGTTCTGGCAGCCAATCAGAACAGGTATTATGCAAACTTCAAATACTCTCCACATCTCTTGTAGGTGCCATCACAAAATTACAGTCTGCAGCCTGGATTCTATTTGAACCCATTGCAGGCAAAAGTAGGCCCGTTAAATTGGTGGATTATCAATGGGAGTGTGGTTCATGTACCGCAGAAACAAACATGTATGACATTTGTTCGGCCACGGAAGCAAGCTCCAAGTTCTGCCGAAGGAGCACAGGAGCTTCATCACTGAACATGCCCACACCACCTAAACTAACAGGCACATGCATCAATATTGCTTTTTGCGATTCCTTAATTGCGAAAAATAAGGAATCGCAATTAAGGAATCGCAAAATGCAATGCATCAAGAAATCGCAAAAAAATTGCGATTTCTTAATATTCCTTAATTGCGACTCTTAATTGCGAGTCGCAATTAAGGAATACCTCCCTATTCATTTCTATGGGCCTAGAGGCCCATAGGAATGAATGGGAAGACATTCTCAATTTGCGATTACCAATTAGCGAATCGCAAATTGAGAATGCGATTTCAAGGGTGCAGGGGTGTCCCTGTTGCACCCCTGAAATCAATATGTGCACAACATTAAACTTTGAAAAATGCACAAAAGTGCATTTTTCAAAGTTTTCGCAAATTACCATGAGGTTCATCCTCATGGTAATTTGCTCCCCCTAATTGCGAAATCGCAATTTTTTAAAGTTTCATGCATTGCATTTAAGAAATTGCAAAATGCAATTCCTTAAATGCAATCGCAATTTGAGAATTCGCAAATATTTGCGAATTCTCAAATTGCGAGGGCCTTCACCCGTCATGCATTCTAAAAGCAGATTTCGCGATCGCAAACGGTCGATTTTTGCGATTCGCACCGTTTGCGATCGCAAAATCCTTTGATGCACGTGCCTGTAAGTACTCCAGAACCTGGTGAAAAGCCCCAAAGACCCAGACTGGGACAACCTGCGTCGGCACATCAAAGCAACCTCCACAGTGCTTGAATTTTAGAACATCTTTTCCTGGGTTCACTATGAGTCAATTAGTATTCTTATGCCATTCATGGAAGCATTAAACAACGGCGCCCCATATAGAATTTTCCTATTGCTTCATCCCCGTCATTTCCCAACAATTTGAATGACTAGGAACTGTAAGGGCAGTTGTTATTGTGTTCATAGTTACCAAATATCAGGATAGATTTAAAAATGTTATCACTATCAATGTGCAATATGTACGAAAACATGGGCCTAATGTCATGTATCACTATATGTTTTTCAGATTAATGATTGAACTGTGAACGAGTCCTTGAAGAAGGTGCAGAATAAAGAGGCACCGAAACGCCGCGTCGACACTTTTTCGTTCCCATGACAAATGTGTTTTTTAAATTTTTTTTACAGTAAAGTTGTTGCTATAATGTTACAATAACAATCTTTTAATATATTGTATGTTTTTGTGTAAAAACTTTATGATAAATTGGACATCTACTCTGTACATGTCACCGATTATTTTTAATCTGTTTTGCAATAAATGAATGATCAATATTTTTATACAAATCACGACTGTTTCATGTCATTGTTGATACCTTAAGGCACCATATGCATAAAGTTGTAAATTTGGTAACTGATGTAACACTGCAACCCCTTGCGCCGTTGTTTAATGCTTCCATGAATGGCATAAGAATACTAATTGACTCATAGTGAACCCAGGAAAAGGTACTCTGTTTTTTTATATATTGTTGACCCAATCCTTTTCCTGATAGAAAGGGTAGCTCCCATAATAACTTTTTTCTGAATTTTAGAACATAACATAGCATATTATAACGTAAGGCAATGTTACGTAACGTGACATGGTGTGGCGTGGCATAGGGTAGCATAACATGACATGACTCTAACAAAACATCCTGCCTGGGTTCCTTGGCCATTAGCACATTGTGGCTCTAGCTAATGGCTGGCTGACTCACTAGCCCTTAGCAGGCTGGAGTCATTGGCTGACTGTAGAACGACTTCACAGCTACCTCAAGCACTCGCCAATGGCTGGAGAAGCCAGTGGGGTAGCAACAGAGCCAGGGGCAAAGACGCTGGCAAGTAAAACAGGAGCCACTGCTCTCTGCTAAGCAGCAAAATACAGCCATTAACGGAGGAGTGTGCCCTTCACACTACCAGGCCTTGGTGCCACTGCACCTTATGCACTACAAATAACTAAGCCTCTTTTCCATCCCCCAAACCGAACCCAAATACAACTCTGCCTCTAACCCTAAATCTAACAATACCACAAAGCCTAACCGCAAACCTTGTACATATACACTCTGCTTCTAACCCTTAACCGAACAATACCACAAAACCTAAGCACAAACCTAATACAAATACGAGTCTGCTTTACATGTGGTGAAATCTATGTATCAGTACATCAATGTAGTGGTATTCTCAGTCATTTATATGCTGTGGAATCTATGTATTAGTACATCCGTCTAGTGATATTCTCTGCAGTGGTATTCTCAGTGCTGGTAATTTATATTGGCCTCTGATCTTTTTCTCTTAATAGGAGATTTTAATTATCATGCTGAGAAATTACTGGATCCAGACACAGAACAGCTGAACACAAATGGGATTAGCCCAATTGGTAACAGGTCCCACCCATATCGCCGGTCACACGCTTGATCTACTGTTTACAAATTCCTCAGACATTACAGTAGAATCTCCATCCCCACTGTTATGGTCAGATCATGACCTATTAACCCTTTCTATGCTGATGACGGAACCGCTCCGTCATCAGCTGCGGTGGCGCTGTGCTGATGACGGAGCGGTTCCATCATGGCCCGGCCGCCGCACCTGCGCGGCGCGGATTCTGTGCCTGCGCTGGGCGTTCTATTGAGCGGGCGGGGCCATGGCGGAACCGCTCCATCACAAGCACATCCCAACCGCGGCTGATGACGGAGCAGTTCCGTCACCAGCATGCGGCCGCCGCGCGCCGCCCCGCCAACTTAGCTCTGCAGCGGAATAGCCGCCGCAGCGATGTGGTTAAAACGTGCTATTCCAGTACATATGATCTAAACTGACTTTCGGTATGAACCAATATGGTGAAGGTCATGGCGTAAAGTCTCCTCACCTCTCTTTGCAACACATTTCAGCTCCTCCCAATATAGCCGTAAGGCTAACATCGACCAGGCAGCAACCTCCTTTGAGAGAGCAATAATGGTTGCACTAGACGAAATTGCCCCTCTCACCAGGGTTAAAGTTAAATCTAGGGCTGCTCCCTGGTCCGCAGAGCAAGTGAAGACAGCGAAGCTCTCCTGCAGGGCAGCAGAGCGGAAATGGAAAAAAAGTAAAGATCCGACTGATCGCGAAACATATAAAAGTATCCACCCTAGCTACATGGAGGATATCAGACAAACAAAAAAATTGTTTCTCCTAAACCAGATAGATGAGGCGAGGAACTCCAGTAAGGAGCTCTACCAAATTTTAAAAGAATTTACGATGCAATCCTGCACGGTTACTAACACCCATCTCACAGGACTGGACCAACTCTCTCTAAATTCTTCGACGATAAAATCATTGCAATTCCTAACTCTTTTCCACCCCAAGAAAATAACAACCTTTTAGAAAATCATTCTACTGTGTTTCCAGGCCGCCCTCATATCCTGGGCGAATTTTCCCAATGTAAAATAGAGGAAGTGGCAAAAGCCATGCAAAAAATAAAACCGGGTTCACCTACTGACCCCGTGCCACCAAAATGTCTTCCAATCATTGCACCAGTGTTGCTAGAAAGCCTCACTGACCTATTTAAAAGTCACTTTCGCAGGCAGAGGTCCCAAAAATATGGAAAGCTGCCAGAGTCAGGCCAATTTTAAAGAAATCCACTGCAGACACAAAACTCCCCTCGAACTATCGTCCAATCTCATTTCGGGAAGATGCTCGAGTCACTGGTCAACCAAAAGTTCGTCATCCACCTCGAGAGTCATGGACTACTGGACCCCTCTCAGTCGGGTTTCAGGGCTGCCCATAGTACAGAAACAGCTCTGGTAGAAGTAACAGATAACATCAGGCTAGCATAGGATAGAGGTCAGTCATCAAATCTCGTCCTGCTAGATCTATCCGCAGCTTTTGACACCATCTTCCACAGCATTCTAGAACTTCGGCTCTGGGAGTTTGGTGTCTGGGGAAGGCCCTAAATTGGCTCAAGAGCTATCTAACTGACCGAGTCACAACGGTACAGGTGGGCTATACCATCTCATGTAGCAGACCAGTCAGGATGGGAGTGCCGCAGGTCTCCATTCTGAGCCCGACTCTTTTTAATCTTTACGTGACCCCGCTGGACAAGGTGATCAGATCCTACAGCTTTGATGTTGTATCATATCCCCCGATGATACTCACATCTTGATCACCCTTGGCCCAGATCTGGCCGAAACAAAGTCGCGTTTCAAAGACTGCATGTCCCATGTTGACAGGTGGATGAGCACAAATCACGTTCAATTAAACAGAGGCAAGTCGAGATTGTGCTTTTTGGCACAGCTCATGAGCACTAGTCACATGACTGGTGGCCCCTGAACCTTGGCCCCTGTCCAATCACAAAACAGATGGTATAGAATCTAGGATTCCAAATGGACAATAAATGATCAATGAAAAATCAGATCAACTATAAAATTGGCTCCTGTTTTGGCATTATGCATAGTTTACACAACGTTTTTAAACTGATTCCGATGGAGGCCAGAAAACCTCTACTTCAGGGATTGATCATTAACTGTAACAGTAATGCCCTGTTGTCCTCAATCAACGAAGACCTTCTTACAAGGCTTCAGATTGTGCAGAACACCGCGGCCAGGCTGGTACTCAACCTACCCACCAAGATCCCCTTCGGCTCCTAGCCTGAGATTTTCACACTAGCTCCCTGTCAGAAAGCGAATCCGCTTCAAGATTCTTTGTCTAACACACAAAAATATGTACGGAAGAGGCCCGGGTTACTGGGCCAAAAAGGCAAGTTGGTACAAGCCTTGCAGGACCCTGAGATCCAGTAACAAATCACTTCTTACACCACTCAGAATCCACACCGCTAGAAATGGAGGAAGATCCTTTTCTTTTCTTGCATCTGCTCTTTGGAACAAACTGCCCTCAAATTTAAGCACGATCACAGATCACAACTGCTTTCGCAGGAACTTAAAGACATGGCTGTTTGACAACGAAATAAGCCGGCCTTTCAGAGCTATCCGCAAGCACCATGAGACTTTCGAGTGATTTGTGCGCTGAATAAATGTCCCTGATTTGATATGCAGTCGAATCTATGAAATAGTAGATCAGTGCAGTGGTATTCTCAGCAGTGGTATCCTTAGTGCTGGCAATTTACATGTAGTGGAATCTATGTATTAGTTCATCAATGTAGAGGTATTCTCAGTAGTCGTATTCTCAGTGCTGGTAATTTGAATGTAGTGGAATCTATGTAATAGTTCATCAGTGCAGTGGTATTCTCAGCAGTCGTATTCTCAGTGCTGGTAATTTGAATGTAGTGGAATCTATGTAATAGTTCATCAGTGCAGTGGTATTCTCAGTAGTGGTATTCTCAGTGCTGGTAATTTGAATGTAGTGGAATCTTTGTAATAGTTCATCAGTGTAGTGGTATTCTCAGTAGTGGTATTCTCAGTGCTGGTAATTTGAATGTAGTGGAATCTATGTAATAGTTCATCAGTGCAGTGGTATTCTCAGCAGTCGTATTCTCAGTGCTGGTAATTTGAATGTAGTGGAATCTATGTAATAGTTCATCAGTGCAGTGGTATTCTCAGCAGTCGTATTCTCAGTGCTGGTAATTTGAATGTAGTGGAATCTATGTAATAGTTCATCAGTGCAGTGGTATTCTCAGTAGTGGTATTCTCAGTGCTGGTAATTTGAATGTAGTGGAATCTTTGTAATAGTTCATCAGTGCAGTGGTATGCTCAGTAGTGGTATTCTCAGTGCTGGTAATTTGAATGTAGTGGAATCTATGTAATAGTTCATCAGTGCAGTGGTATTCTCAGTAGTGGTATTCTCAGTGCTGGTAATTTGAATGTAGTGGAATCTATGTAATAGTTCATCAGTGCAGTGGTATTCTCAGCAGTCGTATTCTCAGTGCTGGTAATTTGAATATAGTGGAATCTATGTAATAGTTCATCAGTGCAGTGGTATGCTCAGCAGTGGTATTCTCAGTGCTGGTAATTTGAATGTAGTGGAATCTATGTAATAGTTCATCAGTGCAGTGGTATTCTCGGTAGTGGTATTCTCAGTGCTGGTAATTTGAATGTAGTGGAATCTATGTAATAGTTCATCAGTGCAGTGGTATTCTCAGTAGTGCTATTCTCAGTGCTGGTAATTTGAATATAGTGTAATCTATGTAATAGTTCATCAGTGCAGTGGTATTCTCAGTAGTGGTATTCTCAGTGCTGGTAATTTGAATGTAGTGGAATCTATGTAATAGTTCATCAGTGCAGTGGTATTCTCAGTAGTGCTATTCTCAGTGCTGGTAATTTGAATATAGTGTAATCTATGTAATAGTTCATCAGTGCAGTGGTATTCTCAGTAGTGGTATTCTCAGTGCTGGTAATTTGAATGTAGTGGAATCTATGTAATAGTACATCAGTGTAGAGGTATTCTCAGTAGTGGTATTCTCAGTGCTGGTAATTTGAATGTAGTGGAATCTATGTAATAGTTCATCAGTGCAGTGGTATGCTCAGTAGTGGTATTCTCAGTGCTGGTAATTTTAATGTAGTGGAATCTATGTAATAGTTCATCAGTGCAGTGGTATTCTCAGTAGTGGTATTCTCAGTGCTGGTAATTTGAATGTAGTGGAATCTATGTAATAGTTCATCAGTGCAGTGGTATTCTCAGTAGTGGTATTCTCAGTGCTGGTAATTTGAATGTAGTGGAATCTATGTAATAGTACATCAGTGCAGTGGTATTCTCAGCAGTGCTATTCTCAGTGCTGGTAATTTGAATATAGTGTAATCTATGTAATAGTTCATCAGTGCAGTGGTATGCTCAGTAGTGCTATTCTCAGTGCTGGTAATTTGAATGTAGTGGAATCTATGTAATAGTTCATCAGTGCAGTGGTATTCTCAGTAGTGGTATTCTCAGTGCTGGTAATTTGAATGTAGTGGAATCTATGTAATAGTTCATCAGTGCAGTGGTATTCTCAGTAGTGGTATTCTCAGTGCTGGTAATTTGAATGTAGTGGAATCTATGTAATAGTACATCAGCGTAGTGGTATTCTCAGCAGTGCTATTCTCAGTGCTGGTAATTTGAATGTAGTGGAATCTATGTAATAGTTCATCAGTGCAGTGGTATTCTCGGCAGTGCAATTCTCAGTGCTGGTAATTTGAATATAGTGTAATCTATGTAATAGTTCATCAGTGCAGTGGTATGCTCGGCAGTGGTATTCTCAGTGCTGGTAATTTTAATGTAGTGGAATCTATGTAATAGTTCATCAGTGCAGTGGTATTCTCGGTAGTGGTATTCTCAGTGCTGGTAATTTGAATGTAGTGGAATCTATGTAATAGTTCATCAGTGCAGTGGTATTCTCAGTAGTGCTATTCTCAGTGCTGGTAATTTGAATATAGTGGAATCTATGTAATAGTTCATCAGTGCAGTGGTATGCTCAGTAGTGGTATTCTCAGTGCTGGTAATTTGAATGTAGTGGAATCTATGTAATAGTTCATCAGTGCAGTGGTATTCTCAGTAGTGGTATTCTCAGTGCTGGTAATTTGAATGTAGTGGAATCTATGTAATAGTACATCAGTGCAGTGGTATTCTCAGCAGTGCTATTCTCAGTGCTGGTAATTTGAATGTAGTGGAATCTATGTAATAGTTCATCAGTGCAGTGGTATTCTCAGCAGTGCTATTCTCAGTGCTGGTAATTTGAATATAGTGTAATCTATGTAATAGTTCATCAGTGCAGTGGTATGCTCAGTAGTGGTATTCTCAGTGCTGGTAATTTGAATGTAGTGGAATCTATGTAATAGTTCATCAGTGCAGTGGTATTCTCAGTAGTGGTATTCTCAGTGCTGGTAATTTGAATGTAGTGGAATCTATGTAATAGTACATCAGTGTAGTGGTATTCTCAGCAGTGCTATTCTCAGTGCTGGTAATTTGAATATAGTGTAATCTATGTAATAGTTCATCAGTGCAGTGGTATGCTCAGTAGTGCTATTCTCAGTGCTGGTAATTTGAATGTAGTGGAATCTATGTAATAGTTCATCAGTGCAGTGGTATTCTCAGTAGTGGTATTCTCAGTGCTGGTAATTTGAATGTAGTGGAATCTATGTAATAGTTCATCAGTGCAGTGGTATTCTCAGTAGTGGTATTCTCAGTGCTGGTAATTTGAATGTAGTGGAATCTATGTAATAGTACATCAGCGTAGTGGTATTCTCAGCAGTGCTATTCTCAGTGCTGGTAATTTGAATGTAGTGGAATCTATGTAATAGTTCATCAGTGCAGTGGTATTCTCAGCAGTGCTATTCTCAGTGCTGGTAATTTGAATATAGTGTAATCTATGTAATAGTTCATCAGTGCAGTGGTATGCTCAGCAGTGGTATTCTCAGTGCTGGTAATTTTAATGTAGTGGAATCTATGTAATAGTTCATCAGTGCAGTGGTATTCTCAGTAGTGGTATTCTCAGTGCTGGTAATTTGAATGTAGTGGAATCTATGTAATAGTTCATCAGTGCAGTGGTATTCTCAGTAGTGGTATTCTCAGTGCTGGTAATTTGAATGTAGTGGAATCTATGTAATAGTTCATCAGTTTAGTGGTATTCTCAGTAGTGGTATTCTCAGTGCTGGTAATTTGAATGTAGTGGAATCTATGTAATAGTACATCAGTGTAGAGGTATTCTCAGTAGTGGTATTCTCAGTGCTGGTTATTTGAATGTAGTGGAATCTATGTAATAGTTCATCAGTGCAGTGGTATTCTCAGTAGTGCTATTCTCAGTGCTGGTAATTTGAATGTAGTGTAATCTATGTAATAGTTCATCAGTGCAGTGGTATGCTCATTAGTGCTATTCTCAGTGCTGGTAATTTGAATGTAGTGGAATCTATGTAATAGTTCATCATTGCAGTGGTATTCTCAGTAGTGGTATTCTCAGTGCTGGTAATTTGAATGTAGTGGAATCTATGTAATAGTTCATCAGTGCAGTGGTATGCTCAGTAGTGGTATTCTCAGTGCTGGTAATTTGAATGTAGTGGAATCTATGTAATAGTACATCAGTGCAGTGGTATTCTCAGCAGTGCTATCCTCAGTGCTGGTAATTTGAATATAGTGTAATCTATGTAATAGTTCATCAGTGCAGTGGTATGCTCAGTAGTGGTATTCTCAGTGCTGGTAATTTTAATGTAGTGGAATCTATGTAATAGTTCATCAGTGCAGTGGTATTCTCAGTAGTGGTATTCTCAGTGCTGGTAATTTTAATGTAGTGGAATCTATGTAATAGTTCATCAGTGCAGTGGTATTCTCAGTAGTGGTATTCTCAGTGCTGGTAATTTGAATGTAGTGGAATCTATGTAATAGTTCATCAGTTTAGTGGTATTCTCAGTAGTGGTATTCTCAGTGCTGGTAATTTGAATGTAGTGGAATCTATGTAATAGTACATCAGTGTAAAGGTATTCTCAGTAGTGGTATTCTCAGTGCTGGTAATTTGAATGTAGTGGAATCTATGTAATAGTTCATCAGTGCAGTGGTATTCTCAGTAGTGCTATTCTCAGTGCTGGTAATTTGAATGTAGTGTAATCTATGTAATAGTTCATCAGTGCAGTGGTATGCTCAGTAGTGCTATTCTCAGTGCTGGTAATTTGAATGTAGTGGAATCTATGTAATAGTTCATCATTGCAGTGGTATTCTCAGTAGTGGTATTCTCAGTGCTGGTAATTTGAATGTAGTGGAATCTATGTAATAGTTCATCAGTGCAGTGGTATGCTCAGTAGTGGTATTCTCAGTGCTGGTAATTTGAATGTAGTGGAATCTATGTAATAGTACATCAGTGCAGTGGTATTCTCAGCAGTGCTATCCTCAGTGCTGGTAATTTGAATATAGTGTAATCTATGTAATAGTTCATCAGTGCAGTGGTATGCTCAGTAGTGGTATTCTCAGTGCTGGTAATTTTAATGTAGTGGAATCTATGTAATAGTTCATCAGTGCAGTGGTATTCTCAGTAGTGGTATTCTCAGTGCTGGTAATTTTAATGTAGTGGAATCTATGTAATAGTTCATCAGTGCAGTGGTATTCTCAGTAGTGGTATTCTCAGTGCTGGTAATTTGAATGTAGTGGAATCTATGTAATAGTTCATCAGTGCAGTGGTATTCTCAGTAGTGGTATTCTCAGTGCTGGTAATTTGAATGTAGTGGAATCTATGTAATAGTACATCAGTGTAGAGGTATTCTCAGTAGTGGTATTCTCAGTGCTGGTAATTTGAATGTAGTGGAATCTATGTAATAGTACATCAGTGCAGTGGTATTCTCAGCAGTGCTATTCTCAGTGCTGGTAATTTGAATGTAGTGGAATCTATGTAATAGTTCATCAGTGCAGTGGTATTCTCAGCAGTGCTATTCTCAGTGCTGGTAATTTAAATATAGTGTAATCTATGTAATAGTTCATCAGTGCAGTGGTATGCTCAGTAGTGGTATTCTCAGTGCTGGTAATTTGAATGTAGTGGAATCTATGTAATAGTTCATCAGTGCAGTGGTATTCTCAGTAGTGGTATTCTCAGTGCTGGTAATTTGAATGTAGTGGAATCTATGTAATAGTACATCAGTGTAGTGGTATTCTCAGCAGTGCTATTCTCAGTGCTGGTAATTTGAATATAGTGTAATCTATGTAATAGTTCATCAGTGCAGTGGTATGCTCAGTAGTGCTATTCTCAGTGCTGGTAATTTGAATGTAGTGGAATCTATGTAATAGTTCATCAGTGCAGTGGTATTCTCAGTAGTGGTATTCTCAGTGCTGGTAATTTGAATGTAGTGGAATCTATGTAATAGTTCATCAGTGCAGTGGTATTCTCAGTAGTGGTATTCTCAGTGCTGGTAATTTGAATGTAGTGGAATCTATGTAATAGTACATCAGCGTAGTGGTATTCTCAGCAGTGCTATTCTCAGTGCTGGTAATTTGAATGTAGTGGAATCTATGTAATAGTTCATCAGTGCAGTGGTATTCTCAGCAGTGCTATTCTCAGTGCTGGTAATTTGAATATAGTGTAATCTATGTAATAGTTCATCAGTGCAGTGGTATTCTCAGCAGTGGTATTCTCAGTGCTGGTAATTTTAATGTAGTGGAATCTATGTAATAGTTCATCAGTGCAGTGGTATTCTCAGTAATGGTATTCTCAGTGCTGGTAATTTAAATGTAGTGGAATCTATGTAATAGTTCATCAGTGCAGTGGTATTCTCAGTAGTGGTATTCTCAGTGCTGGTAATTTTAATGTAGTGGAATCTATGTAATAGTTCATCAGTGCAGTGGTATTCTCAGTAGTGGTATTCTCAGTGCTGGTAATTTGAATGTAGTGGAATCTATGTAATAGTTCATCAGTTTAGTGGTATTCTCAGTAGTGGTATTCTCAGTGCTGGTAATTTGAATGTAGTGGAATCTATGTAATAGTACATCAGTGTAAAGGTATTCTCAGTAGTGGTATTCTCAGTGCTGGTAATTTGAATGTAGTGGAATCTATGTAATAGTTCATCAGTGCAGTGGTATTCTCAGTAGTGCTATTCTCAGTGCTGGTAATTTGAATGTAGTGTAATCTATGTAATAGTTCATCAGTGCAGTGGTATGCTCAGTAGTGCTATTCTCAGTGCTGGTAATTTGAATGTAGTGGAATCTATGTAATAGTTCATCATTGCAGTGGTATTCTCAGTAGTGGTATTCTCAGTGCTGGTAATTTGAATGTAGTGGAATCTATGTAATAGTTCATCAGTGCAGTGGTATGCTCAGTAGTGGTATTCTCAGTGCTGGTAATTTGAATGTAGTGGAATCTATGTAATAGTACATCAGTGCAGTGGTATTCTCAGCAGTGCTATCCTCAGTGCTGGTAATTTGAATATAGTGTAATCTATGTAATAGTTCATCAGTGCAGTGGTATGCTCAGTAGTGGTATTCTCAGTGCTGGTAATTTTAATGTAGTGGAATCTATGTAATAGTTCATCAGTGCAGTGGTATTCTCAGTAGTGGTATTCTCAGTGCTGGTAATTTTAATGTAGTGGAATCTATGTAATAGTTCATCAGTGCAGTGTTATTCTCAGTAGTGGTATTCTCAGTGCTGGTAATTTGAATGTAGTGGAATCTATGTAATAGTTCATCAGTGCAGTGGTATTCTCAGTAGTGGTATTCTCAGTGCTGGTAATTTGAATGTAGTGGAATCTATGTAATAGTACATCAGTGTAGAGGTATTCTCAGTAGTGGTATTCTCAGTGCTGGTAATTTGAATGTAGTGGAATCTATGTAATAGTACATCAGTGCAGTGGTATTCTCAGCAGTGCTATTCTCAGTGCTGGTAATTTGAATGTAGTGGAATCTATGTAATAGTTCATCAGTGCAGTGGTATTCTCAGCAGTGCTATTCTCAGTGCTGGTAATTTAAATATAGTGTAATCTATGTAATAGTTCATCAGTGCAGTGGTATGCTCAGTAGTGGTATTCTCAGTGCTGGTAATTTGAATGTAGTGGAATCTATGTAATAGTTCATCAGTGCAGTGGTATTCTCAGTAGTGGTATTCTCAGTGCTGGTAATTTGAATGTAGTGGAATCTATGTAATAGTACATCAGTGTAGTGGTATTCTCAGCAGTGCTATTCTCAGTGATGGTAATTTGAATATAGTGTAATCTATGTAATAGTTCATCAGTGCAGTGGTATGCTCAGTAGTGCTATTCTCAGTGCTGGTAATTTGAATGTAGTGGAATCTATGTAATAGTTCATCAGTGCAGTGGTATTCTCAGTAGTGGTATTCTCAGTGCTGGTAATTTGAATGTAGTGGAATCTATGTAATAGTTCATCAGTGCAGTGGTATTCTCAGTAGTGGTATTCTCAGTGCTGGTAATTTGAATGTAGTGGAATCTATGTAATAGTACATCAGCGTAGTGGTATTCTCAGCAGTGCTATTCTCAGTGCTGGTAATTTGAATGTAGTGGAATCTATGTAATAGTTCATCAGTGCAGTGGTATTCTCAGCAGTGCTATTCTCAGTGCTGGTAATTTGAATATAGTGTAATCTGTGTAATAGTTCATCAGTGCAGTGGTATTCTCAGCAGTGGTATTCTCAGTGCTGGTAATTTTAATGTAGTGGAATCTATGTAATAGTTCATCAGTGCAGTGGTATTCTCAGTAATGGTATTCTCAGTGCTGGTAATTTTAATGTAGTGGAATCTATGTAATAGTTCATCAGTGCAGTGGTATTCTCAGTAGTGGTATTCTCAGTGCTGGTAATTTTAATGTAGTGGAATCTATGTAATAGTTCATCAGTGCAGTGGTATTCTCAGTAGTGGTATTCTCAGTGCTGGTAATTTGAATGTAGTGGAAGCTATGTAATAGTTCATCAGTTTAGTGGTATTCTCAGTAGTGGTATTCTCAGTGCTGGTAATTTGAATGTAGTGGAATCTATGTAATAGTACATCAGTGTAGAGGTATTCTCAGTAGTGGTATTCTCAGTGCTGGTAATTTGAATGTAGTGGAATCTATGTAATAGTTCATCAGTGCAGTGGTATTCTCAGTAGTGCTATTCTCAGTGCTGGTAATTTGAATGTAGTCTAATCTATGTAATAGTTCATCAGTGCAGTGGTATGCTCAGTAGTGCTATTCTCAGTGCTGGTAATTTGAATGTAGTGGAATCTATGTAATAGTTCATCATTGCAGTGGTATTCTCAGTGCAGGTAATTTGAATGTAGTGGAATCTATGTAATAGTTCATCAGTGCAGTGGTATGCTCAGTAGTGGTATTCTCAGTGCTGGTAATTTGAATGTAGTGGAATCTATGTAATAGTTCATCAGTTTAGTGGTATTCTCAGTAGTGGTATTCTCAGTGCTGGTAATTTGAATGTAGTGGAATCTATGTAATAGTACATCAGTGTAGAGGTATTCTCAGTAGTGGTATTCTCAGTGCTGGTAATTTGAATGTAGTGGAATATATGTAATAGTTAATCAGTGCAGTGGTATTCTCAGTAGTGCTATCCTCAGTGCTGGTAATTTGAATATAGTGCAATCTATGTAATAGTTCATCAGTGCAGTGGTATGCTCAGTAGTGGTATTCTCAGTGCTGGTAATTTTAATATAGTGGAATCTATGTAATAGTTCATCAGTGCAGTGGTATGCTCAGTAGTGCTATTCTCAGTGCTGGTAATTTGAATGTAGTGGAATCTATGTAATAGTTCATCAGTGCAGTGGTATTCTCAGTAGTGGTATTCTCAGTGCTGGTAATTTGAATGTAGTGGAATCTATGTAATAGTTCATCAGTGCAGTGGTATGCTCAGTAGTGGTATTCTCAGTGCTGGTAATTTGAATGTAGTGGAATCTATGTAATAGTTCATCAGTGCAGTGGTATTCTCAGTAGTGCTATTCTCAGTGCTGGTAATTTGAATATAGTGTAATCTATGTAATAGTTCATCAGTGCAGTGGTATGCTCAGTAGTGCTATTCTCAGTGCTGGTAATTTGAATGTAGTGGAATCTATGTAATAGTTCATCAGTGCAGTGGTATTCTCAGTAGTGGTATTCACAGTGCTGGTAATTTGAATGTAGTGGAATCTATGTAATAGTTCATCAGTGCAGTGGTATTCTCAGTAGTGGTATTCTCAGTGCTGGTAATTTGAATGTAGTGGAATCTATGTAATAGTTCATCAGTGCAGTGGTATGCTCAGTAGTGGTATTCTCAGTGCTGGTAATTTGAATGTAGTGGAATCTATGTAATAGTTCATCAGTGCAGCGGTATGCTCAGTAGTGGTGTTCTCAGTGCTGGTAATTTGAATGTAGTGGAATCTATGTAATAGTTCATCAGTGCAGTGGTATTCTCAGTAGTGGTATTCTCAGTGCTGGTAATTTGAATGTAGTGGAATCTATGTAATAGTTCATCAGTGCAGTGGTATGCTCAGTAGTGGTATTCTCAGTGCTGGTAATTTGAATGTAGTGGAATCTATGTAATAGTTCATCAGTGCAGTGGTATTCTCAGTAGTGGTATTCTCAGTGCTGGTAATTTGAATGTAGTGGAATCTATGTAATAGTACATCAGCGTAGTGGTATTCTCAGCAGTGCTATTCTCAGTGCTGGTAATTTGAATGTAGTGGAATCTATGTAATAGTTCATCAGTGCAGTGGTATTCTCAGCAGTGCTATTCTCAGTGCTGGTAATTTGAATATAGTGTAATCTATGTAATAGTTCATCAGTGCAGTGGTATGCTCAGCAGTGGTATTCTCAGTGCTGGTAATTTTAATGTAGTGGAATCTATGTAATAGTTCATCAGTGCAGTGGTATTCTCAGCAGTGGTATTCTCAGTGCTGGTAATTTGAATGTAGTGGAATCTATGTAATAGTTCATCAGTTTAGTGGTATTCTCAGTAGTGGTATTCTCAGTGCTGGTAATTTGAATGTAGTGGAATCTATGTAATAGTACATCAGTGTAGAGGTATTCTCAGTAGTGGTATTCTCAGTGCTGGTTATTTGAATGTAGTGGAATCTATGTAATAGTTCATCAGTGCAGTGGTATTCTCAGTAGTGCTATTCTCAGTGCTGGTAATTTGAATGTAGTGTAATCTATGTAATAGTTCATCAGTGCAGTGGTATGCTCAGTAGTGCTATTCTCAGTGCTGGTAATTTGAATGTAGTGGAATCTATGTAATAGTTCATCATTGCAGTGGTATTCTCAGTAGTGGTATTCTCAGTGCTGGTAATTTGAATGTAGTGGAATCTATGTAATAGTTCATCAGTGCAGTGGTATGCTCAGTAGTGGTATTCTCAGTGCTGGTAATTTGAATGTAGTGGAATCTATGTAATAGTACATCAGTGCAGTGGTATTCTCAGCAGTGCTATCCTCAGTGCTGGTAATTTGAATATAGTGTAATCTATGTAATAGTTCATCAGTGCAGTGGTATGCTCAGTAGTGGTATTCTCAGTGCTGGTAATTTTAATATAGTGGAATCTATGTAATAGTTCATCAGTGCAGTGGTATTCTCAGTAGTGGTATTCTCAGTGCTGGTAATTTTAATGTAGTGGAATCTATGTAATAGTTCATCAGTGCAGTGGTATTCTCAGTAGTGGTATTCTCAGTGCTGGTAATTTGAATGTAGTGGAATCTATGTAATAGTTCATCAGTGCAGTGGTATTCTCAGTAGTGGTATTCTCTGTGCTGGTAATTTGAATGTAGTGGAATCTATGTAATAATTCATCAGTTTAGTGGTATTCTCAGTAGTGGTATTCTCAGTGCTGGTAATTTGAATGTAGTGGAATCTATGTAATAGTACATCAGTGTAGAGGTATTCTCAGTAGTGGTATTCTCAGTGCTGGTAATTTTAATGTAGTGGAATCTATGTAATAGTTCATCAGTGCAGTGGTATTCTCAGTAGTGCTATTCTCAGTGCTGGTAATTTGAATGTAGTGTAATCTATGTAATAGTTCATCAGTGCAGTGGTATGCTCAGTAGTGCTATTCTCAGTGCTGGTAATTTGAATGTAGTGGAATCTATGTAATAGTTCATCATTGCAGTGGTATTCTCAGTAGTGGTATTCTCAGTGCTGGTAATTTGAATGTAGTGGAATCTATGTAATAGTTCATCAGTGCAGTGGTATGCTCAGTAGTGGTATTCTCAGTGCTGGTAATTTGAATGTAGTGGAATCTATGTAATAGTACATCAGTGCAGTGGTATTCTCAGCAGTGCTATCCTCAGTGCTGGTAATTTGAATATAGTGTAATCTATGTAATAGTTCATCAGTGCAGTGGTATGCTCAGTAGTGGTATTCTCAGTGCTGGTAATTTTAATGTAGTGGAATCTATGTAATAGTTCATCAGTGCAGTGGTATTCTCAGTAGTGGTATTCTCAGTGCTGGTAATTTTAATGTAGTGGAATCTATGTAATAGTTCATCAGTGCAGTGGTATTCTCAGTAGTGGTATTCTCAGTGCTGGTAATTTGAATGTAGTGGAATCTATGTAATAGTTCATCAGTGCAGTGGTATTCTCAGTAGTGGTATTCTCAGTGCTGGTAATTTGAATGTAGTGGAATCTATGTAATAGTACATCAGTGTAGAGGTATTCTCAGTAGTGGTATTCTCAGTGCTGGTAATTTGAATGTAGTGGAATCTATGTAATAGTACATCAGTGCAGTGGTATTCTCAGCAGTGCTATTCTCAGTGCTGGTAATTTGAATGTAGTGGAATCTATGTAATAGTTCATCAGTGCAGTGGTATTCTCAGCAGTGCTATTCTCAGTGCTGGTAATTTAAATATAGTGTAATCTATGTAATTGTTCATCAGTGCAGTGGTATGCTCAGTAGTGGTATTCTCAGTGCTGGTAATTTGAATGTAGTGGAATCTATGTAATAGTTCATCAGTGCAGTGGTATTCTCAGTAGTGGTATTCTCAGTGCTGGTAATTTGAATGTACTGGAATCTATGTAATAGTACATCAGTGTAGTGGTATTCTCAGCAGTGCTATTCTCAGTGCTGGTAATTTGAATATAGTGTAATCTATGTAATAGTTCATCAGTGCAGTGGTATGCTCAGTAGTGCTATTCTCAGTGCTGGTAATTTGAATGTAGTGGAATCTATGTAATAGTTCATCAGTGCAGTGGTATTCTCAGTAGTGGTATTCTCAGTGCTGGTAATTTAAATGTAGTGGAATCTATGTAATAGTTCATCAGTGCAGTGGTATTCTCAGTAGTGGTATTCTCAGTGCTGGTAATTTGAATGTAGTGGAATCTATGTAATAGTACATCAGCGTAGTGGTATTCTCAGCAGTGCTATTCTCAGTGCTGGTAATTTGAATGTAGTGGAATCTATGTAATAGTTCATCAGTGCAGTGGTATTCTCAGCAGTGCTATTCTCAGTGCTGGTAATTTGAATATAGTGTAATCTATGTAATAGTTCATCAGTGCAGTGGTATTCTCAGCAGTGGTATTCTCAGTGCTGGTAATTTTAATGTAGTGGAATCTATGTAATAGTTCATCAGTGCAGTGGTATTCTCAGTAATGGTATTCTCAGTGCTGGTAATTTTAATGTAGTGGAATCTATGTAATAGTTCATCAGTGCAGTGGTATTCTCAGTAGTGGTATTCTCAGTGCTGGTAATTTTAATGTAGTGGAATCTATGTAATAGTTCATCAGTGCAGTGGTATTCTCAGTAGTGGTATTCTCAGTGCTGGTAATTTGAATGTAGTGGAAGCTATGTAATAGTTCATCAGTTTAGTGGTATTCTCAGTAGTGGTATTCTCAGTGCTGGTAATTTCAATGTAGTGGAATCTATGTAATAGTACATCAGTGTAGAGGTATTCTCAGTAGTGGTATTCTCAGTGCTGGTAATTTGAATGTAGTGGAATCTATGTAATAGTTCATCAGTGCAGTGGTATTCTCAGTAGTGCTATTCTCAGTGCTGGTAATTTGAATGTAGTGTAATCTATGTAATAGTTCATCAGTGCAGTGGTATGCTCAGTAGTGCTATTCTCAGTGCTGGTAATTTGAATGTAGTGGAATCTATGTAATAGTTCATCATTGCAGTGGTATTCTCAGTGCAGGTAATTTGAATGTAGTGGAATCTATGTAATAGTTCATCAGTGCAGTGGTATGCTCAGTAGTGGTATTCTCAGTGCTGGTAATTTGAATGTAGTGGAATCTATGTAATAGTTCATCAGTTTAGTGGTATTCTCAGTAGTGGTATTCTCAGTGCTGGTAATTTGAATGTAGTGGAATCTATGTAATAGTACATCAGTGTAGAGGTATTCTCAGTAGTGGTATTCTCAGTGCTGGTAATTTGAATGTAGTGGAATATATGTAATAGTTAATCAGTGCAGTGGTATTCTCAGTAGTGCTATCCTCAGTGCTGGTAATTTGAATATAGTGTAATCTATGTAATAGTTCATCAGTGCAGTGGTATGCTCAGTAGTGGTATTCTCAGTGCTGGTAATTTTAATATAGTGGAATCTATGTAATAGTTCATCAGTGCAGTGGTATGCTCAGTAGTGCTATTCTCAGTGCTGGTAATTTGAATGTAGTGGAATCTATGTAATAGTTCATCAGTGCAGTGGTATTCTCAGTAGTGGTATTCTCAGTGCTGGTAATTTGAATGTAGTGGAATCTATGTAATAGTTCATCAGTGCAGTGGTATGCTCAGTAGTGGTATTCTCAGTGCTGGTAATTTGAATGTAGTGGAATCTATGTAATAGTTCATCAGTGCAGTGGTATTCTCAGTAGTGCTATTCTCAGTGCTGGTAATTTGAATATAGTGTAATCTATGTAATAGTTCATCAGTGCAGTGGTATGCTCAGTAGTGCTATTCTCAGTGCTGGTAATTTGAATGTAGTGGAATCTATGTAATAGTTCATCAGTGCAGTGGTATTCTCAGTAGTGGTATTCTCAGTGCTGGTAATTTGAATGTAGTGGAATCTATGTAATAGTTCATCAGTGCAGTGGTATTCTCAGTAGTGGTATTCTCAGTGCTGGTAATTTGAATGTAGTGGAATCTATGTAATAGTTCATCAGTGCAGTGGTATGCTCAGTAGTGGTATTCTCAGTGCTGGTAATTTGAATGTAGTGGAATCTATGTAATAGTTCATCAGTGCAGCGGTATGCTCAGTAGTGGTGTTCTCAGTGCTGGTAATTTGAATGTAGTGGAATCTATGTAATAGTTCATCAGTGCAGTGGTATTCTCAGTAGTGGTATTCTCAGTGCTGGTAATTTGAATGTAGTGGAATCTATGTAATAGTTCATCAGTGCAGCGGTATGCTCAGTAGTGGTATTCTCAGTGCTGGTAATTTGAATGTAGTGGAATCTATGTAATAGTTCATCAGTGCAGTGGTATTCTCAGTAGTGGTATTCTCAGTGCTGGTAATTTGAATGTAGTGGAATCTATGTAATAGTACATCAGCGTAGTGGTATTCTCAGCAGTGCTATTCTCAGTGCTGGTAATTTGAATGTAGTGGAATCTATGTAATAGTTCATCAGTGCAGTGGTATTCTCAGCAGTGCTATTCTCAGTGCTGGTAATTTGAATATAGTGTAATCTATGTAATAGTTCATCAGTGCAGTGGTATGCTCAGCAGTGGTATTCTCAGTGCTGGTAATTTTAATGTAGTGGAATCTATGTAATAGTTCATCAGTGCAGTGGTATTCTCAGCAGTGGTATTCTCAGTGCTGGTAATTTGAATGTAGTGGAATCTATGTAATAGTTCATCAGTGCAGTGGTATTCTCAGTAGTGGTATTCTCGGTGCTGGTAATTTGAATGTAGTGGAATCTATGTAATAGTTCATCAGTGCAGTGGTATTCTCAGTAGTGGTATTCTCAGTGCTGGTAATTTGAATGTAGTGGAATCTATGTAATAGTACATCAGTGTAGAGGTATTCTCAGTAGTGGTATTCTCAGTGCTGGTAATTTGAATGTAGTGGAATCTATGTAATAGTACATCAGTGTAGAGGTATTCTCAGTAGTGTTATTCTCAGTGCTGGTAATTTGAATGTAGTGGAATCTATGTAATAGTTCATCAGTGCAGTGGTATTCTCAGTAGTGCTATTCTCAGTGCTGGTAATTTGAATGTAGTGTAATCTATGTAAAAGTTCATCAGTGCAGTGGTATGCTCAGTAGTGCTATTCTCAGTGCTGGTAATCCGAATGTAGTGGAATCTATGTAATAGTTCATCATTGCAGTGGTATTCTCAGTAGTGGTATTCTCAGTGCTGGTAATTTGAATGTAGTGGAATCTATGTAATAGTTCATCAGTGCAGTGGTATTCTCAGTAGTGGTATTTTCAGTGCTGGTAATTTGAATGTAGTGGAATCTATGTAATAGTTCATCAGTGCAGTGGTATGCTCAGTAGTGGTATTCTCAGTGCTGGTAATTTGAATGTAGTGGAATCTATGTAATAGTTCATCAGTGCAGTGGTATTCTCAGTAGTGGTATTCTCAGTGCTGGTAATTTTAATGTAGTGGAATCTATGTAATAGTTCATCAGTGCAGTGGTATTCTCAGTAGTGGTATTCTCAGTGCTGGTAATTTGAATGTAGTGGAATCTATGTAATAGTACATCAGTGTAGAGGTATTCTCAGTAGTGGTATTCTCAGTGCTGGTAATTTGAATGTAGTGGAATCTATGAAATAGTTCATCAGTGCAGTGGTATTCTCAGTAGTGCTATTCTCAGTGCTGGTAATTTGAATGTAGTGTAATCTATGTAATAGTTCATCAGTGCAGTGGTATGCTCAGTAGTGCTATTCTCAGTGCTGGTAATTTGAATGTAGTGGAATCTATGTAATAGTTCATCAGTGCAGTGGTATTCTCAGTAGTGGTATTCTCAGTGCTGGTAATTTGAATGTAGTGGAATCTATGTAATAGTTCATCAGTGCAGTGGTATGCTCAGTAGTGGTATTCTCAGTGCTGGTAATTTGAATGTAGTGGAATCTATGTAATAGTTCATCAGTGCAGTGGTATTCTCAGTAGTGCTATTCTCAGTGCTGGTAATTTGAATATAGTGTAATCTATGTAATAGTTCATCAGTGCAGTGGTATGCTCAGTAGTGCTATTCTCAGTGCTGGTAATTTGAATGTAGTGGAATCTATGTAATAGTTCATCATTGCAGTGGTATTCTCAGTAGTGGTATTCTCAGTGCTGGTAATTTAAATGTAGTGGAATCTATGTAATAGTTCATCAGTGCAGTGGTATGCTCAGTAGTGGTATTCTCAGTGCTGGTAATTTGAATGTATTGGAATCTATGTAATAGTACATCAGTGGAGTGGTATTCTCAGCAGTGCTATCCTCAGTGCTGGTAATTTGAATATAGTGTAATCTATGTAATAGTTCATCAGTGCAGTGGTATGCTCAGTAGTGGTATTCTCAGTGCTGGTAATTTTAATATAGTGGAATCTATGTAATAGTTCATCAGTGCAGTGGTATTCTCAGCAGTGGTATTCTCAGTGCTGGTAATTTTAATGTAGTGGAATCTATGTAATAGTTCATCAGTGCAGTGGTATTCTCAGTAGTGGTATTCTCAGTGCTGGTAATTTGAATGTAGTGGAATCTATGTAATAGTTCATCAGTGCAGTGGTATTCTCAGTAGTGGTATTCTCAGTGCTGGTAATTTGAATGTAGTGGAATCTATGTAATAGTTCATCAGTTTAGTGGTATTCTCAGTAGTGGTATTCTCAGTGCTGGTAATTTGAATGTAGTGGAATCTATGTAATAGTACATCAGTGTAGAGGTATTCTCAGTAGTGGTATTCTCAGTGCTGGTAATTTGAATGTAGTGGAATCTATGTAATAGTTCATCAGTGCAGTGGTATTCTCAGTAGTGCTATTCTCAGTGCTGGTAATTTGAATGTAGTGTAATCTATGTAATAGTTCATCAGTGCAGTGGTATGCTCAGTAGTGCTATTCTCAGTGCTGGTAATTTGAATGTAGTGGAATCTATGTAATAGTTCATCATTGCAGTGGTATTCTCAGTAGTGGTATTCTCAGTGCTGGTAATTTGAATGTAGTGGAATCTATGTAATAGTTCATCAGTGCAGTGGTATGCTCAGTAGTGGTATTCTCAGTGCTGGTAATTTGAATGTAGTGGAATCTATGTAATAGTACATCAGTGCAGTGGTATTCTCAGCAGTGCTATCCTCAGTGCTGGTAATTTGAATATAGTGTAATCTATGTAATAGTTCATCAGTGCAGTGGTATGCTCAGTAGTGGTATTCTCAGTGCTGGTAATTTTAATATAGTGGAATCTATGTAATAGTTAATCAGTGCAGTGGTATTCTCAGTAGTGGTATTCTCAGTGCTGGTAATTTTAATGTAGTGGAATCTATGTAATAGTTCATCAGTGCAGTGGTATTCTCAGTAGTGGTATTCTCAGTGCTGGTAATTTGAATGTAGTGGAATCTATGTAATAGTTCATCAGTGCAGTGGTATTCTCAGTAGTGGTATTCTCAGTGCTGGTAATTTGAATGTAGTGGAATCTATGTAATAGTACATCAGTGTAGAGGTATTCTCAGTAGTGGTATTCTCAGTGCTGGTAATTTGAATTTAGTGGAATCTATGTAATAGTACATCAGTGCAGTGGTATTCTCAGCAGTGCTATTCTCAGTGCTGGTAATTTGAATGTAGTGGAATCTATGTAATAGTTCATCAGTGCCGTGGTATTCTCAGCAGTGCTATTCTCAGTGCTGGTAATTTGAATATAGTGGAATCTATGTAATAGTTCATCAGTGCAGTGGTATGCTCAGTAGTGGTATTCTCAGTGCTGGTAATTTGAATGTAGTGGAATCTATGTAATAGTTCATCAGTGCAGTGGTATTCTCAGTAGTGGTATTCTCAGTGCTGGTAATTTGAATGTAGTGGAATCTATGTAATAGTACATCAGTGTAGTGGTATTCTCAGCGGTGCTATTCTCAGTGCTGGTAATTTGAATATAGTGTAATCTATGTAATAGTTCATCAGTGCAGTGGTATGCTCAGTAGTGCTATTCTCAGTGCTGGTAATTTGAATGTAGTGGAATCTATGTAATAGTTCATCAGTGCAGTGGTATTCTCAGTAGTGGTATTCTCAGTGCTGGTAATTTGAATGTAGTGGAATCTATGTAATAGTTCATCAGTGCAGTGGTATTCTCAGTAGTGGTATTCTCAGTGCTGGTAATTTGAATGTAGTGGAATCTATGTAATAGTACATCAGCGTAGTGGTATTCTCAGCAGTGCTATTCTCAGTGCTGGTAATTTGAATGTAGTGGAATCTATGTAATAGTTCATCAGTGCAGTGGTATTCTCAGCAGTGCTATTCTCAGTGCTGGTAATTTGAATATAGTGTAATCTATGTAATAGTTCATCAGTGCAGTGGTATTCTCAGCAGTGGTATTCTCAGTGCTGGTAATTTTAATGTAGTGGAATCTATGTAATAGTTCATCAGTGCAGTGGTATTCTCAGCAATGGTATTCTCAGTGCTGGTAATTTTAATGTAGTGGAATCTATGTAATAGTTCATCAGTGCAGTGGTATTCTCAGTAGTGGTATTCTCAGTGCTGGTAATTTTAATGTAGTGGAATCTATGTAATAGTTCATCAGTGCAGTGGTATTCTCAGTAGTGGTATTCTCAGTGCTGGTAATTTGAATGTAGTGGAATCTATGTAATAGTTCATCAGTTTAGTGGTATTCTCAGTAGTGGTATTCTCAGTGCTGGTAATTTGAATGTAGTGGAATCTATGTAATAGTACATCAGTGTAGAGGTATTCTCAGTAGTGGTATTCTCAGTGCTGGTAATTTGAATGTAGTGGAATCTATGTAATAGTTCATCAGTGCAGTGGTATTCTCAGTAGTGCTATTCTCAGTGCTGGTAATTTGAATGTAGTGTAATCTATGTAATAGTTCATCAGTGCAGTGGTATGCTCAGTAGTGCTATTCTCAGTGCTGGTAATTTGAATGTAGTGGAATCTATGGAATAGTTCATCATTGCAGTGGTATTCTCAGTAGTGGTATTCTCAGTGCTGGTAATTTGAATGTAGTGGAATCTATGTAATAGTTCATCAGTGCAGTGGTATGCTCAGTAGTGGTATTCTCAGTGCTGGTAATTTGAATGTAGTGGAATCTATGTAATAGTTCATCAGTTTAGTGGTATTCTCAGTAGTGGTATTCTCAGTGCTGGTAATTTGAATGTAGTGGAATCTATGTAATAGTACATCAGTGTAGAGGTATTCTCAGTAGTGGTATTCTCAGTGCTGGTAATTTGAATGTAGTGGAATCTATGTAATAGTACATCAGTGTAGAGGTATTCTCAGTAGTGGTATTCTCAGTGCTGGTAATTTGAATGTAGTGGAATCTATGTAATAGTTCATCAGTGCAGTGGTATTCTCAGTAGTGCTATTCTCAGTGCTGGTAATTTGAATGTAGTGTAATCTATGTAATAGTTCATCAGTGCAGTGGTATGCTCAGTAGTGCTATTCTCAGTGCTGGTAATTTGAATGTAGTGGAATCTATGTAATAGTTCATCAGTGCAGTGGTATTCTCAGTAGTGGTATTCTCAGTGCTGGTAATTTGAATGTAGTGGAATCTATGTAATAGTTCATCAGTGCAGTGGTATGCTCAGTAGTGGTATTCTCAGTGCTGGTAATTTGAATGTAGTGGAATCTATGTAATAGTTCATCAGTGCAGTGGTATTCTCAGTAGTGGTATTCTCAGTGCTGGTAATTTTAATGTAGTGGAATCTATGTAATAGTTCATCAGTGCTGGTAATTTGAATGTAGTGGAATCTATGTAATAGTTCATCAGTGCAGTGGTATGCTCAGTAGTGGTATTCTCAGTGCTGGTAATTTGAATGTAGTGGAATCTATGTAATAGTTCATCAGTGCAGCGGTATGCTCAGTAGTGGTATTCTCAGTGCTGGTAATTTGAATGTAGTGGAATCTATGTAATAGTTCATCAGTGCAGCGGTATTCTCAGTAGTGGTATTCTCAGTGCTGGTAATTTGAATGTAGTGGAATCTATGTAATAGTTCATCAGTGCAGCGGTATGCTCAGTAGTGGTATTCTCAGTGCTGGTAATTTGAATGTAGTGGAATCTATGTAATAGTTCATCAGTGCAGCGGTATGCTCAGTAGTGGTATTCTCAGTGCTGGTAATTTGAATGTAGTGGAATCTATGTAATAGTTCATCAGTGCAGCGGTATGCTCAGTAGTGGTATTCTCAGTGCTGGTAATTTGAATGTAGTGGAATCTATGTAATAGTTCATCAGTGCAGTGGTATGCTCAGTAGTGGTATTCTCAGTGCTGGTAATTTGAATGTAGTGGAATCTATGTAATAGTACATCAGTGTAGAGGTATTCTCAGTAGTCGTATTTTCAGTAATGGTAATTTATATCTAGTGGCATGTAATAGTTTATCAGCATAGTGATTTTCTCAAAAGTGGTATTCTCAGGAATGGTAATTTGTATGTATTCTCATTTATGTAATGGTACATAGGTGTGGTAGATTCTCTGTAGTAGGGAGCTCATTTGCCAAGCACTTATAATTGAAATTAAGAGAAAGTGTCAGTGTCTGTTCATTGAAAAATGTGAGCACTGTTGATAGACATAGACAAGCCCTGGCAAAGCCAATCGGCCTCCCATTAAGGACCTATTGGCTTTGTCAGTGTTGTTCAGAGATGAAATGGCAGTGACTGCGTCATTTGTTCAGCGTGTACATGCACAATGACGCATGCATGCACATTCTTCACCATGCATGTGCCTACAAAATGATGTGTGAAACAATGCAAATGCCAATAATGATATCTTTTCAGACGATCATCACACCTGATAACACACACACACACACATGTTATGATCATCAGAAATGTATTGCATATTTCTTTTTCTATTTCTTTTACACCTTTTTTGGGGAGAATATTTTTTATGCTCACTTCACATACATGATTTGATATAATTAGAGCTTTGTTTCGTACTGCGCTTAAGCACTTTGAATTTGTACTAGAGACTGGCATCACTGGGAGGGATTCTAATTGGCCCATTTAAAATGATAACTGTAGTGATTTTTAGATGCACTGTTTTATGAACATGTATTACTCTGTCTGTTTTTACCTTTGGTGTATATCTTTTATGGTCCATGTGATCGAAATAAAGATCGAAAAGTGAAGTGATTTGTACAAACTTATCAATACATAGGGAAAACATCTAAAGCATAAATAAAAAAGGGAAAAATCACATACAAACAAAAGAATTTTACAAAATTAACAAAACAGTCTCAATTCTACCTATAGCACTATTCAAAGAGCCTAGGTTCTGTTGTTTCAAGCTGTTTTTAACAAAGCCCACAAAGCTTCCTTCATTATATAAATCCTGCTTATTTTTTGGTGGGACAATACCAAACAGTGTCCGCACTGGGCTCCGAGAGAAATCACAAATCCTACAAAAAAATCTGTTCAGAGCTACAGTAACTTCATATGTGAAACACTTGTTTGGGTATGAGTAAGGAGTTGACGCATTTCAAATCCCTTTATATTGGTTTGTGGGGTTCTCCTCAGGACTCTGAACACTAGAGCACCTAATAATCCACACTGTCTTAGCTGGACATCCATTTAATTAATCAACAGTTTGAAAGCCTCCAGACACATGAGTCCTGGAAAGAAGCTTCCCAGATCAAAGCCACATAATTCCTGTTTGTGTTTTCAATGTCCTTTGCACACCCACAAGCCATAACCAAACGGACAAAACTGATTGTGCCAAAGGCAATGATGTGGCTACCATTTTTTATTTACTGATCTGAGATGGATTGATAAAACCTATAAATAAAAGAAAAGCAAAGTTAAGTAGTGGGAAAAGTGCTTTTATAAGACGAAGAGGTAGGCAGAAATGTGCTGCTTGGTCCACTTAAAAAGTAAAATAAGTAACGGAGGAGAGACAGGGGAGGCATCAAAGGAGCAGGAGGGTGGAGCGTGTTGGAGGACTCAACAATGAAGACTGTTAGGGGTCTCAAATAAAAATTAGTGCAGAATGGGGAGAGGCAGGGGAAAAGAAGCACACAAGCAAGAGAGTGACACGGAGCAGGTGTAGAGCACACATTGGAAAAAACAACACATAGTGCAGGAGGTGGGGGTGATTGTTGAGGAAAGATACACACAAAAGAGAGAGAGAGAGAGAGAGAGCAGCAGCACAAAACGAGATAGAAACACGGATTGCTCTGGGGCAGATACAGTGCTTTGGGGCTTATTAGGATAGCGGATTTTCCGCATCCTCTGGGCCGGCGGAAGCCACCGCCGGCCAGGAGGATGCAAAAAATCCGCTGCGGACCCACCAAAGACCCACCGCCACATTAGGATGGCTGGTGGGTCCTGGTTTCCATCCGCTGCTTTTCCGCTGCGGTTGGCTTACAACCGCGGCGGAAAAGCTCTAATATGGTGACGGTGTCTCTCAGACACCGTCAGCCAGATTAGGATGGGATGTGAAACATGCTTTTCCGCGGCGGCTTTTCGGCCGTGGAAAAGCATGTGTAACTTCACTGCGGGGGCCCATTGCGGGCCCCCTAGGTGAAGGGGGGGTGGGGGTGCACTTGGGGGTTACCTATGGTACCCCCCTGCATTTGTATGCGGAAAGCGGCAGGCACCGCGCGGTGCCTGCCTCTTTCTGCATACAAATGCAACACCTGCATTTTTGACATTGCTGCGGGTGCAGCTTGAAGCCGCACCCGCCGCAATGTTAACAATAGAGGATGTGACCGCCAGGGTGGCGGTCACATCCTAATCGCACAGGAGGGAACGCCGCAGCCCATGCGGACGTTCCCTCCTCAGTGATCGCGGACGGACGAAAGTCCGTCCGCGATCATAATCGGCCCCTTAATTTGAGCCTGTGGTTTCCGGTGGATGGCACCAGTACTTAATTCCCAACACCAGCACTAATAATAGTCCACCACATGGTGGCACTGTGTGTCTAATTTTGAGATGAGCACAACAACAGTGTTTAATAATTCAGTATACATTAAAAAGATAATATTACCTATTACCCACACCTTTCTTATACCTGTGGGTGGCCTGGAATGGTCTGAATTGTCACATTTGAACAAGTGAAAAAACCACACACTATTGCAGGGCTAGAGGGATGTTTAGAGACCAAGCCTAAGTATTATCCCCCACTGGAACAAACTAATAAACAACAAATTTAGGGGTCTAATTAGAAATCCAATAGTGATCCTATGCTTTTGTAGCCATGTCAGTTGTACATGGGGACAATAACAGTAAATCTAACAAACCATATCACAAAATGTGAAGCACCAGTAAGCGTAAGTCACCCCTAGTTAAGGATTCCCATCAAAAGTCTTGTATGAATCAATATTCTCATTTGGTAATCCTTATCGGGTATTGTGTCTCTTGATCATTGAGACCAGCATACCCAGATAGCCAGTTCGGGGTAGCGACCCACAATCACTCGGTACTACCACATGATGTTGATACGATGGGAAGTGCAGTGCAAAAACGAATAAGTGGTGATTAAAAAAGGATAGGGAACTTAACAAAAACCAGTTTTAATAGACGTTAGCCCCTTCCCCTTTAAAAACAAGAACAGTATAACATCGTCATCGCAGTCCACACAAATAGCTGCGAGGAGACCAACATGTTTCAGCCACAACGGGATGATTCCCCAGGCTTTCGTCAGGGTCTCTGTTCTATAAATATGTTACTGCTTATAAGTGAATAAGGTGTGAAAAACTATACAAAAAAACACACAAGTGAAAACCAGTAAAGGATATAATGTTCCTTCAACTGTGTCAACTCCTCTCTTCGGCACCTGGTTGACTTAGTACTGTATGTGGGGGACAAACGTACAAGTGAATCACAATCAGCTATCATGGTCCGTTAAAAAAGATACATCGTTTCTCAAAACTATACAGCTCCTTTACTCACCCAGGGTGTCCGGGGAGTGGACCTCACCTCTTCCTGGACCTGGCTCAGGATATGTGAGACCCCGCTCTACAATAACAGAAACCGACTTCGTAAATACAAAGGACAGAGGGATCGAGCGTTGATCTACTCTGGCAATGTACACAATACGAAGTCACAAGGTCTTCTATACATGGAGTTCACTAACAACTATCAAAAGGTTCCCAGTACAACCTGCTATCCATTCTCTTGCTAGCTATAGACTGAATAAATATTGGCGTTATATGACTTAAGTCAGAAGTCAAACGGCAGATTGGAAAAACGCCTGGTACAAAACTAGTAAGAACGGTAGAGCTGTGTTCCTACCTGTCCGTCGTTGTCTCAGGGTGTGACTGAGTCAGGGGGAGGCACAGAAACTCCTTCGTTCTGACTACTTCACTATTCCGGTATGAGAGAACCAACCAATCGGAGCCAGTAAGGGAGGGGCTGTGCCGAAAGGCTGGAATGACTATCATTGTCCAACACCTTATCTCTCAGCAACCGCTGATGTCCGAGATAAATTAGTGACCGGGGAAGGCAGGTTTGTGTCTCAAACTGCCTACAGTTTGTCGCGGGACTTGCGCACGTAATCTCGCGAGGCTTACCTAGTATGGAACTACAAAATGATGTCACGCCTCGGTTTGATGTAGTTTATTGATACAACTTCTGCCTACTGAGGCGAAAAAGAGCGCTGGAGAAAAGGAGAAACTACCAAATGACGCAAAAATGCATCGATCGGTAGTTCCTATGGGGATGCAGCCATAACAATCTTGCCCCGCATAATCACTCAGAGTGTCCAGGCCATGTCTCAAAATAGGTGCAGCACTTAAACAAAGACCATTTATTAGAGGGAAGGTCAATTGTTCGTGTGTGATTTACTCGTCAAACCCCACCCAAGAGCGACGGTACACCACAATCATCTGTCAGACCTCCCATAGTGTCCACACCCACTGGATTGTGTGGTTCAGATTGATCACTAAAAGACTCTAGGGCACATTTGAGGCATGGTATAAGTGACTCCTCATGTTGTTATATCCCTTCTTCCAGTCATCTATGTAAGGGATCTAGTCACCACCATTATTTAAACCAGCAATGTGCACATCACATGCTCGCCTACCTTCATGTATATTCAAGACAGATTGAACCAGGTTATGTCATCGTTCAATCCTCGTCTATCTGTTCCCAATTTGAAAACCCACTTTTGTTTACGTAAGAACAGAAATCTAGACACATCACTCACATGTGGTGGAATAAATGGTTTTTCCAGGACATGCCACTTAAAGTCTGTTTCTGCATGATTGTGTGTTATGAAGTGCTTGGTAAGTTTCGAAATGTCTTTTTTGCACCGAAAAGTACTTTTGTGCTCTTGCATCCTCACGCGCACCTTTCTCGTGGTCATACCCACATACCGTTCGTTACACGTGCAAGTAATGAGGTAGATCAGGTTGGTACTATTGCAGTTAGAAAACTGCCGCAGTTCCCAAGGCCGATCAGTACCAATGTCCACGCTTGTGATTTTAGTAGTCAGAGGGCAAACAGAGCAACCTCCGCACGGATGGTGACCCACCACAGGAGGTAGGTCCCATAGAGTGCCTATCTCTCTCCTAGGTGTAGCTTTAGGGCGAGTGTGTATCAGATGGTCCCTTAGGTTTCTGGAGCGTTTAAAGGCAAAGAGCGGAAATTCAATTTTCTCTTTACCACTGTTCAGAATTCTCCAATGTTTCTTAATCACTTTCTGAACGTAATTGGACTTAGTGTTAAAGGTACTCACTAATGTCAAGCGATCCAAAGGTGGTTTCTCTGAACGAGGTTCAAGTAGTGCAGCACGATGGTTATTTGCTGCTCGTTTATATGAACGCTGGACTTGTTTTTTTGGGTAGTGTCTTGCTGTCAACTGCTTAGATAGATCATCTGCATGGCGTTTGAAAGTTTCTGGGGTACGTTCAGAAAGTGATGGTGGGTCACCATCCGTGCGGAGGTTGCTCTGTTTGCCCTCTGACTACTAAAATCACAAGCGTGGACATTGGTACTGATCGGCCTTGGGAACTGCGGCAGTTTTCTAACTGCAATAGTACCAACCTGATCTACCTCATTACTTGCACGTGTAACGAACGGTATGTGGGTATGACCACGAGAAAGGTGCGCGTGAGGATGCAAGAGCACAAAAGTACTTTTCGGTGCAAAAAAGACATTTCGAAACTTACCAAGCACTTCATAACACACAATCATGCAGAAACAGACTTTAAGTGGCATGTCCTGGAAAAACCATTTATTCCACCACATGTGAGTGATGTGTCTAGATTTCTGTTCTTTCGTGAACAAAAGTGGGTTTTCAAATTGGGAACAGATAGACGAGGATTGAACGATGACATACCCTGGTTCAATCTGTCTTGAATATACATGAAGGTAGGCGAGCATGTGATGTGCACATTGCTGGTTTAAATAATGGTGGTGACTAGATCCCTTACATAGATGACTGGAAGAAGGGATATAACAACATGAGGAGTCACTTATACCATGCCTCAAATGTGCCCTAGAGTCTTTTAGTGATCAATCTGAACCACACAATCCAGTGGGTGTGGACACTATGGGAGGTCTGACAGATGATTGTGGTGTACCGTCGCTCTTGGGTGGGGTTTGACGAGTAAATCACACACGAACAATTGACCTTCCCTCTAATAAATGGTCTTTGTTTAAGTGCTGCACCTATTTTGAGACATGGCCTGGACACTCTGAGTGATTATGCGGGGCAAGATTGTTATGGCTGCATCCCCATAGGAACTACCGATCGACGCATTTTTGCGTCATTTGGTAGTTTCTCCTTTTCTCCAGCGCTCTTTTTCGCCTCAGTAGGCGGAAGTTGTATCAATAAACTACATCAAACCGAGGCGTGACATCATTTTGTAGTTCCATACTAGGTAAGCCTCACGAGATTACGTGCGCAAGTCCCGCGACAAACTGTAGGCAGTTTGAGACACAAACCTGCCTTCCCCGTTCACTAATTTATCTCGGACATCAGCGGTTGCTGAGAGATAAGGTGTTGGACAATGATAGTCATCCCAGCCTTTCGGCACAGCCCCTCCCTTACTGGCTCCGATTGGTTGGTTCTCTCATACCGGAATAGTGAAGTAGTCAGAACGAAGGAGTTTCTGTGCCTCCCCCTGACTCAGGCACACCCTGAGACAACGACGGACAGGTAGGAACACAGCTCTACCGTTCTTACTAGTTTTGTACCAGGCGTTTTTCCAATCTGCCGTTTGACTTCTGACTTAAGTCATATAACGCCAATATTTATTCAGTCTATAGCTAGCAAGAGAATGGATAGCAGGTTGTACTGGGAACCTTTTGATAGTTGTTAGTGAACTCCATGTATAGAAGACCTTGTGACTTCGTATTGTGTACATTGCCAGAGTAGATCAACGCTCGATCCCTCTGTCCTTTGTATTTACGAAGTCGGTTTCTGTTATTGTAGAGCGGGGTCTCACATATCCTGAGCCAGGTCCAGGAAGAGGTGAGGTCCACTCCCCGGACACCCTGGGTGAGTAAAGAAGCTGTATAGTTTTGAGAAACGATGTATCTTTTTTAACGGACCATGATAGCTGATTGTGATTCACTTGTACGTTTGTCCCCCACATACAGTACTAAGTCAACCAGGTGCCGAAGAGAGGAGTTGACACAGTTGAAGGAACATTATATCCTTTACTGGTTTTCACTTGTGTGTTTTTTTGTATAGTTTTTTCACACCTTATTCACTTATAAGCAGTAGCATATTTATAGAACAGAGACCCTGACGAAAGCCTGGGGAATCATCCCGTTGTGGCTGAAACATGTTGGTCTCCTCGCAGCTATTTGTGTGGACTGCGATGACGATGTTATACTGTTCTTGTTTTTAAAGGGGAAGGGTCTAACGTCTATTAAAACTGGTTTTTGTTAAGTTCCCTATCCTTTTTTAATCACCGCTTATTCGTTTTTGCACTGCACTTCCCATCGTATCAACATCATGTGGTAGTACCGTGTGATTGTGGGTCGCTACCCCGAACTGGCTATCTGGGTATGCTGGTCTCAATGATCAAGAGACACAATACCCGATAAGGATTACCAAATGAGAATATTGATTCATACAAGACTTTTGATGGGAATCCTTAACTAGGGGTGACTTACGCTTACTGGTGCTTCACATTTTGTGATATGGTTTGTTAGATTTACTGTTATTGTCCCCATGTACAACTGACATGGCTACAAAAGCATAGGATCACTATTGGATTTCTAATTAGACCCCTAAGTTTGTTGTTTATACATTTGAACAAGTGTCATGGTTAATAGTTGTTCTGGTACTGTGACTGGCAGCACTGTCAAGGGAAGAGGGTGGATCATGCTGCAGTAGCACCCCCAAGAAGTTCCCTGGCACTTACATTTTTACAAATTAAGTACTGGATATTTGGTGGAGAGAGTTGAAAATTGCATGCACTCTCATGAAGTGTGTAACCAAAAAGAAAAAAAGTAATTTCCTACCGGTGAACAATGAATGGATACAAGTCAGCCAGACAAAAGGATGGTAAGGAGGCTAAGCATCAGGAGAAGGACTTACAAGAAGAGGAAGGAAAGCCACCAAATGAGAAGCGAGCAAATGAGAGTGCAATCAAGCAATCAGTAGGCAAGACCTAAAAATAGATAAACAACAATAAAACATGTTCAGAAAGAGTAAGTCTGGAATCACACTTAGGATGATGAGCGGTTCCAACTCAGTGTGTCAGTTTTTGCATTATAAATTGTTTAGATAAGTTTAATTGAATTGTTGGAAACTAACCACATCTCTTTGATACATAACCACTTCCAGAACTTAGTTACGCACACATCAGTAATATGATCGA
The DNA here is from genome assembly GCF_964261635.1 of Lissotriton helveticus. Taxonomy (NCBI): domain Eukaryota; kingdom Metazoa; phylum Chordata; class Amphibia; order Caudata; family Salamandridae; genus Lissotriton; species Lissotriton helveticus. The sequence goes on from NC_136068.1 coordinate 43,021,348, forward strand.
ATCAGTATCTTTTAGATTTTAAATGATCTTTATTGATTACTATAGTGCTTTGACAAAATATTGGAAACAAATATTGTGACAAGAATAACAAAATATCAAATATATTGTTGACATGAATATAGAAGGTAAAAATAATGTTTTTAGTGTTGTTTTTAATTCTTTTTGTAAAAAATATTGATGCACTCAATCTTGTTTTATGTAATATTTTTTGTAAGTGTTAATTAATGGGTCGTTTATTGTAGTGTGTTTGATTGTATATGTGTATTCATTTTTTATTTATGTTTTTACTAAGATCATTTCTAGTTATGAAATGTTTTACATTTGTTTTTTATAGTTGTATTAATGTATATAGTTAATTGTTGAATACTTTTTTGTAGTAGCAGGATATTGGGTTTTTAGGGGATAAGGGTTAGGAGATATTGAAACAAATACATGCTTTAAAATTTTGTTTTCTAAAAACAATTTTAAACATATGCAAATTATACTTTAGAATGTATAATTTTATTGTGTTATACTGATATTTTCTTTATATATTTTAATTTGAATTTAATTAAAATGTATTTATGTTATTAAATAAATAAAATATATATTATAGAATTTAAATACAGAAAAAAATAAAGTAGAATATTTAGAGGATATTTATGTTCAAACAAAAAAAGGTTTAAAATATTTAAAAATGTCTACAGACTATAAATGTTTTATATTTACATTTGAAATTTGAATTGCATTCATTTTACATTGTTTTTAAAATATTACATTTATGTAAATATTTTTAATGCATGATTGTAAATTTTGCATTCTGATTTTATTTTCAGTTTATTCTTTAAAGTTCTTGAATGATTGTAATAATTTCAAAAATATATTTATTTTTAGATAGTCATTAAAATAGAAATGTTATATATTAAAATTAATATATATATAAACTGTTGTCGTTTATATTAGTATTTTTTAAGATAATGTTGTAGTTAATTTTATATTTTAAAAATATGTGTGATTGTGAAGTTTTGATTATGTATGTAAAATTTAAAATCTTTATTACCTCGTGTAACAATATTTATTTTGAAGTGGCTATTGTACATTTCATCACTCTTCATCACCTCCTTCAAATAGCCTTAGATTTGAGTGGGGATAGTGAATGTTACCCCTTTAATCTTCCACACCTTCACCATATTGGTTTAGATTGGACTAGGAATAGTAGATTTCACCTCTTTAATATCCAACACCTTCCCCCAATATGGTTAGATTGATTGGAGTGGGAATAGTAAATGCCCGCACCCCCTTCAATGTTTAACACCTTACCAAAATTGCTTTTGAATGGAGTGGGGATAGTAAATGTCACCCCTTTAGTGTCTGACACCTTTCCCAAACTGGTTTAATCTGGAGTGGGAATAGTAAGCATTACCCCGTTAGTGTCCAAGAACTGTCCTCAATATGGTTAAATTGAAGTGGAAATAGTGAATGTCACCCCTTTGGTGACCAACACCTCCCCCCAGTATGGTTAGATTGGAGTGGGAATATTCAATATTACCCCTTCAGTATTCAACACCTTCCCTAAATTGGTTTTGATTGTAGTGGGAATAGTAAACATCACCCCTTTATTGTCCTGCACCTTCCCAGATTAGTTTAGATTGGATGGAAATAGTACATTTCACTCCATTAATATCTACCGCCATCTTTCAGGTTGGTTAAATCGAAGTGGGATAAGTTTATGTCACTCGTTTAGTGTCCAACACCTTCCCCAAATTGGTTTAGATTGGAGTGGAAATAGTAAATGTTGCCCTTTTACTGTCCAATACCTTACCCAAATTTGTTGAGTTTAGAGTGGAAATAGTAAAAGTATCCCTTTAGTGTCCAACACCTTCCCCCACTATGGTTTGATTGAAATGGAAATACAAATTCTTACCCCTTTAGTGTCCAATGCCTTCCCTAAATTGGTTTAGATTGAAATGAGAAGAGTACATTTAAATCCATTTGGTATTGAATACCTTCTACTAATATGGTTAGATTGGAGTGGGAATAGTAAATGTCACACCTTTAGGGGCTTATTAGGATGGCGGGCGGACATATGTACGCCCGCCACCCTTGCGGTGCTGCCACTGGCTGGTAATTAGGATGCCACAGTGGCATCCCCCATCCGCATCATTGTGGCAGGCGGTGCGATCCACCCACCATTATAATAGACCCCTAAGTGTAAGTGTCTAACAATATTGTTAAAAGATTTGTGTAGGAGTGTGATAATTTACCTTTATACGTTTTTTGCAGTAAAAAATGATTTTACTTTTATCTGTGTGTAGTAGAAATTCTTTGTGTTATGATATTATTATTAGTGACTATCAATAGAAACAAAAATGTTAGTTGTATGATTGTAACCAATATTATTAACTACATTCTCTGTAAAATTAACACGTCACACATTTTTCTATTTTTGTTTATGTTTTCAGGTATAATTTACATTTTTTTAATCATATATGCTTAAAGTAAAAATAATTGTATAATTCAATTTTATTTATTATGTTTTTGGCTCTCAGAAGAGGGCCACATAAAATATACAGAATTTGACACACAACAATTACATTACAAAAAAGAGCAAGAGAAAATTATATCCTTTAAACATCCTCAGGTAAATACGAAACTGACATATGAAACCAAACTACAAAAGTCGGACAGTCAAGACACATCTCCAGAGACATATTAATAAATAGCTAAGAACCCTTTAAAAAAGTTAAAAATATGGAAGCAGAACATTTCATTAGGAGGGCAATAAAGTGCAGACAGAAAATCGTTCAAAGTGACAATGCCTAGATGCAGACAGATAACTTTTAACCATCTAAAGCGCAGTTTACGGAGCGCGGGGCAAATCAGCAACACATGCATACAGTCCTGGATATTTACTTTACAAAAATTACACAAGGGAGAGGAGCCATACCATTTAGATAACAGTTGGTTTAAAGGTAATAAATCGTAGCGTAAAAGAAACCAAAATCTACGGATACCATGCGGTAGGTTCCATATTACATAGGGTTGTGGGAGTTTCATCAGATAGGAATCAAGGAGAGGATCTACCTTCCTTTTTCCACAAATTACTTTTTTATCCGTCTGGAAACATAAGTCCCATGAAGCTGCTTTTAAAACAAGTTTTAACTGTAAAGAAGAGTACAAAAACAAGGCAGTTTCATCTAATTTTAGAAGGGTTACAGCTTTTCTAAAATTACGAACAAGTTGAGAAAACTCCTTAAAATTACCCAATAATTCACTTTTGAGGAGAGCTCTCATTGTCCCTACCTCTGCTCTTGCAAGGCAGGCCACCCATCTAACAAGGGCCGATAGTCCCTGTACCCAACTACTCCTGAGACCAAAGTCGAGCCTACAGGCGGCCAAAGAGCACGCAGTGTTTAGGGAGGAGAGAGATCTTAGAAGTTTCCCCTCAATCTTATGGCAAAAGTCCCACTTTTTCACATCTATAAGTTCAATACCATACAAAATTGTAGCGGGGATTTTAGATCTGTACACTTCCAATAAAATCGGAAAGTGCCGTTTCCCCGTTGCATGGTATAGGGAATTTAAACCTTTGCCATGGGCAATAGCTTTGCGTGTACAATGCTCTATGTGGAGCTTCTCACTCAAGTTAGCCGTAATGATTTTCCCCAAAAAAGTATAGGACTTTACAACCTCAAGTTTTTGGCCCCCGATAAACCAACCAAAATCAACAGAGCGGCACCTCTTCGTACCAGCTATACACATAACTTTACTTTTAGTAATATTAATCTTCATGTGATGAGCCACAGCAAAAGTATGAAGAGCATGAAGCCGATTTGCGAGTCCTTTGGGGGTTAGATCAAGAATAAGGACATCATCGGCGTACATCAGGCAAGATATAGGGGTCCCCCCGACCACCGGGGCGATGCCCTCTCTGGAAGACAAGGCAGCGGGTAAGTCAACCGTGTACAGGGAGAACAAGAGGGGGGCCAACAGACAGCCTTGTTTAAGGCCATTCAAAGAAGGAATTATATCCGATAACCCCCTTTCGCCCCCCATCAGGACCCTACACCAGGTCTCTGTATGTAAAGCCCGCACCAGCTCCAACAGATAGGATGGAAGACCAAGCACTGCCAATTTTCTCCACAGCGTTCCACGGTCCACTTTGTCGAACGCTGTGAAGAAATCAATAAAGGCAGCATACACCACCCCACCTCTCACCTGAACATACTTATCAGTAACCACATGAAGAGCAGTAAGGTTGTCTAACGTACCGTGGTCCCTACGGAAGCCAGTCTGTTCTAATGGCAAGATATTATTCTCCTCTACCCAACCGGAGAGGGATTTTAGAAGACATTTCGCAAACACCTTTCCGATGGAGTCGAGGAGAGCAATCAAACGATAATTACTGGGGCTATCCCTAATTCCCTTCTTAAAGATAGGGACCAAGATACTTCCCCTCCAAGAGGCAGGTACCATTTTCGTCATAAAACATGCTTTAAACAGGGGAAACAGGATTTTACTCCACCTTACAGGATCCGACTTCAGGACCGTCATGGGGAGTTCATCGGGTCCCATTGCCCCGGAGACCCGCATGCTTTTTATAGCTATCTCAATTTCTTTCTCAACGGGGTAGTTAGTAAGACCCACGGGAGTAACACTGATGGCGATATCATTACCTGAATTAGCACCGGTGGCAATATCGTCACTTAAAATCCCATTCCCTGCATAGAGATCCCGAATATAGGAAATCCATACCTCTTCCGCTATAGGGATAGGGGAGGGGCCTAGTCTAGAACCGCACCCCTTACCGATTATAGTCCAAAATTCTCTGATCCTGCCGTGGACAACAGATTCCCTCAAATTAATCCATACATTGTCCTCCCTTACTTTTTTAAATTTTAACTGAAATCTACTTCTCTTCCTTTTTAGCCTTGATATTTCTTTTCCACGTTCCATAACTCTATCAAGATATTGTTCGCGAACCAGTTTGTTTATTTCCTTATTCAGGCTACGCAATGTGCTCGGGACCGCTACCCTATTTCTAGGTCGGAAAGTTTTTTTGGCATAAAAAATAATGTTGCGCACAAATTCTTCAAAATATGCTATTTCATTCCCATGCCACTCATTTAAAACTAATAGGGTATCGGCTAGAAAATCCTGTACCCCATTAATGGCTATGGGATTCCAATAGCACCTTCCCGAAGAGGCGTGAAAGGCGGCATCACTGCCCTTAAAAGACCAAGGTGCAATTGTCAGAGGCTTTAAGGAAATAGTAACAAGCAGTATACTATGGTCGCTCAGAGGAGTAAATATTATCTTAAGGTCCTGAATAAAAGGGAACAAACCGTAGTCTGCAATAGCATAATCCAAGATAGAGGACCCAAACGGAGACTTGTGAGTAAATTTTGCAGGCACGTCAGACGGAAATCTCCCATTTAATATAAGTCCATCGACGGCCACTAATTCATTTAGCAAAATCTTCCCTCTTTTGTTTGTCACTGATTTATCAGGGAAGAGTGCTTGCGGGACAAAATACGCCTCTTCTTTAGGTTTATTCCTAAAAAGATCCAGACTAACATTGGAGATTTTGCAATTCAAGTCTCCTACCAACAAAATGTCCGGAGGGGATGGGACGTTTTTAATTAGATCAATGTATCGAAATACCTGCTTTAAAATCGCATTAAAACACTCTTCCGGAGGAATATAAACATTCACAATTACAATAGGGGACTTTATGCCGTTATTAAACAAATTGTCAATGGTTATAGCATGGAAAAGTTTGCTAGAATCTATATAATGGGTGAATTTCCAGTGTAATTTATTAGATAATAAGCAAGCGATTCCTCCCCTGGCATGACCTTTCTTAGAGGGGACGGCAGGGACTTCCAGGACATAATAATCCTTAGAGACCTTCAGCGTATCAATACACCACGTTTCCTGTAAGCAGATCACATTTGCTCCTAGAGAAAATAGAAACTCAAACTTCTCTGGGCTACTGTGAATCCCTGCAGCGTTCCAGGAGATAATATTTAGTGGGGTGTTAAAGATGCTGAAACAATCTTGGATCATCTTTTGATTTAGTAGATAAGGCACTGTGCAGCCAGTTCCACCGATTATTGTCCTCTACCAGAGAGGAGTTCTGAGTCAGCGGAAGTGGCTTCACTTGTGAAACCGAGCGTTTTCCCTTAGATACCCAAATCTTCAGATCTCTAAGAGGAGAGGCTACCCCATTTTGTTCCTCCCTTCTAGATACCTCCCCGAAAGACGGGATTATATTACCAAGGTTAAAGATCGGGAGAATATCAATGCCTGTACGCTGGAAGTTCTCAGCTTGCTGTAGTATCAAGTTTACAATAATAGGAGAATAAAATTTCACCCTTATACTCGTTACCTTGACTTCACCAAACAGGGAGACTAACTCAATATCCCTAGTTTGGATATGATGGAGACTATCAATCTCACTAAAATGCTTAAGAAGCCAAGCTCTGTTTAAGGGCAAGTCAACGTCAAATAAAGGTAACAAGTCTAACACAAGAGTTTCTACTGGAGCGTTTAAAGTAGTTAAAGGGCAATCCGGGAAATGGCGGTCTCCATTCTCTGAAACTACAAGGAAAGGAGAGGCCAAGGGGTTAAGGGACCCAGATGGATTTTGAATTGAAACTCCAGTCGCTGATGGTAGGGAGAGACTGGTAAGAGGGCCCCCCATTTGTGGAATGGATTCCAAAGTCGTTGGGGGACACACTTCACTTTCTACCTTAAAAAAGGTACTAATAGGTAAGTTCCGTTCAATATCGATATCTGCCTTTCCAGGTATAGAAGATGGCTCCAGATCAATCACTTCATTCTCCAGTGCAGACAAAGAATTTTGAAAGATTATCCGACGCTGCCTTTTCTTCCTATATTTACGAGTTGGTTTCCTTTTATTCCCCTTATTGCTTCTAGATTTCCCATTTTTTACCTTTACCTCATCTTTATCATCGGTAAGTTCTTTTTTATTTTCAGACACGAAGATGGGAAATAGGTCTTGAACCACTTTAGGGTCAGATATGGATTTATTTTCCTCCATTATCTCAAGAACTGAGTTATTTATACAGTTCGGCACTGCAGTTAAGGGGATAGCTGCAGTATGTGGTATCAAAACTGATGTCCCAGCTTTCGTGTCAAAATCCACTGAAGCCACATTTATTTCCCCCATCGGCCGACTATGTTCGGTCATGGGGGGAACACTCCTCATATCCGGTGACTTTTTTAGAGGGTAAATTAGCGTTCTTAGGGGAGGGCAAATCCCAAAGCTCATACAGATGGCATTGACCCTTAAGGGGGGGGATTGTTTACCGATTTATTTCTCGTGCGATTAGTTTCATTATTTGCACTAGGCAAACCGCCCACTTCCCTTCCAGAACGCAATTTCTTAAACATCTTTTAGAAAATGTGTCCACAAATTTATATTATAACAATGATTCTCCTCCGGGTGAGTGAACACAAAATTAGTACAATATACCACAATAATAAAAACAGTCCTGGAGATGCAACAAAGGCTGCCCGAGAATAGAGTCCGAGGAAGCTACCAGTCAATTTAGATGGATGATTTCTTCCACAAACAGTCAGGCGTATTTCCAATAGGTGAAAGGAAAAAACACTTCAAAATAAAAAATACAAGCGATGAAAATAACCGGGCCCAGCCCAGCCTACCTCGGCCACTGAGGGCCACAGAGGGCCCGCCCTTTGCCCGGGCTTAGCCCGGCGTCCCGCAAGCGTCCCGCTTAGCGTGGAGGGTGTGTCCTAAATAGGAGGAGCAAGGGGCGGGAAGAGACTCCAGGTGCGCTCCGGTCTTCACGCGCTGAAGCCTGGGTCTCGCAGTCCCGGCCCCTGTCTAACAGCCTCAGGTACAATCACAATAAATGCCGCTTATCTCCTTCCTCCGTAGAAGCAGGCAGTGTAAAGCCCAGCAGAGTCACGGCAAGCAAGAACAGCTGCGAGCGGCACCCGCGGAGCGGGGGCCGCGAGCTGTAAGTAGTCGAGGCAGCAAATCAGGGTAGAGCAAGCAGCCAGCAAACAGGGCGGAGCAGGGGCGGGAAGAGACTCCAGGTGCGCTCCGGTCTTCACGCGCTGAAGCCTGGGTCTCGCAGTCCCGGCCCCTGTCTAACAGCCTCAGGTACAATCACAATAAATGCCGCTTATCTCCTTCCTCCGTAGAAGCAGGCAGTGTAAAGCCCAGCAGAGTCACGGCAAGCAAGAACAGCTGCGAGCTATATATGTATAAAGTTAAATCAATAAAACATTTTTGTTTTATTTTAATATATTTTAATTAAAAATACATGTAAATTATATTCACACAAATTTGTAAGTTGTACTTTTTCTGCTTTTATGTTCCGTTGTGTAACACTTTTTTTACATTTTGTAACTTTTTTAATATACGTATTACCAACGTTATTTTTACATATTTTTTTTCAGCATATATTAAATAAATAATTACATTTTATACTATTATTTAAGACATACTTACAATTTTTTCATATTTGTTTATAACATTGTTTGATATGTTTTAGATGTTTAACAATTTTCTACAATTTTTTTAAACATTTAATCAACATTTATACAATATTTCCAATTAATTTTCCATGGAGAGATAGTCTTTTTTTTTGTTCAATATAACTTACATTTTTTTTACTGCTATGTTCCAAATTGTTATCTATTTGTATTATTTGTAGTCTATTTCTCTAGAATCAGGTTGCAGGAATGGTGCTGCTGCTATAAGAGTTTTGAAAGTAGGGGGTGGTAGGAGGGTAGTTTAGAAGTTAGTTGTAGCATTGTTTGTGAGTTTTGTGTATATTCGGATGCATTTATGTTTTTACTAGTTTGTTGTTTTGCATTTTTGTGCACTATTTTAATTATGTATCACTATCTTATGCTAAATTGTGTGATCTTATATTTTGCTGGTTAACTTCTATGTGTATGTATTTTTGGGAATGTGATGTGTTTTGATGTTTTTTTTTGTTACCTTACATGTTTTTGACTATGAATATGTCCATATCCTATATGCATTTGGAGTGTTCATTTTTTTAAAGGAATTCTGTTTTGGTTCATATTACATGAATTGTTTTTACTTCGATTTCCTGTTTTTTCAGGTTTCCAGGAGCATTTTTTAAAATACTTTTTTGGGTTCTTTATCGATCCCCTAAACTTTGGATTGGTTTTGGGGAGTTCTATTGGATTTGTTATATTTTTCCCCTTTTGGAGCAACTTTTGAATATTATTTACCACAGTTTGGTGGGTTTTGGCTATCTCAGTCACCTTCGGCTCTTCATCCCTCATCTCCTTTACCCATCCCCAGGGGTGCCCAATAATCTCAATGATGGAAATGGCTTCTTTCAAGTTAGGATTCTTACACAATAGTTTCTCCTACACCCTCTGGTTGTTTGTACCATATAAGAGTTGATCTCTGATTAGTGAGTCAAGATGTCCCAAACTCACATGTTCTTGTGAGGTTTTTCAAAGTTACCACATAAAATTTGTGCTGTTCCATAACTACATTAATCTGTGTCCCAAAATGTTGTCCCAAAATTATCACTGACACCTCATTCACATTACCTGGCTCTGATTCCCCATGGCCAGTAGGAATTTTGTCAAGTCTCTCATAAATGTTTCTCCCCTCAATACCTAAAATATGGAGAAGAATGCTTTGTTTCCTCGCAGGAATCTTTTTTCTCCCAATAGTAATTACATACAAATCGAATAGTTTCTTTCATCTCTTCCAAGTCAATAAGGTTTTCCTGTCTCCGACAATAAGGCTGGAGGTTGTGACATGCCTGTTGGAGCCCTCGTAGTGTAATAGCGACAGCAAAACTGACAACCAGAAAAGTGCATAGGCCCAGCTACCTGCATCACATATCAGTGGGACCTTAAATGTAACCTTATTAAACGCAAATAACTAACAAAACAAGTTAAAATAAGAGATTAAAATGGCAAACTAATACAACTAAATAACATAAGGAATATGATGTTGCTCCTTGACTTAGGTAGATTATACTGTTCGCCGTTGACCAGAATAGTTCCCAATATCCTTGGTCACATCAACAGTCCACTCTTTCTGGAACAAGTCTTTGGCTATTTCATCCTCGGCTGCGCATATAACATGTTTCCTCATCTTGATTTGGAGGTGGCTGTGAAACTAAATAATTCAAATCCATCTCCTGGTGCCTTACCAAAAGTGTCGACAGCAGTTCAATTTCACCATTAAGAACAGCTAATACAAGTGCGGAAACAAAATGGCGGCATGTACTTTGCCTGACATATGGGCATGGTTGATGCTGCATTCAGCATCATAAAGTGTACTAAACATGCACACCAGCAATCTCATGCTCAGCCCCAGCTGCACTTCAAGGTTACAAGCGGTACAGCACACGTGCAGAGCAGTCTAGTGCCCGGTCCCCAGCTAGTAACATTTATAGGTAACAGTGACTTTTAATAATTCCATTTCTTCGCCCCCTTTTCCGACCATGGCAAGACAATCATAGTACTTACCTGTAGACAATGCTGTAACCTCCAAGAGATAATGCGTAGGGTTCAATTTCTCACCATGTGTAAGATGTCCTTCTACGGTGATAATGGACAAGCTTGCCCCCAGCACAGGTCTTAGCTTTGGTTGATTACACCACAAGTGAGGTGTTGCTAAGTGTTCTAGCTCAATTTCTTCTATAGAGGCTGTTGAGTTCTAAAGAGAATAATTTCCTAGAGACGGAATATCCAGAAATATTGTGAGTGACAATGGTGCTCAGTTTATCTCACATGAGTTTGAGGAGTTTTGGAATGCTATGGGAGTGGAGGATCAACACACATTACTTTATCGTCCTCAAGCAGATGACTTGGCTGAGATCATGAATAAAATGGTAAAAGGATGTGTCCATGGAACATTACAGAATGGTACATCCATAACAAGCACACTCAGAGAAGTATTGTGGGCTCACAGAACTACTCTGAGTAAGGTAACAGGAAATTCTCCTTTTGAGGGATTGAGAGGCAGAATACCAAGGACCAGACTCTCTCCCAACATGGGGAGTCCTTAAGTGCATGAGCATGGCACAGTACAAGAACATAACCTATAGTAGAAAATACACTATGATAATTTGCATGGCACAAAGAGAGCAGGATGGAATGTGGATGACTGTGTAAATCTCAAGAAGCCTAGGTTTGAGAGGAAAGGAAAATCCAGTTTTATGGGTCTCTTCAAGATCATTGTGGTAAAGAGGAATGTGGTGGTATTAGAGTCAGGGGAGGAATGGAGTATGTCAAAAATAGTTAAGACAGTAGGGTGGACTCCCAGAAGTCCTAATGCAACTTCACAGAATCTGGAGGTCCCAATGGTAGTTTTGGTGCCATTAGGAATACCATACCAGATTGTGCGAGTCAAATCAAATCAAATCAAAGTTTCTTTATTCGACTGACAGGAAAGCAGTCATAAAAGCACACAATACAATAAAATACAGTTCATTCATAGAAGGAAAAATTTATCTTCCAATAGTCTTAAAAGAAAAAAGTAATAAGCGATTAATAAAAAGACATGATACAGTGGTCCTATGTGCATATACTTAATCAAGACGGAATTGTATCTGTATTATAATTCAGTTTGGAGTCATCCTTCCATACTTGATCTATACTTTAAGGCTGTTTTTAAAAACTTGCAGATAAAAAAAGTACTGTCTTCATGCAACATTTGAAGGTATAGAAGTGCGGGCTTAATTTGTGTAAAATTCATCTTTTTAAGCAACGGTTTTAAAAACATATTGCGTGGACTTGAGTAATAAGGACATAGGAATAAAAAGTGAGCCAAGTCTTGCGGAGACTTGTTGTCGCAGCCGCAAGCTGGCAACACTTGACCTCTATGGGCTCCACTTGGTACAGCTAAAAGCAGATGATAGAGATCAAATCGAAATCTGCTCAGCAGGAAGCGTTCGTATCTGGATATATTCCACGATAGATAAGGTTCAGAGAACACACAGGTCTTTGTTAGTGCATGGCTCCTTACGCTGGGCTTTTTGAGCTCAGTTTCTTCCCTGTAGAGTTGTCGCTTCAAGTAAAAGGTGTTTTTTACAAAGTTGACATCTTGCTTGGTGGCATTCTGGGGTGTTAAGTAAAGATCTAATCTGCCCAGATCTTTACAGCAATTACGAATGTATTTCATCCAGGGTAACTTAAGTTGTCCTTCCCAAGTAAGGGCTTCAGCTAGGATGTTATGAGTTAATGGAATCGCTGTATTGCGCCAACAGCTTAACCAGCAAAGCAGAGGGTTTACCAGATTGTGCGAGTCACCAGAATAAGAGACAGAGAATAAGACCAGGGTGGTTAAAGGATTTGGGGCCAGATGTAGGTGTCCAAATACCGGTCGGAAACGGCCGAAAATACCGATTTTCGTCCGTTTCCGACCGGTATTTGGACATTGGTATGTAGGGGCATGTAAAATTACAGAATTGGTCATTTTACCGATACTGTAAAATACTGAATTGGTAAAATTACCAATTCTGTAATTTTAGATGTAGGTAGCACTGTTTTCAGTGCTACAAGGGTTTAACAATTCGTTATTTACCACCAACTAGAAGGTGGTGGTAAATAATGAAAACCCTTCAAAAATCATTTTTTTTTCGCTTTAAAATTGTGCCATGTTGCAGACATACATGCCCTAAGGGCATGTATGTCAGCAACATGTGCACCCATGCACAATGGAGGGGTGCAACAGGGTGTCAAAGTCACACCCTGCCACCCTTCAATGTTTCCCCCAATTACCGAATCGGTATTTACCGATTCGGTAATTGACATTGATTCCTATGGGCCTCAAGGCCCATAGGAATCAATGACAATTACAGACGTGGTAAATACCGACTCATTAATTACCGAATCATACCGATTCGGTAATAAATTCGGTAAATATACCTACATCCATATTGCCAGTTCTTAAATACCGAATCGGTATGATTCGGTATTTAAGAATCGGTAATCTGGGATTACCTACATCTGGACCTTTGTTTGAGAGTCATGTATGTTTTCTCCATTATTATGTTTTTGAATTTCATATTATTGTTAGGGGTGGGCAGACAACACCGTTCCGCCCACGGAATGTGGGGAATTTTGCCTGTTCTGCGAAGTGGGCGGAACAGGCAAAATCTCTGCACACTCGGGGCGGCCCGGAGTTGGCCTTCCGCCAGCCTTGCACCCGCACTGTTAAAACATTATAAATAAGAATTTAAAACACCTTACCTTATCGGCAGCATCCCCGGGCTTCCCTCCTTCTCCATTCCAACTTCTTCTTGAAAACTGTGCATGCGCGGGTGCTGAGTATGCGGAGATTGGGTCAGTTTCCATGGCACTCCGCATAGCCCCACTACGCCCACTACACCCACCCTTAATTATTGTCCTTCCTGATGCAATAGTTTATATATATTGAGTTACCTTACATTATAGTTACATTTTATTTATGGATCTATTGTAACCTATTGTTCTTTTACTGATATACATATATGGATAATTCTGGTATATATTTTTTTATTGTGTCACTTTCCTTTTCGTTATATTTTTAGTTGCATTAAGTGTACTATGTACACCTATGTGGTTGATTTGTTTATATATTATTTTGTAGTAAGGGCGTATTTTATGTCTTGTTTGATTGAAGGGAAATGTTATGATGCAAATAGGTTCAGAAATGGAATGGGATGGACAGAGTGAGCAAGGGATAGCAGACTAAGTGGACGTGAGCTGTTGATTATGGGCATTGTTATTCAATAAACTTCCATTGCACGCTGCTACTTGGATTTGTTTGGTTCATAAGCGATTAAAGTTACATTAGATTACTATTTTTTAAAGAAAGATCTGCAGCTACAAACCTCTACATTTTCTTTCTTTCTTTTCTTTTATGTGGGAGATGTGAAAATATATTGTTTATGTCAAAGTTATGTGATTGCTATGTAGAATTGATGTGTTGTAATTATTGTTTCTGATGGATTGAGTTTGTTACCAACTATCTTGGTGATGGTTACATTGTTTTTGTGACAAAAAGTATATATAATTTTATTATATCAGTCTCTATCAACATTGGGATTTGAAATAATTTTTTTGACTGATCTAATATTTATCTATTATCTGAAAAAAGGTTTGACATGTTGGTTTATAGTTTGTCATAGTTTTTGAGGACTTTGGTAGGTTACTATTTATTTCGCTTTTGTCTGTGATTTCTAAATGATCAACTCCTTTGTTATTCATTAAGAGTTTGACTTTGAATTGTAGCATGTCATACATTCTTTTGGTTTGTTTGCTAAGTTTAGGGGCAATTTGGCGAACAGATTGGTCCATTCATATCTTGGCAGCTTTTCTCTTTTTGTAATGTTTCTATACATTTGTAGAGTGTAGATTGAGTTCCTTCTAGTGTGAATTGGAAGGTATTGTGCCATCCTTCCACTAGGTTGTTTCTTTTGGCTTCCTGGGCAAAGTTGCTTTCATTAACATTCCAATACAGTATTTGGAATTTGTTTTAGCGTCTGTGTCGGAAGCAATGCAGTCTGGTAACCCAAGTGTCTTAGAAATTGCCCATTAGGGGACTGAATTTGTCTTTATTTTGTTTGTAGAAAGAACTTTCTATTAGTAATTCATACTGGTTGGCTACTTCTGTGACAACGACATCGGCTAGTACAATCAATTTTCTTTTATTTCAAAGGTAAAATGGCCTTTTCTGGCATATGGTACATCTAGTGCAGATTTTTGGAGGTGTCTCAGAATACTCTGATTGAAATTATAATACCAGCCTAGTATGGCTGTGCGGGGATACATTTTTAGAATTGTTTGAATCATGGCTTGCTCAATGTCTAAGATTCTTTTTTGGGGGGTAGTAGTTATTTGTTTTATGTTTCATATGGTTTAAGAGGTTGTTGTAAGTGCAGCATCATTACTTTGTTAGTAGGGCTATGTTTATTTGGTAAAGGGGATATGTGTGTTTTGATACTCACCATGTATGGAATGTGTATATCTGAGTGGATGGTTTTGGGCACATTTTGAAGGTTCCTTCCATCATCCATGTTTGACATTGGGTACGTTTTATAAAGATGTCTAATCTAGAGAAGATTAGGATTCATTTCTCATTTTGTAAGTTGTCCTTTAAAAGGCAAGGGTCCTCATTGTGTGTTATTGTTAAATGTATAAGTATGTGTGTGTCTTGGAATCTTCTAGGGGCAGATGGGGTATCATTGGTGGCTTTTTAGTTTGTGCAATTAAATGTTTTAAAGTGGCTATGCATGGTAGTTGACCTCTTATTTGATCAGGGGGTATAGATAGTATATTTTTAAGGATTTTACTTGCTGGTTTCTGGGATCTAGTGCTTGCCTCTCTTAAATCCTGCATTATTTCTCTTACTTCTTTTTCTGTCACGTCTGGGGGGTGGTTATGCTCTCCTTCATGAATTACAATATTGTTTTTAGTAGTTGCACTCTCATAGCATTTTCAGTTTATATTTTCTGATAATGCACTTTCTTCGCTGCAGGTGTAGGTCATGTGATTTAGTAACTGCTTTCATTTCTATGAAGTGAATGTGATAAACTTAGCAACTTCGGTCCTTGTATATGAAAGTAGTGTAATAGAATTAATATATATTATATTTAAACTTTTGCATTTCTGTTAATAACTTGTAAAAAAAATGCAACTACTACTATTTAGTATACTTACATGGATGTTCTGTTTAGATTACAGACAGTTGTGCAACTTTTCAGTTGGGGTGTTCTAATGTGGAGCAGGTGCTTATGTTTCTGTTGGATGAAATAAACCAGGTTGAGGTAGTGAGCTTTATGTTTGATTATTATTTGTGTGAGTACATTTTTCTTAATCAATTTATGTGTACATACTTTTTTATGTCTGTTTGCTGGGTTGTTAAAGTTGTTATTTTTGGGGATGTTATTGGTTTTCAAGTCATCTATTTTTTTCTTTTAGGAAGACTATGTAACGAAATAGAAGTTGGAGAGTGTGCTAATATTTATTTGCTGTTTTACATATTTAAGTTTAATAACAGTTACGTTTTGGCTATAATACAAGTTTTACTTACTTGGTTAGGTAGGAAATGTATATATTTTTTTCTTTAATGGCCTAGTGAGAGAATTTGGCAGAGTTTCCTTTGAAGTATCTTGTTGTTTAAATTAATATGACTTTTATATTGTTGATTTATTTGACTGTTTGATTTTATTCATTAAAGTTGTTTATAGCGTTATTTTATGTTTGGTTTAGTTTAGTTTGAAAACTTTTTGTCAGTTGAGTCCTTCTTTGATAAACTCTAATTTAGGTTTTTATTTGATGTATGATACATATATATATATTTTTTTTCACTGAAAAAACGTACGTTTCAAGGACAATATAGTTAGAAATTAGCATTTTAAAAAAACCTTAGAAATCCACTGAAAAAAATAAACCACAGGTTTCAGAGATGTTATATTTAGTTGGACATTTCACTCATACAAAACCCGAGAAATCCGGGTGTTATAGTTAGTTGAGCTAACTATAACTCACGCCCCCACAATGCAGTGCTGATGATGTCACAAAGAACATCACTCATGATATGCCACACTCACATAATCTTGCTTGTCCGAAATGATGATATTTGCGCATTTATCAGTGATTTTTATCTCTATTCTCTAATCTCGGGTTAAATTCATTAAGGCTTTACATTCTTCGATATTCAAATAGCCTTTTTAATTTATAGATGTTGTGTATGATAGCTTCATGAATTATGGGAGTGTGGTATACGAACAACTGAATGACACAAGTTATTATGAAAAGTTGCAAACTAATCCTACATAAAATATGACGGAGATTTTGGATAAAAAATTGCAAAATTGGCTGAATATGGATCTCATAGATCAGGATGAATGGAAATATTTAACTGTTCAACATCCAATTACAGCTACTATGTACTTCCTCCCAAAGATCCATAAACATCGCACCAGACCACTAGGGCGACCTATAATATCTGCGAATGGATCACTATTCGAACTGATAGCTAATTACATTGATCATTTTCTCCTACCTTTTTTTCTAATCTAAGTTTGTATGTCAAAGATATGAGTGACATGTTGAGACACCGGAATGGCACTCCATGGCAAGAATCCTATAAATTGATAACGATGGATGTTGTGTCTTTCTACACAAATATTGACCATGAAATTGGAATTTCAGCTTGCAAATTCTTTTTGAAAGACAGAAATATCCACTATACCCAACACAATATCATGTTAGTGGAAATTATCAGGATGTGCCTTACACAAAATGTCTTTTATTTTGGAGAGGAGATCTTCAGACAAATTAAAGGCACCGCGATGGGCTTTTCCTTTAGCCCAAGCTACGCCTGCCTAACTATGGGCTGATGGGAGCAGAAATGGGCATGGCAATCAGACAATGACAATTTCCTAAATAAAATAATCATGTGTTTACATTTTATTGATGACCGTCTAATTATCTAGGATGGGTCAGATCAAGAGTTCGATGAATATTTTGCGATTCTCAATGAAACACCAGCAAATTTTAAGTTCACATATGAGATAAGTCAATCTAGAGTTATGTTTCTGGACACTGAAATTTATATTGTAGAGAATCACATACATACAACGCTGCATTGAAAAATATCTGCAACAAATGCAACTTTGCATGCAAGTAGTATTCATCAACAGTCTCTGTTTCAAAATATTCCTTAAGGAGGGTTCTTAAGACTGTGAAAAATGTGCTCTGAAGATACAGAGGGGCAAACACAATAGTTCAACATCACAAAGGTTCCAAAAAAGGAGAATATCAGAGAAAACAAATTAAAAAGGTTGGGGGTAGGCGAATAGGCAAACAGAAAATAACTTTTGCAAATAAAAACAATAATTGAAAGGGAAACATCAAACTCAGAACCCATAAGATTCAATACCACTTTCTCAAAAGAATCAAAACAAATCAAGGATATATTAAAGAGAAATTGGAAAATCTTACAATTAGATACCACAGCAGGAAAAATCATGGGAACCGCTCTAAACATAACATACAGAAGAGCGATACCATTTTCACAAACAGAAAAATAAATTATGGCTTCAACGCAAAGGATATAGAAATGGTACACTTGCAAAGTTTGCCAAATAGCCAAAAATACTCAACACATAAAAATGGAAAAAAGATGGAAAAAATTTGAACATACAAGAACTAATTACGTGTAAGAGCCAGTTTGTAATTTATGAAATCGAGTGTCCGTGCATACTATGATATGTAGGAAGCACAATAAGTGAACTAAAAAAGCGAATATTCGAACATGTGAGAGCAACCATACATAAGGATCATGGTAATGCTGTCGCAAAACATATGGAAACTCACCACAATAGCAATTGGAATTTGTTGAAATTCTTTGCCATTGAAACGGTGAAACAACAGGAAAGGGGCAGTGACAGGGAGAAAAAACGGAGACAAAAAGAATCCCGTCACATTCTGAACTTACGGTCATTCACACCACACTGTCTGAATCAGAGTGAAGAACTCTATGTACATTTATGAAAGAATGGGGAGAAGAATATATTCATGCCTAGAGCTTCTCGAGATATAGTGATGCAAACTATAGTTTTAGGATGGTTTTAGAGTTTTTTCTTTTTGTAATATCTATGTTTTCCTCACCCAAGTATAAGCTCATTTATCATTGTGTAAATAATTCTTGCTTTGAATGTTCCCAATGTATATATTTATATATAAAACAAAGTGATAAATATGGGTTCAAAAAATAGCACTCACCACTTGAGGAGTGTTAAATTTATGCAGAATTTGACAAATGATACTGGGTTTTGAATGACACACTTCCCTGCTAATACAAGCTGTGGATTAAATATGTTTTTTGTATGGACATAATATATATTATATTATTATTTTGTAACAAAGTGTTAAAAGGACAATTTCAATAGAATAGAATGTAAGGGAACCACTCTCCACTTGTGGAGTATAAAAAAATGGAATAGACCAGTGAATTGTTTCACATTTGGGTTTTAAGAAGGAAATTAAATGGAAATCTCAAAATGTATACAAATCATAAAAAAAATGCACATAAAAGAGATATTATGTATATACAAATAAGAATGAATTGTGTCATCCACAAAAAAGAGGCATTAGTTAGAAAGTTACCAACCTACAAACACATAGAATGTATTTAGTGTGAGGGTGAGGTGTGTTTGCTTTTAGAGTTTCTCGAAATGTAAAAAGTAAAGGTAAAACTAATACTGGTTTTTGTAAATATATGGTACAGAATTTCAAGTCCCATAACGCCCTGCAGTATTGTTTCAGGAAATGATGCAAGTCATCTTCTGTTTAAAAACGTGGTCAAACAAAGGGGCATTACCGTGAGCAAGGTCCCAGTGGAGACCGAAATGCTTTGGTTGTGTTTGTCCCAGGTAAAATTTTGCCTGTTAGCATCTAATAAAAACCGAGGATTTGAAACTGAAGCCAGAGTGTGACTCTTTCTATTCTTCCGTAGAAGGGAAGTGTTTGGAGTGTCGGAGGGGGGCAGGGGGTCTGCCAATAAATCTTTCCTGAACACGACCTTGGAGTGCTGTCTGATTTCGTTGAGGAACGGAGTTGTTGCTGTAATATATATATATACATATATATATTATTCAGTTTGTCTCTTTGCAAAGACGCTGTTTTCCTCGTGCACTCCCGTGTAATGGTAATAACTTCACACTCTTATTTCGTCGATATTCCGTTTATTTTTGCATAAACCAGCAACACCTTACGCGTTTCGATCTCCACAGAGATCTTGCTCACAGGTTTACACTGTCGACCATTTTTTTGCCATTAAATAAAGTGATCAAGGAAATTACTCATTGTAGTTGCATCACTTCCTGTTTACACACAGGATTTCTGGGACATGTAGTTTTTGTTACATTTTCACTTTAAATCATATTGAATCATGTTAAACTCTTTTATATATATACATTGTAAACAAAAGAGATCTGCCGATCTAGCCCTCCAGTGGGCTTTGTTAATGATGTTAATGTGGTGTCCCCAACACATTATTTTTTGTATAAACTTCATAATTCAATTCTCTTAACTTTTCGAATTATATAAGTACAGTGAACCATCATTGGTGTCACCCCCAAAGTGTTTTTGATGTGGGAACAATATTAATGCTATTCACTTTCTGAACAAAATTAATTAGTCAATAAACTGAAACCTATCACATAATATCTACAAGTCCATTTCTTCTGAGAGAAAAAGAAAAGAGGGAAGTTTCATTAAGTAAATTAAATTGGTGTGGTTTAAAATTAATTGCAGGGTGGGCATCATTATTACACAGTTCTTTAGTTCATTTGGAAACATGTTTACAGGTGACAATGTAGTTCTTCATCTTGATTGTGTCCAAAAGGGCTCAGAGTTCGAAAGTTCATAATATGTTTTGATTCTTTTTGTCGCATTACCTTTTCACGGTCACCACCCCTTAGGGTAGATCCCACACTTTCAATTCCGTAGAAAGTCAATTCCTTCCAATTTCCTTTGTGTTCCTTTTCCATGTGTTTTGCCATCGCATTGCTGCGATCTGAATTTATGGTTGCATGTACATGCTCCAAAATGCGTAATTTCAGTTCTTTTTTGGTGCTTCCGATGTATTTCAAGGAGCACGGACATTCCAGGGCATATATGACAAATTGAGTTTTACAATTTATCAATTAGTTGATTTTCCAAGTTTTTTTATTTGCCATCTCTATTTCTTTGGTTGTTTTTGCAATGCAGCAAACTTTGCATTCTGAACATTTGTAAAAACCTCTCGGTTTTCGCCATGCTTCAGGCTTTTTTCGTTCTTGGAAGTGACTATGAATCAATTTGTCTTTTAAGTTTTTGGCCCTCCGATATGTCACATTTGGATGATCCCCTACGATTTCAGCAACAATAGGATCCATGTGTAATATGTGCCAGTTTTTCCTAAGGATTTGGGTAATTGCTTTGTTGGCCGTTGAGTGGGTGGTGATGAATCGAATTTTCTGATCCTCTTTGTTTGGTGATTGTTTTTCTTTCAATAAGTCAGTTCTGTTGATATTGGAGGTGCGTTGTAACGCTATTTGAATGCTTGCAGGATTGTACTTGCGTTTTACAAATCTTTTAGTTGTTGAGTTCTTGTGAATTTGCCAATCTTCATAATTTGAGCAAATTCTTTTAATTCGAAGGAATTCTCCGTAAGGGATGTTGTGAATTAGACTCTGTTGGTGAAAACTTTGAGCATGTAATACAGCATTTGTTGCTGTGCTTTTCCGATGTAGTTTGGTGTGCAGCACATTGTCTTTTACAAAGATTTCAGTGTCTAGGAATACTATCCTTGAGTTGCTGATTGTGTATGTGAATTTAAGGCCAAAATTGGAATTGTTCAGGATTTCAAAATAATTTTCAAACTCTTGATTGGTCCCATCCCAAATTAATAACAAATCATCTATGTATCTTAGCCATGCCACGGTTTTAGATACTGCCCCATCATTTTCTGATCTCCAAGCCCATGATTTTTCCCAGTGTCCCATTGTAAGGCAGGCATATGATGGACTAAAAGAAAAGCCCATTGCTGTGCCTTTGGCTTGACGATATAGCTCTTGTCCGAATAGAAATATATTCTGTTCCAAACACATTGAAATCATGTCCATAAGCATGTTGGTGTGATCTGTCAATTGTATACTCCTGTCGCTTAAGAACATTTTACATGCATCCAAGCCAATTTTATTTTGAATGTTGGAGTATAGCGACACAACGTCCATTGCGATCAACTTGTATGATGGTTGCCAAGGAGTATTTTGTAATTGTCTCAACATGTCTCCTGTATCCTTTATGTATGAAGTTAGGTTTTTGACATATGGTAACAAGAACACATCTATGTAATTTGCAATGGGTTCCAGCAGGGCTCCTTTTGCAGATATGATTGATCTCCCAGGTGGTCTAGTTGGATGTTTATGAATTTTTGGGAGAAAGTATATTGTGGCCATTTTGGGATGTGTCGTTTGCAAATATTTGTATTCATCACTGTCAATTAAATTTTGTTTGAACCACTTCGCCAATTTTTGGTCTAATTCCTCCTTCATTTTTGGTAACAGATTGATTTTCAATTTTTCGTAATATTCTTTGTTTTGCAGTTGAGAATGAGCTTCACGCATGTATGTCTCCTTATCTTGAACAACTACATTGCCGCCTTTGTCTGCCATTTTGATTTCAATAGAGTCATCTTGTTGTAGCTGATTTAATGCTTGGCATTCTTGTTTTGTAAGATTATCTTTGTTTTGTGGAATTTGCAGCCGGTAAAGATCCTTTACAACGCATTCTTGAAAAAAATAAATTTTGTTTCCGGGTGGAAGTCGTGGATAAAATCTGGATTGAGGTTTCATTTTGGATAGTCCTGCTCCCAATTGGATGCAATATGCCTGTACTTCTCCGCCCCCTTGTTGTGGGGTTTGACTTAATTCCATTACATTAACAAAATGTTCAGCATCTTGCATTGGTATTTGAACAGTTGGTTGAGCGATGGTCCTTCTGTAGTTGGCCATATCAGGTTTGTCGATGAATAGTTTTGTCAGTTTTATTTTCCGTACAAATTTGTAGAGGTCTATTTGTGTCTCAGCTAGGTTCATCCCACTCGTTGGGCAAAAGTTCATGCCTCGTTTAAGAACCTGTAGTTCCAATTCACTTAAATCTTTGGATGATAAGTTGCTTACTTGTAATTCCTGGTCGTCATTATTATTATTTTGATCTTCCTCTGGTGATGCCATAACTTCTAATTCCTGAATTGTAGGTGTAGTATCTTGATGTGTGTATAAATCTAACAATTCCACTTTTTTCTCATGTTGCGTGTCATTGTTCCTATGCGGTCTGCGCCAGAGCTTTGTGCTGTGCTTACGTTGGCCTCTTCGGGTTTGTTTTGAGGTATATTTCCTCGTCCTATATATATATGGGGTGGGCAGAATTTGCTTAGACAAGCTACGCAAGGCTACGCAAAATGGTAAAAAATCTCCACGTGCATACAAATGTTCCGTGAACACGCGCGGAATTGCTAGTTCCGCCCGTTTGTGATGCTTTTTCCCTGTTCGCGAACGCTGTTAGCATGTTCGGGGAGAAATAACTCACAAATTGTTGGCAATTCACCGCTCTCCGCGGAACACAAAATTACTCAAATTCCGCGAATGGAACGGAATTTACCGCCGACGCCTAATATATATATTACCTACTGGCGGTCGCCAGAAGGTAGTTATAGTTAGAACTTGTTTCCATAGGAAAATCATTTTTTGATTTGCTAATAACTTTGGTGTTGTTTGAGGACTCATCGCAAAATTCTCCCAAAAAAAATCTATCCAGGTCAGCTTCTATCCTGAAAGTTTGGGGGGGATTCATCAAGTTGAGGAGAGGAAAAAGGGGGGTCCCAAAACACGTTTTCACAATTTTAATTTCCATAGGAAATTTTGAGATGGGCTACAGCCTAAACTGCTGAACAGAATTACCCCATATTTGGCAAAAAGGTAGAGCTTGGTTCAGAAAGCGACCTTTTTTTAAATGGTATAAATCCGTTCAGTAGTTTTTGAGAAATTCGAAAAATAAGAGTCAAAAAATCAATTTCCCATAGGAAACTTTGGGCAAGGCTACAGACGAAACTGCTGAATGGAATTACTTCAAATTCAGCAAAAAGGTAGTGCTTGGTTTAGAAAGCGGACTTTTTCTTAGATGGTGTAAATCCGTTCAGTAGTTGCGGAGAAATTAAAGAAATAAAAGTTTCGATATCTAGGGCAGCAGTGGAGTTGCGAACCCTCCCAACCACAAGCTCCGTTCTAATTGGCTGCCATGGCCACAAGCTTCATTCTAATTGGCTGTCAACACTCCAACCAGAAGTATTGGCAGCCATCTTGTGACTCGGTAGAAGCGATGTCACCAGAAAACAGAGAAACAACGTATAAAACAAGAGAAGGGGACAGGGTAGAAACACCCTGACCCCGTAGGCTGCTGATGGGGTCCAAAAGGACCCCCAGGGCCAAAATTGTTTTTTGTTTTATTTTTGGCGCAATACACGCTGGGGTCTCAAATTCCCCCAAAATTGTTTAAAAACAATGAAGCGCTGGTTCCCGCGTTTTATTTTAATGAAGCACCCGGGTGGGCTAGGTCCCGGGGGCATTTCTTAAAAAATAATAGCGGGGACCCGCTGGGGCCCCTGCAGACCACCACCTCCCTGGGGCTTTACCTCATTTGTTGGGAGGGGGGCGCGTGGCCCTCCTCCTGGAGCCCATGATGGCCCTGGGGACTGACACCCCCCACGGCCGGCTACTGCAGTGGTCCCGGAGTGCCCATCCCGGGGACACTGCTGTTTGCTATGACAGGGCTCCTACCCTGTCATAGAAAACTTGCTTTGGATTTTGGAAGAGAGAGCAGGGAAATCTGCTCTTGCTTCCAAATCCAAAGCTGATTGCTTTTCCATGCACGGGGAGCTGCAAGTCAGCAGCTCACCGTGTGGAAAAGCAATGCCGGCTCCCGCAGGACGCAGGACCCGGGGGGACCGTGGGGCATTGGAGCTCCCACACAGTCCCCAACGGTAAGGCCAGGCCCCGGGGGATGGGGTCCTCTGGGACGGAATTGGCCACGGGAGGGGGGCTGACGCGGCCCTCTTCTCATTTCTTTTTTCATATAATGAACATGTCGGCATGACCCAGAGGATGGAGTCCCCAAGGCGAATGTACATTTGTAAAATTGACATTTTTTTAGAAATATTGAGTCGCGACTGTATCGCGGCTTTCAGTGCGGCCCCCCGTGTGAAAGCGATAGGTGTGCGGCTGCTCAGCGCAGCACTCGAGTACTTCTTAAGTCTTTTAAACACAGAGGGGTATATCTGAAGACACATCAACAAGTTAACAGCACTTTAACGCAACCAAAATGGTGATAAATTTAACGCACCCATTCTCAAGCTGGAGCAAACAGCCCATATCACCAGTTTACCATCGATAGCAGCCTCAAAAAAGCATTGCACGGATGACCCCGGCAAGTATTGTGAATGAGATGTAGAGTAGACGTTCCCGTGCAAAAAGCAGTGAACACATCACTTCGCAAGTTTCTCAACCACCAGCAAGATCATCGAAGAGAGTACAAAACAGGTGATAAGGTGTGTTAGTAGCAGGACATTTACACCTGCTCTGAGATGGTGTAAATTCGGACTACAACCTGCAACATGAAAGGGAGCCCAGCCCAGAGCCACACCTGAATGACAACAGATGCAATGGAGCCAACAATCATGCAGCTCGGACACCCAACACTGCTCCAACACCCCCCGCCACAAGCCCCTTGTCCGCCATCCCCCTCACCCCTACCCCCGCAAACAAATGTGACAGCAACCTTAGGAAATCTGGAACATAACAAATTGGCTTAGTCGCACGTTTATAATGAAGAAGATGCATGTGAGGTTAGACAAATAGAATCTCAGTCATCTATGGATTAACATGTAAAATGTTTTATTTAAACAAAACAAGACAAAAAGAAAGATAAGATTTGTACTGTAGTGTAGTTCCTACTTCCCTTATAGGCTCTGCGGATTGGAATAATATACACTATAGTTTTAGCATAGGACGTGGTCAGTATGCCCCTATCGAGTACATTAAACTTAATTACTTGTATGTGCCAGCTAACTCAGAGGTCACTAGAAACTTCTCGAATGAACAAGAAGGATTCGTTTTCTGACAACCGCATAAACATGCCAACTTTGTTTCCCTTTAGAATCGGACATGTCTCAGAATCGTGGAAACAATAGATAAGAGTTTCACTCAGTCACTCGTGCATGCTTAGTTTCTGCAGGGTTGCACAGAAAGAATAGACAAACGTTTCAATAAAGGGTTTATTGACAGTCTTATTTCTCGTGCAAGTATATGAACTGTTATGATCGTTAGACAGTATGCACAATATCAAATGTACAGCGTGAGCAGTAAGATGAAATAATACTGTAATAGCATTGCTTTTTAGCTCTGACCTATATTCATATACATACACATGAATAACACAGGCTAAAAATGGATACTCATCTGGTACTATTAAATAGTTCTACCCCAGTGTACTAACCTAAGTGTAGAACGAGGTAAGAAGTAGGTGTTGTTGTCTATAGTATGGTATGTTATAGTTAGTATGCCAAGAGTCCCTCTAGTTCTAGTCAGCTCCCATACCTTAGAATGAGAGAGGTGGA